>NC_062550.1:18114335-18810607 GCF_016906955.1 Phacochoerus africanus | reverse complement strand
TGCAGACCTGATTGATTTGTAATGTTTTGTAATATGAAGGAAATTAACCCTCTCTATCCATCATCCCTGGCAAATATTTCTTTTTCCAAACTTTTTTGTACTTTGTTTATAGTTTTCTTTTTTTCCTCTGAAGCAGTTCTAAGATTTTATGTATTCATGTATTATCACTTCCTTTATAGCTTCTTTTTCACTCTAAGATTTAAAGAAATTTCAACAGTGTCTTCTGAGTAGCTTTACTTACGTTAGGGGGTTTGATCTACCTGAAATGGGTAGGGACTGCCCTTGGTATGATAGTGGTTGCTACCAACCAGCCCCCCTCATCCCCCACACTCACTGGTCTCAGCACTCTGCACACTTCCTGGAGGACCCGATCCTGATTCTTCACGGAGCACAGGACCAGGGTGCAAACCACCACATCCACGGAGCCGTCCGCCACCTGGTGCATGTCCTCCCCGGTCGACACCACGAAGCGCTCAAACTGCAGGTGTCGGTTCTCGGCAATGCTCTTGATCAAGAACCTCTCAAAGTTGGGGTTGGGATCAATACAGGCCACCCGGCATCCGGGGGGGTAGAACTTGAAGTTGGTCCCAGTGCCGCAGCCCAGCTCCAGCAGGGAGAGCTTCCCAGAGGGGCCCGCGAACTCCTGCAGGTTGCTGAAGAGCTCCCGCTTCTTGCTCGCCATCTCTCTGTTGTACATCACACTGAACCTCAGCAAGAAGTAGGGAAACCATTTTCTGCATATCCAGTGCCACACGCCCAGAAAGTCCAGCAGGTACATGGGAAATGCTAGGATGCGGAGGGCTAGCTGGAGGACAAAGATGGTAAGCGCCATCCCTCTGAAGAGAAATAAACAGGTCAGTGGTTGTAGACCTGACTCCTTTAATTGCAGGAAGTAGGCTTCTGGCCACACTCCAGAGCCAATCAGCCGCTGAGGAAAGAAGAACTGGCCTTGCTGTAAAGACGCAGCCGAAAAACAAATCTTGGACAAAAGGCTTGTTTCGCCTAATTAATAGATATTTGGCCAAAGGTGCCTCATAGCTTACGTTTCATGAAGCCAAATGAGTTTCCCAGCCTTTCCTTAGAAGGAAAGCTGATTGCGATCTCTTGTAAATCGATTCCTACTTGGAAACCACTGCTTAGTTTCCTGCTGGAGTTTTAAATGCGCAGTGGACTTCCACCCGGCTCAGTTCTCCAATGACCGCTGATAGGAAAACGTCCGTGGGCGGAGCCTGGCGAAGTCGTACGGAAAGCCATTGCCAAAGTGCCTTTACAACAGCGTGCCCCTTCCCTCCCTCCCAGCCCTGCCGCATTTTTAAAGAGAAAAGTGAAAGGACAGGCCTGTCTGGCCACCGTTAACGGGAATTTTCCCTTTTGCATTCTGGCCAGAGGCTCTCAGATGTGTATACACATCTGCCCATCTTTTAAAGGGCCAGTTTCGCCTTCAAGCTGTGCCCACATACCAGTTACTGAGCTAATGGACATAAAAATAGTCTCCAGAATATTCACCTTTGGGAGCCTAGAGTAGTTAGAAAACAGTTTTAAACAGCGAGCTATTTTTAACAAGAAAGCCTGGGTTTTAGGGTGGTCAGGGAACACTGAAATTTTGAAAAATAGTGGTCATGTTTCCTTTTTTAAAACCAGGTGATGGATACAGGGAGGGTCCTGTTGTTTCATTATTTGTTAATCCTCTACACATATTTTATACATATGTGTATTCTATTTCAACAGCTTTTTTCGAGGTGGACTTGACCTGCAATAAACTATACATATTTAAATCGTGTAGTTTAAGTTTTGACATATGTACACACCGGTGAAATCATTGCTTCAATCAAGACCATGAACTCATCTATTCCCACCCAAAATACCTCCTGCCTCTTTGTACTCTCTCCTACCCATGCTCCCCACCCCAAGGCCACCGCTGATGTGTTTTCTGTCACTGGAGGCTATTGTACATTTCCTAGAATTTTGTGGATGTGGAATCATATAATATGTGCTTTTTTGTCTGGCTTCTTTCATCCAAGAAAATTGAGAATCATCCATATTGTTGCATGTATCCATTGCTTTTAGTGCCAAGTATTATTGTAGTGTGTGGATCTTTAACAATTTGTTTATCTGTTACCCTGTGGATGAACCTTTAATTTAGATTGTTTCCAGTGTTTGGCTGTTACAGATAAGGCTTCTGTAAACATTAGTATACAGGGCTTTGTGTGGACATGGGCTTTCATTTCTCCTGGATAAATCCTATGAGTGGACTGCAAAAGTCTCATGGTAGGTGTATGTTTATTTTTAAGGAAACAGTTTTGGCAGATGGTTTTCCATAGTGATTGTCCTATCTTTTAATTCCCCCCAGCAGTGTGGGCGAGATTTATTTGCTCCACCTCCTCAGCAACACTTGGTATGGTGGTCTTTTTAGTTGTAGCCATTCTAAAAGGTGTGCAATGGTCTCTCATTGCATTTTTTTTTTTTTGTCTTTTTAGGGCCGTACCTGCGGCATATGAAAGTTCCCAGGCTAGGGGTCAAATTGGAGCTGTAGCCACGGGCCTACATCACAGTCACTGCACACCGGATCCTTAACCCACTGAGTGAGGCCAGGGATCGAACCTGCATCCTCATGGACGCTGGTCAGATTCGTTTCCACCGAACCACGACAGGAATTCCCTCACTGTAGTTTTAATTCGCATTCCCCTGATGATTAATGAGGGCAAGCATTTTTAATGGGCTTAGTTGCCATTCTGTGTATCTTATCTGAAGTGTCTCTTCAAATCTTTTGAATGTTTTAAAATTGTTGTTTTCTGAGTGTTGAGAATTCTTCTGAGTGTTGAGTCATGTGTCAGTTATGCAATTTGCAAATATTTTTTCCTACGCTGGGCTTGAGTTATTTTTAAGTGTCCTTAGAAGTACAGAAATTCTTTCTTGTGGCGTCCTTGTCTGGTTTTGGCATTAGGGCAATGCTGTCCATGTAATGAGTTTGGAAGTGTTCCTTCTGTTTCTTGGAAGAGTTTGAGAATGCTTGGTATTAATTTTTCACTAAATATTTGCTAGAATTCACTAAGTCCTCTGGTCCTGAACTTTTCCTTGCTGGGAGATTTTTGATTACTGAGTTTAATCTCCTTATTAGTAATCTGTCTGCTTAGATGTTCTGTTTCTTCATGATTCAGTCTTGGTAGGTGGTATGTTTCTAGGAATTTATTAATTTCTTCTAGGTTAACCAATTTGTTGGCATATAATTGCTCATAATAGTCTTTCATGATCGTTTGTATTTCTGGGGTATCACTTGTAAAGTCCCCTCTTTTATTTGAGTCCTCTCTTTTTTTCTTGCTGAGTCTAGCTTAAGGTTTTTCTGTGTGTCTTTTCAAAAAACCATCTCTTGGAGTTCCCGTCGTGGCGCAGCGGAAACAAATCTGACTAGGAACCATGAGGTTGTGGGTTTGATCCCTGGTCTCACTCGGTGGGTTCAGGATCCAGTGTTGCCATGAGCTGTGGTGTAGTTCGCAGATGTGGCTCGGATCTGGCGTTGCATGGCTCTGGCGTAGGCAGGTGGCAACAGCTCTGATTTGACCCCTGGTCTGGGAACCTCCATATGCCATGGGTGTGGCCCTAAAAAGGCAAAAGACAAAAAAAAATTAAAAACAAAAAAACCATCTCTTAGTTTCATTGATCTTTTATTTTGTCTTTTTAGTCTCTATTTCATTTATTTCCACTTTGTTATTTCCTTCCTTGTACTAACTTTGGGCTTTAGTCTTCTTTGTCTAGTTTCCTGAGGTATTAAATTAGATTGTTTATTTGCAAATTTTCTTGTTTCTTGAGGGCAGGCATCTATCATGAACTTGCCTTTTAGAATTGTTCTTGGTGTATCCCATGACTTTTGGTAAGTACATTTCCATTTTCATTTGTCTCAAGGTATTTTTTGATTTCTCTTTTGAAATCTCTTCATTAACTCTTGGATTGTTCAGTAGCATGTTTTTTAATCCCTGCATGTTTGTGAATTTTCCCGTTTTCTTGCAGTTAATAGCTGGTTTGATAACGTTGTGACTGGAAGAGGTACTTGCTATGCTTTTAGCCTTCTTAAATGTACTAAGACGTGTTTTGTGGTCTAACATATAAATCTCTCCTGAAGAATGTTCCATGTGTACTTGAGAAGAATAACTATTTATTGCTTTTGGATGGAATGTTCTATATGTGTTTCTTAAGTCCATTTGGTCTAATGTGTTGATGTTTCCTTGTTGCTTTCTTGTCTGGATGATCTATCCATTGATGAACGTTGGGTGTGAAAGTCCCCCTGCTATTGTTATATTGTTGTCTATTTCTCCCTTTAGGTCTGTTAATATTTGTTTTATATATTTAGTTGCTGTGCCACTTTTCTTTTTGATGTTAAGATTGATCACTGTGGGAGTTCCCTTGTGGCACAGTGGGTTAAGGATCAGGCGTTGTCACTGCAGTGGCTCAAGTTTGACCCCTGGCCTGGGAACTTGCACCTGCCATGGGCGTGGCCAAAAAATAAAAGATTGATCACTCTGTTCTGGTATTGGCAACTGGATCCATCAATGAAAAAGTTCTCCACTGAACTTCCTAATGGTTTTACTAGCTACCAGTGATCACTGTCTAGATCCATTATTTTATTTAGAGACTGAATAATAATGTTTTATCATTTTTCTTTTAATTTTTTTTTTTTTTGGCCACAGTGTACAGTGGCTTGATGTGGGATCTCAATTCCCCAGACCAGGGGTTGAACCTGTGCTACAGTGGTGAAAGCACCAAATCCTAACTGCTGGACCACCAGGGAACTCCTTCAGTTTTCCTTATTAATTAAAATACCTGTATAAATAAAAACTTTCCCTTACCAACAGTTTGGTTACTCTGCAAACTGCAGTTTGTTCAGGAAAAGAAGTACAAATGCTTGATTCTTTTCCTATACTTTACCAGTTTTTAGAGTAATGAGTTAACTCTTAACATCCAGCAAAGGTGGACAGTGTGATCTTGAGTGAAGAAAACCAGACACTAAAGAGTACCTGATTAATGATTCCATTCATGCAAAGTTCAAAACAGGAGAACTGAAATGATAGTGTTCCAGGCAGTTCCCGTTGTGGCGCAGTGGAAACGAATCTGACTAGGAACCATGAGGTTGCGGCTGCTATCCCTGGCCTCGCTCAGTGGGGTTAAGGATCTGGTGTCGCTGTGAGCTGTGGTGTAGGTCACAGGTGTGGCTCGGATCTGGTGTGGCTGTGGCTGTGGCTGTGGCAGGCAGCTGTAGCTCTGATTGGACCCCTAACCTGGGAATCTTCATATGGTGTGAGTGCGGCCCTAAAAAGCAAAAAAAAAAAAAAAAAAGAGAAAAGAAATGATAGTGCTCCAGTATTCATGCATTTTAAATATATATGATGTTCATTCATTAGTTATATATGGTATGAATATTATGTGTTCATTATATATAGTGTATGAACATGTAATGAATATTATATGTTCATTGTATAGTGTATGTATACATGTATACACTATATATAATGAAGCTATAATATTCATACCATATATAATTTTATACAGAAAAATATGAAATTATAAAACAAGGCAATAATTGCCATTAGTCAGGGGATATGAAGGTGTTTTGATGTAGAAGGGAAACTCAGAAGGCTTCCAGAGTTCTGGCAAAGGTCTATTTCTTGACCGAGGTAGTAGGTACATGCATATTCACTTCATAATAATTCCTCAAGCTGTACATATGTTTTAGGCAATTTTTGCTACATGCGTATATTTTATACTAAAAAAAAGTTTTTGAAAAATTCAAAACAACTGGGACTCTGGTTTAATTACTTTTCTTTTGAAAACAATTAATACCTTCAGTCACTAGGAACTTTGAAAACTATGCTCAAATGAATGGATAGTCAAAAGGCATCCTAGAAAATCCAGTATTTGCTCCCTTTAAAAACTATAGGGTTGTTCTGTAATTTGACAAAGAATATCTTACACTGAATGCTAACCTCATACTTAGTAATTTCTCTTAAGAGGCATATTCCCAAGCATTCTCACCATCAGCATTATTATAATTGTTCTAGATAGTGTGGCCAAATAAAGTATAGCTGACCGAAAAAAGTATAACTACTAGACAAACTTATCTTTGTCAGTGACTAGAGAACTATAAGGCCGAGGATGACAAACTGAAGAACTCCTTGAATTAATGCTAAACTCATAACACAGTAGATAGCCATGAAAACCAGTTAGAGGAGGTAATAGAAACAATCACAGTAATAGTAAAAAAAAGCACAATAGCTTTTGTATTAAGATAAGTGTGCCCTTGGAGTTCCCATGGTGGCTCAGTGGTAATGAACCTGACTAGTATTCATAAGGATGTGGGTTTGATCCCTGGCCTCACTCAGTGGGTTAAGGATCTAGTGTTGCTGTGGCTGTGGCATAGGCCGGCAGCTCCCGCTCCAATTTGACTCCTAGCCTGGGAACTTGCACATGCCACAGGTGCAGCTCTAAGAAGACCAAAAAAAAAAAAAAAAAGGCACCCTTATAAAAAAAAATTGTAAAAAATTTACAGCATATATGGAGTTCCCTGTTGGCCTAGTGGTTAAGGATTTGGCATTGTCACTACTGTGCTTTGGGTTCAGTCCCTGGCCTAGGAACCTCTGCATGCTGTGGGCACAGCCAAAGGAAAAAAAAAGTTTACAACATATAAAGTAGACTTGAATATGCTTAAAAATAAATATTGTTTCTAGAGTGGAAGAATACATATGGTATGGCCGGTGGAATGATAGCTTTCGAAGATGTCCAGCCTCTAATATCAGGAACCTACAGATTTGTTTCACGCAGCAGAAATGGATTTTTAAAGATTTGATTAACAGGAGTTCCTGTTGTACCACAGCAGAAACAAATCCAACTAGGAACCACGGGGGTTGCGTGTTCGATCCCTGGCTTCACTCAGTGGTTTGAGGATCCGGTGTTGCGGTGAGCTGTAGTGCAGGTCAGAGATGTGGCTTGGATCTGGCGTTGCTGTGGATGTGCCATAGGCCAGCAGCTGTAGCTCCTATTTGACCTCTAGCCTGAGAACCTCCATGGGTGTGGCCATAAAAAGCAAAAAAAAAAAAAAAAAAGGGACTTACGGCACAAACTTTGAGATAAGAGGATTATCCAAGTTGGCTCAATCTAATCACGTGAATCCTTAAAAGTGGAGACCCTTCCCAGCTTCAATCACAGAGGAGGACATGAAGATGGGAAAAAAGTCTGAGCTATGTCACATTGCTGGCTTTGAAGAGGGAGACCTGTATCAGACTTCTAAGTGCCAGAACTGCAAGAAAATACATTCGTTTTGATTAAACCATCAAGTTTGTTACAGCAGCTGAACAGCAGACATTTTGCCGGATTCACTCCCTCGATTCTTTTCGGTTTCAGCTCACAGGTCACCTCCTTAGAGAAGTCATCCTGTGGAAAATGGTATCCTCACCACTTTCAGCCTCCTGCCTCTGCTTTAGCTTTCTTCGTCGCTCTTGTTAATATCTGACACATCACACCACATCATATCACTGGACCGCAGTGAGTCAGAGCGAGAAGAGTGAGCCGCAGAGATGGCTACCAAGGGCGGTAATTTACTAGGGACTCGGATTTGATTTTGAACGTGAACTGAGATATGGAAGATTGAGAACCAAACTGAGATATGATCCGATGAACATGTTAGAAGGAGCACTCTTCGAAGGTTGAACACAGACTGTAGGAGGCAAGAATGAATCAGGGAAACTTGTTTGGTGACTCCTGCTATGGTTGAGAGAGAGTTGAGAGTGGCTCGGACTAACTGGTCTGGTAGAGAAGGCTTAAAGGGTTGAATGTGGAATACGTGCTGGACAGCTTTGCCAGTATTTGGATGTGGAACATGAGAGAGAAGTGTTAAAAGTAACTATGGGGTCGGCTAAGATGGGGACGTAGAAAGACCCCACACTCACCTCCTCTCACAAGAACCCTTACTCTCTGTAGAGCAGCCATCAATGAAAAAGACCAGAACCTACCAGAAGAGATCTTCTACAACTGAAGACGTAAAGAAGGAACCGCAATGAGACATGGAGAAGCGGTGGACTCATGATGTGGTCAAGCCCCTGCACCCAGGTGGGTGACCCATAAACTGGAGAGGGGTGATATTGCAGTTTCTCCAAGAAGTGAGAGTCCTGAGCCCCACATCAGCCAACCCCCTGCATCAGGAAGATGAGTTCCCAGTGCATTTAGCTTTGAAGGCCATCGAGGCTTCATTTGGGGTCCAAAAGGACTGGGGGAAATAGAGACTTTCCTTTCTTTTTTTTGGCCATGGCATGCAGCAGCTTGATGTGGGATCTCAGTTCCAAGACCAGGGATTGAACCCAGGCTGCAGTGGTGAAAGCACTGAATCCTAACCAGTAGACCACTCGGGAGCTCCCAAGACTGTGCTCTTACTTATTTATTTTTTTGGCCATGGCACTCGGAAGTTCCCAGGCCTGGGATCAGACCCAGGCCAGAGCAGTGGCCACACCTAATCCTTCACTATTAGGTCACTAAGGAACGCTCTTCAAGACTTCCCTCTCCAAGAGCACACACAAAATCTCCCACACACCAGGACCCAGGACAAAAGCAGTGATTTGGTAGAAACCTGAGCCGGACCTACCTGCTGATCTTGGAGATTCTCCTGGAGATGTTGGCGGAGGGGTTGTGGCTCACCCTGGGGATGTAGATACTGGTTGCAGCTATACTTGAGAGCTTTCTAGAGTGGTAGGAGGGTGCCTCCCTCTAGTTCATTACCACCAAAACCTGGCCCCACCCAATAACCTGCCAGTCCAGCACTTGGACACCTCTGGCCAAAAAACTCACTGGGCAGGGATCCAGCTCCACCCATCAGCAGATAGGCTGCCCAAAGACTTCCTGAGCTGGAGTTCCCGTTGCGGCTCAGTGGTTACCAACCCGACTAGGATACGTGAAGATGCAGGTTTTGATTCCTGATCTTGCTCAGTGGATTCAGGATCCCGTGTTGCCATGAACTTCTGTGTAGGTCCCAGACATGACTCAGATCTGGCGTGGCTGTATCTCTAACCTGGGAACTTCCATGTGCTGTGGGTGTGGCCCTAAAAAGCAAAAAGCAAAAAAAAAAAAATAAAAGCTTCCTGAGGTCACACCTGTTTCTAGACACGTAGACATGGCCCTCCTTACCAAAGGCCAAGACCCAGCTCCACCCACCAGTGGGCAGGCACCAGCCCTGTACCCCAGGAAGCCTGTACTAGCCTCTGGACCAACCTGGCCCATCAGGGGGCAGACACTGGATGCAAGAAAAACCATAATAGGAGTTCCCGTTGTGGTGCAGCGGAAATGAATCCAACTAGGAACCATGAGGTTGCAGGTTCAATCCCTGGCCTTGCTCAGTGGGTCAGGGATCTGGTGTTGCCATGAGCTGTGGTGCAGGTTGCAGATGGGCTTGGATCTGATGTTGCTGTAGCTGTGGTGTAGGCCAGCAGCTGTAGCTTTGATTTGACCCCTAGCCTGGGAACTTCCATATGCCATAGACACAGCCCTAAAAAGCAAAAAAAAAGAAAAAGAAAAAGAAAAGAAAAGAAAAAGAAAAACCACAATAATAGGGACTTTAGAGCCAGCCTGTGGATAGCTGGCCAGATCCTGCCCTGGAACCAGCTGGGCCCCAGCCCTGACTTCTAGCAGGCCCATGCCACCTTCAGGACACCCCAGGCCTCACATTCCAACTGTGTCAAGAGCCAGCTCCCCTGCCCCAGCAAGGGTGACCTGAGCTCTGGGATCCTTGGGCTCTGTGCCAGACTCTAGGACCTGGCTCCGTCTGCCCTAATTCCAGAATCTGGTTTCACCAACCAGTGGGTAGGCAACAGTCCTGGAGTCTTCTGGACCCTGACTCTGCCCACCAGTGAGCCAGGACTAGTCCTGGAGACCCTGGGGCTCTGCAGTCAGCCGCCTTATGACTACACCCCACTAACCAGCAGCCGGTCACCTCCACACAAGGTAGGGCCTGGCAGCTGACCAGACTAGAGGCCAACCAAGCTTACCAGACCGCCCACATAACCTGCCACAACAAAAGGGCCCACACAGCCCTCGTAGGGGGGAACCCCTAGAGCACATGGCTTGGGTGCCAAGGGGGGAGTGCGCTGCCTGGATGCATCGGAGGTCCTCTACCGAAGGCCACTTCCCCAAGGTTGGGGAACATAACTGACCTGCCAGATACATGCAGATACAAATGGCAACTTCAATAAAATGAGGTGGCAGGGGGAACATGTTCCCGATGAAGGAACAAGATAAATCCCCCAAAGAAGACCCAAGTGATGGGGAAATAGGCGGTCAACCCAAGAAAGAGTGCAGTGTAATGATCAGGACTTAGGAGAATCGATGCACAGACATAAATTGTAGCAATTTTTTTTTTTGGCTCTATCTCCTAAAGCAAAGGAAATAAACGCAAAAATAAATGAATGAAATCTAATTATAGTTAAAAGCTTTTGCACAGCAAAGGAAACCATTGACCAATGACAAGACAACCTACTGAATGAGAGAAAATATTTATGAATGATATGATTGATAAGAGTAATATCCAACATACATACAACTCAGCAGAAAAAAACCCCAAATAACCAGGGGTTCCCATTGTAGTGAAGAGGGAATGAATCCAACTAGAATCCATGAGGATGCGGGTTTGATCCCTGGCCTCACTCAGTGGGTTGGGGATCCAGCATTGCTGTGAACTGTGGTGTAGGTCGCAGGTGCAGCTTGGATCAGGCATTGCTGTGACTATGGCACAGGCAGGCAGCTGTAGCTCTGATTCAGTCCCTGGCCTGGGAACTTCCATATGCTGTGGGTGCAGCCCTAAAAAGCAAAAAACAAAAACAAAAACAAATAATCCAGATTGAAAAATGAGCAGAAGACCTGTATAGATATTTTTCCAAAGAGGACACACAGATAGTAAACAGTGTGTAAAAAGATGCTCAACATTGCTAAGCATCAGGTAAATGCGAATCAAAACTGCAATGAGAAAGCATCTCACAGATAACATGAAGGGCTGTCAGAATGATTACCATCAAACAGAACAAATACCAAATGTTGGCAAGGATGTGGAGAAAAGGGAACCCTTGTATGTTGCTGATAGGAATGTAAATTGGTGTAGTCACTGTGGGAAACAGTATGGAGATTTCTCAAAAAACAAAACAAAACAAAAACAACCAACTGCCATATGACCTAGAAATTCCACTCCTGGATATTTATCCAAAGAAAATGAATACACTAATTTGAAAAGATACATACACCCTAGTGTTCATAGAAGCGTTATTTACATTTGCCAAGATATGGAAGCAGCCTGTGTCCATCAACATATGAATGGATAAAGAACCATGTGGTGTATATATATGCAATGGAATACTACTCAGTCATAAAAAGGAGTGAGATTTTGCCATTTGCAGCAACATGGATGTACTTGGAGGATGTTATACTAAGTGAAATAAATGAGACAGAGAAAGTCAAATACTGTATGATTTCATATATATGTGGAATCTAAAAATTACAACCATGTAGTGAGTATAACGAAAAGAAGCAGACTCATAGATAGAAAAAACTAGTAGTTGCCTTTGGGGAGAGGGAGGGGAAGCAAGATAGGGATATAAGGTTAAGAGGTACAAACTATTATATATAGGAGTTCCCGTCGTGGCACAGTGGTTAACGAATCCGACTAGGAACCATGAGGTTGCGGGTTCGGTCCCTGCCCTTGCTCAGTGGGTTAACGATCCGGCATTGCCGTGAGCTGTGGTGTAGGTTGCAGACGCGGCTCGGATCCTGCGTTGCTGTGGCTCTGGTGTAGGCCAGTGGCTACAGCTCCGATTCGACCCCTAGCCTGGGAATCTCCATATGCCGTGAGAGCGGCCCAAGGAATAGCAAAAAAAGACAAAAACAAACAAACAAACAAAAAAACTATTATATATAAAATAAACTACAAGGATATATTGTACAACACAGAAAATATAGCCAATGTTTTATTTTATTTTATTATTACTCAAATGAATTTATCACATTTGTAGTTGTATAATGAACATAACAATCTGATTTCACAGGATTTCCATCCCACAGCCCAAGCACATCCCCCCACCCCCCAAACTGTCTCCTCCAGAGACCATTAGTTTTTCAATGTCTGTTGAGTCAGCATCTCTTCTGCAAAGAAGTTCAGTCTGTCTTTTTTTCAGTTTCCACATGTATAGCCAATGTTTTATAACTAAAAATCGTGACTCAGACTAGAGGTCAAATCGGAGCTGCAGGTGCTGGCCTACGCCACAGCCCCAGCAAGGCCAGGTACTTAACCCACCGAGGTAGGCCAGGGATCAAACCCCCATCCTCATGGATACTGGTCAGGTTCGTTATCACAGGGCCACAAAGAAAACTGGCAATCTCCCCACTTTGGATAGTCCACTTAGTTACATAACGTATCTTGTGTCCAACACTTTCCCAAAGTATTTATTGCCTAAGAACATGCTGACAAGAGCCTTTATTTCAAACCACTTAGCCTGTGTTAACGGCAAAACTGCAAAAGCCACATCAGTGGATTGTGAAATTTCTCAGTCCTCTTCACACCTTGAGCTTGCTCTGTTTATACATCAAACAAGCTTGCTTAATCATCTGTTACTTTAACACACAGACTCCCATCAGAATGCCTACATAGGCGTTCCCATCGTGGCTCAGCGGTATCGAACCCAACCAGTATCCGTGAGGATGTGGGTTTGATCCCTGGCCTCGCTCAGTAGGTTAAGGGACCTATAAGTTATATAATACTGTACATCAAGTAGACTTCAATTTTTACTAAAAAAAAAAAAAACTCTATTAGTTATGGCTTGAGCTGGCAGTAGTGGTGCCTTATGAGAATAAGGACAAGGGACAGAGCAGCTTTTTTAGGGATGGGTCAAGAAGTTAGGCTTAGACATGGTAACTTTGAGAAATGTATTGGGCACTCAACTGGAGATGTCAGCAAGGCATTGGCTGCATGAATCTGGGGTTTAGGAGAGGGGTTATCAAGTGATACAGATTTTCAAGTAATCAACATTTATATGGGACAGGATGGGCCATCTAGGGGAATAATTGTAGATAGAGGTGAGCATTAAGTCCTGAAGCTTGCCAGCATTTAAGATCAGGAGAAGAGGAAGATCCAGGGAATGTGACCGAGAAGGAGCCTCGTACAATAGGAGGAAAACCAGCAGAGCATGGTGTCTTGGAAGCCAGAAGAAAACTATTTTTCAAGAAAATAGTGGTGATTAACACTGTCAGATACTGCAGTGAGATTGAAAAGGAGGTGGACTGAGAATTGACCCCTGGATTTGGCTCATCAGGATCAATAGTGGCCTTTGAGCGTGTTCTTTTATTGCTGTTGGGATGAAGGGCATATTGAGATGGGAAAAACAGAGTAATAGACCTAATCTTTTCTTTTATGACTCCTGGGTTTTGTGTCGTACTAAGAAAGGCCTTTCCTACTCTGAAGTTATATGGGAATTCCCTCAGGGCTTTTTCTAGAACTTTTGTGGCTTTGTTTTTTATGTTTAAATCCTTGGCCCCACTTTGGAAGGTATCCTGGGGTGAAGTATGAGTTATCCTTGGGTGAGCCATCCTTTTTCTTAGTTGTTACTCAGGAGCCCCAACATTATTTATTTTTTACTTTGTCTTTTCTCCACTGATTTGAGTGTGTTTGTGGTTGTAGGAGGTAACGTTGGTGGGTCGGGTATAATCACCTCCAGTCCCACAGTTTTATCCCTTCCCCTCAAGCCAGTAACACCCCACAGTACCAGACCTGGGAGAAGAAGTTTTGTCATGTAGCTGAGAAGGGTTCCAGCCCTCTAAAGATGCTTGTGGTTCTCAATGAGGGCATTCGTGCGCGCCGCGTGTGTGTGTGTGTGTGTGTGTGTGTGTGTGTGTGTCTTAGGGCTGCACCCACAGTATATGGGAGTTCCCAGGCCAGGGGTTGAGTTGGAACTATAGCTGCTGGCCTACACCACACTCATGGCAACACTGGATCCTTAACCCACTGAGCGAGGCCAGGGATCAAACCCACATCCTCACGGATACTGGTTGGGTTCGATACCGCTGAGCCACGATGGGAACGCCTATGTAGGCACTCTGATGGGAGTCTGTGTGTTAAAGTAACAGATGATTAAGCAAGCTTGTTTGATGTATAAACAGAGCAAGCTCAAGGTGTGAAGAGGACTGAGAAATTTCACAATCCACTGATGTGGCTTTTGCAGTTTTGCCGTTAACACAGGCTAAGTGGTTTGAAATAAAGGCTCTTGTCAGCATGTTCTTAGGCAATAAATACTTTGGGAAAGTGTTGGACACAAGATACGTTATGTAACTAAGTGGACTATCCAAAGTGGGGAGATTGCCAGTTTTCTTTGTGGCCCTGTGATAACGAACCTGACCAGTATCCATGAGGATGGGGGTTTGATCCCTGGCCTCCCTCGGTGGGTTAAGTACCTGGCCTTGCTGGGGCTGTGGCGTAGGCCAGCACCTGCAGCTCCGATTTGACCTCTAGCCTGGGAACGTCCATATGCCGTGGGTGTGGCCCTGAAAAAAAACCCAAAAAACAAAGTGGAGAGATCTTTTTTTTAAGCTTTATTTTTCTATGTTTACATAGCTTAGGTATGAATGTAATGCTTTCAGTTAGAAAGTCTCTTTATTTTGGTAATTGAACAAGAAGTGCCTCTATTTTGGAAGCTTTTTGTGGATTATTTGACATTTGACAAAATATGTAACTATTTCTCTGGTCAAGTTGTATCAGTAATTTGAAAATGAGATGGGGGAAAGGCTCTTTGTTCCTTAAAGTTGGTTAGTCTTTAAAGAAAATTAAATGCAACATTTTTGCTGGACTGACGTTTTCTTTGAGGCATAAAAATGTGTGCTATAATGACCAGTAAATATAAAATAAGTTAACTGGGGTTAACTATGCACAACAGTATACCTGGCCATGTTCAGTAGTATAGTCCCAATCCTAGCTAAAGGTAATGATGAGTAACATATGTTTTACCTTTAAATTTCCAGATTTCAACTATGTGAATGTAAAGGATTGAAGTATCAGCTTGTTAGCTATAAGTTACTCTGAATCTAGTTTTCAGTGATCGGAATCAATGGGAGTTTGTCATCTAATAGGGGACTTATATACAGAATCCGCCAAGAATACATATATGTGTCTGATATTTGCTTCTGATTCATGGCTTGCCTTTTTATTTTCATGGCTGTGTCTTTTATTTTGATAAATGCAATTTATTAACTTTTACTATTTTTTTTTTTTTTTACTTTGTGGCCCATGGTTGGTTGGTTGGTTGGTTTGTTTTGCTTAAGTAATCATGGCCTATTCTACAGCTGCAGAGTTTCTTTTATTTATTTTTATATATCATTTTTTCTTTTTTGAGGTTGTGGGTTCGATCCCTGGCCTCGCTCAGTGGGTTAAGGATCCGGCGTTGCTGTGAGCTGTGGTGTAGGTCACAGACTCTGCTCGGATCCCGCATTGCTGAGGCTGTGGCATAGGCTGGCGGTTTCAGTTCTGATTGAACTCCTAGCCTGGGAACCTCCATATGCCTCAGGTATGGCCCTAAAAAGACAAAAGCCAAAAAGGAAAAATAAATAAATAACTTGATCTCAACAAAAATCCTACTGGAATTTTGGATGGAATTGCCCTGAATCTGTGGTTCAGTATGGAGAAAATTACATCTTAATAATAACATTGAGTGTTTCATTCCATAAATGTGGTGTTTCTCTCTATTTGTTTAAATAGTCTTTAGTTTCTCCCATCAAGTTCTACAAGTTTCTTTGATAGCTTTCAGTTCATAGATTTTGCATGTATGTTGTGAAATTTCTTCCTGGGTAATGTTTTTAGATGCTAAGGTAAATGAAATTTTAAGCTATTTTTTCTAGTTGTTCAACGTTAGTATATAAACATACATAGACTTTTGTCTATTGACCCTATATCTTTTGATTTGGCTACATCATTTTTTCAACTCTAGTAGGGTCTTTTGGTAAATTGCTTAGAATTGTCTATACATACAATCATATTGCCTGTTAATAAAGACAGTTTTACTGCTTCCTTTAATTTCTTGCCTTAATGCACTGGCTAGAACCTCCAGTACACTGTTGAATGGAAGTGGTGAGAGCAGACATCCTTGCCTTATTCCTGATCTCAGGAGGGAACAGTTCAGTTGTCTCTATTACCTATGAAGTTAATCATAGGATTATTTTGTTGACACCCTTTATTAGACTAATTTCCTTTCTATTCTTTTTTTCTCAGAGTTTTTATAGTGAATGGATTTTTGAATTTTATCTATAGTTTTTCTGCATTTATTAGGGCGATCATGTAATTTTTTCCTTTCTTGTCTGTTAAGGTAATTATTGATTTTTAAATTGAGACAAAATTCACATACTAAAAAATTCAGCGTAAAATTCAGTGGTGCAGAGTCCCAAAGTTGTAATCAATATTTAATATTGATTAAATATTTAAAGTTGTATTTAATATTAACTAAATCAGTGTTACATTTTCTTGGATAAACCTACTTGCAGATGATGTATCATCCTTTTCTTTCTTTTTTTCTTTAGAGCTGCTTGTGTGGCATATGTAAATTCCCAGGCCGGGGGCTGAATTGGAGCTGCAGCTGCTGGCCTACGCCACAGCTATGGTAATGCCAAATCCTTAACCCACTGCCAAGGCCAGCAATCGAACCCAAGTCCTCATGGATGCTAGTTGGCTTTTTACCACTGAGCGACAACGGAAACTCCTTATATTGTTAGATTTGATTGCTGATATGTCATTAAGGATTTTTACATCTATTTAATGAGAGATGCTGGTCTGTAGTTTTCTTTTCCTCTAATGATTTCGTTTTGGTATTTGGGTAATGCTGGCCTCAAAAAAAAGTTCTCTCCTCTAATTTCTGAAAGAATTTGTGTACGACTGTTCATAGTTTTCCCTTTAATGTCTGATAACCAGTCTAGCCATCTAGGTTTACAGTTTTTGGTGTGGGAGAGTTTTCCAGTCTAAATTTATTAACCTCTTTAGTAAATGTAGATTTTCTATTTCTTCTTGTGTCTATTTGTTAGCTCGTCCTTCAAAAAAATTTGCCACCTTTTAAATCAAAGTTGTTGAATTTATTAGCAAAGAGTTGTTAATGATATTCTTTCTTTTTATCTTATTTGGCCTCCCTGTGGCATATGGAGCTCCCAGGGCAGGGATGGGATCTGAGCCACAGTTGCAACCTAAGCCACAGCTTTGGCAACACTGGATCCTTAACCCACTGTGCCAGGCTGGGGATTGAACCTGCATCCCGGTACACCCAAGACACCAATGTTTCTGTTGCGCCACAGCGGGAACTGCCATAATATTTTCTTATTGTCCTTTTAATCCCTGTAGGAGCTATTGAAGTGTCCTCTCTTCAATACTGATAATGACAGTTGATAGTTTGCAAACTGGCTTCTGTACACGGGTGGCAATGAGAGACTGAAGTAAGAGGCAGACCACTCCAGACTGGTAAGTGGTGGTTTTACTTATTCATTTTTATTGTTTTTTTTTCCTTTCCAACTTTCCTGAGATATAATTACATGCAGGACTCTATAAGTTTATGGTGTACAGCTGTAACAATTTGACTTACATCCAGCATGCAGTGATTACCACAGTACATTTAGTGAACATGCATCATCTCATAGAGATGTGAAATTTAAAGAAAAAAACCTTTTTTTTGGTCTTTTTGTTGTTGTTGTTGTTGCTATTTCTTGGGCCGCTCCCGCGGCATATGGAGGTTCCCAGGCTAGGGGTTGAATCGGAGCTGTAGTCTCCAGCCTACACCAGAGCCACAGCAACGCGGGATCCAAGCCGCGTCTGCAACCTACACCACAGCTCACGGCAACGCCGGATCGTTAACCCACTGAGCAAGGGCAGGGACCGAACCCGCAACCTCATGGTTCCTAGTCGGATTCATTAACCACTGCGCCACAACGGGAACTCCGAAAAAAAACTTTTTTCATGGGCTGAGAACTCTTAGGAGTTACCCTCTTAACAACTTCCGTGGATAACATGAAGCGGTATTAATGACATTAATGACATTGAACATTCCCTCCCTAGTAACCGTGTCATAAAACTGGAGGTTTGTACCCTTTGACTGCTCTCCTTTATTCCCCCTTCCCTCCGCCCCCTGCCTCTGGTAACCACAAATCTCATCTCTTTTTCTATGAGTTTATTTGTTTGTTTTTAAAGTATAATGGATCTACAGGACTGTGTTAGGTTCTGGTGTGAGAACGTAATGATTGGATATTTCTGTATATAACAAAATGTTGACAACTCTAAGTCTGGTTACCATCTGCCACCATACAAAGATATTATATTACTATTTACTGTATTTCCCACACTAAACATTTAATCCCTGTGATTTATTGATTTTGTAGCTGGAAGTTTGGACTATTTCACTCATCCCTCTACCCTTCTTCCCTTCGACAACTACCTGCTTTTATGCTCTATGTCTGTGACTCTGTTCCTGTTGTTATGTTTGCTCATTTGTTTGGTTTTTAACATTTTACGTATAAGTGAAATCATATATTTGTCTTTCTCTGTCTGACTTATGCACTTAGCATAACATCCTTTAGGTCCATCTATATTGTTATTCCTTTTAAAGACTGAGTAATATTCCATTGTGTGTGTATGCAGGTGTATGTATACACACATACATACAATCAGTAGACACTTGGGTTGCTTCCCTATCTTCCCTATTCTTTTTAAAGACTGAGTAATATTCCATTGTGTGTGTGTGCGCGCATGTGCGTGTATGTGCACACACACACACACACACACACACACGAGTGGGCACTTAGGTTGCTTCCCTATCTTGGCTATTGTGAGTAATGCTACAGTGAACCACAGAGGTGCATATATCTTTTCTAAGTAGTGTTTTTTGTTTTCTTTGGGTAAATACCCAGAAGTGGAATTGCTAGATTGTAAGGTCGTTAGTTTTTTAATTTTTTTGTGGAATTTCCTTACTGTTTTCCATAGTGGCTGTACCAAATTATATTCCCTCATAGGTGATGGTTTTAATAAGCAAGGGAACTTATTTACAAGACTTGTCTTGAGCAACCTCAAGGTGAGTAGATCTCCCCCTGCTCACCAGAATGGTAAACATGTATCTATAGGCTGTAGCTGGGTGTATTGCCATAGTCTGGTCTCAGTGGCACCTTCCTTACTCAGCGTTGTGTCCTTGGAAAGCTCCCATTGTGAGAAAGGAGGCAAAGTGTATTCCAGACACAGAGGAGGGGCAAGGAGCCTCTGCTTGCCTGGGTCCAGCTCACAGGTCAACCAGCAGTCTCATCCTCTGGATTACCTCCTCCGACCCTCCACCCCTCGTGACCGGCTCTTCCAGTCTTGCCCGCAGCCCTCTTCCTCAGAGTGCCCTGAGCACCCCGCAGGGGGTGTCATTAGCATGGAGGGGGTTCACGTGGGAGCTGTCGGGCTGTGTTGGAGGCACATGCCACAGCAACAGTACAGACATACGCAAGAGAAAACACAGCTTAAGACACTGATTCCCAAAGGAAATCGTTTTTTCCGCTAAGCCCCATGATCTGCACCACTGATTTACTCAGTCCCCTGCGCTGGCGGTCAGATCCCTCAGGGCATGTGTTTGTGTCCTCAGGCGATTTAATAGAGATGACACATCAGCAGACGCATCAGGTGTGAACATACAACATTCTTTTTTTTTTTTAATTGTACAGTTGCATTATTTAATTATAATTATCGTAAATTCTTTGATGGAGAGGAAATCAGAATCAGATGTAAGAAGACTTCAGCATTCCAAGAATGATGTCAAATGACCCCATTCATGGTGGATTATGCACTTATTTACTATGAGATATATTTCTTCTTCAGAGATTCCTTGTTTGTGTATCAATTGTAGATTTTTGGCTCGCAGTTATTCTGAAGTTTTGATATAAGAGTCTATATGTATACAAGATTGTTTTAAGTTGCAGTGTCCTGCATTTGTACTCACCTCTTATGATTTCTGATTTTGGTGGTATAATCGTGCATGGATGATTTCGTATCTTTACTGTATATATACCTTTACTGGTGAGCCTTGTCATTCGTGGAATTTTTGTTTCCTGTTGCTGTCTTTTCTTTTCTGCCTAGAGAAGTCCCTTTAGTATTTGTTGTAACTGGTTTAGTGTTGCTGAATTCTCTCAACTTTTGCTTATCTGTGAAGGTTTTGATTTCTCCTTCAAATCTGAAGGAGAACCTTGCTGGGTAGAACATACAACATTCTGTGTGGACAATGGCATAGGTGCCTCTTGTTGAGGCAGTAATAAAGTCAAGGCCATCCTATTTTGGAGGACACTTTTCTCATCAGAGACATTTCAGTGTTTGGCATGGACAGGCTTTCCTGGCTATCATATAAGGCTTGCTGGGTGCGTTGAGCAAAGGCTTCTGTGGGTGCTATATCGTCACCCCGGCCAATGGAGGGGATAAAGACAGCAGCCAGGTGGTAGTCCCAGTGGAAGACAGAACATACCCACCTGGCCTTGCAGAGAAGGAGGCTGGCAGCTTGAGGATCTCGACCTGGTTGTGTATCTCTCCCATACCTGTGGCTGAGGGGAGGCAGCACCGTCGGGCGTGGGGAGATGGGCTAGAGGGCGGGATATGCCAGACCAGGACCCTCACCTTTTCTTTCTATACGTGTATGTTCCACTTCAGGCATAGCTTACAGCAGGATAGTAGGATCCCAATGGGGACTGAGTAATTACTGCTCATCCAAGGGTATGAAGTAACTCACCCATCCTGGTGGCATCTCATTAAACATGACAGTAGATAATGCTTTTCCCAGATGTGATGGGGTTTGGTGTTCTCAGCAGCACAGCATGTTGATTTATGGTGAGAGTCAGGGCATTGCCTTTTTCCAGGGACTTCCGTACTTTATAATGTTGAGTGTCTTGGCAGGGTCCCCCCTTCCAGCATGTGGGGCAACAAGTCATACTGGTTGAATCATTCAAATGTATTAAAACTTGGGGCAGTACTTTAGTCTTACCTGGCCGAGGTGGTTTTCCCTGATAGTGATTCAGTCTACTGCTTTAATATTCCATTTTTCCAGAGTTCCCATTGTGGCTCAGCGGTAATGAACCTGACTAGTATCCATGAGGACAGGGGTTCGATCCCTGGCCTCACTCAGTGGGTTGGGGATCTGGCATTGCCGTGAGCCGTGGTGTAGGTCACAGATGTGGCTTGGATCTGGCGTTGCTGTGGCTGAGGTGTAGGCCAGCAGCTGTAGTAGCTCTGATTTGACCCCTAGCCTGGGAACTTCCATATGCTGTGGGTGCAGCCCTAAAAAGACCAAAAAAAAAAAAAAATCTATTTTTTCTTTTTACCAACCCTGCTGCTCATAGGATCTAGGGGAGGAGATGGAACTTCCATTCACTGTCATGTTCTTTTGCCCAGTCTTGTATATCATGACCTTTGAAATGTGACCCCCAGTTGCTGTCTGACCACTGTTCCAGGGGAGAGCTAAGAATCTTCCCAAACCGCAAATCCCTACAAAGGCTTGCGCCTCTTTTATATTCTTAGGCATTACCAGGCTTGCACCTTATCAATCACAACTTCTGGGACCATTTGTAGCTTTACCTGACCAAAAAACTCCCCCAAACTTTGTGGCCAGTGCTCAGGCCTTGAATTTTCTGAGAGTTCACCACCCATCCTCTTCCTCACGGGTATTGCAGCAGAGTCAGGACTTCACAGGTTAGCCTTATGGCATCAGTGTAATGGGCCCATTTTACTGGTGTGGGAAAGAACAGGGATGAGTCTTGGGCTGCCCTTCCGTGACAGGTTGTGGGGCTGGGCGGGTGGCCTTGGGGAAGCACTGGACATAGTTCGTTCCTGTCCCTCTGCATGAAGGCGAACTGATCTTAGGTGTCAGACACCTGGGCTTGTCGGAGTCTTCCCCATGAATCTCCGCGAAGGTGAACCACTTTCGGAGGAATATTTCTGCAAAAGCATCCGAGTAAAGTAGTAACTGTCTAAATGTCAAAAGAATTTATTTTTCCATTATAGCTGGTGTACAGTGTTGCATCAGTTGTCTACTGTACAGCAAGGGGACCCCGTCACACATACATACATACATTCTTTTTCTCACATTATCACGCTCCATCATAAGGGACTAGATAGAGTTCCCAGTGCTACACAGCAGGATCACATGGCTTATCCGTTCCAAAGGCAATAGTTTGCCTCTCTTAACCCCACATTCCCAGGCCATCCCACTCCCTCCCTCTCCCCCAGGCAACCACAAGTCTGTTCTCCAAGTCCATGATTTTCTTTTCTGTAGAAAGGTTCATTTGTGCTATATATGAGATTCCAGATGTAAGTGATATCATATGGTATTTGTCTTTCTCTTTCTGACTTATTTCGCTTAGTATGAGAGTCTCTAGTTCCCTCCATGTTGCTGTAAATGGCATTATTTTGTTCTTTTTATGGCTGAATAGTATTCCATTGTGTTTATATAGCCCTATCTCATCTTCTCAATATATTCATCTGTCGATGGACGTTTAGGTTGTTTCCAGGCCTTGCTGTTGTGAATACTGCTGCAATGAACAAGTTGGGTGCATGTGTCTTTTTCAAGGAGAGCTTTGTACGGATATATGCCCAAGAGTGGGATTGCTGGGGCATATGGTAGTTCTATGAATAGATTTCTAAGGTACCGCCGTACTGTTCTCCATAGTGGTTGTACCAGCTTACATTCCCACCAACAGTGCAGGACGGGTCCCTTTTCTCCACACCCCTCCAGCATTTGTTATTGATGGACTTTTTAATGATGGCCATTCTGACTGCTGTGAAGTGGTACCTCATGGTAGTTTTGATTTGCATTTCTCTAATAATCAGGGATGTTGAGCATTTTTTCATGTGCTTGTTGGCCATCTGTAAATCTTTTTGGAGAAATGTGTATTCAGGTCTTTTGCACATTTTTCCATTGGGTTGTAGGCTTTTTTGCTGTTGTGTCAGTTGTTTGCATATTTCAGAGATTAAGCCCTTGTCAGTTGCATCATTTGAAACTATTTTCTCCCATTCTGTAAGTTGTCTTTTTTTGTTTTTTTTTTTTATGGTTTCCTTTGCTGTGCAAAAGCTTTTCAGTTTGATTAGGTCCCATTGATTTATCTTTGCTTTTATTTCTGTTGCTTTGGGAGACTGACCTGAGAAAACATTTGTAAGGTTGATGTCAGAGAATATGTTTGCCTCTGTTCTCTTCTAAGAGTTTGATGGTGTCTTGTCTTATGTTTTAAGTCTTTAAGCCAGGGTTTCCATCGTGGCGCAGTGGTTAAAGAATCCGACTACGAACCATGAGGCTGTGGGTTCGGCCTTGCATGGCCTTGCTCAGTGGGTTGGGGATCCAGCATTGCCATGAGCTGTGGCGTAGGTCACAGATGTGGCTGGGATCCCGCGTTGCTGTGGCTCTGGTGCAGGCCCACATCTACAGCTCTGATTCGACCCCTAGCCTCCATGTGCCGAGGGAGCAGCCCTAGAAAAGGCAAAAAAAAAAAAAAAAATTAAGTCTTTAAGCCATTTTGAGTTTATTTTTGTGTATGGTGTGAGCATGTGTTCCAGTTTCATTGATTTACATGTGGCTGTCCAGTTTTCCCAGCACCACTTGCTGAAAAGACTGTATTTTTCCCATTTTATATTCTGCCTTCCTTGTTGTAGATTAATTGATCCTAGGTGTCTGGGTTTATTTCTGGGTTCTCTATTCTGTTCCATTGGTCTATATGTCTGTTTTGGTACCATTACCACACTGTCTTGATGACTGTGGCTTTGTAATATTGCCTGAAGTCTGGGAGAGTTATGCCTCCTGCTTGGTTTTTGTTCCTCAGGATTGCTTTGGCAATTCTGGGTTTTCTGTGGTTCCATATAAACTTTTGGATTGTTTGTTTTAATTCTATGAGAAATGTCATGGGTAATTTGTTCGGGATTGCATTGAATCTGTAGATTGCTTTGGGTAGTATGGCCATTATTACAATATTAATTTTTCCAACCCAGGAGCATGGACTATCTTTCCATTTCTTTGAATCCTCTTTAATTTCCTTAATTAATGTTTTATGGTTCTCAGCATATAAGTCTTTCACCTCCTTGTTCAGATTTATTCCCAGGTATTTAATTTTGGGGGGTTGAATTTTAAAAGGTATTGTATTTTTGTATTTCTTTTCTAATATTTCATTGTTAGTATACAGAAATGCGACTGATTTCTGGAGTTCCCTTCATGGCACAGAGGTTAAGGAACCTGAAGATGTGGGTTCTATCCCTAGCCTCACTCAGTGGGTTAAGGATCCGGTGTTGCTCTGAGCTGTGATGTAGATCACAGACACTGCTCAGATCCTGCACTGCTGTGGCTGTGGTGTCGGCTGGCGGCTATGGCTCTGATTCAGCCCCTAGCCTGGGAACCTCCATATGCCGTGGGTGTGGCCCTAAAATAGCAAAAATAAATAAATAAATAAATAAATAAATGCATGCAACTGATTTCTGAATGCTAATCTTGTATTCTGCTACTTTGCTGAATTTGTTGATCAGTTTGAGTAGTTTTTGGGTTGAGTCCTTAGAGTTTTCTGTATATAGTATCATGTCATCTGCATACAGTGACAATTTTACCTCTTCTCTTCCAATTTGGATACCTTTTATTTCTTTTGTTTATCTGATTGCTGTGGCTAGGACTTGCAACACTGTGTTGAATAAAAGCTGTGAGAGTGAGCATCCATGTCTTGTTCCAGATTTTAGTGGGAAGGCTTTTGGCTTTTTACCGTCGAGTATTATATTTGCTGTGGGTTTGTCATAAATGGATTTTATTATGTTAAGGTGCATTCCCTCTATACCCAATTTGGTAAGAGTTTTGATCATGAATGGATGTTGGACTTTGTCAAGTGTTTTTTCTGCATTTATTGAGATAATCATGTATTTTTTGACTTTTCTTTTGTTAATGTGGTGTATGACATTGATTTATTTGCATATGTTGAACCATCCTTGTGAACCTGGGATGAATCCCACTTGGTCATGGTGTATGATCCTTTTTATATGTTGCGGATTTTGGTTGGCTAAAATTTTGCTGAGAATTTTTGCGTCTATATTCATCAAAGATATATACTTTTTTGGTAGTATCTTTGTCTGATTTTGGTATTATGGTGATGGTGGCGTCATAGAATGGAAGTGTATCTTCTTCTTCAACCTTTTGGAAAAGTTTAAGGAGGATCGGTATAAGTTCCTCTTTGTATGTTTGGTAGAATTCACCCGTGAAGCCATCTGCTCCTGGAGTTTTATTTGTAGGGAGTGTTTTTTTTATTACATATTCAATTTCATTTCTAGTGCTCGGTCTGTTCAGTTGATCTGTTTATTTCTTTGGTGGAATTTTCCCGTGAAGCTATCTGCTCCTGGAGTTTTATTTGTAGGGAGTGTTTTTATTACACATTCAATTTCATTTCTAGTGATCGGTCTGTTCAGTTGAACTATTTCTTCTTGGTTCAGTTTTGGTGGGCTGTAAGTCTCTAGAAAGTTTCCCATTTCTTCTAGGTTGTCAAATTTGTTGGCATATAATTGTTCATAGTATTCTCTTAAAGTTTTTTTGTGTTTCTTCAGTATCCATTGTGATTTCTCCTTTTTCATTTATTTTCTTTCTTTCTTTTTTTTTGTCTTTTTGTCTTTTCAGGGCCACACCCACAGCACATGGAGGTTCCCAGGCTAGGGGCTGAATCAGAGCTGTAGCCGCCAGTCTACACCACAGCCACAGAAATGCAGGATCTGAGCCATGTCTGTGACCTACACCATGGCTCAGGGCAATGCGGGATCCCTAACCCACTGAGCAAGGCCAGCGATCGAACCCACATCCTCATGGATCCCAGTTGGGTTCATTAACCATTGAGCCACAACGGGAACTCCTTTTTCATTTCTTATTTTTCATTTGGGTTTTTTCTCTCTTTTTCTTGGTGAGTCTGGCCAGAGATTTGTCAATTTTGTTTACCTTTTCCAAGCCAGCTCTTGGTTTTATTGATTTTTTTCTGTTATTTTTTGAATCTCTATTTTATTGATTTCCTCTCTGATCTGTATGATTTCCTTCTTTCTGCTGACTTTAGGTTTTGTTTGTTCTTCTTTTTCTGATTCATTTAGGTGGTGGGTTAAGTTGTTGATTTGAGATTTTTCTTCTTTTTTGAGGAAGGCCTCTAATGGCTATGAATTTCCCTTTAAACACTGCTTTTGTGGCATCCCATAGATTTTGAATGGTTGTGTCTTTATTATCATTTGTCTCGAGGTATTTTTAAATTTCCTTCTTGATTTCCTCACTGACCCATTGTTTTTTTTAGCAGCATGTTGTTTAGTCTCCATGTAGTTAGTTTTTTCTCATTTCTTTTCCTGTGGTTGATTTCTAGTTTCATGCCATTGTGGTCAGAGAAGATACTTGAAATAATTTCTATACTCTTAAATTTGTTAAGATTAGTTTTGTGCCCCCGTATGTGATCAGTCATTAAGAATGTTCCATGTGTACTTGAGTTTATACCCATGGCATATGGAGTTTCCCAGGCTAGGGGCCTAATTGGAGCTACAGCTGTTGGTCTACACCACAGCCACAGCAATGCAGGATCCGAGCCGTGTCTGTGACCTACACCACAGCTCACAGCAACGCTGGATCCTTAACCCACTGAGCAAGGCCAGGGATCAAACCCACAACCTCATGTGCCTAGTTGGATTCATTAACCACTGAGCAATGATGGGAACTCATTTTTTTTTCTCTTTTTTATTCTTTTTTTTTTAATTCTTATTTTTTTAGATGTAATATCCTGAAAATGTCAATTAAGTCTAACATTTCCATTGTGTAGATGACAAAAGAATTTAAAATATCCATGGCTAAGTATCTGATGAGCATTCATTGATACAGTGCAATTGACAATGAAATTTGCTTATTTCTTTGACATACATTTTAAAATTGTGACTGTTCATTCACAGGTTCCAGGGATTAGAACATGAACATATCTTTTTAAGGGCTGCCCCTGAGACCTACAGGTGATATGATGCAAAATAAAATTAACCATAGCTATTCTTGTTATACGATCTTGTGATAAGTTAAGATGAATAACAGTCATTAGGAAATAAATTTGAATACTGTTTTATCATTATTTCTCTCTAGTGAAGCTGAAAGTCTTATAAACTCTCTCTCTCTATATATATATCAAAGGAAAGGAACTAAATTAAAAAAATAATAATAATAAAATTGTGACTGTTAATATTACACCAAGACATATCAGATTTACAGGAATTTCAAACAAATACACCCTTAAAAAATTTACCATGACTGGTTACTTGACAACACCCCTATGATATTTAACATAGCAAATAAGCCTAATTAGTTTAATATCTTTTTTTGATAAGGAGAGAGAACACATCTTTTGAGATGCTCCAGGGGCCCTCTGAAAAATCCCAAAGTCAGAGTTCCAATTGTGGCTCAGTGGTTAATGAATCTGACTGGCAACCACGAGGTTTCGGGTTTGATCCCTGGCCTGGCTCAGTGGGTTAAGGATCTGGTGTTGCCGTGAACTGTGGTATAGGTTGCAGGCGCGGCTCGGATCCTGCATTGCTGTGGCTCTGGCGTAGGCCAGCGGCTACAGCTCTGATTGGACCCCTAGCCTGGGAACCTCCATGTGCCGTGGGTGTGGCCCTAGAAAAGACAAAAAGAAAAAAAAAAAAGAAAAATCCCAAAGTCAGCAAGACTTCATTTAAAATTTGAATTTCAGAAAGTTTGTCAAAATACCGAAAGGCTTTAAAACAATTGATTAAGAGAGTTCCTGTTGTGATTCTGGGGGTTAAGAACCCAACTAGTATCCATGAGGATGAGGGTTTGATCCCTGGCTTTGCTTAATGGGTTAAGGATCCAGTGTTGCTGTGAGCTGTGGTGTAGGTTGCAGATGTGGCTGGGATCTGGCGTTGCTGTGGCTCTGGCGTAGGCCGGTTTTGACGCCTACCTGGGAACTTCCATATGCTACAGATTTAGCCCTAAAACAAACAAACCAAAAGACACAGTTGATTAAATAGGATCCTAGGTCACTGTGAACTGCTTAGTTATCTAAGCAGTTAGTTAAAGACTTCAAAGGCAAACACAGAAAGTTACACAGTTGTAAAGAAACTCTTTACATAGTTCTTTTCATTCTTTCATTTCTTTTTTTGGCCGCTACGTGCAGCAGCTTGATGTAGAATCTCAGTTCCCAGACTGGGGGTGGAACCCAGGCCGCAGCGGTAAAACCACCAAGTCCTAACCACTAGACCACCAGGGAACGCTCTCCCTCTTTTTAAGTGTTTTGTGTTGTGTTTTGTCCTGAAGTCTATTTTGTCGGCTATGCATTTCGCCACTCTTATGCTTTATTATGCTTCCTCTTTCCAACTATTAGTGCAACCTATTTGTATCCTTACACTTAAAGTGTATCTTGTAGACAAACTCAGTTGGTTCTTGCTTTTTACCTAGTCTGAAAATAACTGCCTTAAAATTGTTAAGTATATTAAGTTGTGGTAAAATACATATGAAATTTGCTGTCTGAACCATTATTACATGCACAGTTCTGTGACATTACGTACATGCACAATGTGGTGTTAGCATTGTCACCATCCATCCACAGACTGTTTCCATTATGCAAAACCCTGTACCGATTAAACCATAGTTCTCCATTTCCCCCCTTTCCCAGCACCCGACAACCACTGTTCTTTTTGTCTCTATGACCTTGACAACCTATATAACCTCAAGCAGTTGGAATCAAACAATATCTGTCCTTTTGTGATTGGCTTATTTTTCTGAAGGTTCATCCATGTGGTAGCATGGGACACATGGCTTTCCTTTTTAAGGCTGCATAATGTTCCATTGTATGCATATACCACATTTTCTTTATCCATTTATCTTTTGCTGGATACTTGGGTTGCTTCCACATTTTAGCTGTTGTGAAAAATGCTGCCATGAACATGCTTGAGCAGATATCTCTCTGGGAGCATACTTCCAGTTCTTTCCATCATACTTCTTCCATTCCAGAAGTAGAACTGCTGAATTACATGGTAATTCATTTTTAATTTTTTAACCACACTCTTTTCCATAGCAGGTGCACTGTTTTACATTCTTACCAACAATGCACAAGGATTCTCCGCATCCTCGTAAATATTTGCTCTTTTTTTTTCCTCTTTAAAAAAATAATTGCATGTGCTTCTTTTTTTATGGCTTCACCTATGGAGGCACATGGAAGTTCCCAGGCTAGGGGTTGAATCAGAGCTATAGCTGCTGGCCTGCGCCACAGCCACAGCCACAGCCACACAGCTGCATTTGTGACCTACTCAGCAGTTTGCAGCATCGCAGGATCCTTAACCCACTGAGCAGGGCCAGGGATTGAACTCACATTCTCACAGAGGCAACATAGGGTCCTTAACTCATTGAGCCACCAAGACTACTTTTGTTTGTTTTGTTTTTGTTTTTTTTGTTTGTTTGTTTTTGCGTTTGCTTCTAAGATTGGGATAAGACAAAGCTCTCCACTCTCACCACTTCTGGTCAACACTGCACTGGAAGTCCTAGACAGTACAAAAAGCAAGAAAAAGAAATAAAGTCATGTAGAAAGAAAAAGTAAAGCAGTTGTTCTTCACAGACATGATTATATGTGGAAAATCTTAAGGAGTTTATAGTACAGCTACTAAAACTATTTAGTGAGTTTATTAGCAATGTTATGGGATATAAGATAAACAGGAGTTCCCACTGTGGCTCAGCAGGTTATGAACCCAGCTAGTATCCATGAGGATGTGGGTTCAAACCCTGACCTTGATCAGTGGGTTAAGGATCTGGTGTTGCTGTGAGCTGTGGTGTAGGTTGCAGATGTGGCTTGGATGCCAAGTTGCTGTGGCTGTGACTCTGGTATAGGCTGGCAACTGTAGCTCCAATTCAACCCCCAGCCTGGGAACTTTCATATGCTATAGGTGCAGCCCTAAAAAGCCAAAAAAAAAAAAAAAAAAGAAGAAGAAGAAGAGAGAGAGAAATATAGCAATCAATGAATTAGAATAGAGTCCAAAAATCTACCTACTATATACGGTCAATTTTTTTGCTAGGATAATCTGATGAAGAAAAAAGAAAAGAGTGATCTTTTAAACAATGACTGGAACAACTGGATATTGTTATATAGAAACATAAATGGCAGCCCTTACCTCAGATACACAAAAACTAACTCAGAATTGATCATAGACCTAAATATAGACGTAAAAATTGTAAAACTTCTAGAAAAAAACAAAATCTAGATGACCTTCTTTTAGGGAAAAATTTTGGGGACATAAAAAGCACAATTCCTATATATATATATAAATTATATATCTATAAATATGTGTAATATGTGTATATATCTATAAATATGTTATATAAATTTCATTAAGCATATGACATAAATATCATATATAATAAAGGATTACATTAAAATTGAACACTTCTGCTCTTCAAAAGACACTTAAAACTTGGAGTTCCTGCTATGGTGCAACAGGATTGATAGCGCCTTGGCAGTGCTAGGACACAGGTTCAATCCTTGGCTCAGCAGAGTGGGTTAAGGATCAGGCATTGCTGCAGCTGTGGCTTAGGTCACAACTGAAGCTTGGATCTGATCCCTGGCCGAGAAATTCCATATGCTGTGGGGCGGCCCACCAGAAAAAAAGACACCTAATACTAAAAGGCGAGCCACTGACTGGAAGAAGGTATTCTTTTTTTTTTTTTTTTGTCTTTTTGCCTTTTCTAGGGCCAATCCCGCGGCATATGGAGGTTCCTAGGCAAGGGGTCGAATCGGAGCTGTAGCCACCGACCTACACCAGAGACACAGCAACGTGGGATCCGAGCCACGTCTGCAACCTACACCACAGCTCATGGCAACGCCAGATCCTTAACCCACTGAGCAAGGCCGGGGATTGAACCCGCAATCTCATGGTTCCTAGTCGGATTCGTTAACCACTGCGCCATGGTGGGAACTTCAGAAAGTATTCTTAATACATATATCTGACAAAGGACATATTCACTATATAAAAGGAACTTGGAGTTCCCATTGTGGCTCAGTAGGTTAAGAACTAGACATGGTGTCAATGAGGATGCAGGTTCAATCCCTGGCCTCGCTCAGTGGGTTAAGGATCCGGCATTGCTGCAGGTGGCAGATGCAGCTCAGATCTGGTGATCCTGTGGCTATGGCACAGGCCAGCAGCTTAAGCTCAGATTTGACCTCTAGCCCAGGAACTTCCATGTATCACAGGGGTGGCCCTAAAAAGAAAAAAGTATACTTTTAAATTCAAGTTTATAAATAGAAATAATTCCTTTGTTTTAGGAAGTTTTTCAAATCAAAGCAGTAAGATATTTATCCAATACATAATGATCTATATAATGAAAAGGGTTGTGGGAGTCAACGTTGAGATAATAATAATAGTAACCAGTTACTGAGTACCTTCACCATATTAAGAACTTCGTTTAATCAGTTTATTTAATCATCACAACATTGGCTTAAGTAGATATTAATAACTGTCCAAACTCTGTTAACTACTAAGTTAAAAGAATGAAATTTAGAATTAGAGTTCCCCGTTGTGGTGCAGTGGTTATCGAATCTGACTAGGAACCATAAGGTTGCGGGTTCAATCCTTGGACTCGCTCAGTGGGTTAAGGATCCGGCATTGCTGTGAGCTGTGGTGTAGGTCACAGACGTGACTCAGATCTGGTGTTGCTGTGGCTCTGGTGTAGGCCAGCAGCTGTAGCTCTGGTTTGACCCCTGGCCCGGGACCCTCCATATGCCGCGGGTGTGGCCCTAAAAAGACAAAAAAAGAAAAGAAATTTAGAACAAAGTCTATCCTAGATTTTGAAGTCTATCTTCTAATAGCCTCTTGTGGAGAGAAATGTTACAGAACTGAATTCTGGTTGGCTGAAATAAGTGAACTAAGCAAAGGATAAGAAGTTGCAGGAGTGCCCCTCATGGCTTAGTGGTTAATGAATCTGACCAGGAACAATGAGGTTGCGGGTTCGACTCCTGGCCTCGCTCAGTGGGTTAAGGATCTGGCGTTGCTGCGAGCTGTGGCGTTGCTGTGAGCTGTGGTGTAGGTCACAGATGAAGCTCGCATCCCGAATTGCTGTGGCTGTGGTGTAGGCTGGCGGCTACAGCGCTGATTAGACCCCTAGCCTGGGAACCTCCATGTGTTGCTGGTGCAGCCCCAGAAAAGAAAAAAAAAAAAAAAGTTGCAGACAGTAACTCCTGCCTGATTAGAAAAACAGACCTAAGGAGTAATTAGGACATACCTTTGAAGTGAAAAGTAAATTTCTCCTACAATGCTGTCACTACATTTTTAGAAGAGTTTCTTAGAATTAACTAGTATTCAGGGCTTATCGAGTGAATCTGATAGGTGGAATAAACAGAAAATGACTGATGTATTAAACTGGTTGTTATATAAGCATTACCAACTAATTCCTTATAAGGTCTAGTCAGTCGATAAACTACGATCTTCATCAGTAAAGAATAGTCAGTACCCCCCCAGTGTTGCTTGCAAGTCTATAAAAATCACAGTTTTCTAGCCCTTAGGTGTTCAACCAGTAATGACCCCAAGGGAATTAACTGATGGAAAATTCATGCTTACTTTCACTTAAATCCTGAAATTTGGTTAAAGCTAAGCAAAATGAAACAAAATAACAACAAAAATTTGTGGTATTAGCTGGCTGAATATAGAGAAGGATGAGAAAATAATTATTTCTCCTTTACTACATGGGTTCTCCAAAAGTTTAAGGAAGATGTGAATTGATTAATAGTATATATTAATCCAGTCAACTTTTTCTTTTGTTTTAATAATTTGTATTATAGACTAGTCATTGTAAAAAAAAATTTTTTTTTTTTTTTTTGCTTTTTAGGGCCACAGCCGCAGCATATGAAAGTTCCCAGGGCCACAACCACAGCAACTCAGGATCCGAGCCGCATCTGCAACCTACACTACAGCTCATGGCAATGCTGGATCCTTGACCCACTGAGCAAGGCCAGGGATTGAACCCACGTCCTCATGGTTCCTAGTCAGATTCGTTAACCACTGCGCCACGACGGGAACTCCACAGTATACATTTCTGAATAAAAAGTAAATTATTTGGGGGTGTTTGCACCACAATTCTGTCTTGGCATTAGGAAGGGAAGTATTAGAGTTAAACAGTTTTAATCAGAATTTGAATGATAGACAAATACTTACTTCTCCAAATATCCTTTGAGAAACAAGATGATAATTCAGAAAAATGAAGGAATTCCTTCATGGCTCAGCAGATTGAGGATCTGGCACTGTCACTGCTGTGGTTTTGGGTTACAGCTGGCCACAGTTTGAACCCTGGCCCAGGAACTTCTGCTTGACACAGGCACAACCAAAAAACAAACAAACAAACAAATTATATATCAAACATATGTTTTTGACTAAAATACAATCTAACTTAAAAGGAGTTTTGATTAACAAAAGAACAACCTTCATTTTAATTATAAACTCTTTATTATTTGATGTTTATATACATCAAGTATATTTTTAACTGAATATTTCATACAAACTCTAGCTAAGTATTCCAAATGCAAAATTATGATTATAAAGTAAAACAAGGTACATCAAGGAAGCATGTGATTCAGTGCCAAATTCATAATCACATATCTAATACGTCACAATCCTTTTATTCCAAACAGTGTTCACTTGAGAGCTCTACAGTGGGCAATTATTTGTCAAAAGAATAAATGATTTTCATTATGTAGAACGAGGGAAGGGACATCATGCAAAATAAAGATTTTTCAAAATTCTTTACGGAGTTGCTAGTAAGACAACAGAACCTAAAGCTACAAGGACCTGTCCAAGTAGAATATTTATGTTGAAGATGCCTTTATTGCTTGCCTGGTAGAGGTAATTGGTCAGCCACTCTTGGTAGAAGGATGGCCCACTATAGACACCAGGAAAATTTTTTCGACCACAGCCATATCCGTAACTGGTAATTCCCATTGCATAATATCGTCTGCGTTCTGGTAAGTAGCACATTAGTGGTCCACCACTATCACCCTATTTAAAAAGTCCCAAAACAGTGTTAATTACTTCCAGTAGTCCTTAAACAAGGGTAAAGCTGGAATAAATTAATCACATTAAACATACGTACATATATATATATACACACATATTTTCAGTATACCTCCAAGTTATAAAGATCCATACATTTTCAGTTTTCTAGTCCAATCCAGCGGGTGTTCAGTCTGGTATTTAGAGGAACCATACGTAGCTGGTGGATAAACTTCCCACCTGCATAGTTTTGAACAAGAATACTGTAACTCCAATTGTTTGGATTTTGTATTGCAATTCCTCAGGAAAAATATAAATTAGGAAGTATGCAAAATACTGTTAAGGACAGTCTTTTAGAATACTACTATTGCTTAATTCTGTGTGAGAAAGTAGAACTAAGATATATGAAGGAGGGAGTTCTCATCATGGCTCAGTGGTAATGAACCTGACTAGTATCCATGAGGACACGGGTTCAATTTGCGGCCTCCCTCAGTGGGTTAAGGATCTGGTGTTGCCATGAGCTGTGGTGTTGGCTGGCAGATACAGCTCTGATAGCCTGGGAAGTTCCATATGCTACAGGTGCAACCCTAAAAAGACTAAAAAAAGAAAAAAGATATATAAAGGATTCTTTTAGGGGTGTGTATGTGTGGTTTGCTAACTAGAGGAGAGGTGTAAACTGGCATCTTGCAAGAGGTGGCATCTTCCTAAATGTTGACATTGGCTGGTGAAGGACAGCAGGAATAAATGGCTAAGCCTCTCAGTAGTCTTGCAAGAAACAAATCTCTATTACACTTTATACGATACTGTTAATGCACCGAAGCACCATTACTGAGGACTGTTAATTATTCAATACAACAAGGACACTGAGATAACTGTTTCTGTCCCTAAAGGTTAAGGACTATGTTTCTAAAATGTTTTAAAATTCTCTCTATAAGGTAAGCATTCAACAATTATTCTTTTAAAGATTTTTATTTTTTCTGTTATAATTGATTGATAACGTTCTGTCAATTTCTGCTCTACACCAGAGTGACCCAGTCATACATTCTTTTTTTCCCATTATCCTCCATCATGTTCCATCACAAGTGATTAGATATAGTCCCCTGTGCTATACAGCAGGATCTCATTGCTTATCCACTCCAAATGCAATAGTTTGCATCTCCTAACCCCTAACTCCCAGTCCACCCCACTCCCTCCCCTTCCCCTTGGCAACCACAAGTCTGTTCTCCAAGCCCGTGAATTTGTTTCTTTTCTGTGGATAGGTTTATTTGTGCCATATATTAAGTTCCAGATAGAAGTGATATATGGTATTTGTCTCTCTTTCTGACTTAACTTCACTTAGTATGAGAATCTCTAATTCCATCCATGTTGCTGAAAGTGGCATTCAGTAATTATTTTTTGACAATGAGGATGTTTCACTTGTGAATACCATTCCATTAGACTAAATTCTTTTACTCAGCAAGATTTTTAAGGAAAATGACACAGAAAGGATAAACCTAGGGTTACAGAAATCTGAATGAGTAGGAAAAGATCAGAGCATAGGACACTGTTTGGGAGTGATGTGCTGGTACATTTAGAAGTAGTGAAGAAAAGAGAAATAAAGATTCAAAAAGCACAAGGATAAGACAAAAAATAGATAAGTTGGACTTCATACAAAATCAGAGACTTTTGTCTATAAATGATAACATCAGGAAAGTGAAAAGACAGTCCACAGAATGGGAAAAAATATTTGCCAACCATGCAAGTGGTAAGAGACTTATACCTGGATTATATAAAGAATGCTTATGACTCAATAATGAAAAGATAAATAACACAATATAAAAATGGGCAAAGGATCTGAATAGAGATTTCTCCAAAGAGGATATACAAATGACTAAGAAGCACATGCAGAGATGCTAACATCATTAGTCATTAGGTAAATGCAAATGAAAACCACAGTGAGCTACCTACCACTCCATACCCATAAGGATGGCTAATGACTCAGACATAGAAAGGAATGAAATACTGTCATTGGCAGCAACATAGATGAACCTAGAGAATATCATAGTAAGTGAAGTAAATCAGACAAAGAAAGACAAATAGTGTACCACTTAAATGTGGAATCTAAAAAAAATAATACAAATCAGTCGGTATACAAAACAGAAACAGACTCACAGACATAAAAAGCAAACTTCCAGTTACCAAAGGGGAAAGGGAGGTGGGAAGGGATAAATGAGGAGTATGGGATTATAACTACTCTACTGTATTACAGATGCAAACTACTATCCATAAAGTAGATAAGCAACAGGGATTTGCTGTACAGCACAGGAAACAATATTTAATATCTTGTAAGAACCTATAATGGAAAATAATCTGGAAAAATATATATAACTGAGTCACTTGGCTGTACACCTGAAACTTATACAATATTGTCAATCAACTATATTTCGGTTAAAAAAAAAAAAAGACAGACAATAGCAAGTGCTGTCAAGGATGTCGAAGAAATCGGACCTCTCATACATTGCTGGGTAAGAATGTAAAATGGTGCAGCTGCTTCGGAATAGTTTTGGCAATTCTGCAAAATGTTAAACATCGACTCAGTCATTCCCACCCTCGATGGAATTTCCAAGAGAAATAAAAACGTACCCACATATAAGAACAGGTACACAGATGTTTACAGCCACATTATTCATAATAGCAAAAAAGTAGAAACGGCTCAACTACCCATCAACGAATGAATGGATGAATAAAATGTGGCCCCATGGTATCTTACTTGGCAATAAAATGAATAAAGTACTAATACCTGCTATAATAACCCTGAAAACATTATGCTAAGTCAAAGAAGCCAGTCACAAAAGACCACAAATTGAATGGTTCCATTGGATTTGAGAGAGAGAGAGAGAGATGAATGGTTGCCTAGGGCTGGGGGTGGGTGAGAGGAGAATGGGAGTGACTTCTAAGGGTAGAGGTTTTTTGGGGGGAGGTGACAAAAGTGATCTAAAATTAGATTATGGGGCTGGTTCCACTACTCTGTCAATATACTAAAACCCCACTAAGTGGTAAATGGGTGAAATGTATATGTGTATATTATATCTTAATAAAAGTGGTAATGAAAGAAAAAGAAAGAAAAATGCGAGGCAAACTTTGCCTAAGGGTAACCCTGATTGTAGAAACCAAGGAAATCAGGCAAGCAGGACAATTTGGATGGTTGGAATAGGTAAAGAGGATAAAAATAATTGAATACTTAGTCGACCTGTGAATTAAGACTTCACCAGAAGGTGATCAGAGGACTTTTTCAGGTTCCCTTCTGTCTTTAGAAAGTATTTCTAAGAAAAATTATTTGGCCTTACCCTGCAGGTGTCAAAAACTCCATCTTCATCACCTGCACAAAACGAAGTGTCCGGAATTATATCCCCATAACTCTTCTCAGAATTACAAAAATCTCGAGAAATATAATGCACTTCTGCTTCATGTAAGACCTTTGTAATATTACCTATTAACAAAAAATACCAAGACATTATTTTGGAGAGCAGACGTTTTGACAGCAGTAGAAAATGACCATGTTGAACAGGTTTCTAAAGTGACTGACTGAACAAATATGTAAAATTGTATTCACATGCCCCATACACCTCGAAAAATCGTAGAAAAGAGTTCACCAAATGTTAATGACAGTTACCTCTAAATAGTAGGATTTTCAAGTTCCTTTTGTTATCTTTTCCTATGCTGTATCTCTCGGAGATCTCACAGAAGGATTTATAGCTTTTACAAAGTAAAACTAAATAAAAAGTGCTAAGGGCTAAAGAGCCAAATGCCAAGGTCACACTTTCTTAGGTTGTAAGTTGTGAATGATTTTAATTACATTGTAGTGATGCTAAGTCTTGAAGGATGTTGGATATAAACATAAAACAGATTTTTAATTCATGTACTCCCTTCTCTGCTGGTTCCTGAATGTAAAATGGTTCTTTGCTACAGAAAAGATAGGAGAATGTAAGATAATACTTCAGGAACCATTAATGGACAGATTATTGTAAGATTTATCCTTACAAAAGCTACTGGAATAGCAGCATCTGATCCCAAGAGCCTGTCTCAGAGTTGCAGTTGTTCCGTGTGATAGTTGAATATTTTATGGCCCCATAGCCTTCCCCGGCTTTTCAAGTAATTTTGAAATTTCTACCTTGGCTGCAGGTGGGCAAATGACCCACCTGTTCCATTCACAGAATTCCATTCTCCTGGTTGCACGGATTGGTCTAGAGGTGACTATTGGTATAAGCCTAGCCAACTGGAATACTTATCCAATATTTTTAAACTGGAGCTGCCAGAGAAGAACCTTTTCACCCTAGTCACTTGACTGTTTAGCTATAAACAGTCTGCAGCCATAGTTCCAGCCTTAAGAGGACAGGCAACCTAAGAAAGTAAAGTCAACATGCAGAAAGAATAGGAATAGGAAATAGAAATAAAATGTGTCCTAATGGCATTCAGATTTTTGGGTCAAGGCTTCCTAAAAGCCAGCCATATTTCTGCCCTTTAAAATAATGAATTTAGGAGTTCCTGTCGTGGCTCAGTGGTTAACGAATCCGACTAGGAACCATGAGATTGTGGGTTGGGTCCCCGACCTCGATCAGTGGGTTAAGGATCTGGCGTGGCTGTGGCTGTGGTGTAGGCCAGCAGCTGTAGCTCCAATTTGACTCCTAGCCTGGGAACCTCTCTATGCCATGGGTGCAGCCTTAAAAAGCAAAAAAAAAAAAAAAAGTGGTACTGGCTGTATATAAAAGAATATATGTAACATGTAGGTTATAGAATATAATAATTAAATGAACACTTGCGAACGTATCATCTAACTTATGAACAATACTAATTCATTGTAGTATTGGTGCAGGGCTATTCAAAATAATCAGAGATTTTCAAAGTGAATAGGAGAGCCCAGAAATAGATGTCTGGGTTTTCTATTTTGTTCCACTGGTCACTTGGAATATTCTTGCACAAACGTAACACTAATTACCACAACTTTGGAATAAACCTTGATTTCTGGATGGCAACAACTTCTCCAACATATTTTTCTTCCAGAGGAGTGTCTTGGCTATTCTTGGGTCTTTTAGAATGAGCTTTTTAATTCTCTCAAAACTCATGTTAGGGTTTACCAGTACCTGGTGTCTTTCAGTTTTTCAGATAGAGTTGACATCTTTCTGATACTGAGTCCTCCTATTCAGCCACAGAGTATACCATTTTGTTTACTTATTCTTTAATACCTTTTAAAAATGTTTTAGGATTTTTTTTTTGTCTTTTTTTTTTGTCTTTTCTAGGGCTGCACCCTCGGCATATGGAGGCTCCCAGGCTAGGGGTCTAATTGGAGCTACAGCTGCCGGCCTACGGCACAGCTACAGCCGCAACAATGCCAGATCCGAGCTTTATCTGCAACCCACACCACAGCTCACAGCAACACCGGATCCTTAACCCACTGAGCAAGGACAGGGACTGAACTCGCAACCTCATCGTTCCTAGTCGGATTCGTTAACCACTGAGCCACAACGGGAACTCATAGTATTTTATTTTTTAAAAAAAATTTAACTATTGATTCAGTTCTTTCACTCTTTTTTACTAATCTTATTTACTTAAGTCAGTTTGAATTAGTAAGAATTTTCTAGGAATGTACCCATTTTGTCTAAGTATTAAAATTGAGAGCATAACATTGTTTAAGGTATTATCTTTTAACTCATAATATTTATATTTGTGCCTTCTCTCATTTTCTCATCAATTTTACCGGAGACTTGTTTTTTCAAAGATCTAGATTTTGTCTTTGTTGGCTCCTTTTTTCTGATTTTATTTTCTATTCATTAACTACTGTGCTTATTTTCTCTTTTCTATGGATCATGTAGTATTCTTTTCACCTCCATAAAGATGGACATTTGATGTATAACATTCTGCCTTTCTTCCTGTTAGACCGAATATTCTAGGTCTAGTATTTGCCCTTCCATGTGGTTGAACCTAAAAGTATGTAAAGCTTTAAATCTCCCTTTATGTAGTACCTTAGTTGCAGCACTCAAGTTTTCCTATGTTGTATATACCTTATTATCCAGTTCTAAGGATTTAAAATTGTTACGAATTTTTCTTTGACAGGAGTTAGTTAGTAGTGTGTTTTGAATTTTCCAAATGATGTCATTTTAAAAAAAGCTTTATTAATGTTTCATTTACATAACATAAAATTCTCGCACTGTAAGCATGAAGTTCAGTGATTTTTGTTCAGTTTATGCCAGCCCCGCAGTCTGTTTTAGGATACTTCCTTCACTCCAGCTACACCACAGCCACAGCAATGTGGGATCTGAGCCATGTCTGCCACCTGCACCACAGCTCATAGCAAAGCCGGATCCATAACCCACTGAGTGAGGCCTGGGATCAAGCCTGCATCCTCATGGATACTAGTTGGGTTTGTTACCAGTGAGCCACGACGGGAACTCCCTGCCATTACATTTTTTAAAAATTCTTTGAGGAACCATTTCTTTCAACTTATCATATTGAAAGAGCTTCCTTGAAGTCTTTGTCTGCTGTATTCAATGTCTGAGCCTATTCCGACTCAGTTTCTATTGACGACCCTTTTTCCCTGAGTATAGGTCACACATCCCTGGGTTTTCTGGGTTTTTCTGTGTTTTTGCACACTTAGAAAATTTTTGTTGAAAACTGGACAGTTTAGATTAAGGTATTGCAACAACTTGGGGTTTTGATTCACTTTTCAACAATGTTGTTATTATTTATTTAATTTTTGGCTGAGGCCTGCAGCAGCTTGATGTGGGATTTCATATCAAGTTCCTGTGGGACTGAACCCAGGCCATAGCAATGAAAGCACCAAGTCCTAACCACTAGATCACCAGGGATCTCCTATTGTTGTTGGATTTTTTGGTGGGTTTTGTTTGTTTGTTTTTGCTTTTTAGAACTGCACCTGCGGCATATGGAAGTTCCTAGGCTCTGGGTTGAACCAGAGCTGCAGTGGCTGGCCTGCCACAGCCACAGCAATGCAGGATCCAAGATACATCTGTGACCTGTGCTGCAGCTTGTGGCAACGCTGGATCCTTAACCGACTGAGGGAGGCCAGGGATCAAACCTGCATCCTCATGGATACTAGTCAGGTTTTTAACCTGCTGAGCCACAACAGGCACTCCCTATTGTTGTAATTTTTAAAATAACGTGCTTAGATTAAAATTGTGGAATTTGTTTCCCCATACTGGGTGACCGTTGATGTCTCTGCTCAGTATTTTAATTCTGATTTTTCTCTTTAACCTGGCTTCATAGGGCTTGCCCCAGTGTCTGCATAGTTTACTGGCCAGTTAATAACTTGGGCTTTCATCCTTAATTGATGAATCTGTGTCTGGGTTGAGAGACGCATTCAAAGTTCAGTCATTTTATTTTATTTTATATTTTTATTTTTTTAAATTTTATTTTCCCACTGTACAGCAGGGAGATCAAGTTATCCTTACATGTATACATTACATTTACATTTTTTTCCCCACCCTTTCTTCTGTTGCAACATGAGTATCTAGACCAAGTTCTCAATGCTACTGAGCAGGATCTCCTTGTAAATCTATTCTAAGTTGTGTCTGATAAGCCCAAGCTCCCTGATCCCTCCCACTCCCTCCCTCTCCCATCAGGCAGCCACAAGTCTTTTCTCCAAGTCCATGATTTTCTTTTCTGAGGAGATATTCATTTGTGCTGGATATTAGATTCCAGTTATGAGTGATATCATATGGTATTTGTCTTTGTCTTTCTGGCTCATTTCACTCAGTATGAGATTCTCTAGTTCCATCCATGTTGCTACAAATGGCATTATGTCATTCTTTTTTATGGCTGAGTAGTATTCCATTGTGTATATACACCATATCTTCCGAATCCAGTCATCTGTCAATGGACATTTGGGTTGTTTCCATGTCTTGGCTATTGTGAATAGTGCTGCAATGAACATGCGGGTGCATGTGTCTCTTTTAAGTAGAGTTTTGTCCTGGATAGATGCCCAAGAGTGGGATTGCGGGGTCATATGGAAGTTCTATGTATAGATTTCTAAGGTATCTCCAAACTGTTCTCCATAGTGGCTGTACCAGTTGACATTCCCACCAACAGTGTAGGAGGGTTCCCTTTTCTCCACAAGCCCCTCCAGCACTTGTTATTTGTGGATTTATTAATGATGGCCATTCTGACTGGTGTGAGGTGGTATCTCATGGTAGTTTAGATTTGCATTTCTCTTATAATCAGCGATGTTGAGCATTTTTTCATGTTTGCTGGCCATCTGTATATCTTCTTTGGAGAACAGTCTATTCAGGTCTTTTGCCCATTTTTCCATTGATTGATTGGCTTTTTTGCTGTTGGGTTGTATAGGTTGTTTACATATTCTAGAGATTAAGCCCTTGTCGGCTGCATCATTTGAAACTATTTTCTCCCATTCTGAAAGTTGTCTTTTTGTTTTCTTTTTGGTTTCCTTTGCTGTGCAAAACAAAGTTCAGTCATTTTAAATCTACCTTGGTTTTCACTTCATGCTGAGCCCGCTCAGATTTCTTCCCATATATACACACACACATAGTTCCCCAATAAGCCAAGGATGTTTCGAAAGCTTATCTCGTCATTCTGTAGCTGCCAAACCTCTGACGGTTCCACTCCTGGCTGCTTCTAGGACCACAGTCCCAGACCAGCAGAGCTGTGTGTTTCCCCCATTCATTTCTTGTTGAGTCCACTACATTTATTGACAGTGCTGCTGGCCTGGATTATCAACTCCTCCTCCAAATCAAGCCCATCCACCCTGGTAGCAAGACTCTTTTCCCTCATGATCGTAGTAAAACCAGGGCACTGACTGATGTGAGAGGGGAATTAGGAGCAGTCATGAGCAAGAAAACTGTAAATTCTTATTTATTTTTTATTTTATTTTATTTTATTTTTTGTCTTTTTGCTATTTCTTGGGCCGCTCCCGTGGCATATGGAGGTTCCCAGGCTAGGGGTCCAATTGGAGCTGTAGCCACTGGCCTACGCCTGAGCCACAGCAACTCAGGATCCGAGCCGCGTCTGCAACCTGCACCACAGCTCACAGCAACGCCGGATCCTTAACCCACTGAACAAGGGCAGGGACCGAACCCGCAACCTCATGGTTCCTAATCGGATTCGTTAACCACTGCGCCATGACAGGAACTCCTGTAAATTCTTATTTTTAGCCAAATTTCTAACTGTTTATAATGAACAAATGCTTCTCAGTTTGTTTTGTATTTTGCTTGATTTCCAGGGCTCTGAAAGGGTTGCTTTTGACAATTTTGTCCAGTTCATATTTACATTGAGGGAAGAGGTTTTGCCAATCTCCTTATGCGATCATAGCCAAAATCCTCAGCTCTCTGACTGTTTCTCATTTAATTGTAATCAGAGTTTGTGGTCTGTATATTAGGTATCCTTTGAACTTTGAGATTTGCTTTATGGCCTAGTAAGTGGTCAGTATTTATAGAAGTTTTGCCTGTAATTGAAAAAGTGAGGGGAGTTCCCGTTGTGGCTCAGTGGTTAACAAATCTGACTAGGAACCATGAAGTTTCAGGTTGGATCCTTGGCCTTGCTCAGTGGGTTAAGGATCTGGTGTTGCCGTGAGCTGTGGTGTAGGTTGCAGATGCGGCTTGGATTCCTGCATTGTTGTGGCTGTGGTGTAGGCTGGTGGCCACAGTTCCCATTAGACCCCTAGCCTGGGAACCTCCATGTGCCGTGGGAAGTGGCCCTAGAAAAGGCAAAAAGACAAAACAAAACAAAACAAAAGAAAAAGTGAGGAGTTCCAGTTGTGGCTCAGTGGTAACAAACTTGACTAGTATCCATGAGGACGAAGGTTTGATCCCTGGTCCTGCTCAGTGAGTTACAGATCCAGTGCTTGCCATGGGCTGTGGTATAGGTTGTAGCTGCAGCTCCAATTTGACCCCTAGCCTGGGAATTTCCATATGCCATGGGTTCAGCCCTAAAAAAAAATAAAGAAAAGGAAGGATGAAATTCTCTGATTTGGGGGTGCATTATTTTCTGATTTATCTATTAAATCAAGCTTGCTAATTTAAACACTCTCAATCTTTTTTTTAAGTTTATATGATTTTTATTTTTCATTATGGTTGATTTACAATTGTCTGTTAATTTCTACTGTACAGCAAAGAGAACCAGTCATAAATATATATATATATATATATATATATATATATATTCTTTTTCTCACATTACCCTCCTCATGTTCCATCACAAGTGATTAGATATAGTTCCCTGTGCTACCCAGCAGGATTTCACTGCTTATCCACTCCAAATGCAATAGTTTGCATCTATTAACCCCAGACTCCCAGTCCATCCCCCACTCCTCCCTTCCCTTTGGCAACCACAAGTCTGTTCTCCAAGTCTGTGAGTTTCTTTTCTATAAAACTCTAAATCTTTACTAATTTTGTCAAAATTATTTACTATCATAGGGAAGTTATAATGTTTGTCATATAATTCTCCCTATTTTATTTTAATATTATCTGGATCCTGTTTATTATTAGCCTCACAAATCTAAAACTCCTCTATCTTCCTAGTGAGTTGAATTTTTCTAAATATATAGTGACTTCTTCATCTCTAATACTTCTTTCATCTAAATGTCTGTTTTGTCTGCTAGCTGCATAGTGATACCAGCCTTCATTTAATTAAATTTACTTGGTACATTGCTTTCCTATTGTTTTACTTCACTCCTTCCATAAGAGAAAGTGCTTAGACTGTGGCATAGTCCCTATGATGTAGGGAATTTTAACACAACTCCTTTTTTTTTTTTTTTTCTTTTAGGGCTAAACCTGAGGCATGTGGAAGTTCCAGCCTAGGGGTCTAATTGGAGCTGCAGCTGCCAGCCACAGCCACAGCCACAGCAACTCAGGGATTTGAGCTGCGTTTGCGACCTACACCATGGCTCACAGCAACACTAGATCCCTTAACCCACTGAGCGAGGCCAGGGGTCAAACCCACCTCCTCCTGGATACTAGTTGAGTTCGTAACCCACTGAACCACAATGGGAACTCCAACTCCTTTTTAATTATTATTGGCATATTAAGCAGATGAAAAATTAGTAAAGATTTAGGTTGTTTGAATTAGCAATTCCAACAATATGGTGGCTATTGGGAAAAAATGAAAGATACAGAAACTGAAAACTTGAATGAAGAATAAAACATGTATTTGGAAGGTGACAGCCCTGATGTAGGAAGGGTGAAAGGAAGAGATAAAGAGCAATAGCTACTCTAAGGGAAGGGGGCTCCAGTTACATCTGTTTCCATCCTCACACTCAGTCCTTGACCTGTGTATTTTCCCTCTTTAATAATTTTCAGTAGGGAGTTCCCATTATGGCACAATGCAGACAAATCTGACTAGTATCCCTGAGGATGCGGGTTCAATCCCTGGCCTTGCTCAGTGGGTTAAGGATCCAGCATTGCCATGAGCTGTGGTGTAGGTCGCAGATGTGGCTCAGATCCCAAGTTGCTGTGGCTGTGACGGAGGCCAGCAGCTGTACCTCCAGTTCGACCTCCAGCCTGGGAACTTCCATGTGCTGCGGGCGTGGCCCTAAAAAGCAAATAATAATAATAATATAATAATTTTCAGTGGGAAGGTTGGTGTGTGTAATTTACCACTTTGCTGGAGAGCCAATATAATCCTCAAAACAACTCTTGGATAGATATTGTTGCTCTTACCTTATAGATCATAAAATGCATGACATTGTGAGAGATGACATAATACAATGGAAACATACGTGTTTTGAGGCAGGCCAACCTTGGGCTTGAATTTTTGACTTCTCACTAAGTTAGCTGTGTAACTTTGGGCAATTTATTCAATTTCTTTAAACCTTAGTTTATTCATCCATGTTATATTTCTCATAGTGTTGTCAGGGGCATTAAATGAGAATACATTAAAATGCTTACCATTTTATTTAGCACCTAGCCCTGAATAAATGGTAGTTGCTCCTATCATCGTTGTTCTAATTGTTAAAGATTCAGTAACTTGCCCCTGATAATTCAGCTAGCATGGCTAGGCTGAGATTCAGACTTAGGTCTGTGATTCTAAAGCCCATGCTCTTTTGCCACATCATGTCACTTTCCTTTCCTTCCTTAGAAAGTATTCACAGAGGGGAAAAAAGAAAATAATTCACATACTTTTCATACATTTATTTCTCGCCTATCTAAATATCCTACAAATATTTAAATGGCGAAGTTTGGTGTGAAACAGGAAAAAAAGTGTCACTCAGTACTTGGTCTTGTATATTGCTACTAGACTTTGCTTCCCTCAGGAGCAGACTGTACTTAATGGAGTTCTTAAATTTTCAGGCTTTGGAAAAAAAAGAAAAAACTTGATATTTGAGTCTCAGCTTCTCAACCTGTAAGATTCATAATCCCTGGTCTATTAAATGGGAATAGTAACATTAACTCCCTAATAGGTGTATTGGGAGGGTAAGATAAAATAAAGTTATATATTTAAAACAGGGTAAATGCTCCCAAACGGTAGCTGTTATTACCAAAGGCGGAGACTGTTTTCTACATTTCTTAATTCCTCCCATTAGTTCAGTCAGTCAACAATGAGGGCCCCTTTTTGCATGAAAGGAAATACATGCCATCAAGCCACTGGATGCTAAACAGTGCACTAAACAAAAAGGACGCTAAATTTGATTCCGTAAAGCTAGAAGCATATTATTAAGGTAAGCAAACTGGCTACAGAGCTTGCTTCATCACCTGTGTGTCTCAGAAATTACAGCAACACTGGGAACCAACACTCCTCTGAGAATGTGGAAAGGTTTAATTAAGTATCTTGGCAGGTGTAACAAAAGGAAGTCTGTCTGCTTTGGAGGATAATCTTCTCTCTTCCACAAGGAAGAAAACGCGCAGAAAATTTAAAAAGATGTTCCTTTTCACCAGTTTATAAAGATCTGTTGTTCAAACTCATTATATAAAGAGATAAAGACATGTATAAAAGGGTTCAGGCTCTGCCAATAATCAAGAAAATCTGTAGCAACAAAATTCAGATTATAATTACCTTCTTCTTTTGTTCTTCCCCAGCCACTTATAAAACACTTGGTGTTTCGGTTCAGTTTTTTGAAAACACCAAAAGGTAGACAAATAGGCTGAATATAATCATTATACCTCACTGCTTTTTTTAAATGAAAAAGCGCAATATCATTTACATAAGATTCCGTGTCGAAGTCTGGATGGATAATGATCGCTTTAACCTGGATATTCTTGGTCTGTGGCTGCTTCCCATCTATGTTATTAGTTCCAATCACAGCTCTCCACTTTACAGGATCTCTGAAAGAAAGTAATGTTCTTATTATAAACATGGTTATTTAAATAAATAGTCTTAATCTCCCACTATTTTTTTTCTCACATTAGATTAAGAACGAAAAAGGTAATCCTACTTTCATGTGACAAAGTTGTATCAAGTCAAACCTAAATTTAATGATGTAAGAAAGGAGAAGATCAATGAGACAGAAAGTCCCAAACAGCTTCAAGCACGAGAGAATTTAATATATAGTAGCACTTCTCAGCAGCGGACAAATAAATGGTATTGGGACAACTAGCTAACTAGTTTGAAAAGTGAAACAAAATCCCTAAAAAATACCAACCACTAAATGAACTCCAAATGTATTAAATATTTAAATACACAAATCTTTTAAATAAAAACTTCTTGTCTTTCAGAGATACATAAAGTGATATGTCTGAGATTCCCTTCAGAATAACTGGAGGACGGGAGTTCCCGTCATGGCTCAGTGGTAATAAACCTGACTAGTACCCAGGAGGATTCGGGTTCGATCCCTGGCCTTGCTCGGTGGGTTAAGGATCCAGCGTTGCAGCGAGCTGCAGTGTAGGCTGGCTGCTGCAGCTCTGATTCAGTCCCTAGCCTGGGAACTTGCATATGCTGCAAGTGCAGCCCTAAAAAGCAAAAAAAAAAAAAAAAAAAAGAGAGAGAGAGAGAGAAATTGGAGGGGACGTTGGTGAGGATAAAGATGAATAAGATCAGGTGTGAATGGATGAACTGCAGCTGCATAATACGTATGCGGAAATTCACTAAACTATTCCCCCTACTTTTGTAAATTTTTGAAAGAATGAAACATTTGGATATTAAATTAGGATAAATTTAAAATTCAACATCAAGAAAACATAGATGAATATGTAACATTGACATGAGAAAGAACTTTATACATTCCAGTGGATTCTATCCCTGTGAAAACACACTTTGTACCTTTTTGTAATTCTATCTGAGCAACTTGGAACATTCCACTGGACTCCATCTCTGTGAGAAACATTCCACTGGACTGTATCTCTGTGAGAAAGGACTTTACAAAGCATGACACTAAATATAAAGAAGCAACTAATGGATCTTGACAGTCTTTAAAAAGCAAAAAGCAAACAAAAAGCAAACCAAAACCAAGAAATCTTCCGTGTTCAAAAATCAACAATTAAAACCCCACGTGGTTAATAGTTATTGCATCTGAAACTGGATTCAGAAGGAGAAATGTTTACTTTCTACCCTATTGTTTACAAATGCTGATCTTCCTTTCACCCTTCCGCAGAGAGAGAGAGAGAGAGAGAGAGAGAGTGTGTGTGTGTGTGTGTGGTGTGTGTTTGATGACAATGCTCAGTACTTAAAACGCCAAAGGAACAAAGGTACTCTTGCTTATTGCTTAAGTATAGCTAGACGGGCACTTTGGCAACATGTATCAATAGCCTATAAAAGTTGCATTGTGTTTGACACTCAATTCATTCTACTTCCTAAAATTGATTCCAAAGAAACAAAGAGATTTCTCTATCTTAAAAGTGACCAGGTAACCTCTAAAAAATTTTTCTTTTCCAAACACGCAATCTCTCTTTTTTAAATTAATTTTTTTCCACTTTGGAGTTCCCTGGTGGCACAGCAGGTTAAGGATCTTGCATTGCCACTGCCATGGCTTGTGTCGCTACTGTGGTGCAGGGTTGATCTCTGCTGGGAACTTATACAGGCTTGCAAACATCGCCAAAAAAAATAATAAAAAAATTTTTTTCTAGTTTTTATTGGTAAATAGTTGACCATACATCGATGTACAAGTTTTCAGGTGTACTGTATGTTGGTTTTAACATGCATTGTAAAATGATGACCACGATAGGTTTAGTTAACATCCCACTATCTCATATAGATATAATAGAAAAGGAAAGAAATAAAAAATTTCTCCTTGTTTGAGACACTTAGAATCTACTCTGGTTCCTGTATTTCATGCAGCATGTTAACTAGTCATCATGGTGGACATTACATCCCTCGTCCTTATTTATCTTACGATGCAGGTTTGTACCTTTTGGCACCTTCCTTCAATATCCCCCTCCCCTCCACCCCACAGCTCTGGTAACCACAAATCTCATCTCCTTTTCTCTGAGTTTGGTGGGGATTTTTTTGTTTTTATTAGATTCTACTTATAACTGAAATTGTTCAATATATATATTTGTCTTGCTCTGTTTGACTTATTTCACTTAGCATATTGCTTTCAAGTTCCAGCCACATTGTTGCAAATGGTAGGACTTCCTCATTTTTATGGCTGAATTTTATAAACATGCACACTTCTTTACTTCTTTATTTATTCATCCAACAATGGACATTTCCATTATTTCCATGTCTTCGCTATTGTAGAGAATCCTGCTATGAACCTATGAACGTGAAGGTGCAAATATCTTTTCAAGTTTGTGTTTTCATTTCCTTTGGATATATACCCAGAAGTAGAATTGCTGGCTTATGTGATAGTACTATTTTAATTTTTTGATGAACCTCCATACTATTTTCCATAGTACATGTACCAGTTTACTTTCCCAGCAGCAATAATAAGTATTCCCTTTTATCCACATCCATACTAGCATTTGTTATCTCTCTCCTTTTTTTTTTTTTTTTTTGCTTTTTAGGGCTGTACCTGTGGCACATGGAAGTTCCCAGGCTAGGGGTCAAATTGGAGCTGCAGCTGCCAGCTTATGCCACAGCCACAGCCACACTGGATCTGAGTCAAATCTGCGACTTATACCATAGCTCACAGCAACACCGGATCCTTAACCCACCGGGCAAGGCCAGGAATCAAACCTGCATACTCACGGATACTAGTCAGGTTAGTAATCTGCTGAGCCACAATGGGAACTCCCTTTCCTATTTTTCTTTGATGATGGCCATTCTAACAGTTGTGAAGTGATATTTCATTGTGGTTTTAATTTGCATTTCCCTAATGATCAGTAAATTGAGCATCTTTTTATGTAACTCTTGGCCATTCATATCTTCTTTGGAAAAATACCTATTCAGATCCTTTACTCATTTCAAAAACTGGATTATTGGAGTTCCTGCTGTGGTACAATAGGATGGACAGCATCTTGGGAGCACTGGGATGCAGGTTTGATCCCGGCCTGGCATAGTGGGATAAGGATCCAGTGTTGCTGCAACTGTGGCTTAAGTCTTGACAGTGGCTCAGATCTGATGCCTGGCCTGGGAGTTCCATTAGCCATGGGGCAGCCAAAAAAGAAAAAGAAAAAAAAATTGGATTATTGGAGTTCCTATTGTTGCTCATTGGTAACGAGCCTGACTAGTATCCATGAGGATGCTGGTTCGGTCCCTGGCCCCGCTCAGTGGGTTAAGCATCTGGTGTTGCCATGAGCTGCAGTATAGGTTGCACATGCAGCTCAGATCCCCTGTTGCTGTGGCTGTGGATCGGGCCAGCAGTTGCAGCTCCAGTTCCTAACCTGGGAACTTCCATTATGGCACAGGTTGTGGCCCTAAAGGAAAAAAAAAAAAAAAAAAGGACTCTTTATTTTTGCTGTTTGAGTTGCATGAGTTCTTTATATATTTGGGTATTAACCCCTTCCAGCAAATATTTTTCCCCTATGTTGTTTTTTTCACTCTTTTCATGGTTTATTATTTGTTGTGGGTTTTTTAGTTTGATTTAATCCCACTTATTTTTTATTTTGTTCCTTGTGCTTTAGGTGTGATTTCCAAAAAAAGCACTACCAAGACCCATGTCAGGAGGTTTTTCTCCCTTTGTTTTCTTCTAGGAGTTTCATGGTTTTGGGTCTTATATTTAAGTTGTTGGTCTATTTTGACTTAATTTTGTTAATGATGTTAACTAAAGGTCAAGTTTCATTCTCTTGCATGTGGAACATCCAGTTTTCCCAGGACTGTTTATTGAAAAGACTTCCTTTTCTCCATTGAGTATGCTTGTTTTACTGTCAATTATTAGTTGACTGTATATGCTTGGGGTTTTTTTTTCTGGGCTGTCAATTCTGTTCCATTGTCTATTTGTTTTTATGTCAGTACCATGCTGTTTTAATACTATAGCTTTATAGTATAACTTGAAATCAAAAAGTGTGACACCTCTACTTTCTTCTTTCTCAGGATTTATTTGGCTATGCAGGGTCTTTTGTGGTTTCATATAATTTTTAAATTTTATTTTGGCTGCTCCCATGGTATGTGGATATTCCCAGGCCAGCGATCAAACCCATACCACAGCAGCGACTCAAGCCACTGCAGTGATATCACTGGATCCCTAACCCACTGCCCTACCAGGGAACCACTCATATAAATTTTAGGAGTGTCTTGTCTATTTCTGTTAAAAATTGTCATTGGAATCTTGATAGGGATTGTATTGAATCTATGGTAGGCTTTTGATAGTATTAACAGTTGAACAATGTTAATTCTTCCAGTCTATGAACACACCTTTCCACTTGCTTGTGTCTTCTTTGATGTCTTTCATCAATGTCTCGTAGTTTTCAGAGTAGAAATCTTTTGTCTCCTTGGTTAAATTTATTATGAAGTATTTTATTATTTTTGATGCTGTTGTAAGGGTAATCAATGATTTTATTTCTTTTTCAGAGAAATCATTTTTAATGTGTAGAAATGCTACTGATTTTTTCTTCTCTTTTTATGGCCATACCTACGGCATACGGAAGTTTGCAGACTAGGGGTCTAATCAGAGCTGTAGCTGAGGCCTACACCACAACAATGCTGGATCTGAGCCCCATCTGCATAATATGATGCAGCTTGTAGTAACGACAGATCCTTAGCCCACTGAGTGAGGCCAGGGATTGAACCCACATCTCACAAGCACTATGTCAGGTTCTAAACCTGCTGAGCCACAATGGGAACTCCACTACTGAATTTTTAAATTTTGTATCCTGCAACTGAATTCATTGATTAGTTCCAACAGTTTTTTGGTTAAGTCTTTGGGATTTTCTATATATACAATCATGTCACCTGCAAAGTAGAAACAATTTTACTTCTTCTTTTCTAGTTCACATTCCTTTTATTTGCCTTATCACTCTAGCTAGGACTTCCAATACTATGTTGAATAGGAGTGGTGAGAGTGGGCACCTTTGTCATATTCCTGATCTTAGAGGAAAAACTTTCAGCCTTTCACCATTGAGTATGATATTAACTTTGAGGTTGTCATATATGGTTTTATTATGTTCAGATATGTTCCCTCTTTGCCTAATTTGTTAAGTGTTTTATCATTAATGGATGGTGAATTTTGTCAGCCACTTTTTCTGTGGCTCTTGAGATGATCCTGTGATTCTTTTCATTCTACCTCTATATCACACTGATTTGCATATACTGAACTATCCTTTCATCCCAGAGATAAATGCCTCTTGACCATGGTAAATGATCCATTTTTACTTCTTTATTTATTTTTGGCTGTGTTCATGGTATGCAGAAGTTCCCAGGCCAGGGATCAAACCTGTGCCACTGCAGCAACCCAAGCTACTGCAGTGACAACACTGGATCTTTAGCCCAGTGTGCTGCAAGAGAGCTCCATGAATAATCCTTTTAATGGGCTGCTGAGTTTTGTTTGCTAGTGTTTCATTGAGAATTTTTTCATAAATATTCATCAAGGATATTGGTCTGTAGTTTTCTATTAGTATCCTTACCCCCCTCTGGTATCACAGTAATGCTAGACCTCGTAAAATGCATTTGGGAGGTTCCTTCCTCTTCAATTTTCTATAAAAGTTCAAAAAGGATTGGTGTTAATTCTTTAAATGTTGGTAAAATTCACCAAGAAGCCATGGTCCTGGGCTTTTCTTCTTTGAGAACTTTTTTATTACTGACTCAGTCCCCTTACTAATAATTGATATATGCAGATCTTCTATTTCTTCCTCATTTTTTGTCTTTTGTTGTTGTTGCTATTTCTTGGGCCACTCCCGCGGCATATGGAGGTTCCCAGGCTAGGGGTTGAATCGGAGCTGTAGCCACCGGCCTACGCCAGAGCCACAGCAACGCAGGATCCGAGCCGCGTCTGCAACCTACACCACAGCTCACGGCAACGCCGGATCATTAACCCACTGAGCAAGGCCAGGGATCGAACCCGCAACCTCATGGTTCCTAGTCGGATTCGTTAACCACTGCACCACGATGGGAACTCCTCTTCCTCATTTTTATTAGGTTTTATGTTTCTAAGAATTTCCCCCTTACTTCTAGGTTGTCTAGTTTGTTGGTGTCTAGTTGTTCCATAGTAGCCTCTTAAATAATTCTTTGTATTTCTGTGGTATACGTTGTAATGTCTCCATTTTCATTTATAACTTTTTGGGGTCCTCTTTTTTTCCTTCATAAATCTAGCTAAGGGGTTGTCAGTTTTATTTGTCTTTCCAAAGAACCAACTCTTAGTTTGGTTAATCTTTAGTATTGTTCTTCTGTTCTCTATTTCATTTATTGCTGCTCTAATCTTTATTTCCTTCCTTCTTAATTGTAGGCTCTTTGTTCTTTTTCTAGTTCCTTAAGATGTACAGTTAGGTTGTTTATTTTGGATCTTGCTTTTATTTTGGGGGGAGGGAACCACGCCTGTGGTATGCAGAAGTTCCTGGGCCAGGTATTTAACCCATGCCACAGCAGTGACATCATCAGGTTCTTAACCGACTGTGCCATCACAGAATTCCTTGCTTCTTTTATTTTATTGAAGTATAGTTGACTTGCAATGCTCTGTTAACTTCTGCTGGAAAGCAAAGTGATTCAGTTATACATATACATACATTCTTTTTCATTATGGTTATCACAAGATGTTGAATATAATTCCTGTGCTATACAGTAGGACTTTATTGTTCATCCATATTCTTCTTAGCAAGAACTTTTATTCCTAGGAACTTCCCTCTTAGAACTGCTTCTGCTGTGTCTCATAAGTCCTATTATATTGTGTTTCCAGTTTTTGTTGGTCTCAAGATACTTTTTTTTTTTGTCTTTTCTAGGGCCCTCCCACGGCATGTGGAGGTTCCCGGGCTAGGGGTTTAATCGGAGCTGTAGCCACCGGCCTACGCCAGAGCCACAGCAACGTGGGATCTGAGCTGCGTCTGCAACCTACACCACAGCTCACAGCAACGCCAGATCCTTAACCCACTGAGCAAGGCCAGGGATCAAACCTGCAACTTCATGGTTCCTAGTCAGATTTGTCAACCACTGCGCCACGAGGGGAACTCCAAGATACTTTAAAATTTCCCTTTTATTTTTATTTTTTTAAGGCTATACCTGCAGCTTTTGGAAGTTCCCTGGCTAGGGGTCAAATAGAGCTGCAGTTGCCAGCCTATGCCACAGCCACACCAATGAGAGATCCAAGCCACGTGTGCAACCTACACCACAGCTCAGAGCAACACTGGATCCTTAGCCCACTAAGCAAGGCCAGGGATCAAATCCACATCCTCATGGATACTAGTTGGGTTTGTAACCCACTGAGCCACAATGGGAACTCCATTTTCCTCTTTTTATTGATTTCTACTTTCATGCCATTGTGGTCTGAGAAGATCTCAGCTGATTTCAATCTTCTTGAATTTGCTAAGATTTGTTTTGTGGCCTAATATATGGTCTATCCTAGAAAATATTCCATGTGCCCTTGAGAAGAATGTATAATCTGCTGTTGTTTGTTAGAACATTCTAGATGTGTCTCTGAAGTTCACCATGATCTATAGCATTGTTTAAATCTACTGTTTCCTTATTGATTCTCTATCTGGATGATCTATCCATTGTTAAGAGTGGGATATTAAAGTCCCTAATTATTATTGTATTGCTGTTTATTTCTCCTTCTGTTAGTTTTTGCTTTATGTATTTAGGTGCTCCAGTGATGGATGCATAAATATTTACAATTATCATATCTTCTTGATGGATTGACCCCTTTATTATTGTATAATGACCTCTTTTTACAATTTTATGTATAAAGTCTGTTTTGTCTTAACACAAGTATAACTACCCCTGATTTTGGTGGTGGGGGGTAATGGTTTCCTTGAAGTGTTTTTTCCAACCCTTCACTTCACTCTCGGTCTATGTGTGCCTTTAAAGCTAAAGTGAGCCCCTTGTAGGCAGCATGTTGTTGGATAAAGGCTTTCCTGAACATACAAAAGCTGAGAGATTTCGTTACCATTAGATTATCCTTGCAAGAAATGCTAAAGGAAGTTCTTTGAGTGAAAGGACACTCCTTAACATAATAAAAACATAAAAAGGTAGTACAAAACTCACTGGTAGTGGTGTGTGTGTGTGTGTAGTCAAAGTTAGATTCTGTAATTTGGTAACAGTGGTGTGTAATTCACTTACAACTTCAGTTTAAAAATTTAAAGAAATTGAGAATTCCCTTGTGGCACTGTAGGTTAAGGATCTTGAGTTGCTGTTGTGCCACAGGTTCAATCTCTGGCCCAATAATATCCACATGCTGTAGGTGCAGCCAAAAAAAAAAAAAAGAAGTTAAAGAAATTAATACAGTAAAAATAACCATAACTATAAACAGTCCATCACAAAATATTAGAAATATGTAAACTGTAACAGCAATAATCTAAAATGTGAGGTAGATACCATGTGATGTTACTTATATCTGAAATCTAATATACAGCACAAACAAACCTTTCCACAGAAAAGGAAATCATGGACATGGAGAACAGACTTGTGGTTGCCGAGGGCGAGGGGGAGGGAGTGGGATGGACTGGGAATTTTGGATTAATAGTTGCAAACTATTGCCTTTGGAATGGTTAAGCAATGAGATCCTGCTGTATAGCAGTGGGAACTATATCTAGTCACTTATGATGGAACAATGATAATGTGAGAAAAAGAATGCATATATGGGAGTTCCTGTCGTGGTTAACAAATCCAACTAGGAACCATGAGGTTGCGGGTTCGATCCCTGGCCTTGCTCAGTGGGTTAAGGATCCAGAGTTGCCGTGAGCTGTGGTGTAGTTTGCAGACGTGGCTTGGATCCTGCGTTGCTGTGGCTCTGGTGTAGGCCAGTGGCTATAGCTCCGATTCCACCCCTAGCCTGAGAAACTCCATATGCTGCTGGAGCAGTCCAAGAAATGGCAAAAAGGCCAAAAAAAAAAAAAAGTATATTTGTATGTGTGACTGGGTTACCTTGCTGTACAATAGAAAATTGACAGAACACTGTAAACCAGCTATAATGGAAAAAAAAATAAAAATCATTAAATAAAAAAATGTGAGGTAGAGAAGTACAAGTGTAAAGTTTAAGAATTCTATTGAAATTAAGTTGTAAAAGCTTAAAATAGGGTGTTATAATTTTAAGATCATTTATGTAAGCTTCTTGATAACCTCAAGGAAAAAAACGTACAATTATATGAGAGAACATGATAAAGAAGTCAGAGCACACTAATACAAAAGACATCGAAACACAAAAAAGACAGCAGGGTAGGGAGCAAGGAATCTACAAGACAACCAGAAAACAGTAAGTCCCTACCCTTCAATAATTACTTCAAATGTAAACAGATTAAATTCTTCAATCAAAAGACATAGAATGCCTGAATCAATTTATATTACTTCAATTTATATTCATACCATAAGATTAAATAACAGGTTATATACACTGAAAATACAAAACACTACTGAAAGAAATTTAAAAAGACATAAATAAATGAAAAGATACACCTTGTTCATGGATTGGAAGACTTAATAAATTGTTAACATGATAGTACTACCCAAAATGATCTATAGATTCAATGTAATATCTGTAAAAATTCCAAATTTTTTTAAGACCACACCTGCAGCATATGGAAGTTCTCAGGCAAGGGGTCAAATTGGAGCTGCAGCTGCCAGCCTACACCACAGCCACAGCAAATGCCAGATCTGAGCCACATCTGCGCCACATCTGCGACCTACACCACAGCTCACAGCAACTCCAGATCCTTAACCCACCGAGCAGGGCCAGGGATCGAACTTGCATCCTCATGGATTCTAGTCAGGTTTCATTACAGCTGAGCCCACAATGGAACTCCCTCCAATGATGTTTCTGCAGAAGTAAAAACCCATCCTAAAATTCATGTGGAATATCAAAAGGCTGCAAATAGCCAAAATAATCTTGAAAAATAGGAATGAAGTTGGAGGACCACACTTTCTGCCGTGAGCTGTGCTGTAGGTCACACATGTGGCTCAGATTTGGCATGGCTGTGGCTGTGGTGTAGGCCGGCAGCTGCAGCTCTGATTTGACCCCTAGCCTGGGAATTTCCCCATGCTGCAACTGTGGCCCTAAAATGGAAAAAATATGTGTAGTTTTAAGGAGAGCACTGATCCACTGTGCAGAATGTTCCAGAGATGAAAAAGGATGGAGACTGGGTAGAGGACACTGGATTCGGCATGGAGGTGGGTCTTTAATAGTGGGTACGGCCTCAGAGATCAGACTACGAATGAGATTTTATGAGTCAATGCAGATGAAGCAAAAGGGAGTCTTTCTAGGAAGAAGTCTCACAGTGAAGGGAAGAACAGAAACACGGAGGGTTCGTTAAATAACAATCAGGTGACTTAACCATGTTTGAAGGGTGTAGGGAAGAAGTAAGAGGAAAATATTGAAAAATACTAAAGAGACAGTGAGGTATAATGAAACAGCATAGATTTGAGACTAGGTTTAAATCAACAGGTTGCCATTTTACAGCAATGTGATCTTGACAAGTTACCAAAGCTCTCTGATCTCTGGATTCCTCAAGTGCAAAACAGAGATAATAGTTATCTCGGAGGGCCACTGGGAGGGCTTTTTAAAAAATACAGAATTATGTGCAGCATCCTTAGACAGGATCTAATCTCAGAGCAGCTCTTTGATAAATGGTTGTTATAAGAAGGAATAAGAGGTAACTGATGCTGCAAGGGTTAGGAAGTGAGGACGAATAGAAAGTGGCAGAGGCTTCAGAAACTCCTGAAAAATAGAGACGTATTGCCCCTGTAATGTCTACTTCTCAGCACCTCGCCTGGTCCCTAGTATATAACCCATATTTAGCAAGTGTTTGTTGAGTAAAGGAGTAAAAATATCATTAAGATTTAATGTTGAGAACTGTTAAGTGCCATATGAACGTTAGCTTCAAATGCTTGGAAGATGAATGAGGTTTAATATATATGGCGTCAGAAGGCAGAATGAAAACCTGGACACTTTGTTCAACACAAGGCAAAGCCTTCTAAGAATTAAAGTTGTTCAAAACTGAAATGCGATACTTCCCAAGGCAGCAGTTCATCACAAGAGGTGTTTCAAGCAGAGAGATAAATGCTATAATTACGGTCATGTGTGGGGACTTTCATTCTGACACACCTGGACATGACCTCTGATTTTGCTGCTTTCCAGCCAGGATCTCCCTACAGCAAAGAGTGGCTGTGAAGAGCGGTGAAAATTATGTGTGAAAAAATACCTGACTCATTACACTGAAATAATAATTGTTTCAGACTACAGATCCCTTTACTTCAGTATTTTAAGATGGATTCATATACAGGACAGAGGTTTAAAATACCTCGTTGAACCCTTAAGATTCTATGACATTATTTTTTTTAATGGCATTATTTTAAAGTTCCCGTCATGGCGCAGTGGAAACGAATCCGACTAGGAACCATGAGGTTGCGGGTTCGGTCCCTGGCCTCGCTCAGTGGGTTAAGGATCTGGTGTTGCCGTGAGCCTCTGGTGTAGGTTGCAGACGTGGCTCGGATCTGGTGTTGCTGTGGCTGTGGTGTAGGCAGGCGGCAACAGCTCCAATTAGACACTTCCATATGCCGTGGGTACAGCCCCCAAAAGACAAAAAGCAAAAACAAAAAACTGTATTATTTGACCAAGGCGATATCATCAAGTAGGTTCTGGAACCTTAATTAAAGCCACTGCATCACAAAGTGTCAGAGGAGGAGGAGGTGGATACAGGTCTCCCCACTCCAAATGCACTGTTCTTCCCACCATGTCAAAGGAACAGATCAGTAAAGGCACAATGTCAGGACTTAGTAGGTGAGAAGAGCTTTTCCAACAACCTTCAAACCATACCAAGCAGGCTTTTCCTCCCTTGCTTTAAGGTTTGAAAGCTGTTGCAAGCAGTTTTAAGGAGAGCATGTTAGGAAAGAGTTGTCAGACAGCCATACCTGAAAGAACAAAATTGATTTCTAACTGTGAAACTTTTTTCTACATCTTTTTCTGTACCCTTGGGTTTATACATTAAGAGCTTCCCATTTTTCTGATCTCTATTCCTCAAGAGGCCAAGTTATGGAAATGAAATGCATATTTTTAAAATGTGGTATACAGAGTAAAAGATTGAAACTTTATGTCATCAGGCCAGTTACCCTCAGCTGAATTTTGAAGTTGTTGTTAGCTCATCTTAAAGACTTTCCTTCTTCTCCAAGACAACTCTTAAAAATTAGAGACTAAACGGGGACTGTATGACAGTTACCATGGTTTTCCAAAGTATTTATCTTAGAGCTTCATTTTAAATCTTAGGAGGTTCATAAAGTTCTTTTCTAACTGTGGTAAATCCTATTTCTCCAAGACTCATATTATCGATAGACTCGATAAATATTTATTATGTTTCTTATAAAGTAGGATGACTCCTATATTAGTACCAGAAATTCAAATAAAACATGTAGTCCTTGTCTTCAAAGATCTCATGATCTAATAATGAGAAAGACAAACACATGATTACAATATAATAATTTTTAAAGTTAAAAGAAAATCTTCATTATTTAAAGCAAGAGCTGACAAACTGCAAACCGACAGTCCACATCTGGCCTGTCTCTTGTTTTTATACATCCCATGAAAAAAGTATGTTTTTTTCACACTTTTAAATTGTTTGAGAAAACCAAAAATAACAAAATAGGATTTTGTTCAGATTCCACTGTTCATAAATAAACTTTTATTGGATGACAGCACACTCATTCAGTTATATATTATCTGTGGCCGCTGTGGTTCTACTGTGGTAGAACTGAGTTAGTTGTTACAGAGACCATACGTTTCTGCAAAGCCTAAAGTATTTTACTGTCTTTACCAATAATGTTTTTTGACCTCTGACTTAAAGGATTTATTTCAATAAATGTTCAGTGCACTATTCAGTATCATGGCCACTTGCAATTACATGGCTTAACTGAACATGGCTAAAGTCAGGTGGTCCTCTACCACTTCAAAATAAGAGAATAAAATAGAAATTATGTTCTGAATACATACCTATTGTCCTTAGTGCAGTGGGCAGCTGTGAGGACCCATCTATGTTTCACTAAGCTTCCGGCACAGACATGAATAAGAAATCTGCCAGACTGAATCTGCAAGCTAACTATCCATGGCCATGCACCAATTCGGGCTTCTGTGCCCCCTACAACCCGAGACCCCTTGAATGTATCTGCAAGTGGTGCTGATCCACAATCTAAAAATTAAAATGATATATTATTTAGACAATATTATATGTATTACTTCCTAATCTTAACAATTAATCATTAAGATTAATGATACATATAATTATTAATGCATGCAATCCTAATAATTCTATGTGTTACTTCTTAATCTTAGATTACATTAATCCTAATCTTTCATTAATCTTTGAAATTCCTATCTAAAAAACTGATAAAGCAAGCAGGATACCTAAGCCGTGCCCGTATTTTGGGGGAAAAAAAAAAAATCTTAAAGAGTTAAGACAAACATGCCTTAATTGATTACTTACAAATAGACATTACATCCAACACAATTCATTAATTTTAAAACTCTACTCCTGAGAAATGTAACAATGAGGCAAGTTTCTTTGGGCAGGTATCATATTTTTCCGTGTGAAATGGCGATTAAAAGAGCCTGGGACTGGTGGATCAAGAGCGTTAAGTTCTCATACTTGCCGTTAAACTTGGGTTAATTTTCTCAACTGTAATATAAAAAAGTCACCTATTAGCCCTTTTAGCTCTGAGTGCCAATGAATTATTAATCTGTAAAATGGGAATGACAGACCCCAGAATGTTCTGAGGAGCATATAGAGATGCACCAGTGTATGGCTTTTTTTTTTTTTTTTTCCTTCTAAACAATTAGCACTACTACTAGTCATCATTGTAATTGGACTACTTGGGTCCGTACATTTTTTTTTTTTTTGTCTTTTGTTGTTGTTGTTGTTGTTGCTATTTCTTGGGCCGCTCCCGCGGCATATGGAGGTTCCCAGGCTAGGGGTTGAATCGGAGCTGTAGCCACCGGCCTACGCCAGAGCCACAGCAACGCGGGATCCGAGCCACGTCTGCAACCTACACCACAGCTCACGGCAACGCCGGATCGTTAACCCACTGAGCAAGGGCAGGGACCGAACCTATAACCTCATGGTTCCTAGTCGGATTCGTTAACCACTGCGCCACGACGGGAACTCCGGGTCCGTACATTTTTAAAGGCAGTTGGAAAAGCAGAAGAGGAGGGCCCCCAATTCAACCACCACCAAAGTGGGAGAAAGGCAAGGGAGACGGTCCAGAGAGAAGAAGGAACAGATACTGCCCTCTGTGTCCAACTCTCCCTCTTCCTGGCCCTGCTGCACCTTCTGCGGCCTGGGCCTCCTACTCACAGCCTCAGGCCACCGGGGATGACGGGTCTGTTCCCACGAGAAGCCACGCCTACTCCTTTCTGAGAGCGCATCGTGATTTGAGTAGATGAGAGAGCTCCCCAGGAACAGCAGCAGGGCGCCGGGCAGCCCCAGCCCCATTTTGGAACATCCGGCGGGCAAGATGGCGGCAGGCATTTCCGGCCCCGCTTCCCGGTGGCCGCGTGGGCCCTCAGCCTGGGGCGGCCGGGGCTCCGAGATGTGCGAGGTGGGACGGCGGACGCCAGTGTGGGGGACATGCGCATGCGTGGGGGGGCGGGGAACACGCGCGCCAAGTAGGGGAGGCGCAGGCGGGGACCCCTGCCACGCTGGCAAAGTTGCCCCGATGAGTCTCTCAGTCCTTCATCCACCCCTCATTGGTCTCCTGGTTATGGGATATGTGAAGCTTCTTGCCCTCAGGCAGGATCTGTTGAACTCAAGGGAGTTGAGTTCAACTCAAGTCTCTGGCGAGACCTTCCCAAGCCGGAGCTGCACGCCGAGATAGTGCAGGAGGACGGTAGTGTGGTCAACGCACTGGAACCGCTGGAGCGCGCTCCTGGTTCTGACTTCCAGGGCCAGGAAGGCTTCCAGAAGAGCATCTGCAGTGGGTAAGCTGGGGAGGGGAGACAGAAGGTGAAGGCCAAGGAAACGCACAAGTGGAGGTTTGAGGAGTTCCCTTCATGGCTCAGTGGTTAACAAACCCAAGTGGTATCCATGAGGATGTAGGTTTGATCTCCGGCCTTGCTCGGTGGGTTAAGGATCCGGCATGGCCGTGAGCTGTGGTGTAGGTCACAGACGCGGGTCGGATCTGGTGTTGCTGTGGTATAGGCCAGCAGCTGCAGCTCCTATTCCACACCTAGCCTGGGAACCTCTATATGCGGCAGGTACAGCCCTAAAAAGACAGAAGACAAAAAAAGTTGGAATTTGAGACAATCTGGCCATCGAGGGAGCCTAAATTCTGTAACCCACGTTGATCTCATTATGAATTGTTTTGTGGTAGTTTGCCTTCATCCGTTCACCTCAGGGTCGCCTGATAAGATCACATTTAAAGACCTGCAAGTTTTAGGACAAAGCCTGACTGGCGGTAATTGCACCCCACCCCCACCCTACACACAGGCACACACACAGTCACTTCAGTCCCTAGCCTGAGAGCCGTGTTATTCCTTGTGCCATCAAAACCCTTGACGTTATAAACACGGTGGGAAGAGAATGCAGATAAATGGCTCTGCTTAATAGACCCCTGAACAAGTAGGTATTACCCTCACACTGCCCTTTGGCCACAGACCAAAATTTCATGGAAGTGTCATATCATGGGATGTTTTTAAAACATCTTGACCCAGAGAACTTTACCACTTGGCTTACAGAGAAAATCAGCGATAATTCACTTGGGGAACAAAGAGAGGCCTCATGGGAATTCAGACCCAAGGGAGTGGGTGGGTTGTGGCCTGGGCTCCCTGTCAGAGGGGAATGTGGCCTGGGCCTACGTAGACGGGGAAGATCAAGGAGATATGAAGACAGAGGAGGCAAAGGCATGGATCTGTATCCGTGCACATTTCTCCAGAGAAACAGAACCAATAGGAGATACAGATGTGGAGATTTTTTAATGGCAATTATCTCACACAGTTCTAGAGGCTAGGAAGGTCCTTGATGTGCCATCTACACGCTGGAGATCTAGGAAAAGCAGGGCTATAATTCAGCCTCAGCCCAAAGGCCAGGAGCTCTGATGGTGGGCGGGCAGGAGAGAGGAACTCAAGAAGAAAGAGGAAGAAGTTGCCCTTCCTCTACGTTTTGGGGACCTCCGTGGATTGAGCTGGATGGCATCCACCCACACTGGTGAGAGCAGATCTTTTACTCGGTCTACTAGTTCAGATGCTCATCTCGTTCAGAAGCCCACGCACCCACACCCACACCCGGAAGGAATCTTTTTCCAGCTCTCTGGGCATCCCTTAGATCTCTCAAGTGGACACATAAAATTAACCACCCCAGTAATCATAATACAATATGTGTATATTATTTTATTTTATTTTTACTCTCTTCTGTTAAAAATTTTGATCAGGATATACAAGGGAAAAAAAGAAAAACCTACGTTGAATGCTTCTTTCCAGTTTTGTGTTTGATTTGATTCCGTTTTGAGTCCAGGATCAACATGTAAGGACCCTTCTTCCCTTTAGCAGAACCACTTACTATGATTTTGGAAATGCAGTAGTAGGCCTGGAGCCTGTTTTACACTCACAGGTATAAGTATGCTCAGCATAACGAAGAGAAAATTTGCACTATGCAAAGGAAGAAAGAGGAAAGAAGCAGGCAGCTCAGCAATGTGGCAGAAAGCCAGGCCTGAGCCGAAAGGTATTTGCGAGAGTTTCACTGCGGTGTGTTGACCAGGGTTTTTAAGAACAGCCATGTGTGGTGTTTGGTTTTAAATTATTGTATCACTACCATCTTGAGTTGTGCTAAGGGTCGCCTTTGTTAACCAGACTCCTGCAGTAACAGGAGCACAGTGTGGGCTGTGGCAGTCAGGGAGGTTGGTCACATGGTGTGGAATAAAAATAGGGGTCAGCAAAAGGACAGCGCCTTGCTCATATCCTCTGTGGTTGTCATGGTTGGAAGCATTAAATCAAAGGAGGCTATTGGTTGAAGCTTGCAGGTGGTGGTAACAAGTGGAAAGAGAATAGAAGCTCAGGGCTGAGCTGAAATCAGTGGGAGGGAGGCCAGTAGTATTGGAGAAACAAGATGCAGCATGAACTGACCCACGGGCAGGACCAGAAACACATTTCTGGTTCCCCAAAGAGTTTAGTGAAAGATGATGCTTGAAAGGGGAGAGGCGCAGTTGGGGTATGCTTCTCTGATGGGATGGGGGATGTGATCAGATTGGGTATGGCTTTGTGAGCAGGGCAGGATGCTGAGGCAGATAACAGAGATTCAACAGATGTCTTTTACAGATCCTGAAGCAAGTGCATGCAGCCAAGTCATGACAGGGCAATGAAAAATGCAGTGGGCCAGGACATGCAAAGGTCCTGGGCCTGGATTTCCTCTGCTTTTTCAAGGTCTTCCATCTTCTCATCTGCATTGTCACTTCCTTTCTTTGTGGGATCATTCCATTCAGCAGACAAATATCCTCTGGTGTGGCAGGCAGCTTCCACAGTGGTCTCTAATTAGCCCTGTCTCTTGGTAGTCACACCCTGTTAGTCCCCTAACCTCCCCTTTTTAGGGCCGCACCCAGGGCATATGGAGGTTCCCAGGCTAGGGATTGAATTGGAGCTGCAGGTGCTGGCCTCCACCACAGCTCCCAGCAAGCCAGATTCTTAACCCACTGAGCAAGGCCAGGGATTGAACCTGCATCCTCATGGATACTGGTCAGATTTGTTACTGCTGAGCTGCAATGGGAACTCCAAGTCCCCTCCCCTTTAGTGTTGGCTGGATTTTGTGAAACACTTCTAGCAAATAGATAGTGGCAGAGGTACTGGGCTTCCAAAATTAGATTATAAAAAGATTGTGGGGAGTTCCCGTCGTGGCGCAGTGGTTAACGAATCCGACTAGGAACCATGAGGTTGCGGGTTCGGTCCCTGCCCTTGCTCAGCGGGTTAATGATCCGGCGTTGCCGTGAGCTGTGGTGTAGGTTGCAGACGCGGCTCGGATCCCGCGTTGCTGTGGCTCTGGCGTAGGCTGGCATCTACAGCTCCGATTCAACCCCTAGCCTGGGAACCTCCATATGCCGTGCCCACGGCCCTAAAAAGCACACACACACAAAAAAAGATTGTGATACCCATTTTCTCTAGATCTCTTGTTCTGGGAGAAGCTGGCTGCCATGTTGTGAGCTGCCCTATGACCCTGTGGAGGGGCTTCCAATCGTAGTCAATCTAATGGCCCACAAAGAAGCAGACCACACTGCCTGTGTGAGCCAGGAAGCAGATCTTCCCCAGGGCAGCCCTTCCGATGAGACCGCAGTTCTGGCTGAGGACCTCATTGCAACCTCCTGAGTGACCGTAAGCCAGAAGCATCCCCTGAGCCACACTCAAAATTCTCGACCCACAGAAATTGTGAGATAGCAAATATTTGTTGTCTTAAGCCACTAAGTTTTGGAATAATTTATTAGGTAGCAACATACAAAACATCTTGTCTTTCCTACCTTTGAAGGAGGGATGAGGGCATTAGTGCTGGGGCCTAGGCCTGGGATTGGCTGGGGCCACACAGCGCAGTACAGTTGACTGGGTCTGGAATTGGGGGAGATTTTGTTCTTCCCAGATGTCCCTTGCTTCACTTGACTTAGTGCTAGAAATCTTTTTATTTGTTTATTTATTTATTTATTTATTTGTCTTTTTGCCATTTCTTGGGCCACTCCCTCGGCATATGGAGGTTCCCAGGCTAGGGGTCGAATCGGAGCTGTAGATGCCAGCCTACGCCTGAGCCACAGCAACGCAGGATCCGAGCCGCGTCTGCAAACTACACCATGGCCGATGGCAACGCCAGATCCTTAGCCCACTGAGCAAGGCCAGGGATCAAACCCACAACCTCATGGTTCCTCAGATTCGTTAACCACTGCGCCACGACGGGAACTCCTAGAAATCTTTTTAATAAAAACATTTTATTATGTAGACTTTTAAGTAAGAACCACAAAACATCCATGTACCTATCACCTTAGGCACTATTTTTGTTTTGTCAAATATTTAATCCTTTTGAAAGAATATTTATAATACAGTTTAAAGAATAATGACAGGGAGTTCCCATTGTGGCTGAGCAGTAAGGAACCCAACTAGTATCCGTGAGGACGCAGGTTCAATCCCTGGCCTTGGTCAGTGGGTTAAGGATCTGGCATTGCTGCCAGATATGATATAGGTCACAGATGTGTCTTGGATCACCCATGGCTGTAGCCATGGTGTAGGCCCGCAGCCTCAGCTCCTGTTTGACCCATAACCTGGGAACTTCCATACAATGCAGATGTGGCCTTAAAAAAAAGAAAGAAAGAAAAAGTATAACAACAACAATATAAGGTTCTTCAAAGTTAAAGGCATGAACATTAAAATTACCAATTAGGTTGATTAAATCACAAGTCCATCTTTCTCAGTTGTCATTAAATTGAATTAGATGATTTAAAAAAATATAAGGATACCTATTTAAGAAAAAGCACATTATCGTTACTTTGGAAGTCCCCTGGGTACCCATCTGGGATTCTGTCCCTTTCTCTTTCCTTTAGAAATAACCAATATTCTGGTTTTTGTACTTACTATTTCATTGATTCTCTTTATAAACCTGACTGTACAATAATACGGTAGCCACTAGCCACAGGTGAAAAGTTTATATTTCAATTAAATTAATATTCAGGTCCTCAGTCATGTTAGCCTGGTGCCTAGTGGTTACCACACTGGACGGCCAAGTTAGAGAATACTTACATCATTGCAAAGAGCTCTGTTTGTCAGCACTGCTCCCAACAGTTTATTGCTTAGTTTTACATGTTTTTGAACTTTGTATCAGGTGAATCATACAATGCATTTTCTTTTACAGCTAGCCTTGTTTCATTCAGTGTTAGGTTCTTTTTGCTTTTTAGGGCCACACCCAGGGCATATGGAGGTTCCCAGGCTAGGAGTTGAGTTGGAGCTGCAGCTGTCAGCCTGCACCACAGCCACAGCAACGCCACATCCAAGCTTCGTCTGTGACCTACACCACAGCTCACGGCAACACTGGATCCTTGACCCACTGAGCAAGGCCAGGGATTGAACCCTCATCCTCATGGATACTAGTAGGAGTCATTTCTGCTGCGCCACAATGGAAACTCCTGGTGTTAGTTTCCTTACATTTGTTCATGTGGTTACCTATATATGTCATTCATTTATTTTTACCATACACATGGTGTGAATATGCCACAATGTATTTATCTACATTGCACTCTATTACTGAGGAACATTTGGACTCTTTGCAGACTTCTGCTATTATAACTAAAACTATTATAAGAGTTCCCTCATGACTGAGTGAGTTAAGGATCCGGGGTTGTCACTGGTGTGGCTTGGGTCACTGCTGTGGGGCAGGTTCGATCCCTGGCCTAGGAATTTCCGCATGCCACGGGCGTGGCCAAAAAAATAAAAACCTAATGCTATTATGCATATGAGCATAAGTTTCTCTGGACTGTATGCCAGGTTGGGATTGCTGAGTTATAGGGATTATTCACCATCGCCGTCTCTAAATAATGCCAGCTCGTTTTCCAAAATGTTGTGCCAGTGTCCTCTCCAAGTAGCAGTGTGAATATGTTCCCATTGTGTATATTATCATCAGTGCTTTTTACATTTTTACCAGTCTTGTGGGTATGAATTGAGAAATTCATGGTTTCAGTCTGCATTTTCCTGATTTTAAATGTTTTGAGTATTTGGATATCTTTCCATATATTTATGGGACACTATCAATTATTTCATATTAAGTACCTACTTAGGTCTTTTATTTGTCTTATTGATTTCATTAATGCAGCCACTGATCTCTTTTACTGTCTTCATGATTTTGCCTTTTCCAGAATATCATATAATAGATACCTACAGTATGTAGCCTTTTCAGATTGGTTTCTTTTACTTAGTAATATTCCATTATCTCTGCATATACCACAGTTTATTTATCCATTCATCTATTGAAGAACATCTTGGTTGCTTCCAAGTTTGGGATTTGTGAATAAAGCTGCTGTAAACATCTGTATGCAGGCTTTTTTGCCAAATAGTGTAATTGCCAGATTAATGATGGGAGTATGTTTAGTTTTGTAAGAAATCATCAAACTGTCTTCCAAAGTGGCTCTGCCGTTTTTGCATTCCCATTAACAATGAACTGAGAGTTCCTGTTGCCCCACGTCTTCACCAGCTTTTGGTGTTACCAGTGTTTTGTATTTTGGCTGTTGTAATGGGAGTATAGTGGTATCTTATTCTTTTAACTTGCATCTCCCTGATGATACAATGTGGAACATTTTTTTCATATGTTGATTTTCCATCTGTATATCTTGTTTGGGGAGATGTCTCTTAAGGTCTTTGGTCCATTTTTAGTCAGGCTCTTATTGTTGAGTTTTAAGAGCATTTTGTATTTTTTGATTATAGTCCTCTATTAGATATGTCTTTTGCAAATATTTTCTCCCAGTCTGTGACTTATCTTTTCATTGTCTTCACATTGTCTTTCATAGACTAGAAACTCTTAAGTTTTGATGAAGTCCAGTTTATCAGTTCTTTCTTTCATAGATAATACCTTTGGTTTTGCATCTAAAGAATCATTGTAAACACAAGGTCATCTAGATTTTCTCTTATATCATCTTCTAAGAGTTTTATACTATTGTGTTTCACATTTAGGGCTGTGGTCCGTTTTTGAGTTAATTTTTGTGCAGGATATAAGGCCTGTGTTCTGTACTTTTTGTGATTTTAAGAATCCTTCCCTAGATTGAGGTCATAAAGCTGTTCCTTATATTATCTTCTAAAGGTTTTATAGTTTTTGTCTTTCATATTTAAGTCTTAACGTGCAACTGGAATTGATTTGTGTATGGTATGAGTTAGGACTCCAATTTCCTTTTTTTTCCCATGTGAATAACCCATAGTTCTAGCCCCATTTACTTAGTTTTTAAGTTTTTTTGTATGGAAAAGTATCAAATATATAAAAAATAGAATAGAATAATAAATCCCATGTACCCATCACACAGTTTTGACAATTATCTTTTCATGACCAGTCTTGCTACATTTATATCCCTATGTAAGATACTTTTCCCCACTACCAAAATTATTATTTTTTCTTTTTTAAATTAATTAATTAATTAATTAATTATTTCCCCAATACAGTTTTTTTTCCTACTGTCCAGCATGGTGACCCAGTCACACATACATGTATACATTCTTTTTTCTCACATTATCATGTTCCATCATAGATGACTAGATATAGTTCTCATTGCTACACAGCAGGATCTCATTGCTAATCCATTCCAAGAGCAATAGTTTGCATCTATTAACCCCAAGCTCCCAGTCCATCCCACTCCCTTCCCCTCCCCCTTGGCAACCACAAGTCTATTCTCCAAGTCCATGATTTTCTTTTCTGTGGAAAGGTTCATTTGTGCCATATATTACATTCCAGACATAAGCAATATCATATGGTATTTGTCTTTCTCTTTCTGACTTACTTCACTCAGTGTGAGAGTCTCTAGTTCTATCCATGTTGCTGCAAATGGCATTATTCGTTCTTTTTATGGCTGAGTAGTATTCCATTGTGTATATATACCACATCTTCCTAATCCAGTCAGCTGTCAGTGGACATTTGGGTTGTTTCCATGTCTTGGCTATTGTGAATAGAGCTGCAATGAACATGCGGGTGCGTGTGTCCTTTTTAAGGAAAGTTTTGGGAGTTCCTGTCATGGCTCAGGGGTTAATGAATCTGACTAGGAACCATGAGGTTTTGGGTTCGATCCCTTGTCTCGCTCAGTGCGTTAAGGATCCGGCGTTGCTGTAAGCTGTGGTGTAGGTCACAGACGAGGCTCGGATCCCACGTTGCTGTGGCTCTGGTGTAGGCTAGCAGCTGCAGCTCCAATTAGACCCTTAGCCTGGGAACCTCCATATGCTGCAGGTGCGACCCTAGAAAAAGACAAAAAAAAAAAAAAGGAAAGTTTTGTCTGGATATATGCCCAAGAGTGGGATTGCTGGGGCATATGGTAGTTCTATGTATAGTTTTCTAAGGTACCTCCATACTGTTCTCCATAGTGGTTGTACCAGCTTACATTCCCACCAACAGTGCAGGAGGGGTCCCTTTTCTCCACACCCCCTCCAGCATTTGTTATTGGTGGACTTATTAATGATGGCCATCCTGACTGGTGTGAGGTGGTATCTCATGGTAGTTTTGATTTGCATTTCTCTAATAATCAGGGATGTTGAGCATTTTTTCATGTGCTTGTTGGCCATCTCTAGATCTTCCTTGGAGAAATGTCTATTTAGGTCTTTTGCCCATTTTTCTATTGGGTTGTAGGCTTTTTTGCTGTTGTATCAGTTGTTTGTATATTTTAGAGATTAAGCCCTTGTCAGTTGCATCATTTGAAACTATTTTCTCCCCCAAAATTATTTTGAAGGAAATTCGAAGAATCACAATTTGTCTATAAACATTTTAATATTTTTTTAAAAAACAGGATTTTAAAACATAATTGCAATGCCATTATCACACTTAAAATACAAATCATAATTCTTTAATAGCAGTTCATTAAATGAAGCTGGCATTATTACCCTGATACCAAAACCAAAGACATTATAAGAACAGAAAACTGGAGTTCCCGTCGTGGCTCAGTGGTTAACGAATCCGACTAGGAACCATGAGGTTGCGGGTTTGGTCCCTGGCTTCGCTCAGTGGGTTAAGGATCCGGCGTTGCCATGAGCTGTGGTGTAGGTCACAGACGAGGCTCGGATCTCACGTTGCTGTGGCTCTGGCGTAGGCCGGCGGCTACAGTTCCGATTCAACCCCTAGCCTGGGAATCTCCATATACCTTGGGAGCGGCTCAAGAAAAGGCAAAAAGACCAAAAAAAAAAGAACAGAAAACTACAAACCAATAGTTTTGTGTCTCATCATCAGAGACACAAAAATCTTCAATAAAATGTTAGATGAAGTCTAGAATTACATAAAAAATATTATACATCTTGACCAAATGATAGTTACCCTGAGAAAGAAAGACTTTAACATTAGAAAATCAATTAATAAAATCTATCATATAAACAGACTAATGAAGAAAAGCCACATGATCAATGCATAAAGAAAAAGGCTTTGATAAAATTTAGTACCTATCAGATTTCCCATTGTGGCACAGTGGAAATGAATCTGATTAGTATTCGTGAGGATATGGGTTTGATCCCTGGCCTCGCTCAGTAGGTTAAGGATCCAGCGTTGCTGTAAGCTGTGATGTAGGTCACAGATGCATCTTGGATCTAGTGTTGCTATGGTTGTGGCCTAGGCCAGCAGCTACAGCTCCGATTCTACCCCTAGCCTGGGAACCTCCATATGCCATGGGTGTAGCCCTAAAAAGCAAGAAAGAAAAAAAAATTCAGTCTATCTTTGACAAAAAAAAAAAAAAAAAAAAAAAAAAATCTCATAGAATAGAAGGGAACTCCTCTAAACTGAGAAAGAGCTTCTAGAAAAAAAGAGCTTCTAGAGCTTTATTTGGGAACAAATAAAGTCCACTCTTACCAATTCTGTGTAACATTGTACTAGAAATCCTAGGCAGTACAATAAAGCAAGATAAATTAAAGGTGTACAGATTTTAAAGAGTTCCCTGGTGGCTCAGCATGTTAAGGATCCAGCAGTTGTCACTGCTGAGGCTCTGGTTAATGTTGTGGTGAAGTTTCCATCCTGGCCTGGGAACTTTTGTAGGCTGTGGGCACAGCCGAAAAAAAAGAAAAGAAAGAAAAGAAAAAGAGATATAAAACTATCTCTTGTTCACAAATGCCAATATCTATATAGAAATTACCTCCCCCAAAAAAGTTTATTTTAAAAGCTCCTAGGACTAGCAGGTGAATTTAGTAAAGTCCCAGGACACATGGCCTCTTTTTATATATTGCCTAGAAACAATCGGAAACTGAAATTTAAACATTTAAAATACCTGTAAGAAAGAAGGAAAAGAAGTAGTAATTAGGTATAAATGTAACAAAATGCCTACATGGTCTTTGCCAAAAACTACAAAACACAGAAGAAGAAAAAAAAAAAAAAAATCAGGAGTTCCCGTTGTGGTGCAGCAGAAACAAACCCGACTAGGAACCATGAAGTTGAGGGTTCAATCCCTGGCCTCATTTAGTGGGTAAAGAATCTGGCGTTGCCATGAGCTGTGGTGTAGGTTGCAGGCGAAGCTTGGATCCCCCCTTGCTGAGGCTGTGGTGTAGTCTGGCAGCTGTAGCTCCGATTAGACCCCTTGCCTGGGAACCTCTGTATGCCACAGGTGCGGCCCTAAAAAGACCAAAAATAAAAAAAATGAAGAAGACGAAATAAGTGGAGATATATTGTGTTTGTGGATTGGATGCTTCAATATTAAGATGTTAGTTCTTCCCCATTTGATCTATATATAGTTTTAATACAACCCCAATCAAAATCCCAGCAGGATCTTCTTTTTTAGATTAAGACCAGCTAATCCTAAAATTCATGGAGAAAGGCAAAGGAACTGGATTGGCCAAATAATTTTTTGGGAGAAGAAAACCAAAAAGTAAAACTTGAAGAATTCTTACCACTTGATTTCAAGACTTCCTATAAAGCTGCAGGAACCAAGATAGTGTGGGAGTTCCCATTGTGGCGCAGTGGAAACAAATCCAACTAGGAGCCATGAGGACACAGGTTCGATCCCTGGCCTTGCTCAGTGGGTTAAGGATCCAGCGTTGCCATGAGCTGTGGTGTAGGTCGCAGACAAGGCTTGGATCCTCTGTTGCTGTGGCTGTGGTGTAGGTCAACAGCTACAGCTCCAATTCGACCCCTAGCCTGGGAACCTCCATATGCTGTGGGTGCAGCCCTTTAAAAAAAAAAAAAAAAGGTGGTTTGGGTGAAAGTATAGATATATATAGATCAATGAAACCAGTTGTGAAACCAGTCTTTGAAAATTTGTTGAGACTTACTTTATTATTCAATATATGGTTATCCTTTCATAAATACCCTTATGTGTTTGAAAAGAACTGTTTACAGTTGTATTTTCTACATCAAATTTTATTCACTAGAAGATGCATGTTTTCCATATTTAAACATCTCTGAAATCAGTATGCATCTGGCCATCAGTGGCATACTTTAACTGGCAGCGGCTTTTCTTTCTTAGCGGTACTTAATAGTGTGCCTTGCAATCAGGGGTAGATTACTGTCAATGAAGTTCAGTATGTTAGGCCAGTTTTTTCATTGTTCAAGTCTCTGTACTGATTATTTTCCTGCTTTTTGTATCAGTTATGAGAGAGGTATGTTAAACTCTACTAAGGGTGTGGATTTTTCTTTCTCATTCTCTTTCTGCATTTTGCTTGACATCCTGATCCTGTATTATTAGGTGCATCCAAGTTTAAGTGAGTTGAATCTTTTACCATTTTACAGTGACCATCTTTGTCCCAAGTGATAATTTTTTCTATTAGAGTGTATTTTGTTCACTATAAATATAGTTACACTATATGCTTTCTTTTGGCTACTATTTGGCTGGTATAACTTTTTCCATGCTTTTACTTTCAACCTTGCTGTATCCTTGTGAAACCACACTCTTTCTTGGCTGGGACTTGAAACCAGCCAAAACTCAGATTGAGACTTGAATCCACAATTCCTGACCTAGGAGGGGAATTGAGCCCACTGTCTTTTAATTAAAACCACTCATCTGGGAGTTCCCATTGTGTCTCAGCAGGTTAAGGACCTGACTAGTATCCATGAGGATACAGGGTCAATCCCTGGCCTCGCTCAGTGGGTTAAAGATCTGGTATTACCACAAGTGGTGTGCAGTATAGGTTGCAGATGTGGCTCAGATCTGATGTTGCATTGGCTGTGGTGTAGGCTGGCAGCTGGAGCTCTGATTCAACCCCTAGCCTGGAAACTTCCATATGTCACAGGTACCACCCTAAAAAGAAACAAACAAACAAAATAAAACACTACTCCTCTGGTGTTAGGGCTTATTGAAGCTCAGGTTCTTTTGTCTTTTTTTTTTTTTTTTTTGGTCTTTTTGCCTTTTCTAGGGCCACTCCTGAGGCATATGGAGGTTCCCAGGCTAGGAGTCAATCGGAGCTGTAGCTGCCAGCCTACGCCAGAGCCACAGCAACGCAGGATCCGAGCTGCATCTGTGACCTACACCACAGCTCATGGCAACGCTGGATCCTTAACCCACTGAGCAAGGCCAGGGATCGAACCCTCAACCCATGGTTCCTAGTCGGACTCATTAACCACTGCGCTACAACGGGAACTCCCAGGTTCTTTTGTCTTGATGCGGAAAGAATTCAGCATGAGGCAGTGTTGGGCCAAGAATGAGTTTATTAGCATAGGATCCTTGTGAGAGATCCAAGCAGGCAGGAAAGGGAGTGCAGCCCCCAGAAATCAGAGGGCTACGTTTTTATAAACACAGAAAAAATGAGACCATCTTCTTCCTTATTTTTGAGTAGATATCAAGGCTTAACATGATTAGTTCCTCCTTTAACCCTGTATGATGTCACAGTGACTGTCAGGTGCTGTTTAAGCCATATGTAGTGTTCTCTGGCACAGTGTTTTAAGGATCTGGCGTTGTCCCTGCAGCGGCTTGCGTCACTGCTGTGTCGTGGGTTTGATCCCTGACCCAGGAACTTCCACATACTGTAGGCATGGCCAAAATAAATAAATAAATCATATGTATTCGCAAAAGGTTGGTGACACATACTAAAATATGGTAGTTTTTCTCAGGTTTCAGTGTAATGTCACCTTTCACCTAGCTTCTTTTCCCCTTTTATCTGTATTCTTGTCTGGGCTACTTTTCGTGGACCGTCAATTCCCTGACCTCATGTAACAAGATGTCGCCCCCATTTCTATTATCTCGTGTTCTAACCATCAGGATTTATGCCCTGAGTGTGCTTAGCACTTGAATGCCCATGGCCTGCCTTCAAGGTAGTGTAGATTGTTCGTGGGTTACCGGATTCTTGAGTGGTCATTAGCTTGAATGGTCTCCCAAACTCCTTTAAAAGTCCCTCTTTAATCCCCTCGTGGGGTACATGTTTTTTTGGCCGCACCCTTAGTAGGTGGACGGTCCCAGGCCGGGGATGGAACCCAAGCTGCAGTTGCAGTCTGCCCCACAGCTGCAGCAATGCTGGCTCCTTAACCTGCTGCACTACTTCTGTCCCCTAGTGGGATTTATAAACTATTTAATTATCCCACTCTATCTGGTTACTTATAGTTTAAGATTTGCCCCTTATATAAATGATACATGGCTAGGTTTTGTTTTGTAACCCAACATGACAATCTTTAATATTTAACTGAAATACCTAGTGGTTTTATATTTATTATGATTACTGATACACATAGATTTCTGTCATTTATATTGGGCAATTTGTCCTGCTTGCTTCTTTTCTCTCCTTTGTCATTTGGAGTGTGTTTTTACTGGGTATAGAATTCTGAATTTTTTTATTACATAAATGCTATGGTGAAAAGTCGAGGGGCCTTCTCTTCTCTGCCATTTCCCCAAGTAGCTTGAGCTTGTAAAAGACTTTTTCACATGTATTTAGTATCCTTCACCAAGCATATAGTTGTTAACTCATAGAAATTTCATTTGATTACTTATTTATGATGACAGTGGGTAGTTGGCAAAGAAGTGATGTGAACTTTAAAAAAATTCGTTACTGTTTTGTAAACTTAGCCTAAGCTTTATTTGCACATCCTCTGAATGAAAAAAAAAAATTTTTTTGGCAAGCATGTTTTCCAGATCTGCCATTACATTTTAAGAATTGTCAGGAATTCCCTGGTGGCTCAGTGGGCTAAAGATCTGGCATTGTCACTAGTTGGGTTGCAGCTGTGGGTTTGATTCCTGGTTCAGGAACTTCTGCTTTCCAAGAGTATGGCCAAAAAAGAAAAAAAAAAGAAAAGAGTTGTCAGTTGGGGCAAAATGCTTTGATGTTCAGGTTTTATTTTCCAAAACAAAGTATTACGTTACCATAGCTAAATTAAATCCTAAATTTTCTTTGGTCTGTTTGCCCTTTCATTAGGGAATGGTACACTATTAAGGTACCATTTATAAATTTCTAAAAAAAGATGCTACAGTCTGGCTTGGGTTATTTAAGGATTCAGGCAGTAAATATAAAAACATGGACTGGATCTACATTAAGTTCATGATAGTGGTTTCGACCAGGGAGGGAAATTAAGATTGGGGAAAGAAAGGTAGGAACTTTGTGCATTTTTCCCTCTTCAGAACATGATCTGAAATAAAGATGATAAAATATTAACATTTATTAATTCTGGATGTTGCACATACAGGATTGGATGTGTTGTGTAGTTTTCCATAATTTTTTAAAAGTTTGTAAAACTTACATGATTTTAAAAATGGAGGTTGCCATCTAGTGGACACATTTAAATATAACTTTTAAAATCTTTACTAATGACTACATATTCATTGGAAACCTAACACTTATTGAAGGCAGCAGACTACTCCATACATGCTGTCAATTTTGAGGAAAAGGATCTCAACCTTGAAGTGGCAAAGACTTGATCTCTAATGCCTACCTATGTTTGCTACAAAGAAATTTACACTGATAAAAAGGGGGTAGAGTTATCAGACTCTGTCTCTTAAAAAAAGTTAAATGGCTTAAACCTCCTCCAAACGATTGTCCTTCAAAGACTTCTGCCAAACACTCCCTAGCGCAGACTTCTGAATTCTACAGCCTTGATGTAAGTGTTCCTTCACTTTTATAGTTTAAAAAAAGGCAGTATTAAAAATAAGAAAACTTACTATGCATAACAGACTAAATCATGTTATATGATTTCTGCAATTAGATTGTGACATACGGAGTTCCCATTGTGGCACAATGAAAATGAATCCAACTAGTAACCTTGAGGTGGCAGGTTCGATCCCTGGCCTCACTCGGTGGGTTAAGGATCCAGCAAGAGCTGTGGTGTAGGTCACAGACGCGGCTTGGATCCGGCATTGCTGTGACTGAGGCTGTGGCCGACAGCTCTAGCTCTGATTCAACCCCTAGCCTGGGAACCTCCATATGCCATAGGTGCAGCCCTAAAAAGCAAAAAATAAAAAAGATTGTGATGTACTTTATTTCACTATAACCTGTGACTTTAACTTGTCATGTCCCTGGTGAAATTTCACTTTGTTTTTTTGCTTTATAAGGGCCGCACCCATGGCACATGGAAGTTCCCAGGCTAGGGGTCTAATCGGAGGTACAGCTGCCAGCCTACAGCACAGCCACAGCAACATGGGATCTGAGCCACGTCTGTGACCTGCACCACGGCTCACAGCAACGCCAGATCCTTACCCCACTGAGCAAGGTCAGGGATTGAACCTGCGACCTCATTGATACTAGTTGGATTTGTTCCTGCTGCGCCACAACAGGAGCTCCCTCACTTTATATCAATTATTTCAGCATCTTTTCTGGAAATTTACACTGTAATTATGAAAATTTTATAATTCCAAGGCATAGTACATATTTTTACTTTAATGTATTATGGCCATGTATTTTAATTGGGGAAAAGCACAGGTTGAACTTGTTAAAACTTCACTACAAACAACTGCTGAAGGAATAAAGATAAAAGATTTCCAAAGCTCTAACGCATGTCCATTCTCCATGCCTTGGTCCATAAAATTAACGGGATATTTTATATGCTTAGGATGTGTTTGTGGACAATAATGTATTTCCATCAATATAATAAGTTAGTAAATTGAGGATTTATGAAAAATAGTAAATTGAGCTAAGGAAATAACTTCATCAGTCCAAGACTTTTGAAGTGTCATTTCAGGCTTGTACTGTAACTACCTTTAAAATGTCATAATCCTAAATTGGATTCGTATTAGAAAAACATATAGGAAGATAATTTGGAATCTCTTACGGACTCCTCAGTGGCTTGCCCATGCCTGTTACATATGCCCAAACTAGGCAAGACGACCTAGTGAGCAAGGTCCTACGCTGAAAAGGTACAGCTGTGGCGAGTTTACAAGTATTTGTGGATGTCTGATTGTTAAGACACCAAGGACTAGCCTACGCTTTGGCTGTTGGAGCCAGACACACCACTTGCCCGATATATTACCTTTTAAAACACACTTGATACAACCCAGTGACACCCATACTTCCTACTGTTCTTTAGGCCTAATGGGCCACTGTTTCGAGACTCAGGCTTTACTTTACACAGGACAGTGATATGAGTAATCCCACTGGTGAGTAAATCTTTTTCTTTCTTTTGTAAACTGCTGCCAAGTCAACAAAGTCTCATTTTAAAAGATCCTGTTATTGAAAATTTTTATTAGGACTAATCGCAAATTTATTGATTGGGTTAAAATTTCTACATGACAGGCTCCTTAGTAGAACAAAATATTTTGCTATGTTTAGTTTATTATAATTGGTTCTGACTGAATCAAAACATATATCCTCTTCTTAAAATAGGTTGTGTAGACCAGGTTTGTAAATTTATCCTCAGTTTAAAAAACTAGAAATGCACTATAGTTAGTACATTTTACAGAATGGCTAGCGGGAAGCTTGTCATTCATATATCAAGCAATATATGTTACATTCAGCAAACTTAATTTTATCAAACGTCCTTTAATTTCATAGACAACAATATGATACATATTGTATAAGAAGCGCACAACAGTTTTGAAGTACAGTTTCAAAGTGTATACACATTGGAATACAGAGGTTTAAACACTGGTGTACTGACAGCATTTTTGAACTCTGGATAAACTGCATACAAAACTTAGAATTCAAATATTAGCCAATCTGGAAACTTTACTTCTCATATAATATAAAAATGATACTTTGAGATGCAAAATATTTTTTTTTTACTAACAAACTATATAAACATTTAAAATAATCATTAAAAACTCAACTTTAGAATTTATAAAGATTAGCTATAAAAATATATTGGCGGTCACTTTTCTTAGAAATGTACCTTTCACTACGTTACAAAATAGTCTCTAACATAAAACTGCCTTAATAACTGTACTATTTTAGAATCTGATAAACTTTACATTAAATCGATTATAAAATCCTCTTGGAAAACTTTGGTATGCACTTTCAGGTTTTAAAAATACTCTGATATCATCTCATGGGCCTGTAAACATTCCATTCTATTAAAGCACGACAGAATAAGTAATGTATATCTAACTGCATACAGAATATGGAATCAAAAAAACAATTTTATTAAATATTTGTAAAAATCACCATTCCCAGAGTAACTAAAAACCAAACTATTTAAAAGTATCAAACTTTTAAATAATTCTCTTTCCATTCTGATAAAAAAAAGTTACAAACACCACACTCCCCTCATGTACCTTTTAGGACAAGGCCTCAAAAATAGTTAACCCGGTCTCCAAAACCTGCTCAAGTCCAATAAAGAAACTTTAAAAAACCCATTTTAAGACCTGACAATAGAACAAGTATACAGAATCAGAACACATAATTTATATATTTAGTTATGTATTAGCTTTTCTATTTGTAATTTAGAATTTATTGGAGGAAACAGAATACACGCACACACACACACACACAAAATTGAAAAGGGTAAGTTTTAGGGAACAGTAAGAAATACAACCTTTAGGGTAAATTGATGTATTTTTAAATTTTCGATTTACCAAATTTCATCTTATCTGCCATTTTTGGAACACTGACAACTATTGTTATTCAGGAAATTTAAATTGATGAAACTTCGCTTCTTGTTTCTTGAGTATATTTCATTTTTACAGAGCTTCCAGTTGTGCCAGTAACTTCCTTGAGGTCATTTTCCACTTTATCCTCTGTCACCAGATCTCTTGTGTAAGATACTTATCTTCGAGTTGCAAAAGCCTAAAAGCTTCATTTTTGACCTTTTAATTTATAAAACTCCACTAAAAAGAAAAATCCGTCTAATTTTTAGGCAAGTCCGCAAAAAAAAGTTTTCTTAAGAATCAAACACTTTTATTAGAATAAAGATCCTTCAAAGTTTTTAACTCTTCTATTAGAGTTTTATTTTGATTTTCCAGGACTGCAACTCGATTTTCCAGGCACTTCACATATTCTTTCTTCTTTCTGCGACATTCTCGAGCAGCTTCTCTAAATATAAGCACATTAAAAAGCAATGTCAGAAAAAAGTTCACATTCTGTAAACAGTGATTGAAACTCAGTAATTTTCCCCAGTCATTTTTTCCCCATTAAAAAAAAATTAAAGTGTCATCTATATACACTGAAATATATTGATCTTAGGTGTGGAATTCAGTTTTGGCATATGCATATACCTGTATGACCCACACACCTATCAAGACATACACTTTTATGGTGCCAGAGAATTTCCTCATGCCTAGTCGTCTCCCCCAAGCAAGTAGTGTTGTGATTTGTGTCACCGTAACTGAGGTTTTTCCTAGTCTAGAACTTCAGGTAAGAGTCATACAGAATGTACTCTTGTATCCAGTCTTCTTCTACTCAGTAGATTATTGAGGGTCATCCAGGTTGTGGCATGGTGGTTTGTTCCTTTCTACTGCTGGGCATATTCCACTGTATGAATATTCCACAATGTGCTGATCCATTCTCTTGGGCTATTTTCTAGTTTTAGCTGCTATGTATGTTCTTCTGCCATTCTCTGTGAACATGTGTCCCATTTCTCTTGGATAAATATCAAGGAATGAAATTTATGGGCCCTCTGGTTACTTCTGGCATTTAGGTTTTTATTTACTGAATTTTAATTACAAACAATGCATGATGCTCGTGTCCTGTTAGAATATTTCTATGAATTTACATTCAAGTTTCATATATAGAAAAAGTATTGCATATTTTTTATACTGTGTACTATAGATATTATCTGCAGCTTGCTTTTTTTTTTTTTGTCTTTTTGCCTTTTCTAGGGCCGCTCCCGCAGCATACAGAGGTTCCCAGGCTAGAGGTCGAATTGGAGCTGTAGCCACCAGCCCACACCACAGCCACAGCAATGTGGGATCTGAGCCACGTCTGCAACCTACACTACAGCTCATGGCAATGCCAGATCCTTAACCCACCGAGCAAGGCCAGGAATCGACCCCACAACCTCATGGTTCCTAGTCGGATTCGTTAACCACTGAGCCACGATGGGAACTCCTGCAGCTTGCTTTTTTACACATACTATTTTAATAGTGTTTCTATCTAGTACACAGACCTTTGCCGTGTCGACGTTTCGTTAAATTAGTTTTCACTTCCCTAACTACTAGTGAGATTGAACATCCTTTCAAAAGTTTAATGGTCTTTTGGATCTGCTCTTATGTAACCTGCCTATTCATACTCTGTCCGTTTCTACTTTTTGCCTATTATATAACTAAAAATTATTAGAAAGACAACCTAAGAACTCTTGGTGCATAAAATATAGAGTAATCCTTTATCTGTTTTTATATTGTTTTCCAGTCTACCATTTGACTATTGATATTTTCATTTCTTATGCTTTCTCTTGGCTTAGGTTAAAATGCTACACACTATGTGTTTCTTCCTAACTTTATCCTAAAGATTTTATTGCTTAATTTTCACAATTAAATCATTAATCCATCTGGAGTTACTTTTGTATATGGTATAAAATTGAAGTCCAATTTAATTTTCAAATTCTAGATGTGGAGTTGTGTCAGTACCGTTTCAAAAAATATTCAAATTTTTTTCATTTGGGTTGTACTTTTCTTATTAATTTAGAAGATCTTTAGAAGATCTTCAAACAAATCTTTTTTTTTTTTTTTTGGTTAGGTATCTTCTATAGAGGTTTGAATCATATTTTCACTATCTTTTGATGAACAGAAGTTACTGGTTTTAGTGAAGATTCATCAGTCTCTTATGTTAAATTTTGTGTTTTGTTCAAGGAATCTTTCCCCATACTTGAAACCATGAGATTATGTATTTTCACCTAAAAAGTTTTAAAATTTCACCTTTCACACATAAGTATTTTTTTTTTATTTTATTTTGGCTTTTTGCCTATTCTAGAGCTGTACCCGCGGCATATGGAGGTTCCCAGGCTAGGGGCCCAATCGGAGCTGTAGCCACTGGCCTATGCCAGAGCCACAGCAACGCGGGATCCGAGCCGCGTCTGCAACCTACACCACAGCTCACGGCAACGCCGGATCGTTAACCCACTGAGCAAGGGCAGGGATCGAACCCTCAACCTCATGGTTCCTAGTCAGATTCGTTAACCACTGCACCACGATGGGAACTCCTATTTAATCCAGCTTAAATGATTTTTATGAATGGTGTGAGGAAGAAATCCAGTATTTTTTCACATATAAATAAGTAATTATCCTAGTACCATTTACTGAAGAGTCCCTCTTTCCCGCAATAATCTGCCCTATCAAAGTTTCACAGGTCTCTTTCTGAACTCTGCTCTATTTCGTTGGTCATTTTCTTTATCTCAATGCCAGTATCACATTTCCATAGATTTAAATAAAACTTGGTATCTCCTCACCTTATTCTTGTCTGGAATGTTTTGGCTTTTCTTGGCCCTTTACTCTTCTACAAATTTTAGTATCAACTTGTCAAGTTCTTCAAACAACCTGTTTGGGTTTTGATTGGAACTGCATTGAATCTATGGATCAATTAGGGGAAAAATAATCATCTTTATAGTACTGAATTTCTATGTCTATGGACATAGTATATTTCTCCATTTATTTACATCTTTAGGTCTTTCAAAAACATTTTACAATAATTTTCATAAATGTCTTGGACATCATCTGTTAGATTTATTCTCAGGTATTTTATTTATTGATAACATAAATGATACTTTTTAATAATTATCTACTAAACTCTTGTTGATGTGAAGAAATACAACTGATTTTTGAAAACTGATTTTCTATCTAGTAACCTTATAAACTCATTACTTGGAAATAATTTTTCTGTAAATCCACTTGGATTCTTTTTGCTTTTTGTTTTGGCTGCCCCATGGCATATGAAGTTCCTGGGTGAGGGACCAAATCCAAGCCAAAGCTGCGACCTACACCACAGCTGTGGCAATACTGGATCCTTAACCCAGTGTGCGGGGCCAGGGATCGAACCTGTGTCCTGGTGCTGCAGTGATGCCAGTGATCCTGTTGTGCCACAGCAGGAACTTCTGTGGGTTGTTTGTTTTTCATTAGGTGATCATATAAAAAAATAGTAAGAGTTTTTACTTTTTCACTTAAATCCTTGTAATCCGCTCCCTTTTTTTTCCTGTTTTACTGAACTGGCAAGGATTTCTACAATGTTAAAGAGAACTGGTTCTTCTTCAAGCTTTTGAATAGTTTGCAGGTGAATATACCTTTACTAATAATAAGAGTTTTATTTTTCTTCTCCAGTTTTTATCATTTTTATCTTATCTTTGATGATTTTCAATGACAACCTTTTTAAAATACAACAAAAATGCTTCTTTCCTTCTCTCCTAACTGAAGACTTTTACAAAACTCATCTGTTGTCTGCTGTTTCTGCAGACTCTTACTCCTAAAAGATAGTGTGGTATCCCTAAGGCTTTGGACTCTGAAACTTGGACCCATGAGTTTAAATCCTACCTCTGTCACTTACTAGCATTGTTACCTTGGTCAAATAACTTAATTTCCCTAGGTCTCAGTTTCTTCATCTCAAAAAAATTAAAGTAATCCTGTAACTTAAAAAATTATATTTCTACCAGGTATTCAAACAAGTTTACTAGGCAAGGATTACTTTTTTTGGGGGGGGGGCTTTTTAGGGCCGCATCCATGGCATATGGAGATTCTCAGGCTAGGGGTTGAATTGGAGCTATAGCTGCCGGCCTATGCCACAGCCACGCCGGATCCGAGACGTGTCTTAGATCTACACCACAGCTCATGGCAATGCCAGATCCTTAACCCACTGAGCGAGACCAGGGATCGAACCCTCAACCTCATGGTTCCTAGCCAGATTTGTTTCCGCTGAGCCACGACAGGAACTCTGGGATTAGCTTTTTTTTTTTTTGGTTTCAATGTCACATATACAATCTCTACACAAGATTATTTATAGTTATTTCTGACAAGTAATCTTTGCTTTTTTCAGTAATTATGTTCCTGAAGAATTGTGTTTAAGCTGAATGTTTATAACTGCAAACATCTTAAAGAAAGCTTATTGCGTATTATTCTGCAAATAATGAATGTTCTCATGACCACAATAGATGGAATTTTTTTTTGTGAAAACTGCATAAGGGCTTGGCACATACAATGAAACCCTAATTCCTTGGGTAATCGGTGATTTTTCAATTTGTGCTTATTAGAACGCAGTATATGGGGATTCATTAAAGCCTGTGTTGAGATAGCTTTCTCTAAGCAACTGTGGGGTAACTATGGCCCTGACACTATTTTTTAAATTACAATTCTCAGTTTACGGGTGTAATACTTCTTGGGTCTGGACCTCATGAAGAATAAATAATCTCTGATCCAGTTCCCTAGCCTGCAGAGGCCCCAGGCTCTGTCTCTAGTCCCTTCTGCATACCAAAGCTACACCAATCACAAGTATCTGAATTTAACCCCAGGATATACAGGGGCCGCTTCACTGCTTATTAACGTCACAGTTTCGTGCTTCTGGTTTATTCCTCACCTCAAGAAGTAAGATTTCTTACTTTCTTGCATGCTTATCCAATCATTTAAAAGATTTTTTTTAAACATATCACATCAAGCTTTCAAAAATATTATGTAACTGAGGTCATAGTGTCAGAAAGAGAAGTCTCATTCTAGTAATTTTTAACAAGTCTTTTGTTAAAATCATATCAATCATATATATCATTAGCAAAGAAATACAATTCTTTTTCTAATATATACATAAACTTATTTCATTCATTTGTCTTTCTGTGTCTGATGGAACCTTGAAAACCACAGACAGTCCCTGCTCATTACCAAGCTCATTTTTATCATGATGCTTCCTCTTATTTTTAGTAAGGACACATTTTATTTTGAAGGAATTAAATTAGTTGTATCTGTGGCTATTTACCCTTTTTGGTTCCTAATATAGTTTATTGCTGTCTTGTCTTTTTTTTTTCCCCCTCCTTGTACACAATGCAAAAGGAAGGCTACCCATTGTATTCCTTTTATCAAAGAACGAGTGGTTTTTCATACCCGATGCATACATATAGTGCACATAGCAATGTTTATAATAACTTCAAAATGAAAAGAAATGTTGCTGGGACTTAAATGACTACTATATTTTCATGATCAAAAATTCATTTTTAAAGTGTTTCTGTATTAGTTAGTATATTTAACATATGCAAAACCCTACTAGTTCTTCCCTCTTTTTTGGTCTAAACAATAGCAAGCAGCAAATTATTATTTTGACTTAACTTTTGTCAGCCCAACAAGAACAAAATATATTGTTTGAAAAGTTTTGCTTCACAGGAGTTCCCGTCATGGCTCAGTGGTTAACAAACCTGACTAGTATCCATGAGAACAGAGATTCGGTCCCTGGCCTTGGTCGGTGGGTTATGGATCTAGTGTTGCCTGAGCTGTGGGGTAGGTCGCAGACACGGCTCGGATCCTGGATCCTGCATTGCTGTAGCTGTGGCATAGGCCAGCAGCTACAGCTCTTATTCGAGCCCTAGCCTGGGAACCTCCATATGCCACAGATGCGGCCCTAAAAAAAAGACACCCCCCCCCCCAAAAAAAAAATTTTGTTTCACAGTGCTATTCAAAGAATGCAATAAAAATGGAAGACCACCAGATGGCTTCACAGGTGAATTCCACCAAACACACAAAGAGGAACTTATACCAATCCTCCTTAAACTTTTTCAAAAGGTTGAAGAAGAAGGAACACTCCCATTCTATGATGCCACCATCACCCTAATTTTAAAACCAGACAAAGATACCACCAAAAAAGAAAACAATAGGCCAAGTATCTTTGATGAATATAGATGCAAAAAATTCTCAACAAAATTTTAGTCAACTGAATCCAACAACATATAAAAAAGATCATACACCACAACCAGGTGGGATTCATCCCAGGTACACAAGGATGGTTCGAAATACGCAAATCAATCAACATCATACACCACATTAACAAAACAAAAGTAAAAAAACCATATGATCATCTCAGTAGATGCAGAGAAAGCATTTGACAAAGTCCAACATCCATTCCTGATCCAAACTCTTACCAAAGTGGGTATAGAGGGAACATACCTTAACATAATAAAAGCCATTTATGACAAACCCACAGCAAATATAATACTCAATGGAGAAAAGCTGAAAGCCTTCCCACTGAAATCGGGAACAAGATAAGGATGCCCACTCTCGCCACTGTTATTCAACGTAGTACTGGAAGCCCTAGCCACAGCAATCAGACAAAAGAAATAAAAGGCATCCAAATAGGAAGAGAAGAGGTAAAATTGTCACTGTATGCTGATGACATGATACTATACATAGAAAACCCCAAAGACTCAACCCAAAAATTACTTGAACTGATCAACAAATTCAGCAGGATATATGTTATATATATAACATTCAGAAATCAGTCACATTTCTGTATCCTAACAATGAAATATTAGAAAAGGAATATAAAAATACAACACCTTTTAAAATTGCACCACATGCTGGGAAAACTGGACAGCCACATGGAAAAGAATGAAATTAGAACACTCCCTAACACCATACACAAAAATAAACTCCAAATGGATTAAAGACCTAGATATAAGACCAGACACTATCAAACTCCTAGAGGAAAACATAGGCCAAACATTCTCTGACATAAACGACAGCAACATCTTCTCAGATCCACCTATCAGAGTATTGACAATAAAAAGAAAAATAAACAAATGGGACCTACTCAAACTTCAAAGTTTCTGCACAGCAAAGGAAACCCTAAACAACACAAAAAGACAACCCACAGAATGGGAGAAAATCTTTGCAAGTGAATCGACTGACAAGGGATTAATCTCCAAAATTTATAAACAACTTCTGCAGCTCCATACCAAAAAAACAAGCCTATCAAAAAAAATGGGCAGAAGATCTAAACAGACAGTTCTCCAAAGAAGACATATGGATGGCCAAGAAACACATGAAAAGATGTTCAGCGTCACTCATTATTAGAGAGATGCAAATCAAAACCACAATGAGGTACCTACCACTTTACACCAGCCAGAATGGCCATCATCCAAAAGTGTACAAACAATAAGTGCTGGAGAGGGTGTGGAGAAAAAGGAACACCAGTACACTGTTGGTGGGATTATAAATTGGTGCAACCACTGTGGAAAGCAGTATGGAGATTCCTCAGAAAACTAAACACAGAACCACCATTTGATCCAGCAATCCCACTCCTGGGCATCTATCCAGAGAAAACCATGACTGGCAAAGACACATGTACTCCGATGTTCATTGCAGCACTATTTACAATAGCCAAAACATGGAAACAACCTAAATGTCCATCGACAGAGGAGTGGATCCAGAAGATGTGGTACATATACACAATGGAATATTACTCAGCCATCAAAAAGAATGAAATACCGGCATTTTTTGCAACATGCATGGACCTAGAAACTATCATGCTAAGTGAAGTCAGCCATACAATGAGACGCCAACATCAAATGCTTTCACTGACATGTGGAATCTGAAAAAAGGACAGACGGAACTTCTTTGCAGAACAGATGCTGACTCACAGACATTGAAAAACTTATGGTCTCCAGAGGAGACAGTTTGGGGGGTGGGGAGATGTGCTTGGGCTGTGGGATGGAAATCCTGTGAAATCAGATTGTTATGATCATTATACAACTACAGATGTGATAAATTCATTTGAGTAATAAAAAAAAATGGAAAAAATAAAAAATAAAATAAAATTGCACCACAAACACTCAAATACCTAGGAATACACCTGACCAAGGAGGTAAAGGACTTACATGCCAAGAACTATAAAACAATAATCAAGGAAATTAAAGAAGATGTAAAGAAATGGAAAGATATTCCATGCTCCTATGTTCTCTTCCAGGAGTTTGATGGTGTCTTGTCTTATATTTAAGTCTTTAAGCCATTTTGAGTTTATTTTTGTGCATGGTGTGAGTATGTTCCAGTTTCATTGATTTATATGTGGCTGTCCAGTTTTCCCAGCACCACTTGCTGAAAAGACTGTATTTTTCCCATTTTATATTCTGCCTTCCTTGTTGTAGATTAATTGATCCTAGGTGTCTGGGTTTATTTCTGGGTTCTCTATTCTGTTCCATTGGTCTATATGTCTGTTTTGGTACCATTACCACACTGTCTTGATGACTGTGGCTTTGTAATATTGCCTGAAGTCTGGGAGAGTTATGCCTCCTGCTTGGCTTTTTTTTTTTTTTTTTCGTCTTTTTGCTATTTCTTTGGGCCGCTCCTGCGGCATATGGAGGTTCCCAGGCTAGGGGTCGAATCAGAGCTGTAGCCACTGGCCTACGCCAGAGCCACAGCAATGCGGGATCCGAGCTGTGTCTGCCAGAACTAAAACAAACAATCCAAAAGTTTATATGGAACCACAGAAAACCCAGAATTGCCAAAGCAATCCTGAGGAACAAAAACCAAGCAGGACGGAGTTCCCATCGTGGCGCAGTGGTTAATGAATCCGACTAGGAACCATGAGGTTGCGGGTTCGGTCCCTGGCCTTGCTCAGTGGGTTAAGGATTGGTGTTGCCATGATCTGTGGTGTAGGTTGCAGACGTGGCTTGCATCTGGCGTTGCTGTGGCTGTGGCGTAGGCCAGTGGCTATAGCTCCGATTTGACCCCTAGCTTGGGAATCTCCAAATGCCGCAGGTGCAGCCCTAAGAAGACAAAAAAACAAATAAATAAAATAAAGCTGATGTAAACCCTCTCCTTATTTCTAACCAGTTAATATCTGGTTACGTTTTGAAATTTTAAAACATAACCCATTCTGACAGTATAATTTTACTACCTACCTGTTTTTCATCAACCTTATTTCTCTTTTCAATTGGGGGTCATCTGTCTTCGTTGACTGAGATGTAAGGGTCACAGGAGATGTCATCACCACGGTCTGTGGTAGGGAAGTAGATGAAGGCGTGGTACGGATCTGATATGTCTGCATATCTCCTGATGCAGCTGTGGGGTCACAAGAATGAGTTAATTCATAAGTGTCTTTGAAAGCAGTCTGGGAGGCTTTCCGTAGATACTTAAGCATACTTACTTTGTACAACCACTTGGTTGCTGGGCACAAGTATTTGCTGTCCATCAGAGGTCTGTGCATACTGGAGAATTGTTGTACCTTGCTGAGTACTGCCTGAATTTGTCATGGTTAATGTCTGGAGTCCCTGTACTCCATCTGTGCCTGGACTGGCCAGCTGTAAGGCTCCATTTGGGGCAATGGCAACTTTAATCAGAGAAAGAATATAGTTAATGTAAGGCTAAATAACACATTAATTACAAAGGATTGGTGAAAAAAAAAACAAATGCAATTTATTAAAGTAGGTTTAAATGCAATTCCACTTGGATAACTGTTGACTCCTTTGAGGTGAGCTCTATTTAAAAGAAGTATATGGCATTTCTCCATAAAATTTTATATATCAGATACACTAATCTTAAATCTAGTCTCACACTATACAATATAACTGATAGGTCAAAACACATGTGGGGCTCAATGGAGCATTTCACGCTAACTGCTCATACTCTCATAGCAGTTCTGGGGCATGAGAAGAGAGCACCACCAATCACAAACTTTTAAAGGAATAAGTAGAAGAATATGTTAACACAGTTTGAATTTTTTTTTTCTTTTTAGGACTGCACCTGTGGCGTATGGAAGTTCCCAGGCCAGGGGCAGAATCAGAGCTGCAGCTGCAGGCCTACACCATAGGCACAGCCATGCCAGATCTGCTGCATCTGCGACCTCTGCCGCAGCTTGTGGCACCACTGGATCCTTAACGCACTGATCGAGGACAGGGATCAAACCCCTATCCTCATGGATACTAGTTGGGTTCTTGACCAGCTAAGCCACAATGGGAACTCCTAAAATACTTTTGAATAGATAAGTGTGTCTATTGAAAAAAATTCACAAAGGATAAAAGATTTCTTGGGCCGCTCCCGCGGCATATGGAGGTTCCCAGGCTAGGGGTCCAATCAGAGCTGTAGCCACCGGCCTATGCCAGAGCCATAGCAACGCGGGATCTGAGCCGCATCTGCAACCTACACCACAGCTCACAGCAACGCCGGATCGTTAACCCACTGAGCAAGGGCAGGGATCGAACCCGCAACCTCATGGTTCCTAGTCGGATTCGTTAACCACTGCGCCACGACGGGAACTCCGTTCATACTCTTTCTTAGCTCTACTTTCCAGTGCTGAACACTGTAAACACTTAATGTTAAGTATGAAGTGTAATCATTCAGTCACCCTCTAGTGAGAATCACCAATAAAGTCATCAGAAAGCCATGACAGAAGTTCCCATTGTGGCACAGTGGAAACGAATCTGACTAGTATCTATGAGGTTGTGGGTTCGATCCCTGCCTTACTCAGTGGGTCAGGGATCTGGTGCTGTCCTGAGCTGTGGTGTAGGATGCAGACATGGCTCAGATCCCATGTTGCTGAAACTGTGGCATAGGCCAGCAGCTGCAGGTCCGACTGGACCCCTACCTGGGAACTTGCATATGCCTTGGGTGTGGCCCTAAAAAAACCAAAAAAAAGAAAAGAAAGCCATGATAGAGATCACACTACTAAGCTCCCCATAAGCATTTTTCACTGAATTCTACACATTAATACTTCCCCCTCAAACTTTAAATGAAACGCCCACAAAGCATGATGAAACACTGTCACTGCAGCAGCCCAGGTCACTGCTGTGGCACGGGTTCCTTCCCTCGCCTAGGAACTTCTGCATGCTGTGGGCATAGCCAAAAACAAACAAACAAAAACTTTACTATTGGGAGTTCTCTTGTGGCACAGCGGGTTAAGGACCCAGCAATGTCACTGCAGCAGCTCGGATTTGATCCCTGGCTGGGGAACTTCCTTGTGCTGCAGGTGTGGCCCAAATAAATAATTTAAAAATTCAATTCCTTAGTTTCAGAAGCCACATTTCATGTGCTCGGCAGCCACACATAGTTTAGCAGCTACTATACTGGGCAATGCAAATACAGAACATTTATTTCCATCATCAAGGAAGATCTACTGGCTCATGCTGCCTTAAGTACTACTTCTGAGGTATTTACTTCAATTGTAACATATGAAATATTAGCCTAAGTTTCTATGTAGTTTTCCTAAGTCTAATTTTTAATGGTTTTAGAATAATAAACCATTTACTATTTATCATAACTTTTATTAATATGCTGCCTTAAAAAATTTTTTAAACAGCAATACATGTATATGGTTAAAAAAATGTTCAGTTTTGTTTAAAATGAAAGTGAACCTCCCAGCTGCCTCTGATTCTGCTCTTAAGTTTCCTTCCTTGTAACCACCATTCCCAGTTTCTTAAGTATTACAGAGATATTCTATACATATTTCTTTCTTTCTTTTTTACTCTGCTTCATCCACAACTTACAGCATGTGGAAGTTCCCAAGCCAGGTATGGAATCCACACCACAGCAGCAGCCTGAGCCAAAACAATGACAATATCAGGTCCTTAACCCTCTGAGCCACCAGGGAACTCCTCTCTCTATAGTCTTAAAGTTATGTATTCGTAACACACATTACTGAAAGCCTACTGTGTGCCAGGCCCTATATGGCAAGGTTATAGCTGTGAACAAGGCAAAGTTCTCTCCCTCAAGGAATTTACATTCCTTGAGAACAGGTCATAAATAAGCTAATCTATAATTATATATATTATATAATTAAACTAATATATTTTTTGTAGAACTTACATGTAATTAAAAAAGTAAATAAGAAGAGTTACCACTGTGGTGCACTGGGTTAAGACTCTGACTGCAGCGGCTCAGGTGGCTACAGAGGTGTGAGTTTGATTCCCAGCCCAGTGCAGTGGCTTAAAAGAGCCAACATTGCCATAGCTGCAGTACACGTGGCTGCTGCAGCTCGGATTCAGTCCCTAGCCTGAGAACTTCCATATGCTGCAGGTGTGGCCATAAAAAAAAATTTTTTTTAAGTACATGAGAAAGTAGACTAAAGGGTGGAGTAGTGTATTTTAAAAAGAGTGCTTTCTCTCAAGAGGCAGCACTTAAGCAGGAGTGAGGATGTCAGCCATTAGAGGATCGGGGTGACGAACGTGCAGATAGAAGGGATGACACCTCCCGATGATTCTGAGACAGAAACAAGCTTCATGTGTCTAACGAACAGCAGCAAAGTCCATGAGGTCAGAGTGCCATCAAGCGACAGGAGATATGATAAGAGTCGTAGGCAAAGCCAAATCTTGAATGTAATAGGACTTATTCTAAATGTGACAAAGTTGTTGGAAGATTTAGAATGAGAGTGGTATGTTATCTGATTGACATTTTAAATAAATTGCTTTGGCGTCCTGGAACAGCAGCAAGATAGCCCATCAGATGCCTACTGTGACAATTCAGATGACCGTGTAAAGCAGGGTGGTGGAGATGCCAGTTGGAGATGGTGAGAGGTAGTTAGATGGGACATGGATTTTGTGGCAAGAGCCAATGAGACCTGGAGCACAGGGGGTACGAGTGGAGGGAGATGATCTTTAAGTGGACAGCACAAGTGAATTTCTTGGGGTGATGGAATTTCGTCTTGATTGTGGGGGTAGGTAGATGAGTCCATGCATTTGTCAAAACTCATAGACTTAGGGGTTCCCGTCGTGGTGCAGTGGAAACGAATCTGACTAGGAACCATGAGGTTGTAGGTTCGATCCCTGGCCTTGCTCAGTGGGTTAAGAAACCGGCGTTGCCGTGAGCTGTGGTATAGTGAGTTGTGGTGTAGGTCGCAGACATGACTCAGATCCCGAGTTGCTGTGGCTGTGGCGTAGGCCGGCGGCAACAGCTCCGATTGGACCCCTAGCCTGGGAACCTCCATATGCTGCAGGTGCGGCCCTGAAAAGAAGGAAAAAAAAAAAAAAAACAACCGAACAACTCATAGACCTATACCCCTAAATAAGTATGCCATTTATAAGCTGTGTACCATTCTCTCCCTAAACCTCAGTTCCCTTGTAAATTGGTAACTGCCCACCTCACGAAGTTGTTTCAAGGACTGAGGTAATGCTGAAGGAGAACTTTGCATTATTTCTGGCTCAAAATGTTATCCTTTAATAATCACCACTATTGAAGTATGATAGTCTACACACCACTTCTTTACATGGAAAGGTCAACTTTTATATGTCTATCATGCAGTAAATTTATTCCTATACATACTGTACTGTCCGGAGCTAGTCTGATAAATCGGAGTTGGAACAGACATAGAAGTGACAGCAGAAACTCCAGGGTTTTCTCCGTCTCCTTTTCTGCCCCGTGTATCTTCAGAAGATAGGTCTTTCAAAATTTTTCTGTGAAAAATAGGACTCTTATTATTAATGCTGGTAATGTGGACAGCTTTACAAAAAGAAACTGCTAAACCTTTTTCAAGCTCAATTTAAAAGTACAGTAATCTGTTTTGTCAAGGAAGTCTTTGTTTAGCATGTACTGTTTTAAGCACAAACTTAGACTTTAACAGGCTGGTTATATTTTAGTTTATGAAGAGACAAATACCCATCCAGAGTGCCTTTCAATACACAAGGCCCTTGCAGAGGTATAAAATGTTTCTTTCCCCTACAGAAGAGATGGCTCCATTGTGAGGTATTTCATTAATTAACAAGGTGTACTATTCATTTTCTAAACAGTGTCAGTGACCTTCATTTTAAAAGATCAGATTTACTTTTCCAACCTCCAAATCTATAGTTGGAAGAGAAATTCACAGTTCTCAGAAAGAAAAGGGAGATTAGAAATACTACTATAAAAATGCTGTATCAGTGATAAGTAAAACTGCTTATTTTAGTAAGAAGTAAGTTTGATTCCACAGGTATCCCTCAGACTTGGTAAAAAGGAGGTCACGGCAAGAATAAAGGGATAGAAAAAGATTCCGGAGTTCCCGTCGTGGCGCAGTGGTTAACGAATCCGACTAGGAACCATGAGGTTGCGGGTTCGGTCCCTGCCCTTGCTCAGTGGGTGAACGATCTGGCGTTGCCGTGAGCTGTGGTGTGGATTGCAGACGCGGCTCGGATCCTACGTTGCTGTGGCTCTGGCGTAGGCTGGTGGCTACAGCTCCGATTAGACCCCTAGCCTGGGAACCTCCATATGCCGTGGGAGCGGCCCAAGAAATAGCAAAAAGACCAAAAAAAAAAAAGAAAAAGAAAAAGATTCCTTGCTGAAAAGAAAGGTTTTTCAAAACACATTTGGGGATGGAGGGAGCATTATATGTTTCTGGGGGTAAAAAAGAAAAAAAAAAGTTTATGTAAGAATTTGATGGCAAAACAAAAACAAAAACAAAAACACTTCAATGTTTACTGTAGAAAACCTGGAATAACTGTGTGAAAACAACAAAAAAGAATCACAAAGGGAAAAAATCCTTTAGCATTAAAAGGGATCTTTCATGTTCTCTATCCTAGCCTTCCAGCCCATGCAGGAATCCCCTAACATTCCTAACAGTCTTAACTTCCAGGAAGAAGGCATCCACAGCTTCCAAAAGCAAAGTATGCAATTATTTGATGGTTAGAGCTCTTCCTTATTTAGACTCAAATCTCATTCCACTAGAGAGCTAGAGAAAGTTAAACCTAACCCTAATTCTATATCCATGTCCGAAAAAATTTTTGCAGTGTTTGATAACTGCCACAGGCCTTCTTTATTGAAGCCAAAAAATTTTAGATCCTTCAGCTGTTCTTCTAATACATGTTGAAGATCATTCTTCAGCGTGGTCGCCTTACTCTGGATAGTCTTCCCAGCCATCGCTAATTCAAGTGTAGAACGCACCTCAGAAGTTGCACACAGAAAACAAGGGAGGTGGCAGCCATCTGTAGAATTAGTGTAAACCGGCTAACATACCAGAATCATCTGGAGAGGTTTACTGAACCCAGATTCCCATCTGAAACCCCTACAGGTTGAGTGAGTGGGTCAGGACAGAGCTCCAGAATCCATTTAACAAGCTCCCTGCATGGTCTTATGCAGCCAGCCTCGCCTGAGACTGGAATGCTGTGCCCATTTCTTCTTCAATTTTAAGTTATGAAACATTTTGGGAATAAAGAGAAGTACAGACAATAAAACACCTATTACCATATACCAAGAACCAAGAGATGCTAATATTTGATACAGGTTATCATTTCTTTTTTTTTTTTTTTGTCTTTTGTTGTTGTTGTTGTTATTGTTGTTGTTGCTATTTCTTGGGCCGCTCCCACGGCATATGGAGGTTCCCAGGCTAGGGGTTGAATCGGAGCTGTAGCCACCGGCCTACGCCAGAGCCACAGCAACGCAGGATCCGAGCCGCGTCTGCAACCTACACCACAGCTCACGGCAACGCCGGATCGTTAACCCACTGAGCAAGGGCAGGGACCGAACCCACAACCTCATGGTTCCTAGTCGGATTCGTTAACCACTGCGCCACGATGGGAACTCCTGGTTATCTTATTTCTAATAGGAATTAAGTACAGATACACCAAAATGTCACCACCAATTCTTTTCCCTACTCTTTTCCTCCCTCGAAGAGTACCATTATCTAAATTGTTTTTCATTCCTATATCTAAGTTTATTTTTACTACACAGCATTTAGAGATATTATTTACCATTGTCTGGTATTCTTTCTCATCCTCCTTCCTGACTCAACCTTGGAGAACCTTAGAGAGCAGTCTTCTGGACTTCTCTTCATCTATTTCTTCCTGATGAGCTCATCTGTCCCATGGGTTTGAATGCCTTGTGTATACTGATGATCCCTCAAATGATATGCCTCAGCTGCTCTCCTCAACTCCAAACTCCTATATCCAATTGTGTATTGAATACTTCCGTTCAACAGGCACCTCTAACTTAATACACCCAAATGTAACATCAAATATCCTTCCATCCCTGGCAGTCTTACTCACTGTCAACTATTTCTCCAAAAATTTTGGAGTCATCCTCTCATTCTCACAACCCTTATCCAGTTCATAAGTAGACCTCACTGTCTCTATCTTAACCATATATCCAGAATCTTACCCACCCTCATCACCTCCACTGCTGCACCCCAGTCCACTACCACCACCCCTTCACCGGACAGTCACAACAGCCTCTAACTGATCCTCCTTTAGCCTACCCTTCCTTTGCAACAGTCCATAATCCACACGACAACCAGTCATCTTTTTAAAATGTCAGTCAAGTCACTTATCTCTAGTGGCTCCCTACCTCAGAATAAATGACATGATCCACAGGTGGATTCTTCGGGATCTTCTATATATGAGATCATTATCATCTGCAAAATGTTTTTCTTCCTTTCCAATATGGATACCTTTTACTTCATTTTCTTGCCTAACTGCCTGAGTAAACTAGGTAGAAGTAGTGAGAGCAGGCATCCACAGCCTTGTCTTGTGCCTGATCTTAGGAGGGAAAACTTTCAGTCTTTCACCATTAAATATAGCTATGGGCTAAAAATAAAAAATAAAAAATAAAAAAACTGCTATTTTAGTTTCCTTCTAGCTGCCATAGTTTGTTTGTTCGATTTTTAGGGCCACACCCACAGCACATGGAGGCTCCCAGGCTAAGGGTCCAATTGGAGCTGTAGTTGCCAGCCTACGCCACAGCCACAGCAACGCTAGATCGTGCCATGTCTGTGACTTACACCACAGCTCACTGAAACAATGGATCCTTAATAACCCACTGGACAAGGCCAGGGATCGAACCTGCATCCTCATGGATGATAGTCAGATTCGTTTCCACTGAGCCACAACAGGAACTCCCTCTAGCCTCCATAGTTTTGGGGAGAAATCTGTAATAATTCACATCATTCTCTTATAAGTACTCCGGCTGCTCATGAGATTTTTGTCTTTAGTTTTCAGCAGCTGGATTATATTTCTGGGCAGAGATGTCTTCATGTTTATCCTGCTTAAGCTTGGCTGAGCTTGAATCTGTAGGTTTCACCAAATTTGGGGACATTTCAGCCATTATTTCTTCAAGTGTTTTTTTTCTGCAACATAGTTTCTCAACCTATGACTTGAATGTCACATATGTTAAGATTTTTTGGTATTGTCTCGAAAGCCCCTCAGAATTAATTTTTCCAATTTCTGTTCTTCAGATTGGATAATCTCCACTGAACTATATTGGAAGTTGACTAACTTATCACTGTTCTTTTTTTTGTTTGTTTGTTTGTTTTTTAGGGCTGCACTTGTGGATTGGAGGTTCCCAGGCTAGAGGTCAGTCGGAGCTACAGCTGCTGGCCTATGCCAAAGCCACAGCAACTCGGGATCTGAGCCGAGTCTGCAACCTATACCACAGCTCATGGCAACTCTGGCCAGATCCTTAACCCAATGAGCGAGGTCAGTGATCAAACCTGCATCCTTGTGGATACTTGTTGGGCTCGTTACCAATGAGCCACAAAGGGAACTTCCCCTATCTTTGTTCTACCAAATCCTTCTGGTGAGGTTTTTTATCTATTACTGTATTTTTCAGCCCTAAAATTTCTATTTGGTTCTCATTATAACTTCTTTATTTCTGTTGAGAGTTCTTAACTTTCCATTCATTTCAAGGGAATTCACCCTTACTTGTTAGTTAGAACATTTCAGTAATAATTCCTTTAAAGACTTTGTCATATAATTCCAATATCCAGGTCACCCAGGGGATGACATTTGCTCATAGTCTTTTCCCTTAAAGTTGAGATTCTTCCAAGTTCTTTGTATGTGAAGTAATTTTGGACATTTTCAATATATTAGACTCTTCTTTAAATCCTGAGGAGAATTTTTTTTTTTTTTTTGCCTTTTCTAGGGCTGCACCCACGGCATATGGAGGTTCCCAGGCTAGGGGTCTAATCGGGCCTACACCAGAGCCACAGCAACGCAGGATCCGAGCCGCATCTGCAACCTACACCACAGCTCACAGCAACGCTGGATCGTTAACCCACTGAGCGAGGCCAGGGATCGAACCCGCAACCTCATGGTTCCTAGTCGGATTTGTTAACCACTGAGCCACTAATGGGAACTCCCTGAGGAGAATTTTTGATATTCTTATTTTAGCAGGTTATGTGGTTGCCACCTAGCTACAAATTAGCCAGGCTTCTGTGGTTTGTGGTTCCAACATCAAAGACTGCACTGCTGTTCAGATTTGGTCTATGTGTGAACTGTGCAGTGGTCCAGTTTGGAATTGGAGCTATGATTTGCCCTATGTATAGTTCAGTTCTCAAAGTCTATGTATGCTAAGAAAGCCCATTTTTACTATTTGCTAAAAATTTGAGTGGATGCTGAATTTTAATAAAATACTTTTTCTGCATTTATTGAATTGATTACATATTGTTTCTACTGATTCTCACTTACGGTGATTTATTTCCTTGTATGCTTGATGATTTCTGATTGTGAATTTGTATTTGGTAATTCAGAAAGCTTAACTTGGTTAAGATGTTATAGCTTCCTGTAGGGATCCCAGCTTAATAAAAAAATTCAGGTTCATAGTTCCTTACTGCAATAGACCTAAAGCAATGTGTTGTACCTTGGTTTTCATGCCTGCTTCTGCTTCCCATTCTGGTTTCAGCTCAATTTGTATCTACATGGTTTTATATTTTTTGAAGAGAGTGATAAGACATTTCTATTTTCTATAAATGTACAATTCATTAAACAAGCATTTTATCCAAGAGTTAACTGTTTCATGCTGCAAGAGCCGCACTATTTGGAAATTAAACTTTTTAATCTATATTCTTTTGGTGATACGTCTAACAGTCTAAGGTAAGTGCAGAGATAATCAATGTGGACTCCAATACACCATATTATCCTAAATATTCTGCTTGGTATTTCTTTTTCCATTTTGTTTTTAAACTACCCAAATTAGTCATTAGTTCTTTTCTAAAAAGTCTATGGTAAACTTAAATTAATGTAAAAATTTTAGCCCATTGTCTTTTTCCTTTTTTTTTTTTTGTCTTTTTGCTATTTCTTGGGCCGCTCCCGTGGCATATGAAGGTTCCCAGGCTAGGGGTCCAATCGGAGCTGTAGCCTCCGGCCTACGCCAGAGCCACAGCAACGCGGGATCCGAGCCGCGTCTGCAACCTACACCACAGCTCACGGCAACGCCGGATCGTTAACCCACTGAGCAAGGGCAGGGACCGAACCCGCAACCTCATGGTTCCTAGTCGGATTCGTTAACCACTGCGCCACGACGGGAACTCCCCTTTTTTTTCTTTTTAATGGCCACACTCACAGCAACATCAGATCCGAGCCACATCTTCAACCTATGCCACAGCTTGTGGCAACACTGGATCCTTAACCCACTGAGTGAGGCCAGGGATCAAACCCACATCCTCACGGAGACAACGTTGGGTCTTTAACCCTCTAAGCCACAATGAGAACTCCTTTTTTTTTTCCTTCATTTTTTAAAATTGAAGTGCAGTTGATTTACAATGTTGTATTAGTTTCTGGTGTACAGCAAAGTGATTAAGTTGGACATATTCTTTTTCCTATTCTTTTCCATTGTGGTTTATTACAGGACATTGAATATAGTTCCCTGTGCTATACAGTAGGTCCTTGTATACCTATTTTATATATAGTAGTTTATATCTGCTAATCCCAAACTCCTGACCCCTTCTCCCCTTTGATAACCGTAAGTTTGTTTTCTATATCTGTGAGTCTATTCATTTCATAAATAAGTTCATTTGTATATTTTAGCTTTCATGTATAAGTGATAATCATATGGTATTTGTCTCTTTCTGACTTACTTTGCTTAGTATGATAATATCTAGGTCCATCCATGCTGCTGTAAGCGGCATTATTTTGTTCTTTTTTTATGGCTGAGTAGTATTCCACTGCGTGTGGGTATATACACACCACATCTTTTTTATCCCTTCATCAGTCAATGGACATACTGGTTGTTTCCAAGTCTTTAATTCACTGTCTTCAAATACTACCTTTGGTAGTACTACCAAAATCTGTTGTCAGCATAACAGTCATTCTACTCTAGGTAATCTGTCTTTTCTCTTCAGAGGCTTTTAAGATCTTATCTTTGGTGTTCTCCAATTTTGCTTCATAAAATATATCTAGATGTAGGTTTGTATTAATTTATCTTGTTTGGGACCTTGTTTTCTAAGGCTGAGAAACTCTTGTCTTAGACCTTCTAATTCTATCTTCTGTGTCTCTTATTAATCTTTCTGTGCTCCATTCTAGGTAATTTACTCAGAGTTCCATCTTCCAGTTCCCCAATCTCTTTCCAGTTATAGCTATTCTGCTACAAAAGTTATTTTAAAATCCCTCAATAGACTTACAGCAATTATATTTCTCACTTCTAGAAGTTTGGCTCGGTTATTTTTTTTTAAGTTCACCAATCTTTTATCCTAACATTAGGGTTTTGATTCCTTATGTCTTTAATAAATTTATGATTATACTTAAAGTCCCTGGCAATTTTATTATCTAAAGTTGTTCACGGATTTAATTCTGTTTATTGTATCTGCTGCTACTTGCTAAAAATAATGAATTACTTCTTTCAGCCTTTTATAGTTTCAGAGTTGAGCTCATTTTAGGGGGCTTACTTTTCAGCTCCCCCAGCAATTCACTGTCAAAATTTTGTCTTGTTCATTAACTGTTTATTCAATAGGTAATCTGACTCCTGCTTACCTTTTCTTACTAAACTTCCTCTTCCTCCCTGTACCTTAAGGATCCCAATCCCCAGAATAGGCCAACCTCTTTCATATCATACAATCTATCTTTTATTACGCTGTCCTCTCAGCCTAAGAGCTCTTTTCCTAACTTACAAAACCCCTCCCTGCTCCTAGCTCACAAAATTTATCAGATTGGTGATGAACCAAATCGCATCTTTTATGAAGACTTTCCTACTTACTCCATCTGGCAGGAATACTATACCCTATACAAAAAGTCTCTATACATCTAAAATCTTACTGTGCTTGTTTATGTGTTTCAAAGATAACATTATCAATTTTCTGTCTCCCTTTCCTCCTACTATCAAGTCACCAGGTCTGGTCATTTCAAACACAAAAATGTCTCAAATCAACCCATGCCAAAGATAACCCACTGCCTATATGAAATCACCCAGATTATTTCAAAAGCTTTCTGTTAGTTGTACTTCCAGCTCTCCATTCATTCAACAAGTAAATACTGAACATCTGCTCTCATACAGTTACTTTTGCTAGGCCCTGGGATCACAAAAAATGATAAAGCACAGGCCATGCTCTTAAAAAAACTGGATTCTAACAGGGTAAGTACTATAACAGGTCAGTAAATGGATGCCGCAGAAGAAAGACCTAAACTGGTCTTGCAAAGCTGAAGAGAAAGTAAACAGAGAAGGCTTCCAGGAGGATATGAGGCCTAAAGCGTGTGCAGAATCTAGAAGAGTGTGTTTCAGCACAGGGTCACAGACACAAGGGAGAGACAGAGGCCCAAAGCTAGGAAAGGAAACACAAAGTAGTTCAATCCTTAAAATCTACAGTCCTTCTTTCATGTTACTATTAAAGTTAACCATCTACAAGTAAATATGGAAATCTAACACCTTGCCAGAAGGTAACTAAATTCTTCTTCAGCATAGCAACTTGGGCCCTTCATAATGTGGCTTGAATCTCTTTCTTAATACTTTCCATGCTTCCCTTCCTGTACAAACACATGCTCCTTCCTTATAGAATCTGCTTTGCACAGCACCGTTCAAACTCATTTGATACTGTAATGCATGCAGAGTCTGATGTGAGGACTTACCTGTAAGATGGGCGCCGTGCTAGGATTCCGTGGGTTTTCTGTGAGGAGCCTATGCTGTCAGATGAGTCCTGAGACTCCTCACTTTCTGATAAAGAGGACACCTGAAGAATAGAACTGGTTTTACTATGATGAACAAAACAGGTAAAAAAAGAATTCAATTGAATTTTTACTTTGAGAAAAAAATGATCTGTCTTCTGGCCCCCCCCAAATTCATATGTCATTAAATCTAAGGACTAAAGGAAAGAAAAGGGAAAGGAGAAAGTTTACTTCAGGAGACCAGCTAAGTAAAGGAACATATAAAACACAGCCAGCTCAGAACTAAGAAGGAAGTCTGTCCCCAAAATAAAGCAATACTACTTCACTAGAATTGTGAAGATCAGTCTCTATACTGATGCACACTACTTAGTTTTGTTTTGTTTTTATCATTAAGGGCCATCTGATTTGGATTTTGGACCTGCTAACTCTGAAATGCTATTAGATACCCAACCAATATCTAATTATGAGATAATTACATTGAGGAGACTGCTGAATATACAAGCCTATGAGCCAGGGAAGAGGTTTGGGCTAGACATATAAATTGGAAGTCACAGCTCTTTAGATAGTCCTTAAAGCCGTAAGACTGAATGAGCTCAGTAAGGGGAAAAATATAGGACAAAATATAGGAATACTCTAGTGTTGAGAGGTTGGGAAGAAGGAGAAAAACCAGCAAATGAGACAAGAACAAGCCACCAGTGAGGCAGAAGGAATACCCAATAAGCAAGGTGTCCTTGAAAAGAAAAGTAGCAAAGACAGTGAGAAAAAATGATCGACCCTGTCAAATGCTGCCAACAGGTGAAGTAAAACAAGGACTCAGAACAACCATTCAATTCAGCAAAGTGGAGCTCACTGGAAGAGGCAAGTACAAACATGGGCAAATGAAAAATCTGTAATAATTAGCCTGATCTCACTTCACAGTTAAATGAGTTAGTATGTGTAAAGCACGTAGTGCATGGCATATGGCAAGCACATATTAAATGTTAATTGTTATTAATAATAAGCCTTTTAAAACTAGTTGACACAATAACCATATGCAAGTGTTATATGCAAGTGTTATATTGATATGATAACAATATCATACAATTGAGGAAACAAGTTTTTTCAATTTTTAAAATGTATTAAATTTCCCAACTTTTGCCCAAAGTTGCATTGTGACACCTGACTTCATCTTCATTTTAATAAAATAAACAAAACTGGCTTCTAGGAAGGACACATATAAATTCTCTACATTACTTACTATCTACAGAAAGCTTTCCCCTAAAACTATTTAGACTTCAAATCTTAAAATCTCTAGAGAAGCTTGTTTTACATTCTGTAATGTCCTTCAAAAACAAGTTCTAGTGTACGACTACTTTTTAATATTTTTTTGGCTGCACTTGGAAAGTTCCCAGGCCAAGGCTCAAACCCATGCCACAGAAATGACCTGAGCCACAATAGTGACAACACTGGATCCTTAACCAGCTAAGCCACCAAGGAACTCCTTAAATCTTTATCTTTTGATAGGGAAAAAAAAAACAAAAAACTGGTTACAATCTGCAATAAGTAAGAAATATTACAGTAACAAATAATAAAGTAATAATTAAGGAAGATCTGTCACTTTCATGTTTCCTCAAGCATCACAGATATACCATTTCTATTCTAAATCTTGAGTTGTTTTCACCATTTGTCCCTAAATTTACTCCAAAGCCTCCCAATGAACTCAAGAAAATAATTTCTAAAACTAAGAGATTATTTATAACTAAGATCAAGTGTTTCTCTTTGACAGCACTAGCAAATAAGAGTAATATCTTCATATAAAGACTCAAAAATCCATGCAGCAGTCACCTTTCAAATAGGAAAACAACAACAACAAAAAACAGATGCAGCTCTAGGGGAGTTCCCTGGTGGCACAGCAGGGTAAGGATCTAGCGTTGTCACTGCAGCAGCTCAGGTTGCTGCTGTGGCATGGGTTCAGTCCCTGGCCCAGGAACTTCCACATGCCCCAGGCATAGGAAAACAAAAAACAAAAAAAAACAAAAGATGCAATTCTAGAGCTGACAACACTACCGGACACTATACATTCAAGAGGAAAAAATGAGTTATACAGCTTTCTTCCAGGATAGCTGCTTCTCAGATGACCATGGCATTCTAAGACTCACAGAAGTCAGAAGGTAAAATAGGAAGAGTAGAAAGAGGGAATGCAAGATGGCTCTTTCCTTCCTACTTGTTGTCAGGTGTTAATATGAAGAAAGATATAAATAAGAACTTTACTAAGAACGAACTCCTTTATTTGACCACAATAAAGCATAAAGTAGGTACTTTATTACTTTGCTAAGATGCTCAAGTCAACACCCTTTCTTCAGAATTCTCTTTTTCATGAAGGATACCACTGGGATAAAAAAGTCCTTTTCCCTTCAGTAAATCTTTCATTTCCTTTAATTCTAAGCAATAACTTCCTCCAAAATTACCTTCTATTTTCATTGGGTAATATGTACATGAAACTAGAAGTTCTAAAACTTTTCTATTTGCCTCATTTGTTCTATAGTCTAATTTCTAAGACAACTTTATTAGCTTGGCTTATCATATTATAACACAGCAATTTCAGTGTGTCCAAAGACTCAGGGTTCAAAACCCCCTCTCTCAACCACTAAGTCTTTGATTTCTGTACCGTTTGCACGTGTGGTGGGTGAATTACAGAAGACTGAGCTGTCTGGATGACCCCCTGAACCTGTACTTGCTCTCCAGGAAGAGGTACAATTGTCACTGGCGCAGATCCTCTTAATGACATCTAAGAACAAATAAAAATTCAATTAACATAATACATATTATACCAGTGCACGTAAGATAGCTGAGTTCTTAGTACTGGAAAATGCATTTCAGAGCTTATTATACTTAACCACATCTATCAATCACACATTAGGTATCTTCTATGGGCAAGAGACTGCACTAGGGGGTGGAGAGTACAAACTACAACAAACAGTAAGAGCTACAATATAAGCAGAAAAGTAGTACTGTACTGTGGGAACAAAGAAAGGGGGCTGCTTCAGCTGAGTCTTGAAGGATGTACAATTCCTTGAAGGTGTGTATGAGGGATAGGGTTGGAAGGCATTTTGGGCAGAAGAAATAATGATGTAAAAACATGATGGGTCGGAGTTCCCGTCGTAGTGCAGTGGAAACGAATCTGACTAGGAACCATGAGGTTGTGGGTTCGATCCCTGGCCTTGCTCAGTGGGTTAAGGATCTGGTGTTGCCATGAGCTGTGGTGTAGGTCGAAGATGCGGCTTGGATCCAGCGTGGCTGTGGCTGTGGCTCTGGCATAGGCCAGCGGCTACAGCTCCAATTAGACCCCTAGCCTGGGAACCTCATTATGCCGTGGGTGCAGCCCTAAAAAGACCAAAAAAAACAAAAAAAAACAAAAAAACCCCCCAAAAAAACCCCCTAAGATGGGTCTTTAGAACATGTTATTCTGAAGAGATCTTGTTGAAAACCAAGAAATCAAGAGTCAAAAGTGAGCTATCAGTATTTTTAAAGAAAAATAAGTTATAATTTATCATTTGCTTGAAATGATTGCTGTGGAGATCAGATAGGGTTTCATGGAAATACCACAATAAAATACTAAACTAAGAAAAGCCCACCCCCAAATCCTTCAAGACTCAGCTCCAGTCTTCCTCTTCCAAGAAGCTTCCTCAGATATTTTCAGATCTACTTCTTCTAGACTACCCTGGTTCATACCATTAAAATCACAAAATAAAATCTAAAGCTGCTTGAGTCCTGAAAAATCAACTTTTTGACTGCTCTCCTCTTTTTTTTTGTTTGGATCAGGTTTCCAAAACAATGCCTTATTCCTTCTCATTGAAGGATTAATCCCGTTCCCAAGATAGGACTAAATGTCAGTCTAATTGTATATAAAATGCTACCCAGGTTCTGAGCACTGCAAACTCTCAGCACAAACAACTCTATCCAACCTCCCTCCCACACACCAAGAGACATGACCAAACTCTAGCACAGCTTCCGTCAGCTCTCGGATGACCCAGTCTCCTTAAAATGCCTGCCCCAGAAAGCTCAATGTTGCCAAAATAATTGTTCTACTACCCAAAACCCAAAACCATATAGGCCTCTGACTTCACTTTTCTTAGAGCATTTACTTTAGAAAACTTGCAACCGTAAATCCTTTCTCTGACCTCTGAGATACAAATCTTCTAGAACCCAGAAACGTCTTTCTCAAGGACCTGGGAGTCATCCCTCTGAAATGTGATCATCAGGAAGGATAGAGCCTTGTCTCCTAGTCTCCATGGTGGCCTAACTTTGCTAAGCACCAATTAACAAACACAGGCGGCTTAATCACACCGACCAACCTCTCCACCTACCATCCGCAGGACTTTGCCTGGAGCACACCCCAGCGTTTAAAAAGGGACCAACCTTTCGTTTCAGCAGAGTTGAGCTTCCATACTGCATTAGTCTGAATGAAATCTGTCTTGCTGCCATTAACAAGTAAGGGTCTGGCTCTGTTTCTCTTTAACAGTATCCCGATATGGGGATACAGAAATCACTGAGTAGAAATAAACAGAATTCATACATCCTAAGAGTCTAGCTGCAGAGTTACCCTTACACTCAGACGTCCACTTACTCTTCAGACCCTAACTAAAGCAATCACTCAACTAATGAAGAGAGCGTGTGATGGGGTTAATTTACATTTCTAAAAGGATAAAAGCAATCATTCCTCCAGAGTTTCTGGCAATCCTTGTGATTTTATGCAGACTGTGCATCTGGCAAGTAGAAAGGGAAAAACAGCACCAGATTTTGTTTTAGCTAATAGCTGTTACTTCCCCTTAAGGTCACTGTTCTAACCTCACAAAAATGCTCGTTATTCAGGGTCCCAAAGCCTGGTTCCTCCCACTGCCACTCAAACATAACAATCTAAATCCTGAGATCTTTCTCAAAAAATGAAAAGGAGCTGCTGCCACCTCCAATTTTAACCCAAGGTTGAGACAAAGATGATGGCCTCCACCTGCTACTTTTCATCGCTAACAGAGCTTTCTGCAGTGACAGAAATCTTCTAGATCTGCACTGTCCAATATGGTAGTCACATCAGATACTTGAAATGTAGATTTCCCGCTGTGGTACAGCGGAAACAAATCCAACTAGGAACCACGAAGCTGCGAGTTCAATCCCTCGCCTCACTCAGTGGGTTAAGGATTTGGCATTGCTGTGAGCTGTGGTGCAGGTCACAGACACGGCTTGGATGCTGTGTTGCTGTGGTGTAGGCTGATAGCCATAGCTCCAAATGAACCTCTAGCCTGGGAACTTCCATATGCCACAGATGCAACCCTAAAAAGGGGGGGGGGGGGGGGGGAGAAAGAAAAGAAAAGCAAAAAATGAAATGTGGCTTGTATGAGTGAGGGACTGGTTTTTAAATTTCATTTAACTGTAAGTAATTCACATTAAAATCAAAATATCCACTTGTGGCTACCATACTGAACAGAGCATTTCTAGATATTACAGCTGTAGAACCAGCTAGTAAACAATCCATTTCTAGATGTTACAGCTGTAGAACCTGCTAGTAACCTGCTAGTTACTCCTCAGAACTACCTCTTAGGAGATGCTAAATGTAGAAAAGGAATTTTTTTGGAGCTGCTCTGATTAAATTGGTAGCTGCGGGATCAAGGCTCTCTAGATTTCCTCTCACTCCACAGGGTGGTTGAGCTCACTCTTATACAAGTGACCACCCTCACACCATGCACAAAAATAAACTCGAAACAGCTCAAAGACTTAAACATAAGACATGAATGACACCATAAAACTCCTAGAAGAGAAGATAAGGCAAACATTCTCTGACGTGAATTGTACCAGTGTTCTATTAGGTCAGGCTCCTAGGGCAATAGGGATAAAAACAAAAATAAATGAATGGGACCTAATCAAAATTACAAGCTTTTGAATGGCAAAGGAAACCATTAAAAAAAAAAAAAGACAAGACCACCTACAGAATGGGAGAAAATAGTTGCAAACAATGCAATCAACAGGGCTTAATCTCCAAAATATTCAAACAACTCATAAACTCAACAATGACAAAAACAACCCAATTGAAAACTAGGCCAAAGACCTAAAGAGACATTTCTCCAGAGAAGACAATGACCAGTAGGCACATGAAAAGATGCTCAACTTCACTAATTATTAGAGAAATGCAAATCAAAACCACAATGAGGTACCACCTCACGCTGGTCAGAATGGCCACCATTGATAAATGTACAAATAATGAATGCTGGAGGGGGTACAGAGAGAAGGGAACCCTCCTACATTGTCGGTGGGAATGTAAATTGATGCAACCACTATGGAGGACAGTATGGAGGTTCCTCAGAAAACTAAAAATATGCAAGTGACTGGGCAAAAATTAGCATACTCCTTAGCTCCCTAATTAGCAGATCCCAGGTCGGTAAACACGTGGATGAGGGAGGGTAGGAGTTAATCAAGTGGCATGGGAAAGAGACCTCTATTTATCAGAGTTTGAATCTTCTAACTCCAGAAAGGCACACAGACTTTGGAGTCAGGCAGGCTTTGGCTGATTTTCAGCTGAAGGCAATCATTTGCACTGTGATGCTGAACAAATTACTTAACCTCCCAGGACCAGTTTCCTCCTTTGTAAATAGAATTTTTATAATTTTTACCCTTACTGGAGCACAGCTGTTATACAATGTTGTTTCAGGTGTACAGCAAAGTGATTCAAGTATACATATACATATATTCATTCTTTTTCAGATTTTTTTCCCCATATAGGTTATTACAGAGGGTGGGATTAAGATGGCAGAATAGAAAGACTGGAGCTCAACTTCTCTCCTAAAAACAACAAAATTCACAACTAAAGGCTGAGCAATCTTCAACCAAATGGACCAGAAACCTTCAAAAAGATATCCTACTCCAGAAGACAAAGAGGAGGCCACATCAAGAGGTAGGAAGGGCGATTACGTGATATAAGCAAACCCTATCTCCCGGGTGGGAAGCCCACAGACTGGAAACTAACTGGTCACAGAGACTCACCTATAGGAGTGAGAGTTCTGAGCCCCGCATCAAACTCCCACGTGGGGGGATCTGGCACTGGGAGAAAGAGCCCCTGGAGCACCTGGCATTGAAGGCCAGTGGGGCTTGTGTGCAGGAGCTCCACGGGACTGGGGGAAATGGAGACCCCTTTCTTAAAAGGCGCACACAGACTTTCACGTGCACTGGGTCCCAGGGCAAAGCAAAGTCTCCATAGGAATCTGGGTCAAACCCCATATAGGTTATTACAGGACAATAAATAGTTCCTTGTGCTATACAGTAGGTACTTGTTGGTTATCTATTTTATAAAGAGTAATGTGTATGTTTTAATCCCAGACTCCTAATTTATGCCTCAACAAAATTAATAAACCCTTAGCCAGACGCATCAAGAAGAAAAGTGAGAGGGCTCAAATCAATAAAATCAGAAATGAAAAAGGAAGAGTTCCTGTCGTGGCGCAGTGGTTAACAAATCCAACTAGCAACCATGAGGTGGCGGGTTCAATCCCTGGCCTTGCTCAGTGGGTTAGCGATTCAGTGTTGCTGTGAGCTGTGGTATAGATTACAGATGCGGCTCGGATCCCACGTTGTTGTGGCTCTGGTGTAGGCCAGCGGCTACAGCTCTGATTAGACCCCTAGCCTGGGAACCTCCATATGCCACTGGAGTGGCCCTAGAAAAGGCAAAAAAAAAAAACAAAACATTTTTAAATGAAAAAGGAGAAGCTACAGTGGACATCACAGAAATACAAAGGATCATAAGAAACTACTACAGCATCTATATGCCGATAAAATGGACAACTTAGAAGAAATGGACAAGTTATTAGAAAGGTACAGTCTTCCAATAGTGAACCATGAAAAAACAGACAATATGAACATACCAATCACAAGTATTGAAATTCAAACTGATTTTAAAATTTCTAGCAAACAAAAGTGAAGGACCAGGAGTTCCCACTGTGGCACAACGAGATCAGTGGCATCTCTGGAGTGCTGGGATGCAAGATTGATCCAAGCCCAGCAGAGTGAGTTAAGGATCCAGTTCTGCCACAGCTGCAGCCCGGATCTGATCCCCTGCCCTGGAACTCCATATACTGCTGAGAGACCAAAAAAAGTCCAGGACTAGATGCCTTCACAGGTGTATACTATCAAACATTTACAGAAGCACTAACATCCTTCTGAAACTGTTCCAATATTTTTCAGAGGAACCAATACTCCCAAACTCATTCTAAGAGGCCATTACCCGCCTCATGGCAAAACCAAAGATGCCCCCCGCCCAAATTATAGCCCAATATCACTGATAGACATAGATGTAAAACTCAACAAAATACCAGCAAACCAAATCCAACAATACATTAAAAGTATCATACACCATGATCAAGTGAGATTTATCCCAGGGATGCAAGGATTCTTCAATATCCACAAATTAATCAGTGTAATACACCACGTGAAGAAACTGACAAATAACATACGATCATCTCAAGAGAGGTAGAAAAAGCTTTTGACAAAATCCAACATCCACAGAATTCCTGCTATGGCTCAGTTGGCTTAGAACCAGACTAGTATCCATGAGCATGTGGGTTCAATCCCTGGCCTCACTCAGTGGGTTAAGGATCTGAAGTTGCCACAAGCTGCAGCATAGGTAGGTCACAGATGTGGCTCCGGTCTGGAGTTGCTGTGGCTGTGGCATTGGCCAGCAGCTGCAGCTCCAATTCGACCCCTAGCCTGGGAAATTTTTTTTTTTTTTTTTTGGTTTAGGGCAGTGCAGCCCTAAAAAGCAAAAAAAACCCACCTCCAGAAAGTGAGCACAGAGGGCACTTACCTCAATATAAAAAATAGGCCAGGAGTTCCTGTGGTGACTCAGTGGTTAATGAATCTGACTAGGAACCATGAGGTTGTGGGTTCGATCCCTGCCCTTGCCCAGTGGGTTAAGGATCTGGCGTTGCCGTGAGCTGTGGTGTAGGTTGCAGACGCGGCTCGGATCCTGCATTGATGTGGCTCTGGCGTAGGCCAGCGGCTACAGCTCTGATTGGACCCCTAGCCTGGGAACCTCCACATGCCACGGGAGTGGCCCAAGAAATGGCAAAAAAGACAAAAAAATAAAATAATAATAAATAATAAATAAAATAAAATAAAAAATAGGCCATATATGACAAACCTACAGCTAACATCATTCTCAATGCTGAAAAGCTGAAAGAATTTCCACTAAGATGAGGAACAAGACAAGGATCCACTCTCACTTTTATTCAACTTAGTTTTGGAAGTCCTAGCCATGGCAACTAGAGAAAAAAAAGTAAAGAAAAGGAATCCAAATTGGAAAAGAAAGAAAAGTGTTTGCAGATGACATGATACTATACATAGAAAAATAAACAAATGATACTACATCAAATGTAAATGCTTTTGCACAGTGAAAAACACCATCAAGACAAAAAGGCAACCTAATGAATTGGGAGAAGATATTTGCAAATGATATATCCATTAAGGAATTAATATCCAAAATAAAGAAAGAACCTATATAACTCAATACCAAAAAATCCAAACAATTCAAAATTTTAAGTGGGCAGAACACCAGAATAGACGTTGTCCCAAAAAGGACATACAGATGGCCAATGGACACGTGAAAAGATACTCAACATCATTAATCTTTGAAGAAATGCAAATCAAAACCACAATGAGATACCAGCTCACATTTGTCAGAATGGCTGTCATCAAATTTTTGACAACAAATAATGTGTTAGTGAGGATGTGAGGACAGGGGAACACTCACGCACTGCTGGTGGAAATGTAAGCTGGTGCAACCACTAAGGAGAACAGTATAGAGGTTCCTCAAAAAATGAAATCTGGAAATGGACAACTTTCTAGAAACATTCAGCCCTCCAAAACTGACTCAAGAAGAAATACATCATTTGAACAGACCAATCACTAGAGATGAAATTGAATATGCAGTTTAAAAAACTCCTACAAACAAAAGCCAAGGACCAGGCAATTCTACCAAACACACAAACAACTTACACCAATCCTCCTTAAACCTGTCCAAAAGACTGAAGAAGGAACATTCCCAAAAACATTCTATGAAGCCGCCATCACCCTAATACCAAAACCAGACAAAGATACTACCAAAAAAGAAAATTACAAGCCAATATCTTTGATAAACATAGACGCAAAAATTCTCAAGAAAACTTCAGCAAACAGAGAATTCCCATTGTGGCTCAGTGGTAATGAACTTGACTAAGAGTGTTCAATCCCTGGCCTCACTCAGTAAGTTAAAGATCAGGTGTTGCTGTTAGCTATGGTGTAGGTCACAGATGTGGCTCAGATCTGGCATTGCTGTAGGCCAGCAGCTGCAGCTCCGATTCAGTCCCTAGCCAGGAAACATCCATATGCCACAGGTGCAACCCTAAAAAGTGAAGGAAAAAAAAAAATCTAGCAAACAGAATCCAACAACACACAAAAAAGGTCATACACAGTGACCAAGTGGGCTTCATCAAAAGTTCACAAGGATGGTTCAACATCACAAATCAACAATGCAACATACCACTTCAACAAAAAAGAAAAGTCAAAAACCACATGATTAATCAATGGATACAGAAAAAGCATTTGATAAAACCCAGCATCCTTTCATGATAAAAACTTTTACCAAAGTGGGTATAGAGTGAACATATCTTAACATAATAAAAGCTGTTTATGACAAACCCACAGCCAATAGAATACTCAACAGAGAAAAGCTAATAGCTTTCCTGCTAAAATCTGGAACAAGACAAAGATGCCCACACACACTACTTCTATTCAACATCCTCATCGTATTAGAAGTCCTAGCCACAACGATCAGATTTAAATTTAAAAGAAAAAAAGGTATCCAAATTAGAAAAGAGGTAAAAATGTCACTATATGCAGATGGCATGATATTATATATAGAAAACTCTAAGGACTCCAAATAAAAACTACCCAATCAGCAAAGTAGCAGGATACAAGCTTAACACTCAGTTGCATTTCTGTATATTAACAATGAAATATTAGAAAACATAAAAATAAAATAACTTTTAAAATCACACTCCTGGAGTTCCCATTGTGGCTCAGTGGTTAACGAATCTAACTGGGAACCATGAGGTTGCAGGTTCGATCCCTGGCCTTGCTCAGTGGGTTAAGGATCCGGCGTTGCCGTGAGCTGTGGTGTGGGTTGCAGATGTAGCTCGGTTCCCGTGTTGCTATGGCTGTGACATAGGTCTGCGGCTACAGCTCCAATAGGACCCCTAGCCTGGGAACCTCCATATGCCGCAGGAGCGACCCTAGAAAAGGCAAAAAGACAAATAATAATAATAATAATAAAAAAATAAAATCTCACCCCTAAAAAATTAAATACCTAAAATAAACCTGAACAAGGAGGTGAAAGACTTATATGCTGAGAACCATAAAACATTAATTAAGGAAATTAAGAGGATTCAAAGAAATGGAAAGATATTCCATGCTCCTAGATTAGAAGAATTAATATTGTTAAAATGGCCATACTACCCAAAGCAATCTACAGATTCAGTACAAGCCCATCAAATTACCCAAGACATTTTTCACAACTAGAACAATCTAAAAACTTATATGGAAACATAAAAAATCCAAAATTGCCAAATCAATCCTGAGGAAAATAAAAAACCGAAGACATAACTCTCCCGGACTTCAGATATTACAGAGCTACAGTAATCAAGACATTGTGGTACTGGTACAAAAACAGACACACAGACCAATGGAACAGAATAGAGAGCCCAGGAGTTCCCAATGGCACAATGGAAACAAATCCAACTTAGGAACCATTAAAAGTTGTGGGTTTGATCCCCGGCCTTGCTCAGTGGGTTAAGGATCTGGTGTTGCCATGAGCCGTGGTGTAGGTCATAGACATGGCTCAGATCCTATGTTGCTGTGGCTGTGGTGTAGGCCGGCAGCTGTAGCTCCAATTGGACCCCTCGCCTGGGAACCTCCATATGCCACCATGGGTGTGACCCTAAAAACCAAAAAAAAAAAAAAAATAGAGAACCCAGAAATAAACCCAGACATCTATGATCAATGCCTATGCCTTCAACAGAGGCAAGAATGTAAAATGGGAAAAATACAGTCTCTTTAGCAAGTGATACTGGGAAAACTGGACAGCTGCATGTAAATCAGTAAAACTAGAACACATCCTCATGCCATGCACAAAAATAAACTTGAAATGGTTTAAAGACTTAAACATAAGACAAGACACCATAAAACTCCTAGAGGAGAATATAGGCAAAACATTCTCTGACATTAACCATAACAAATGTTTTCTTAGGTCAGTCTCCCAAGGCAATAGAAATAAAAACAAAAATAAACAAATGAGACCTAATCAAACTTACAAGCTTCTGCACAGCAAGGGAAACCATTAAAAAAAAAAAAAAAAAAAAAAGACAACCTATGGAATGGGAGAAAATAGTTTCAAATGATGCAACTGACAAGGGCTTAATCTCTAAAATATACAAATAACTTACACAATTCAACAACAAAAAAGCCAACAACCTAATTAAAAAACAGGTGTGGGAGTTCCCGTCATGGCGCAGTGGTTAACAAATCCGACTAGGAACCATGAGGTTGCGGTTCGAGCCCTGCCCTTGCTCAGTGGGTTAACGATCCGGCGTTGCCGTGAGCTGTGGTGTAGGTTGCAGACGCGGCTCGGATCCTGCGTTGCTGTGGCCCTGGTGTAGGCCAGCGGCTTCAGCTCTGATTAGACCCCTAGCCTGGGAACTTCCATATGCCGAGGGAGCGGCCCAAGAAATGGCAAAAAGACAAAAAAAAAACCCAAAAAAACAAAAAACAGGCGTAAGGCCCAAATAGACGTTTCTCCAAAGAAGATATACAGATGGCCAACAGGTACATGAAAAAATGCTCAACATGGAGTTCCCGTCGTTGCTCAGTGGTTAACGAATCCGACTAGGACCTGAGGTTGCGGGTTCGATCCCTGGCCTTGCTCAGTGGGTTAAGGATCTGGCATTGCCATGAGCTGTGGTGTAGGTCGAAGACACAGCTCGGCTCCCAAGTTGCTGTGGCTCCGGTGTAGGCTGGCGGCTACAGCTCCGATTCAACCCCTAGCCTGGGAAACTCCATATGCTGCAGGAGTGGCCCTAGAAAAGGCAAAAAGCCAAAAAGCCAAAAAAAAAAAAAAGCTCAACATCACTGATTATCAGAGAAATGCAAATCAAAACTACAATGAAGTACCACCTCACACCAGTCAGTATGGCCATCATTAATAAGTCAATAAATCACAAATGGAGAGGGTGTGGAGAAAAGACTACCCTCCTTCACTGTTGGTGGGAATGTAAACTGGTACAGCCACTATGGAAAATAGTATGGAGGTACCTCAGAAAACTAAATGTAGAACTACCATATGACCCAGCAATCCCACTGCTGGGCATATATCTGGACAAAACTTTCACTGAAAAAGATACTTGCACCCTTATGTTCACTGCAGCACTATATTCACAATAGCCTAAATGTCCATGAACAGATGAATGAATGAAGAAGATGTGGTATATGGACACCATGGAATACTACTCAGCCATAAAAAGAACAAAATAATGCCATTTGCAGCAACATGGATGGAAGTAGATTCTCATACTAAGTGAAATAAGTCAGAAAGAGAAAGATACCATATGATATCACTTATATCTGGAACCTAATATATGGCACAAATGAAGCTATCTACAGAAAAAAAAAAATTCCCAGCTGCAGGAGGACAGCTGCTGAACATGTTCAATTGTCAGCCCTTCTAGGAATTGCTGATGAGAATCGCCTTGCCTGAGGTACCCCTTCCCAGGTCAGTGAAGATCCAGTGCCTGGTGCATGCAGGAATATAAAGGCCTGGCTGGCCCTCTACCCTAATTCTAAAGAACTGTCTCAGCTTCAGAGCTCCCCATGGGGTCAGTTGAGGCCTTCAACTGAGATTGAATCACAGTCCAATTTTTCTCTCTACCCAAACCTGCTTCCTTCTGTTCCTTTCTGTCCCTTCCACAGGTGGTAATCCCTAATCCACAGGTAGGTATTAGGACTTCCTAATAAGCCTCTGGCATGCTAATGTCCATCACACCGTTTGCTTCTTAGGAAACCTGTGAGAGATGTCAAACTGGTGAGATTCAAATTATGTCTCTAGCCTTACTAGTTGTGTGACCTCTAAAATGGGGATTACAAAAGCACAGTAGGTTAATATAGAGGTTTGAAGGCATTAAAACATGTGAAATGCTTAGAAATACACTTGGTAGACAGTGAATATTTAATATTAGCTGTTACTATCATCGGTGTTTTTCCCCATTCACACATGGTTAAAGAAAACAAATTTCTCCACAGTATAAGAATTACTGAAAGTTATGAGCTGGAAAAGACCTTAGAGATCACCAGGTCTAAATGCCCTAATTTCTACATGCTGAACATCAAGTCTAAATAAGTCAAGTGCTTGTCAATGTTCCAGAGTCACTAAATGACAAAACCAGGACTCAGAACAGGTCTCAAGCAAGACTCATCAAGTATTGAGTCCCTCCTCTTCACTCTCCTGCCGTAATTGAACCTCTGCTCTCTGGAGAACACTGCGCTTACAGTCCTCGTGCCACAAGCCTACAGGCACGGTAGGTGCTTCCTTTGGTACTTCCAGGCCACTGTCCCTTCAAAGTTCTACCTGAAAACTCCCAACTTTGAGGCTCATAGCAGCAGACTACCTTGTGGAAGTCATGTCCCCTCGTTTCTTTAAGACTTGAGCCCTAAGATCACTCTATTCTCTTCGATACTATTCCTAATATAATTTGTGGTGATTTCAGTATACAACATCCAGTATCATGCCATGCCTGGACCTCTATTTTTGATTCCTCTCCTGTCTTTAACCCTCCTCAGCCACCCACTCCCACTGTCATACCCTACAGGGTTTCCAAACAGGCATTCTGGGCAGAAAAATTCTTCCATGTGCAAGAATATCCTGCTCAGTGAAAGACATTTAGCATCTCAGGCCCCTACCCATGAAATGCCAGTTGGCAAGCCCAACCCCCCTACATTATTTCCAGAATCTCACTGGAGAAGCAGTACCACTTCAGAACACTTATTTAAACCTCATCATGACCATAAATGCACACTTCCATAATCTCAAATTCAAGCATCCCTCTCTCTGAGTACCATCTATTTCCCAACTCACTACCTCTACTATTTGGACTCCCAACAATTGTTGGACTCTACGGGAACCCACAATCCATTCAGTCTACTATCTATTCCCTGCCCTTGACCTCATCAAGTCCCCACTTTCTTCTTTATACAGCTGATATTTCACAGTTCACCATCATCATCGCTGTATCCCATACACCTTCAACGTCCTTGTCTTTTCTTGCTTCACTGTAGTCTCTCTCTGCTAAACAGCAACCTGTTAACTCACACACTATGTGGCTGTAACCTGAATGCAAGCACCTGAGTCTGACAGGAGAAAAACACACAACTGAACTTAATGGTCTCACGTTAAGTTCATGAACAGTAAGCTCAAGTGGACTGTTATGCTCTCCAACAAACCTACTACATAGCCCTAGTCCGTTTATGTTTGCTACTGCCCTACCAAACTATTTCATAGTTTCTTCTTCCTCACTGTCTTCTCAAAGCATTTTACTTGACTTTAAAAGAAATTATCAAGAAAAAACTTAGAGTATCTCATCCCCAATATACCCACGTAACCTTATTTACTTTCTTTTTTTTTTTCTGTCTTTTGTCTTTTTTTGTTGTTGTTGTTGCTATTTCTTGGGCCGCTCCCGCAGCATATGGAGGTTCCCAGGCCAGGAGGGGTCAAATCGGAGCTGTAGCCACCGGCCTACGCCAGAGCCACAGCAACCCGGGATCCGAGCCGCGTCTGCAACCTACACCACAGCTCACGGCAACGCCGGATCGTTCACCCACTGAGCAAGGGCAGGGACTGAACCCGCAACCTCATGGTTCCTAGTCAGATTCGTTAACCACTACGCCACGATGGGAACTCCTTTTTTTGTGTGTGTGTGTGTACTTTCTTATCACTAATGGTGTACCTATGCTCATATAAAATTTTTCCTCTTAGACTAATTCTCATCATTCCCCTCCTCAAGAACATCATCCCAGGATTGTCCTTTCTGTCCTGTATCATCAGATTATCCCCTTTCACTGTATCATTCCCATGGTAATACGGAACAGGCTGTTGATTCCTCCCCATCATAGAAAGTAATAATAAAAATAAATCTTCAGGAGTTCCCGCTGTGGCACAACATGATCAGTTCAGCGGCCTCTTGGAAGTTCTGGGACACAGGTTCAATCCCTGGCCCAGCACAGTGGGTTAAGGATCTGGTGTTGCCACAGCTGCAGCTTAGGTTGCAACTGCACCCTGGATCTGATCCCTGGCTCAGGAACGCCATATGCCACAGGCAGCCAAAACAGAACACAAAAAAAATTTTTAAATTTTGTTCAAATAAAAGTAAAATTTCCATCACCTATAAACCTGCCTCCACCAACTTTGAGATCCCTTTGCAGCAAAAATCCTTGATGAAGCTGCCTATTCATTTTGTTGTCAATGAGTCTATTCATTTTCTCTCCCCCTTTTTTCCCCATATTCTCTTGGATCCAATTAGATTTTTATTCCCACTTACACTAAAAATAGTTCACGTCCAGGCTGTCAGTGAACTCCATGCTGCAAAGTACAATCAATTCTTATTATTTGTGGTTATGTTCTATGAAGCTGCCACGTATACTGAGTTAGCAAATACTGAACCACTGCTCCTAGGAATACGGGGTTAGGTTCTGCAAACCTCTGGGCACATTTTCATCAACTTGTCAATATATAACCTTATTTTAAGTGTGTTTCTGTTAAAGACACCTTATTTAATGCTGGCATACTTTGTTTTATTGTGCTTCACTTTTTGTGCTTTGCAGACATAGCATTTTTTACAAATTGAAGGTTTGTGGCAACCATTTTCCCCAACAGCATTTGCTCACTTCATGTCCTGCAATATTTTAGTAATTATCACAATATTTAAAACTTTTAGTAATTTATCACATTTAAAACTTTTTCATTATTATTATATTTGTTCTAGTGATGTGATAATTGATCTTTGTTGCTATTACTTGCTGAAGGCTCAGATAATGCTTAGCACTTCTTTTTTTGTTTGTTTGTCTGCACCTGCAGCATGTGAAAGTTCCTGGGCCAAGGATCAAACCTGCACCACAGGTACAGCCTGTACCAAAGCTGCAGCATCACAGGATCCTTAATCTACTGTACCACAAGGGAACTTCTGATAGTTAGCACTTTTTAACAATAAAGTTTTGGGGAGTTCCCATCAAGGCTTAGTGGTTAACAAATCCAACTAGGAACCATGAGTTTGCAGGTTCGATCCCTGCCCTTGCTCAGTTGGTTAAGGATCCGGCGTTGTTGTCAGCTGTGGTGTAGGTTGCAGATGTGGCTCGGCTCCAGAGTTGCTGTGGCTCTGGCATAGGCTTGGCAGCTACAGCTCCGATTAGACGCCTAGCCTGGGAACCTCCACATGCCATTGGAGCGGCCCTAAAAAAGGCAAAAAAGACACACACACACACAAAACAACAAACAAACCCCAATAAAGTTTTGGGGTTTGTTGTTTTTGGCCTTGCCCATGGTATGTAGAAGTTCCCGGGCTAGGGACTAAACCTGCACTATAGCAGTGACCCAAGCCACAACAGTGACAATACTGGATCTTCAAGCCACTGAGCCACAAGGGAACCCCAATAAAGCATCTTTTAATTAAAGTATGTACCTTGTTTAGACAGAACGTTATTGTATATTTAATAGACTATATACAGTATAAAGATAGATTTTATACAGTGGGAAACCAGAAAAACGTGTGACTTGCTTTACTGCAGTATTAACTTCATTGCAGTGGTCTGAAATATAGTATCGTTAATTCATTAACACTGAACATACAGTCAAGGGCCCTACAAATCTTACCTCAGTGAAACTTAGCACATCCTTCTTGTTTTCTTAAACACTTTAGCACTATGCTTAGAGGCCATTTTAAACAGCAAAATCGAAAATTCATTTGGAGGAGGGGAATAAGATGGAATAGAAGGACTGGAGCTCAACTTCTCTCCTAAAAACAACAACATTCACAACTAAAGGCTGAGCACACTTCACCAAAATGGACCAGAAACCTTAAAAAAGATACCCTACTCCAGAAGAAAAAAAGGAGGCCACATCAAGAGGTAGGAGGGGCGATTTCGTGATATAAACAACCCCATACCTCCTGGGTGGGAAGCTCCACAGACTGGAAACTAACTGGTTCACAGAGACTCACCTACAGGAGTGAGAGTTCTGAGCCACACATCAAACTCTCACGTGTGGGGATCTGGCACAGGGAGAAAGAACCCCGGAGCATCTGGCATTGAAGGCCAGTGGGGCTTGTGCGCAGGAGCTCCACGGGACTGGGGGAAACGGAGACCCCATTCTTAAAAGAGGCGCACACAGACTTTCACGTGCACTGAGTCCCAGGGCAAAGCAAAGTTTCCAAGGGAATCTGGGTCAAACCTGACCGCAGTTCTTGGAGGACATCCTGGGAAAACAGGGGTGAATGTGGCTTGTTGTGAGGGAAGGACATTGAAAGCAAAACTCTCGGGAATATTCAGCAGCTGTGCCTTTCTCTGGAGGGGGGCCATTTTGGGAAAATCTGGCCCCACCCGTCAGCCAGTCAGCCAGCCGCTGAGAAGCCCCAGGGCAAACAACCCAGGTGGGATCACAGCCCCACCCCTCAGTAAACAGGCTACCTAAAGACCCCTCAGGCACAGAGCTGCCTCTAATCCCATCCAGAGACTAAGCCCCACCCACCAGGGGGCAGGCATCAGCCCCTCCCATCAGGAAGCCTACACCAAGCCCCAATACTGACTGCAGCCACAGGGGGGGCAGACATCAGAAGTAAGAGAGGCTACAACTCTATCATCTGTAAGAAGGTCACCACACCAAAAACCTATAAAAATGAAAAGACAGAGAACTATAACTCAGATGAGGGAGAAAGAAAAAACCCCAGAAAAACAGCTAAGCCATGAGGAGATTCTCAGCCTCCAGGAAAGACTTTAGACTGTTGATGCTGAAGATGATATAAGACATTGGAAATAAACTGGAGGCAAAGATGGATAACTTACAGGAAACAGAGCAAAGAGATACAAGATAGAAAACTTAAACAAGAAGAGATGCAAAATACAATAACTGAAATAAAAAATTCACTAGAAGCAGCTAACAGCAGAATACAGGAGGCAGAAGAACAAATAAGCGAGGTGGAGGACAGATTAGTGGAAATTACGGAGGATGCAGAATAGAAAAGAGAAAAAAGATTGAAAAGAAATGAAGAGAGTCTCAGAGAACTCTGGGACAATGTGAAACGCACCACCATCCGTATTATAGGGGTGCCAGAAGGAGAAGAGAGAGAAGGGGACAGAAAACATATTCCAAGAGATAATAGCCGAAAACTTCCCTCACATGGGGAAGGAATCACTCACTCAAATCCAGGAAGCACAACAAGTACCATACAAAATAAACCCAAGGAGGAACACCCCGAGACACATACTAATCAAACTGACCAAAATTAAAGACAAAGAGAAAATCTTGAAAGCAGCTAGGGAAAAGAAACAAATAACATGCAAGGGAACCCCGATAAGGCTATAGGCAGATTTTTCAACAGAAACTCTGCAGGCCAGAAGGGAGTGGCATGATATACTCAACGTGATGAAAGGAAAAACCTCCAACCAAGACTACTCTACCCAGCAAGGCTCTCCTTCAGATTTGAAGGAGAAATCAAAACCTTCACAGATAAGCAAAAGCTGAGAGAATTCAGCAACACTAAACCAGCCTTACAACAAATACTAAAGGAACTTCTATAGGCAGAAAAGAACAAGAGAAGAAGGAAAGGAAAAAGAGCAGCAAAAACAAATCCAAAGTAATTAATAAAATGGCAATAAGAACATACATATCAATATACCTTAAATGTGAATGGACTAAACGCCCCAACCAAAAGACATAGACTGGCTGAATGGATACAAAAACAAGACCCATATATATGCTGTCTTCAAGAGACCCACTTCACTTCTAGGGACACATACAAATTGAAAGTGAGAGGATGGAAGAAAATATTTCATGCAAACGGGGATCAAAAGAAAGCTGGAGTAGCAATATTCATATCAGACAAAATAGACTTTAAAATGAAGAATATTTTCAGGGACAAAGAAGGACATTACATAATGATCAAAGGATCAATCCAAGAAGATGTTATAACAATTTTAAATATCTACGCACCCAACACAAGTTCACAACATATAAGGCAAGTGCTAACAACCTTAAAAGGAGAAATTGACAATAACACAATCATAGTGGGGGACTTTAACACCGCACTTACAGCAATGGACAGATCAACCAGACAGAAAATCAATAAGGAAACACAGGCCCTGAATGAAGCATTAAACCAGATGGACTTAATAGATATTTACAGGACATTTCATCCAAAAGCAACAGAATACACATTCTTCTCAAGTTCACATGGAACATTCTCTAAGATTGACCATATCCTGGGCTACAAATCCAACCTCAGTAACTTTAAGCAAATCGAAATCATATCAAGCATCTTTTCCAACCACAATGCTATACGACTGGAAATCAACAGCAAGAAAAAAACTGCAAAAAAACACAAACACGTGGAGACTCAACAACATGCTACTAAACAACCAATGGATCACTGAAGAAATCAAAGAGGAAATTAAAAAATACCTAGCAGCAAATGACAATGAAGATACGACACTCCAAAACCCATGGGATGCAGCAAAAGCCATTCTAAGAGGAAAGTTTATAGCAATACAAGCCCACCTCAGGAAACAAGAAAAAGCCCAAATAAACAAGATAACTTTACATCTAAAGCAGCCTGAGAGAGGAAAACAGACAAGACCTAAAGTTAGTAGAAGGAAGGAAATCATAAAGATCAGAGCAGAAATCAATGAAATAGAAACAAAGAAAACCATAGAAAAGATCAATGAAACGAAAAGCTGGTTCTTTGAAAAGATCAACAAAATTGATAAACCCCTAGCCAGACTTATCAAGCAAAGAGAGAGGACTCAATAAAATTAGAAATGAAAAAGGAGAAGTAATGAAGGACACCACAGAAATACAAAGGATCATAAGAGACTACTATATGCAACTATATGCCAATAAAATGGAAAACCTAGAAGAAATGGACAAATTCTTAGAAAAGTACAATCTTCCAAGACTAAACCAAGATGAAATAGAAAAGATGAATGGACCCATCGCAAGAACTGAAATTGAAACTGTGATGAAAAAACTTCCAACAAACAAAAGTCCAGGACCAGATGGCTTCACAAGTGAATTCTATCAAACATTTAGAGAAGAGCTAACACCTCTCCTTCTGAAACTATTTCAAAAAATTGCAGAAGAAGGGATACTCCCAAACTCATTCTATGAGGCCACCGTCACCCTGGTACCAGAACCAGACAGACTCCACAAAAAAAGAAAACTACAGGCCAATATCACTGATGAACATCGATGCAAAAATCCTCAACAAAATACTAGCAAACCGCATCTAACAATACATTAAAAGGATTGTACATCATGATCAAGTGGGATTTATCCCAGGGATGCAAGGTTTCTTCAATATCCGCAAATCCATCAGTGTGATACACCACAGTAACAAACTGAAGAATAAAAACCATATGATCCTCTCAAAAGACACAGAAAAAGCCTTTGACAAAATCCAACACCCATTTCTGATAAAAACCCTTCAGAAAGTGGGCATAACGGGAACCTACCTCAACATGATAAAGGCCATATACGACAAACCCACAGTGAACATCATTCTCAATGGGGAAAAGCTGAAAGAATTCCCACTGAGATCAGGAACAAGACAAGGATGTCCGCTCTCGCCACTACTCTTCAACATAGTTCTGGAAGTCCTAGCCACAGCAATCAGAGAAGTAAAAGAAATAAAAGGAATCCAAATTGGAAAGGAAGAAGTAAAACTATCGATATTTGCAGATGACATGATACTATACCTAGAGAATCCTAAAGACTCTACCAGAAAACTGTTAGAGCTTATCCATGAATTTGGCGAAGTTGCAGGATACAAAATCAATACACAGAAATCGATAGTGTTTCTACATACTAACAATGACAGAGCAAAAAAGAAATTAGGTCCTAGAAGAAAACATAGGCAAAACACTCTCTGACATCAACATCATGAATATTTTCTTAGGTCAGTCCCCCAAAGCAATAGAAATTAGAGCAAAATAAACCCATGGGACCTAATCAAACTGAAAAGCTTTTGCACAGCAAAGGAAACCAAAAAGAAAACAAAAAGACAACTTACAGAATGGGAGAAAACAGTTTCAAATGATGCAACCGACAAGGGCTTAATCTCTAAAATATATAAACAACTTATACAACCCAACAGCAAAAAAGCCAATCAATCAATGGAAAAATGGGCAAAAGACTTGAATAGACTGTTCTCCAAAGAAGATATACAGATGGCCAACAAACACATGAAAAAATGCTCAACATCACTGATTATAAGAGAAATGCAAATCAAAACTACCATGAGATATCATCTCACACCAGTCAGAATGGCCATCATTAATAAATCCACAAATAACAAGTGCTGGAGGGGCTGTGGAGAAAAGGGAACCCTCCTGCACTGTTGGTGGGAATGTCAACTGGTACAGCCACTATGGAGAACAGTTTGGAGATACCTTAGAAATCTATACATAGAACTTCCATATGACCCCGCAATCCCACTCTTGGGCATCTATCCGGACAAAACTCTACTTAAAAGAGACACATGCACCCGCATATTCATTGCAGCACTATTCACAATAGCCAAGACATGGAAACAACCCAAATGTCCATCGACAGATGATTGGATTCGGAAGATATGGTATATATACACAATGGAATACTACTCAGCCATAAAAAAGAATGACATAATGCCATTTGCAGCAACGAAATGACATAAAAAAGAATGACATAATGCCATTTGCCATGGATGGAACTAGAGAATCTCATACTGAGTGAAATGAGCCAGAAAGACAAAGACAAATACCATATGATATCACTCATAACTGGAATCTAATATCCAGCACAAATGAACATCTCCTCAGAAAAGAAAATCATGGACTTGGAGAAGAGACTTGTGGCTGCCTGATGGGAGGGGGAGGGAGTGGGAGGGATTGGGAGCTTGGGCTTATCAGACACAACTTAGAATAGATGTACAGGGAGATCCTGCTGAATAGCATTGAGAACTTTGTCTAGATACTCATGTTGCAACAGAAGAAAGGCTGGGGGAAAAATGTAATTGTAATGTATACATGTAAGGATAACCTGACCCCCTTGCTGTACAGTGGGGAAAATAAAAAAAAAATTATAAAAAAAAAAAAAAGGAAATTAGGGAAGCAATCCCGTTTACCATCGCATCCAAAAGAACAAAATACCTAGGAGTAAACCTACCTAAAGAAACAAAAGACCTGTACTCTGAAAACTACAAGCCACTGATGAAAGAAATCAAAGATGACACAAACAGATGGAAAGATATACCATGCTCGTGGATTGGAAGAGTTAATATTATCAAAATGACTATACTACCCAAGGCAATCTACAGATTCAATGCAATCCCTATCAAATTACCAAGGACATTTTTCACAGAACTTGAACAAAATATTTTAAAGTTTGTTTGGAAGTACAAAAGACCCAGAATAGCCAAAGACATCCTGAAAAAGAAAAATGGAGCTAGAGGAATCAGGCTCCCGGACTTCAGACTATACTACAAAGCAACAGTCGTCAAAACTGCATGGTACTGGCACAAAGACAGACATATAGATCACTGGAACAGGATAGAAAGCCCAGAATTAAACCCATGCACTTACAGCCAACTAATCTATGACAAAGGAAGCAAGACTATACAATGGAGAAAGGACAGCTTGTTCAATAAGTGGTGCTGGGAAAACTGGACAGCCACATGGAAAAGAATGAAATTAGAACACTCCCTAACACCATACACAAAAATAAACTCCAAATGGATTAAAGACCTAGATATAAGACCAGACACTATCAAACTCCTAGAGGAAAACATAGGCCAAACATTCTCTGACATAAACGGGACAGCAACATCTTCTCAGATCCACCTATCAGAGTATTGACAATAAAAAGAAAAATAGGACTTCCTGTGGTGGCGCAGTGGTTAACGAATCCGACTAGGAACCATGAGGTTGCGGGTTCGGTCCCTGCCCTTGCTCAGTGGGTTAACGATCTGGCGTTGCCGTGAGCTATGGTGTAGGTTGCAGACGCGGCTCGGATCCCGTGTTGCTGTGGCCCTGGCGTAGGCCGGCAGCTACAGCTCCGATTGGACCCCTAGCCTGGGAACCTCCATATGCCACGGGAGCAGCCCAAGAAATAGCAAAAAGACAAAAAAAAAGAAAAATAAACAAATGGGATCTAATCAAACTTAAAAGTTTTTGCGCAGCAAAGGAAACCCTAAACAACACAAAAAGACAACCCACAGAATGGGAGAAAATCTTTGCAAGCGAATCGACTGACAAGGGATTAATCTCCAAAATTTATAAACAACTTCTGCAGCTCCATACCAAAAAAACAAACAACCCCATCAAAAAATGGGCAGAAGATCTAAACAGACAGTTCTCCAAAGAAGACACATGGATGGCCAAGAAACACATAAGAAGATGTTCAGTGTCACTCATTATTAGAGAGATGCAAATCAAAACCACAATGAGGTACCACCTTATACCAGCCAGAATGGCCATCATCCAAAAGTGTACAAACAATAAGTGCTGGAGAGGGTGTGGAGAAAAAGGAACACTAGTACACTGTTGGTGGGATTATAAATTGGTGCAACCACTGTGGAAAGCAGTATGGAGATTCCTCAGAAAACTAAACACAGAACCACCATTTGATCCAGCAATCCCACTCCTGGGCATCTATCCAGAGAAAACCATGACTGGCAAAGACACATGTACTCCGATGTTCATTGCAGCACTATTTACAATAGCCAAAACATGGAAACAACCTAAATGTCCATCGACAGAGGAGTGGATCCAGAAGATGTGGTACATATACACAATGGAATATTACTCAGCCATCAAAAAGAATGAAATACCGGCATTTTTTGCAACATGCATGGACCTAGAAACTATCATGCTAAGTGAAGTCAGCCATACAATGAGACGCCAACATCAAATGCTTTCACTGACATGTGGAATCTGAAAAAAGGACAGACGGAACTTCTTTGCAGAACAGATGCTGACTCACAGACACTGAAAAACTTATGGTCTCCAGAGGAGACAGTTTGGGGGGTGGGGAGATGTGCTTGGGCTGTGGGATGGAAATCCTGTGAAATCAGATTGTTATGATCATTATACAACTACAGATGTGATAAATTCATTTGAGTAATAAAAAAATGAAAAAATAAAAAATTAAAAAAATAAACAGCAAAATCACTATCAAAAAGCACAATAAAAGGTGAAAAATGTGGCACTAACTAGATCACCAAAGAGAATTGTTTACACTTTGAGAGCTAAAATAACTCTCATTCTTTCAAAAACTGTAGAGTCAATCCTGACTCCTATTTTTTCTCTAAACCCACATCCAATCCAAAAGCAAACACTGTTGGTTTCACAACCAAATTATATCCACAATCCAACTTTATCTCACTACCACAGTTGCCACCTTGGCCCAAGCCACTGTTGTCTCTCACACACAATTAGTGTAACAGGCTCCTAACTAGTTCTCCTACTTCTACTCCACACAAAGCAGCCAGAGTGATTCCATAAAAATATCAAGGAGATAATGATTTTACTCAAACCACTCCAAAGGTTCCTCATCTCACCCAGATTAAGAGCCAGAAATCTTACAAGGGCATACAAGACCCATATTATCTAGCAACCTCCCTTCGCACACCACTTTTCCGCCTTGTCTTGTATCACTCTCCCCTCTCATTCCATCACACCGGCTGCCCTGCTGTTCCTCAACCATACCAAGCACACATCAGTCTCAGAGTGTACAACTGTTGGTACACAAAACTGAAGAGGTATTTCCACTTTATATAAAAAGGCAAGTCCCCTGAGTTCCCGACATGGCTCAGTGCTAACGAGCCCGACTAGTATCCCTGAGGACTCGGGTTCCATCCCTGGTCTCACTCAGTGGGTTAAGGATCTGGCATTGCCATGAGCTGTGGTGTAAGTCACAGACAGGGCTTGGACCTGGCATTGCGTGGCTGTGGCCGGCAGCTACAGCTCCTGTTTGACTCCTGGCTTGGGAACTTCCATATGCTACAGGTGTGACCATAAAAAGACAAAAAAATTTAAAAATTTTAAAAATTAGGGAGAGCTTCTATGCCTGCCCGCTTGCGTCTTTCACAAGCATCCTATCTTAATAAATCTATTTCTTGCCTATCACCTTGTCTCTTGCTGAACTCCTGCACAGAGGCATGAAAAAAACTGAACCTCAGTGAGTCCAGACACTGGAACTAAAACTTCCAAGAAATACAAGAACTACTTGATAAAGAATTCTTCATTCCAGGAAGGAGGACCACCATAACCAGTTCTGGGGTCACGAAACACCAGCTTTGAGAAACAATGCAAGCTTGCATCTACCTTGATCCTTACCTATGGCCCTGATCCTTATTCCAGTCCCCAAACTATAAAACCACCTCCTAACCCATTCCAAGGGGGCAGTCTTTAAGGCATTAGCCTGCTGTGGCCCCCTTTGCCTGACAAAGCAGTAAAACTATCTTTGTCTCCTTTACCCCCCTTCAAAAAATTTAAAAATTAGGAGTTCCCATCGTGGCTCAACAGAAATGAATCCTACTAGCATCCATGAGAATGCAGGTTCGATCCCTGGCCTCGATCAGTGGGTTAAGGATCCAGTATTGCTGTGAGCTGTGGTGTAAGTCACAGACAGGGCTTGGATCTTGCAAAGGCTGTGGCGTAGGCCAGTGGCTACAGCTCTGATTCGACACCTAGCCTGGGAACCTCCATATGCTGCGGGTGCAGCCCTAAAAAGACCAAAAAAATTTTTAATTAAAAAAAAAAAAGTCAGGAGTTCCTGTTGTGGCAGTGGAAATGAATCTGACTAGGAACCAGGAGGTCGTGGTTTCGATCCCTGGCCTAGCTCAGTGGGTTAAGGATCCGGTGTTGCCGTGAGCTGTGGTGTAGGTCATAGACACGGCTCAGATCCAGCGTTGCTGTGGCTATGGCGTAGGCCAGCAGCTATAGCTCCGATTAGACCCCTAACCTGGGAACCTTCATATGCCGCGGGTGCGGCCCTAAAAGACAGAAAAAGAAAAAAAAATCCAGTAGGTAATACGCGCTGTGGAGGCTAATAAAGCAGGGTAGGAAGAATGGGGGTTGTTGATCGTGATGGGGACTTTTTTTTTTTGGTCTTTTGTCTTCTTAGGGCTGTACCCACAGCATATGGAGGTTCCCAGGTTAGGGGTCTAATTGGAGCTACAGCTGCTGGCCTACAGCACAGCCACAGCAACGCAGGATCTGAGCCGTGTCTATGACCTACACCACAGCTCACAGCAACACCAGATCCTTAACCCACTAAGCAAGGCCAGGGATTGAAACCCACGACCTCATGGTTCCTAGTCGGATTCGTTTCCCCTGTGCCACAACAGGAACTCCTGCTACTGACATGTTTTATTCTCCCCAATTCTAGAATGTAAGTTCCATGAGAGCTGAGACTTCCCTTCACTGCTATATCCCACCTTATACTCAATGACTGGATAAATATCACTATATTGGATACTGTTTCTTTAGAGAACTTAGAGCCTAATAAAGCAGTCAAGCAATGAGAATTTGGATACAAAGTCAATGACGTTATTTTTAAAAACCGCTATAAAATTACTCACCAACTAGAAATGTACTTATTCTCACTGTAAATAGGCTTTTGAGGACACTTGAAAAACAGTCACATCTAACCAAAATAACTGAAATGTATTAGCAACCCAACTGAATTAAAACATTTCTGTGAGGGGCTCTATTAACAGAAAGGTAACTGAAAGACTCTTTCACTGCTTCTGTATCACTGGAGAAGATACTGTTCCTCTTCACACATACAGCCAAATAGAGAAGGATGATTAAGCTTGAAAGCTTAATCCTTTAAATGCTTATTCTCAAATTGTGGTCTTGAGACTCTTAAAAATTATTAAGGACCCCAAAGAACTTTTAATTATGTGGATTTTTATCTGCTAACATTTACATTTTAAATAGAAATTTTAAAACTATTTACCAGTTCATCCAAAAATAACAATCATAAACCTAAATAATATATTTTCATTAATAAAATGAAACACTCCCCAAGTTAGTGAGAGAAATGACACTGTTTCACTTTTCTACAAATCTCCTTATGTATGACTTCACAGAAAATGGCTGAAATCGTTACTGCTTCTACATTAAATATCTGCTATACATTATTTTGGTTGAAATATATGAAGAAAGTACGGCCTCACAAAGATATGTAGTCAGAAAAGGAAGGAGTGTTTTAAAGCTCTTTAACCCACTGAGCCACCAGGGAACTCTCAGATAGTTGTGGATATTCTTTTTTGATACCACATCTAAACTGGACAGGATGTATTTTCATAAAAGTTGTCTGGGAAGTTCCTGCTGTGCCTCAGTGGTAACGAACCCAACTAGCATTCATGAGGACGAGTTAAAGGATTAAAATCTGTGGGTCTGTCTTGCACTCTGGATGGAACTTACACCATGCATGATTTTATAACACAATTCTGTAACTAAGAAGTCAGTAACTACTAGGAAGCTGTCAAGGTCATGATGGGTGAATACAAGTTTTCTGAAATTCTAATTTTTGCTTGAAAGTTCAACTCTTTTTTTTTTTTTTTGCTTCTTAGCACCACACCTACAGCATATGGAGGTTCCCAGGCTAGGGGTCGAATCAAAGCTGTAGCTGTTGGCCTACACCACAGGTACAGCAACACAGGATCCAAGCCATGTCTGCGACCTATACCACAGCTCACAGCAGCACCGGATCCTTAACCCACTGAGCGAGGCCAGGGATCGAACCCACAACCCTCATAGTTCCTAGTTGGGTTTGTTTCCACTACATCACGATAGGAATTCCAAAAATTCAAATCCTATTGCTGGCAACATATACTGTCAGTTGTCTTCCCTGAATAGAGTCAGGTCCATGAATCAGAAAATTTGACATTTAAAAAATTTTATCATCAGTTCTGCAGTATGTACAACTGTCAGTTTAAATTCTCTAATATGCCTATATTCTGGTTCAGCAAAAATATTTTCTATATATCAACAATATATCTATAAAATTGGAAATGGTTGCCCCCATAAAAAAAAGTTTCCCACCTGAAACTATCAGTGTCTATTTCAAGTTAACCCAAAAAGCCAAATAATTTTTCATTCTTCTTATGCAGCAATAAATTTTGTCTGAAAAATATCTAAATGATCCTGCACCACATAAAATGAAATCTATCTTTCCAAGTTTGAGAAGTATATGCATATTAAAACAATACTAAATATACTTTGTATGGAAGAAAATAAAACAATGATCTTAAGATATTTAAATAAAATATCCCTTCCTTCTATACATTTCAACATTGTACAGGTTTTTTTCCCTCCTTGGTTCTTTTTTTGAATGTTAGTAATTAGCAATCTGAAACAACAGATTAATCTACATTACGGATAATCCTACTGGCTCAGTATTTTGGCTGGTTCTTGCCTTACCTGTTGAGCAATGTGAGAAATATGAGCTCCCTGAACTGCTGAACCAGACTGAGGTGCTGTCTCTGAAGTGTTACTCTTGTGAGAATCTTCCATAATCAACTGCAAGGGGAAAAAAATCAGTTAAAAGATGCTAATTTCATTTTCACAAAATCTTAAGACACTTCTTAACATGCATACTTTTTTTTTTTTGTCTTTTGCCTTTTCTAGGACTGCTCCCGCGGCATATGGAGATTCCCAGGCTAGGGGTCTAATCAGAGCCGTAGCCACCGGCCTACACCAGAGACACAGCAACACAGGATCTGAGCCGTGTCTGCAATCTACACCACAGCTCATGGCAACGCCGGATCCTCGACCCACTGAGCAAGGCCGGGGATTGAACCCGCAACCTCATTGTTCTAGTCAGATTTGTTAACCACTGCGCCACGACGGGAACTCCAACATACATACTTTTTCAGAGGAAAAAGACAAAGCTTTTCTATACTATGGGCCAAGCTCAAGTGATCCAGACTCATATGTTCCCACACCTCTGCTCTGGGTGTATAGGGACTGAATGATTAAGATCTTTTAAAATGGCAAATAAAATGGCAAATAAAAGGAGTTCCCGCTGTGGCTCAGCAGGTTAAGAGCCCAACTAGTATCCATGAGATGGGTTCAATTCCTAGGCTCACTCAGTGGTTTAAGGATCTGGCATTGCCACGAGCTGCAGCAGTTTGCAGATGTGGCTAGGATCTGGTGTTGCTGTGGCTGTGGTGTAGGCCAGCAGCTATGGTTCTGATTCAGCCCCTAGGCTGGGAACTTCTGTATGCCACAGGTGCAGCTCTAAAAGAGGAAAGAAAAAAATGGCAAATAAGAAATGCTACAGAAAACAAAACAAAACAAAACAAAACAAAAAAAGAAGTGCTACAGAATATGGATAGTATACTCTATATAGCTGAATAAAAATTGAAAACTTGGTTGCCTCATGGAAAGAATTGATACCTATGGTACAGAGACAGAAAAGAGACTCTTTATTAAATGAAAAAAAAAAAAAAAAAAACTACATGGAGACTAAACAACATGCTACTAAAAAACCAATGGGTTGTCGGAGAGTTGCGGCTCAATGGTAATGAACCCGACTAGTATCTTTGAGGATGTGGGTTCAATCCCTAGCCTCATTCAGGGATTGAGGTGTTGCCATAAGCTGTGGTGTAGGTCACAGACATGGCTCAGATCCATCATTGCTGTGGTTGTGGCAGTGGCATAGGCCTGCAACTGGACCACTAACCTGGGGACCTCCATATGCCCCTCAGGTACAGACCTAAAATGCAAAAAAAAAAAAAAAGAAAAGAAAAGAAAAAGAAGAAGATCTGGTATATAAACACAATGGAATACTACTCAGCCATTAAAAAGAACAAAATAATGCCACTTGCAGCAACATGGATGGAACTAGAGATTCTCATACTAAGTGAAGTCAGAAAGAGAAAGAAAAATAACATAGGATTTCACTTATATCTGAAATCTAATATACAGCACAAATGAACCTTTCTGAAAAGAAAGAAACTCATGGACTTGGAGAACAGACTTGTGGTTGCCAAAAGGGAGGGGGAGGAACTGGAAGTTTGGGGTTAGTTGGTACAAATTATTGCATTTGGAGTGGATAAGCAATGAGATCCTGCTGAATAGCACAGGGAACTATATATATATAGTCACTTGTGATGGAACATGACGTAGGATAATGTGAGAAAAAGAATGTGTCTGCATATATATATATATGTGTGTGAGTATATATATACATACACACACACACATATATATGGCTGGGCCACTCTGCTGTACAGCAGAAACTGACAGAACAATGTAAATCAACTATAATAGAAAAAAAACCTAAAATAAAATTTAAAACAACAATAACAACAAAGAAATGGAAAGATATCCTATACTCCTGGAGTGGAGGAATAGTTAAAATGGCCATACTATGCAAAGCAATCTGTAGATTTAATGTCATCCCTATCAAATTACCCATGACATTTTTCACAGAATTAGAACAAATAATCCAAAAATTTATATGGAGCCATAAAAGACCCAGAATTTCCCAAAGCATTCCTCAGAGGAAAAAAAAAATGCAGAAGGCATAACTCTCCCAGACTTCAGACACTATTACAAAGCTACAATAATCAAAGCAGTGTGGTATTGGTACAAAAACAGACATACAGATCAATGCAACAGAATAGAGAGAGCCTAGAAATAATAAACCCACACATCTATGGTGAATTATTCAACAAAGGAGGCAAGAATATAAAATGGGAAAAAGAGAGTCTCTTCAGTTGAAGAGGCGCTGGGACAGTTAGACATGTCAATCAATGAAATTCAACACACCCTCACACCATGTACAAAAATCAACTTGAAAAGAAAATCATGGACTTGGAGAAGAGACTTGTGGCTGCCTGATGGGAGGGGGAGGGAGTGGGAGGGATCGGGAGCTTGGGCTTATCAGACACAACTTAGAATAGATGTACAAGGAGATCCTGCTGAATAGCATTGAGAACTTTGTCTAGATACTCATGTTGCAACAGAAGAAAGGCTGGGGGAAAAATGTAATTGTAATGTATACATGTAAGGATAACCTGACCCCCTTGCTGTACAGTGGTAAAAATAAATAAATAAATAAATAAATTTAAAAAAAATAAAAAAAAGAAAATATTCATAAGGTTGATGAAAAAAAAAATCAACTTGATATGGCTTAAAAACTTAAAGATAAAACGAGACAACCATAAAACTCCTAGAACATAGGCAAAACATTCTCTGACATTAGCCATGCAAAGGTTCTCTTAGGTCAGTCTCCCAAGGCAACAGAGATAAAAACAAAAAATAAACAAATAGGACCTAACCAAATTTACAAGCTTTTGCATGACAAAGGAAACCACAAACATACACACAAAGAGACAACCTACAGAATGGGAGAAAATATTGGCAAACATGCAGGGCTTAATCTCCAAAATATACAAACGATTCATACACCTCAACAACAAAAACCCAACTGAAAAATGGGCAGAATTAAGGATCCGGTGTTGCCATGAGCTGTGGTGTAGGTCACAGACGGGGCTCAGATCTGAAGTTGCTGTGGCTCTGGCGTAGGCTGGAAGCAACAGCTCGGATTACACCCCTAGCCTGGGAACCTCCACATGCCGTGGGTGCGGCCCTCAAAAGACAAACAAAAGAAAAATGGGCAGAAGACCTAAATAGACGTTTCTCCAAAGACAGACGGATGGCTAGCAGGCACATGAAAAGATACTCAACATGGCTAATTATTAGAGAAATGCAAATCAAAACTACAACAAGGTACTACCTCATGATGGCCCTCAATCAGAAGGGCCATCATTAATAAGTCTACAAATAAATTCTGGAGAGGGTATGAAGAAAAGTGAACACTCCTACCCTGATGGTGGGAATGTAAGCTGGTACAACCACTATGGAAAACAGTATGGAGGCTCCTTAGAAAACTAAAACCAGAACAACCTTATGATCTAGCAATCCCACTCCTGGGTATATATCTGGATAAAACTATAATTCAAAAAGATACATGCCCTTGTATGTTCATAGCAGCACTATTCAGGATAGCCAATGGAAACAACCTAAATGCTCACTGACAGATGAATGCATTAAGAAGATACAGGACAAGAGTTCTCTTATGGCACATAAATACAATGGAATACTACTCAGCAATAAAGAAGAATGAAATAACACCATTTGCAGCAACATGGATGCAACTAGAGATTCTCATACTAAGTGAAGTCGATCAGAAAGAGAAAGACAAATACCATAGGGTATATCATTTATATGTGGAATCTAAAATATGGCAGAAATGAACCTATCTACAAAACAGAAACAGGCTCACAGACATAGAGAACAGACTTGTGGTTGCCAAGGGGGAGGAAGCAGGGAAAGAGATGGAATGGCAGTCTGGGGTTAGTAGATGGAAACTATTACATTTAGAAAGGACAGATAAGAGGAAACTATATCCAATCTCCTGGGATAGACCATGATGGAAAATAATATGAAAATGTGTGTGTGTATATAAAATAAACATGTTATTTTCCATCACACACACATATATGTATGTATGACTGAGTCATTTTGCTATACAAAATTGGCACAACACTGTAAATCAACTATCCTTTAATAAAAAAAAGTTTTAAAGAGAGACTTTTCTTTGCACATTCTTTTAAATTTTTTGAATTTTGATCAACATAAACATGTTTAAATTTAATAAACAGTATTTGTACATAAATAAATTATTGTGATTAAGTTTTCAAATGTTATTCTACTCAAGAAGTATAATGGTCTTCTGTCCAGAGACACTACAGTCTTTGCTGAAGTCTAGGGAACAGTTCATAATGGTATATATAGTTTAAAATAAGAGAATTTATTAAGCAAAGGTTGAACAAAATAAACCAATGAAACCAACCTAAGGAGGTTTTACCAAACTTTTTTTTTTTTTTGGTCTTTTTGCTATTTCTTTGGGCCGATCCTGCGGCATATGGAGGTTCCCAGGCTAGGGGTCGAATCGGAGCTGTAGCCACCAGGCTACACCAGAGCCACAGCAACACGGGATCCGAGCCACGTCTGCAACCTACACCACAGCTCACAGCAACGCCGGATCGTTAACCCACTGAGCAAGGGCAGGGACCGAACCCGCAACCTCATGGTTGCTAGTTGGAGTCGTTAACCACGCGCCACGACGGGAACTCCTTTTGATTCTTTTTACCAAACTTTTTTTTTTTTTGGCCAACCTAAGGAGGTTTTAAAGATCTAAATGATCTAGATAATCAACTGCAAGACATGTAGACAGGGTAAGCATGAGACTAAATGGTTATGAGAGATGGAATGTCAAATAGGAGGAACACCACTTAGCAAGAGACTAGTAAAAGATTTGAGTAGAATTTAAGGTTTCTATTATTATGTGAAAAGACTTTTTTTTAAAAAAGAGAGCTGGCCATCAAACGAAAACAAATGAAAAGATGCTCAGTATCACTAATTATTAGGGAAATGCAAATCAAGTACTTTCATACCTATCAGGATGGCTAATATTTTTAAAAAGAGTTCCAATTGTGGCACAGAAGAACAAATCTGACTAGCAGCCTTGAGGATGCGGGTTCAACCTCTGGCCTTGCTCAGTGGGGAAGGGATCGATCCCACATTACTGTGGCTGTGTGCAGGCCAACACCTGTAGCTCTAATTCAACTCCTAGCTTGGGAGCCTCCTTTTTTGCGGCTGCAGCCCTAAAAAGAAAAAATATATATACATATATATATGTGTGTGTATATATGTGTATATATATGTATATATGTGCATATATGTGTATATATATGTATATATGTGTATATATGTGTATATATATATACATATATATGTATATATATATACACACACACCAGAAATAAAAAGTATGACAAAACCTTAATTACAATATTAATTTCTTTTGTCTCCTCTTTCCACAACTCTGAAAAAGTTATAAACATATTTTATGTTCAACTTTGTATCCTCATATTTTGTATCCTCTTTATGCATTTATCAGAAATATTGTCTAGGTTTTAAGTAGACACATATTTAAAGACTAAAATAGTATCTCAACAAGTGACTGTACATAATTCACATTTTTCACCAAGCAAAACAATACTGAATTTCCATAGGATTTATTCCCAAAAGAAGAATGACTTAATTAAGGAGTATGATTACTGAAGGTCTTCTGAAGGAATTAGTCAACCAGAAGCATGTGAGAAAGCAACAGGAATTTTTTAAAGTCATTACTAACAGATAAAAAATGGCCCACTGTTTTACATTACTTTCCTTCTCCATTAGTTGTGTAAGTTCTCTTTTCATACTATTTGCCTATCCATCTTAGTGTTTTCCTTATTACTCTGTATTATTTCTTTTTTTTCTTTTCTGTTTTTGCTTTTTTTTTTTTTGCTTTTTAGAGCCTCACCTGCGGCATATGGAAACTCCCAGGCTAGGGCGCTGAATTAGAGCTACAGCTGCTGCTGGCCTACAACAACACAAGATCCAAGCCAAGTCTGAGACCTACACCACAGCTCACAGCAATGCCGGATCCTTAACCCACTGAGAGGGGCCAGGGATCAAACCCATAACCTCACTATTAAGATTTGTTTCAACTGCACCACAGTGGGAACGCCCTATTATTTCTTCATATAAATTTTATTTCCTTCATTTTGATACAAATATTTTTCCAATATACCTAACTACGGTTATTTTAGAACTTCAAATTTTGACACATTAATCTAGTGCTTCCTTTGCTGTTTCTCCAGCCGCTTTTAAGCTACATATAGTCCCTTCTTTAGGAAGAGAGCAGTGATTTTTTGTTGTTGTTGTTTTTTGTTTTTTGGCTGCACCTGTGGCATTCAGAAGTTCCCAGGCCAGGGACTGAACCTGAGCCACAGCAGTGACCAGAGCCACGGCAGTGACAACACCAAGTTCCTAACCACTTGGCCACCAGAGGACTCCAAGAGAGCAGTGATTTTTAATCTAGACTAAAAGAATAAGCCAGCAGACTAAACATACAGACAGCATTAAAGATGGAATTACTGGCGTTCCTGTCGTAGTACAGAGGAAACGAATCCGGCTAGGAACCATGAGGTTGCGGGTGGATTCCTGGCCTTGCTCAGTGGGTTAAGGATCTGGCGTTGCTGTGAGCTGTGGTGTAGGTCGGAGACACAGCTCAGATCCCGTGTTGCTGTGGCTGTGCTGTAGGCTGGCAGCTACAGCTCCCATTAGCCTGGAAACCTCCATATGCTGTGGGAGAGGCCCCAGAAAAAGCAAAAAGACAAAAAAAAACCCAACAACAACAAACCAAAATCCATGTTCTTTTGTTCCATACTGCCCCTCTTCCAAGAATACCTTCACATCCCCAACTTGTCCACCTAGCACACGCCTCATTTTCAAGTTTCATCCCAAACTTTATGTTCCAACTGCTCTATTCCTTCCTTCCTTAATGCTTGGTCCACTGTGCCTTGCAGATATTTCTAATGAGGTACTTAATATTCTGAGCCGTGTGTTTATTGGCATGTCTGTTTTCCCCAGTTTTAAAGTGCCTAAGAATAGGGCCTATATCTTATGAGTATATGCTCTGTGCCCAGCAGACCCTCACGTATGCAGTAAAGCAGTAGACATCAACAAATACAGTATAGTATTCTCACCTGATGAATGAAGAGCCTTAAGTTTCCCCACCTGTAGATGATGCTGAACTACAATAAGCTTGAAGGTAAGAAGTCTCTTGCTCAACATTTCCACAACCGAACGCATGATCACCCCTCAAAATTGCTCCTACTAGTCAAATTGAATTTCTTTCAGATTTACAAATGTGCTGGCTTTGCTTTCTCTCTCCTTCAGGCTTTCACATATCCTATTCCCTCTGCCAGAAATACTATTCCTCTTCTCTTCATGTGGCCTATTTCTATGAGTTACTCTTCCAGGCAAGTTTTCATGACTCCCTTAGGCTGGTCTAGAAGCTTCAGCTCTATCCCCACAGCACATGTTCCCCCTCCTTTCAGGGCACTTATCACGCTGATGTAATGGCCTGTTTTTTGTCTCCCTACCAGAATGCAAGCTCTAAGGAGTCAAGACCACATCCTGTTCCCAATATAAGATTATTACTGCTGAATAAATCAATGTTTACTTACAGATTTACCTACTTAAAACTGATAGAAATAACATTTAAAGAAATATCTCTAGACAATTACTTCAACCTACCTTTAGGAAAAGGAAAATTCAGGCATAAGAAAACATCCTACTTTAAAGTTAAAAATTCTTTAGTGCAAATGGGATGACATGGAGGGCGAAAGCATTTTTGAAGGTACTACCACCTACCGGTGATACAGTAGTACTGCACAGATGTATTACAGACGAAGCGTAAAGAAGAGCTGCCAATAACAGAGCTCACATATTCGGTTTTAGGACAGCAGTACTGAGGCCAAATGAGGCACTGAGGAAACTGCACGTTATAAAGTCAATAGGAAAAACTGCATTTTAAAACTGCAATTTCTGTTGGTAACGAAACTCTCGGGATAAAACGCATTTTGCGAACATAAGCAAACAGTGTACATACTCTCATCACAGGCCAGTCTGACAAAGACGCTTGCCAAATCTACGCTGAAAAAGCCTCAGAAACGTAAAGGTTCCCAATGACTAAGAGCCCACTGTGCCTCAAAAGTTGATAAAACAAAGGTCATAACACCTGCGGTAATTGTGAAGAGATCAAGCCACACGCTGCACAGCGCAGCTGACGCTATGGTATATACCACGCTTAGTTTTGTGATACAGGAGGAAAATAAAAGAGATCGTTTCCTAGATTTAGTCAACTGTCCAGAGGTAAAAAGACGAGCCTCTGTCACTCCACACACTCCTTCCTTGGTTGTCGGCTGCACCTTTCCATACTGTTTCGTGTGTTGTGATTATTCTACTGCCTCCCCAATCGAGTGGAAGCTCCCAGAGGGTAAGGGATGGTTCTGCCGGCCCAGGCCCCCACCCCGAGGACGCCGGCAGAGATGACCCGTCTAGAGCTGCGCTCGGCGGACGACTGGCGGAGGCCAAGGCCACGCCGCCCTCCCCCTGGCTTCCCGCCCCAACCCCAAGACCTTCGACGGAGGGCGCTCGCCTTGGGCCGCGGACGGGCGGCTTCAGAGGCGAAAGCCACCCCGCGGCGGGAGGTCTTCGGTTTAATTTTCATGAGGGGGCGGCAGGAAGGAGGGAGGCGGAGACAGCGGACCGAAGAGGGGCACGGTGGGGCCGAGGCGCGAGAACCGGAAGCGCGCCTGGCCGTGGGGGAGAGCGGGCGGCCCCTCCCCCTTCCGCCGCGGGCCCTCCGCGCCCCTCCCCCACCGCGGCCGCCCCGCGCGACCCCCCACCCGACGCGGGACCCGCTCGGCGTCCCCGCCGGCGCCGCGTCCTCGTCCCCTCCCCCTACCGGGTACACGGGAGCACGTACCCACCCCCGCCCCCCGCTTACCTGTGGCTGCCGCCTCGCCGCTGTCTGGGGCGGGAACTTCCACTCCCCCCCTCCCAGGTGGATCCGAATTCGCTACCCACTTCCCCACCCCCTCACGCGGCGGGGGACGTGCCTCTTTCTCAGGGGTCAGGCGGGGCGGGGAGAATCAGTGTCACTTAACAGCCAACTGTCCTAGGCTACGGTTTCCTCGGCAGTCAGGGCCGCCACTGGCGGCATGATCTACACCAGGCCGGGGGCGGGGGAGGGAAGGGGGGCAAAACTGAGTAAGAGCGTGGGGGGTGAGGTTAGGGCGGGCCCTCCGCTTGGGCCGCCGTCCTACGTCACCGCGTTGCTCACGTGACGCGACGCCATGTTGAGCCGGGGCTCCCCGGGTTGGCCAGTTCTAGTCCCGAAAGTGTTATTGGCAGAGAGAGGTGGAGGGGGAAAGTTACCTGCGTTCCGTTTCGGCGCAGGAGCTCTGTCCGCACTCTTCCCCGCACAGCTGTTTTCGGAAACCAGTCGGGCTCTGGGAGGTCGCTCGGGGTGGGGCAGTTTTCTTCGATTAATTGCATCCCTCAGCTCAGCTCCTAGCTCTGGCCCGAGCTGTGGTCCCCGGCCTTGACCCACGCCCGACCTATCCGCCCTTTGTAGACAGAGTGACTTGAAGATTCAAGGCTTGTCTCCGCTTCTTACCATCCAGGCTAATTCTAATCCCATAAAACCACATTAGGAGTTGTGTCTTTTATCACATCTGAAAGGATTAAAAAACACGCCCACTGGGTGCCAGGTAGGGAGTGTCACACTGAAGCACAGATTTACCCCACCTATTATGCCAGAAAAATGTTAACATAAAGTGGTAAAGTAAAATCACGTCGTCATTTTGATACATTAAAAAACTTTTAGCAGTTCCCTGTTGGGACTCAGCGGATTAAAAACCCGAGGTTGTCTCTCTGGGGATGCAGGTTGGATCCCTGTCCTCGCTCAGTAGATTAAAGATCCAGCCATGCTGCAAGCTGAAGCTTAGGTCTCAGATGCCCTTCAGATCCCTGTTGCTGGGGGCTGTGGGGTAGGCTGGAAGTTGCAGCTCTGATTAGACCCCTAGCCCTCTATGCCACAGGTATGGCGGTAAAAAGAGAAAAATTAAAAGAAAAAAACATTTTTTAATGTGCGTCTACCTTTCTGGAGCAGGGATAATGCATTACTCTGATGTGTTATTCTGAATTCTTTGTCCATTTCTTTGCAAAATGTTCTTTTATGGCTTTATAGTGATAATGAACAACAAAGGATAAACCTTTCAAGATACCCTTGACAAAAATCAGAATTTTTCTGAAACTACTAGCTTGAGAGTTCCAACTAGGAAACTGATTGAGTGATTGGAACCTTCCTGGTTTGACCTATAGGGCCAGACAATGTGATTTAAAGCTCAAGAGTTATTCTCCCAGGAGTTCCTGTTGTGGCTCGGGGGTAACCAACTCAACTATTAACCATGAAGATGCAGGTTCGATTCCTGGCCTCAGTCAGTGGTTTAAGTAGCCAGTGTTGCTATGAGCTGTGGCAGCTCGGATCCCAAGTAACTGTCTGTGGTGTAGGCTGGCAGCTGCGCTCGGATTTGACCCCTAGCCTGGGAACTTCAATATGCAGACTTGGCTCTTCCAGACAGTCCTAAGAACTGTCATTTATCCATTGTCATTCAGCAAACACTGACTACCTATTAAAAGCTACAGGAATTCCTGTCCTGGCTCAGTGGTAATGAACCCCGACCAGGATCCACGAGGATGTGGGTTTGATCCCTGGCCTCGCTCAGTGGGTTAGGGATCTGGCATTGCCGTGAGCTGCGGTGTAGGTCGCAGACACAGCTCACATCTGGCGTTGCTGTGGCTGTAGTGTAGGCCAGAAGCTGCAGCTCTGATTTGTCCCCTAGCCTGGGAACTTCCACATGCCATGGGTGCAGTCATAAAAAGCAAAAAAAAAAAAAAAAAGCTACAAGTAACTACCCTTATTTTATTTATTTTATTATAACTTTTTTTTTATTTTTTAGGGCTGCACAACTCAGGATCCTCAACCTCTGTCTGAAGCCAGGGATCAAACCCAAGTCCTCATGCATACAAGTTATGTTCATTACTGCTGAGCCACAACAGGAGCTTGGATGTATTATTTATACATATATATATTTACTTATTTATCTATCTATCTAGCTGGCTAGCTGTCTTCGGTGAGGAGGGGGTGCTGTGCCTGTGGCACGTGGAAGTTCCCTGGGCTATGGATCAAACCTATACCACAGCAGTGACCCAAGCCCCTGCAGAGACAATGCTGGATCCTTAACACGCTATGCCACAAGAGAACTCCAACTGCTCTTATTTTAGATTTTCAAGCAGATTACCCAACATAAGTGCATCTTATCAAAATTGGGAAAAATGTAATACTCATCCCATGTCCCAGCATTATTTAAAGAATCAAAATGTCATATATCATAGAAAAGTGTCCTCCTATAAAGGTAAGGAGTGGAGAAGAGATTCTCAGATATCAGCCTTTTTTTTTTTTTTTTTGTCTTTTTGCCATTTCTTGGGCCACTTCCCGAGGCATATGGAGGTTCCCAGGCTAGGGGTCTAATTGGAGCTGTAGCTGCTGGCCTATGCCACAGTCACAGCAACTCTGGATCTGAGCCACACCTGCAACCTACACCACAGCTCACAGCAACACCGGATCCTTAACCCACTGAGCAAGGCCAGGGATCGAACCCGAAACCTCATGGTTCCTAGTCAGATTCGTTAACCACTGTGCCACAACAGGAACTCCTATCAGCTTTTCTTGATTAACAAAGTCCAGCATTTTTTCCTGTTCAGTTGTTTTTTTCCTTGGAAGAGAGAATGCTTAACAAATGTTGATCAGGACAAGAAGGGGTCGGGGAGACCAAAAAATGTCAACCATCAAAAGAAACTAAATTTTAGGGAGTTCCCTTTGTGGCTCAGCAGGTTAAAAACCTGACTAGTGGGAGTTCCCGTCGTGGCGCAGTGGTTAACGAATCCAACTAGGAACCATGAGGTTGCAGGTTCGGTCCCTGCCCTTGCTCAGTGGGTTAACGATCCGGCGTTGCCGTGAGTTGTGGTATAGGTTGCAGATGCGGCTCGGGTCCCTCGTTGCTGTGGCTGTGGTGTAGGCCGGTGGCTACAGCTCCGATTCGACCCCTAGCCTGGGAACCTCCATATGCCGCAGGATCGGCCCAAAGAAATGACAAAAAAAAAAAAAAAAAAAACCTGACTAGTATGCCTGAGGATACAGTTCAATACCTGGCCTTGCTCGGCGGGTTAAGGTTCTGGCATTGCCATGAGCTGTGTTGTAGGTCACAGATGTGGCTAGGATCCTGCATTGCTGTGGCTGTGTTGTAGGCCGGCAGCATAGCTCTGATTGGATCCCTAGCCTGGGAACCTCCACATGCCATGGGTATGACCCTAAAAAGCTAAAAAAAAACCCCAAAAAACAAACAAAAAAAAACCAACCCACAATTCCCACTGTGGCAAAATGGGATTGGCGGCATCTTTGCAGCAACATGATGCATGTTCAATTTCCAGCCTGACACAGTGGGTAAAGGATCCAGCATTGCTAAAACAGTGGTGTAGATCACAGTTGCAGCTCAGATCTGATCCCTGGCCCAGGAACTCCATGTGCCGAGAATCAGCCAAAAAATAAAAAAAAAGAATCCAACCTCAGTGGGTCAGGTTGAGGAGGTGTGGGTTCGGGCCCTGGCCCTGTGCAGCAAGTTAAAGGAGCCAGCCTGTGGCTCGGATTCAGTCCATGGCCTGAGAATTTCCACGTGCTGCAGGTGCAGAGAGAGAGAGAGAGAGAGAGAAGGAAGGAAGGAAGGAAGGAAGGAAGGAAGGAAGGAAGGAAGGAAGGAAGGAAGGAAGGAAGAAAGAAATGGAGGAGGGAAGGAAAGAAAAAAGAAAGAAATTAAATTTTACTGAAACCTTCAAAATGTGCATGGTCTGCTCCTTCTTTAGCTCCTCTTCCACCTGTAAAGCATCGTAAGTCTAAATCAAATACTATGCTGTGCAACACTTCCACTCACAAATATTTCCACCATCCTTGTTTCTTTCTCATGGAAGAGAGACAGGCTGAGACCTGGAACCTGGGACCCCTTGTTGCAGTGTTTGCACCTGGACAAATGTCTCCTCAAGCATCAGAATACAAAGAAAATATAAGAGGCGAAAATGACTGCATACATGCACAGTTGGGGCAAATTATGAACAAAATACAAAAGACCAAAAAGCCAACTGCCACTTCTGAGGTGTAAGGAGCTGCCCCTGATCCCTGCACACAGCACCACCAAGGGGGTGGCAGACCACTTAAGCCACCACTCCGGCCCTACCCATGGATCCACCCCTGCTCTCACCCCATTTAAGGGACCAGCTCATCCCCTCCCTCTCCCAGGGAGGGAGCTAGGGAACCTGTTCCTTGTTTTGGATCCCTCGTGCAGCAGGAATCCCAGTAAGCCTTGCCTGAATTTCTCGTTAGGCTTCTTACCAATTTCAATTGATTAAGGAGTCCCAGAGAGTTCCTGTTGTCGCCCAGCAGGTTAGGAACTCAACTAGTATCCATGAGGAGGCAGGCTCAGTCCCTGGTCTCATTCAGGGAGTTAAGGATCCACTGTTGCCCTGAGCTGTAGTGTAGCTCGCAGATGGCTCAGATGCTGTGTTGCCACGGCTGTGACATAGGGCAGCAGCTCAGATTTGACCCCTAGCTTGGGAACTTCCATATGCCACAGGTGCAGCCCTAAAAAGAAAAAAAAAAATTTGTGATGATCAGAGTTGTAGCAAAACAGCTTGGAACTTAAATTCAGCTTACTGGAGGAACCATCTTTAGAGCAGCCTGCAAGTATAACACACATTTGTAACACCCCAGGCTGTGATGCTTAGTGAGGCTCTGAGGATGGGAGAATCAGATTCTTATCAAGAAAACATAAGACCAAGGGAGAACAAATCACTAGCTCTTCTAGGATGGAGGAAGCCCAGTGCTGTCAACTTACTGTCAAGTAGCCAGTTAGTCTCCTAAAGAAAGAGCCCCACCTTGGGAGCTCAGTGTTGGTCTCTTCAATATTCAGTTGAAGTTTCAGAGAGCAGTAGCTAAATCAACCTTGATAGGAGGAGTCTATGCTATTGCGCCTTTGCACAGCCTCTACTCTGCCACTGTGCCTATTCCATTCACGTGCTTCTTGTGCCAGTTCTGAGATGATACGTGGCTGACAACCAGTCACATCGTTTTGTGTATCTGGATGTCCGGGGTCTCTGCTACCGTGACTTCTTTTTCGTGGGCATTGACATATAAAGCGAAGATCTTCATACTTTGTCTTTCCTCCCCTCTATCCATGCACATACTCTACTCCAGACCGCGTTGCATCTATTCTTAAGTCTCTTTTCTTTGAAGACACTGACCAACTGGCCATTTGCCACTGCCCATGATATGTATTCTCACTTTGAGCCACTTCCGCTTCCACACAAAATGGGTGATCACTTTAATACCTGCCCATTGGAAAGATTCCCCATATAACTGCCTTTCAAAGTCACTCCTGAGAAAGGCCATAATTCACGCATAAGCCAAATGGGCTTTTTTCTGCCTGCTTCAGCACCCCCATTTTTCACTATGGCCATAGGTGTGAGCTAAGTGAAGAAGGCTGGTGCAACCACAGTGGGTAACAGGAGATTCTTTTTTTTTTTTTTTTTTTTTTGGCTTTTTAGGGCTGCTCCCGCAGCATATGGAGGTTCCCAGGCTAGGGGTCTAATTGGAGCTGTAGCTGCCGGCCTGCGCCAGAGCCACAGCAATGCAGGATCCAAGCCTCGTCTATGACCTACATCACAGCTCACGGCAATGCCAGATCCTTAACCCACTGAGCAACATCAGGGATCAAACTGCAACCTCATGGTTCCTAGTCGGATTCGTTAACCACTGAGCCACAACAGGAACTCCGATTCTGGATTACTTCTGCATGCGTATTGACTGTGTCTTCTGATCCTGCTTAAGATTGATCCCAGATGTAGCACTTCTATTTTACGATGGCTTGGTGTTGGGTCCATCTGACTCTGTGACTCGGTATCTCTGACCGAATCCAGCCAATGATAGACAGCTCCAGATACGTAGTCACCGGGTGTCACCCGATTGTGTTTTCCATCTCCACCATGGCCCGGCAGCACACCAGCAGCTGTTTTCAAAGCTTGCAATCCTCTGCTGGTATATTCTTGCTCTAGAATAGGCATTATGATTCTCCTATTGCTTTTTTTCCACAAGTCACCTCCACCACCATGGGATCTGCCAGATCATATGGTTCCAAACCACACTTAATGGTGTCACTTGGTATTTGTCCAGAGCAGTATTACTGAGCATGGAATGTGTTGTCCCCAGAACTTGAACAGGCCTTCCAAGGATTGTTCTTCCCTCTTTGAGAAAGGGATGCAGGATGCAGCAACTTGTTTTTTCTGTCTTAGGGAATATATCAGCATGCCCCTGATCACAAGACCTCTGAATTTTCATACAGTTTATTTCCAATCCTCTGGATTGCATGCAGCTTACCAAGACCTGCAGTGTACTAACAACCACTTCTTTTTTTTTTTTTTTTGGCCCCACCCAAGCCACATGGACATTCCTGGGCCAGGGGTCAAATGGAACCCTCACCTCCACAGCATCTCCAGCTGCTGCAGTTGGATTCTTAACCTACTGCACCACTGCAGGGACTCCCTGTCTTTGTGATCAGATTGATGTCATGTAATGTGATTCTGACGCAAAACTATAAATGTATATTCCTGTCCCTTCTATGTGAATGTGAACTACTTTTTTTCTTTTTTTTTAAGTTTTCCTTTTTTGGCAACATCCACAGCACATGGAAGTTCCTGAGCTTGGGATCGAATCCAAGACAGACCCTTAACCCACATGCCACAATGGGAAGTCCCAATTCGAACTTCTCGTGATTCTTTAAAAGATATTTTTAGGGAGTTCCTGTTGTGGCTCAGCAGGTTATGAACTCGACTAGCATCCATGAGGATGTGAGTTCAATCCCTGGTCTCACTCAGGGGGTTAAGGATCCGGGGTTCCCATGAGCTGTGGTGTTGGTCACAGACACGGCTCGGATCTGGCGTTGCTGTGGCTGTGGTGTAGGCCAGCAGCTGTAGCTGCGATTTGACCCCTAGCCTGGGAACTTCCATGTGCTGCACCTGCAGCCCTAAAAAGCAAATATTAATAATAATAATAATTTTTTAGAAGTTCTCTTGTAGCTCAGCAGGTTAAAGATCCATCATTGTCACTGTAGCACCTTGGGTCACTACTGAGGTGCAGGTTCAATCCCTGGCTGGGGAACTTCCACATGTGGTTGCAGCCAAGAAAAAAAATTGTGTATATATTCCTTAGAATTTTGTATGTACAAGTCATTTCATCTGAGACTAGAGATAGCCTTAATTTTTCTTGTCCAATCTGGAGGCCTTTTGCTGCTTTTTCTTGCCTAATTGCCTAATATTCAAAGTTGAATAAAAGTGGTGAGAAGAGACTTTCTCACCTGGTTCTCATCCTTAAGAAGAAATTATCCAGTTTTTCACTATCAAGTGTGGTTTAAGCAGTGACTTTTTTCATAGATGGTCTTTATCAGATGGAGGTTTCACCTTCACGTTTGAATGATAGCTTCACAAGGTATAGAACCGAGATGATGGCATTTTTTTCCTTACAGTATTCTAAATATGTTATTCTGAGTTCTTGTGGATTCCATTATTTATTTATTTATTTATTTATTTGCTATTTCTTTGGGCCGCTCCCCGGCATATGGAGGTTCCCAGGCTAGGGGTCTAATCGGAGCTGTAGCCACCGGCCTACGCCAGAGCCACAGCAACGCAGGATCCGAGCCGCGTCTGCAACCTACACCACAGCTCACGGCAACGCCGGATCGTTCACCCACTGAGCAAGGGCAGGGACCGAACCCGCAACCTCATGGTTCCTAATCGGATTCGTTAACCACTGCGCCACGACGGGAACTCCTGCATTCCATTATTTCTAATGAGAAACTGGCTATTAATTTTATTGTTATTCTCATGCATGTAATGTGTCAATTTCTCTTGCTACCTTTTTTTTTTCCTTCTTTTTTTTATTTTTAGGGCTGCATCCATGGCATATGGAGGTTCCCAGGCTAGGGGTCAAACCGGAGCTGCAGCTGCTGCCCTACGCCACAGGCATAGCAACACAGGATCCAAGCTGTGTCTGCAGCCTACACCACAGCTAACAGCCATGCTGGTTCCTTAACCCACTGAGTGAAGCCAAGGATTGAACCTGTGTCCTCACGGATACTAGTCAGATTCGTTTCTCAAGAGCCACAATAACTTCTCCCTTGCTACTTTTTAAGACTTTTACTTGATTTAAGTTTAGCAGTTTGCCCATGATCATGCCTAAATGTGGTTTTCTATATACCACTTGAGGTTCCTGTGTTTCTTCAGTCTGTAAATTTATGTCTTTCCAAATTCGAGGAGCTTTTGCCATTACTTTTTCTTCTTTTTTTAATGTCCCATTCTCTCCCCCAATGGAACTCCTCAGAACTCTAAGGCTTTTTTTTTTTTTTTTTTTTTTTTAAATCTTCAATCCTTTTTCTCTTTGTTCTTTAGATTAGATAATCTGTTGATTGATCTTCAAGGTCACTTCTTTTTTTTTTTTTTTTTTTGGCTTTTTAAGGGCCATACCCACAGCATATGGACGTTCCCAGGCTAGGGGTTGAATTGGAGCCACAGCAACGCGGGAGCCCCATCTACGACCTACATGACAATGCCAGATCCTTGACCCCCTGAACGAGACCAGGGAATCAAAACCACATCCTCATGGATACTAGTCAGATTTGTTTTCTCAGCACCACAATGGGAACTCCTGAAGTTCACTTATTCTTTATCATACCATCTTCAAACTGTTGTAAAACTCATTAACTTCTTGAATTTTTATTTTCATTTCAATTACTATACTTCTCGGTTCTGGAATTTCCCTTGATTTTCTTTTTTGGCCATGCCCACAGCATATGGAAGCTCCCGAGTCGGGCACTTCAAGCTGCTGCAGTGAAAATGCCAGATGGATCCCCAACCTGCTGTGCCAAAAGAGCCCCCCCCTTTCTATTTTGGCTGCACCCATGGCATATGGAAGTTCCTGGGTGAAGGACTGAATCTGAGCCACATCTGCAACCTATTCCATAGCTGTGGCAATGCCAGATCTTTAACCCACTGCGCTGGGCTGGGGATCAAACCTGCAACACCACAGAGACATTGCCGGATCATTAATCCACTGTGCTATGGTGGGAAATCCCTGATTCTTTTTTACAGTTTTTATTTCTCTGCTTGATTCCCTATCTATTTGTCCTTTGTAAGAATATTTATCCTTTAAGTCTCAGTACATATATAGTGGCTGATTTAAAGCTCTTGACCACTAACGGCAACATCAGAATGGAGTGATCTTGCAGTTGGTATCTACCGACTGATTTTCTTTCTCCTTAAGTATGAGTCACATTTTTCTGTTTCTTCACATTTCTAGTAGTTTTATCATCGGAATGGATTATATTCTTTTACAGAGTGATTTTATTCCAGAAGGCAGTTAATTTGAGAGATCTTAATTTCCAATCTCTTTTTCCTCTATCACAGACAATGGCTGAAATCTCTGCTCAGTTCTTTTGGCTTCTAGATGATGCTTTTTTTTTTTTTTTTTGGACCAGGACCTCTAGATTTTTCTCCGCATAGTTTAGTTTAGTCATTAGCTACAGATTTTGACAGATTCTATATGTAGACTTGGGGACTTTACCTTCTGGGGCTCTCTTCATACATTTCTCACCTACTTTCTGGCTGCTCTATCAACCTGGAACTCTGTCCTTTTACACCTTAAGCCAGTAAGCTGTGACTCTCTACCACTCAAGCTGCTTGGAGTTACGGGAATCTTTTCAGACAAAAAGTCACAGGCACACAAATGTCACATGTTGGAATTCATCTTTTTTTTTTTTTTTTTTGCCTTTCTACTATTTCTTGGGCCGCTCCCTTGGTGTATGGAGGTTCCCAGGCTAGGGGTCAAATCGGAGCTGTAGCCACCAGCCTACGCCACAGCCACAGCAAAGCGGGATCTGAGCCGCGTCTGCAACCTACACCACAGCTCACGGCAACACCGGATGCTTAACCCACTGAGCAAGGCCAGGGATTGAACCTGCAAACCTCATGGTTTCTAGTTGGATTTGTTAACCACTGAGCCACAACGGGAACTCTGGAATTCATCTTTAATGTAGTTATTTCTACCTTGGGAGAGTTAGTCTCACCAAGTTAACTCCATCATCTTAAGCCAGAGACTCATGCTATTGATTTTTTTTTTTTTTGTCTTTTTGCCATTTCTTGGGCCGCTCCCGCGGCATATGGAGGTTCCCAGGCTAGGGGTCCAATCGGAGCTGTAGCCACCAGCCTACGCCAGAGCCACAGCAACGCGGGATCCGAGCCGCGTCTGCAACCTACTCCACAGCTCATGGCAACGCCGGATCCTTAACCCACTGAGCAAGGGCAGGGACCGAACCCTCAACCTCATGGTTCCTAGTCGGATTCGTTAACCACTGCGCCACGATGGGAACGCCAATGCTATTGATTTTTATGTTTATCTTGTACTCAGTATTCTTTTTCTCTTTGCCTTCTAGGGCCGCACTCACAGCATATGGAGGTTCCCAGGCTAGGGGTTGAATTGGAGCTACAGCTTTCTGCCTACACCACAGCCATAGCAATGCAGGATCTGAGCCACGTTTGCGACCTACACCACAGCTCATGGCAATGCAGGATCCCTAACCCACTGAGTGAGGCCAGGGGATGGAACCCGCAACCTCATGGTTCCTGGTTGGATTCATTTCTGCTGCGCCACGACGGGAAATCCTATTCAGCATTCTTGCTAAATGCCTACTTGTTTAAATTTGTAGAGTCTCTTGCATTTTCTTAATTTCTTTTTTTTTTTTTTAATTTTTAGGGCATATGGAGGTTCTCAGGCTAGGGGTTGAATCAGAGCTGTAGCCACTGGCCTACACCACAGCCAGAGCAATGCAGCATCCAATCTGCATCTGCAGCCTACACCACGGCTCAGGGCAATGCCATATGCTTAACCCACTGAGCAAGGCTAGGGATCGAACCCACATCCTCATGGATACTAGCTGGGTTTGTTAACCGCTGAGCCATGATGGTAACTCCCCGTCTCTTGTATTTTCTATAGACTATCATATTGTCTACAAATATTTTTTTGTATCCAGTTCACATAGCTCCTTTTTTTAAACGGCTGCACCCACGGCATATGGAATTTCCTGGGCCAGGGACTGAATCCAGACCTTTTCAGTGACCTAAGTCGCTGCAGTCAGGTTCTTAACCCACTGCACCATGGTAAGAACGCCATATAGCTCATTTCTTTTCCCCTAATTATTCAAGTTATAATCTCAAGTACAATGCTGGGTAGAAACTATGACAGACAGTAAGCATCCTCATCATAGTCTTGACTTCCATGGTCGTGCTTCGGAAGTATCACCGTTGGAGTTCCTGCTGTGGCTCAGGGGTAACAAACCCGACTAGCATCAATGAGGATGCCAGTTCAACCCCTGGCCCAGGAGCTCAGGGGGTTAAGGATCCAGTGCTGCTGTGAGCACTGGTGTAGGTCACAGACACGGCTTCGATCTGGCGTTGCTGTGGCTGTGGTGTAGGCCTGCACCTCTGATTTGACCCCTAGCTTGGGAACTTCCATACACAAGTGCAGACTTAAAAAGCAAAAAAAAAAAAAAAAAGTATTGCTGTTTTTTTTATTGTAGGTTTGTAATAGATGATCTATTAAAGAAATCTCCTCTTCCTTGCTTTTTGCCATTTCGTTCACTAGTCAATGTTGAACTTTATCTTTTTAAGATTCTGTTGAGATGAGCTAATCATATGGTTTTCTCTTTTAAGCTGTTGGTAAGATTATTGTATAGAACGATCTTTGATTTGATCCTCTCTGATCCTCAAACATTATTTCTTTTTTTTTTTGTCTTTTTGCTATTTCTTGGGCCGCTCCCGCGGCATATGGAGGTTCCCAGGATAGGGGTCCAATCGGAGCTGTAGCCACCCGCCTACGCCAGAGCCACAGCAACGCGGGATCCGAGCCGCGTCTGCAACCTACACCACAGCTCACGGCAACGCCGGATCATTCACCCACTGAGCAAGGGCAGGGACCGAACCTGCAACCTCATGGTTCCTAGTCGGATTTGTTAACCACTGCGCCACGACGGGAACTCCAAACATTATTTCTTATACACTTCTAGGTTTGATTTGTTAGTGTGGAAGGTTGAATTTTCCACTATATTATCTCCACACATATCCATTAAGATGTCTGGAGTTTCCGTCGTGGCTCAGTGGTTAACAAACCAGACTAGTAACCGTAAGGATGCGGGTTCGATCCCTGGCCTTGCTCAGTGGGTTGAGGATCCGGCGTTGCCATGAGCTGTGGTGCAGGTTGCAGGCGTGGCTTGGGTCCCACATTGCTATGGCTGTGGTGTAGGCCTGCAGCTACAGCTCCGATTCGACCCCTAGCCTGGGAATCTCCATAGGCTGTGGGTGTGGCCCTAAAGACAAAAAGCAAAAAACAAATTCACCTCCAGACCTTTGAGTTGCTGAGGCCGGACATTACGGGACAGAGATAAGTCATTCCTACTGTGCCCTAATTCACGATGCACAGAATGTATGAACGCATTACTTAGTTTTATGCCATTAAGCTGGAGCTGTTTACTACACAGCAGTAGGTAATAAAACAGCTAGATTTTATAATAGTGCATCTTTTCGCAAATGAGATCGATTTAGAATTTTAAAAAACTGCTTTAGTCTGACTTTGGCATCAAGGTTATACTAAGTTTGTAAGACGAGGTGGGTGGGGTTTTTATACACGTAAAAGGGATTATCTGTTCCTATGGGTTCAGAAAAATTCAGATTTTTCTATTTTTTTCTTTTTGTCCTCCCTCCTTCTTTCTTTTTATGGCCACACTTGCATCCTATGCAAGTTCATGCCAGGGATTAAATCCAAGCCCCAGCTGCAACCTACGCCACAGCTGCAGCAACCTCAGATCCTTTAACCCACCATGCGCAGCAGGGGAGCAAACCCACACCTCCGTAGTGACCTGAGCTGCTGCAGTCTCGGATTCTTAACCCACTGCACCACAGCAGGGACTCCCAAATTTTCTATTTCTTGAGCAAAATTTTCAAATCATAGTTTCTAGGAAATTACTCATTTCATTTAAAATTCAAACTTACTGCAAATTACAATAATCCCTCAAGACTAAACAAATACTCTAGGAATTCTCTTGTGGCACAGCAAAGTTAAAGACCCTGCAGTGACTCTGCATTGTCACTGCAGTAGCTAGGGCCAGAGCTGTGACATGGGTTCAAATTTCCACAAGCTGTGGGTGCAACTTCCCCCCTGAAAAAGTTAAAAAAATACCATATAGTTACATTCTCCTGTGTTTCCTACTAGTTTATTTTTGGATTGTGTGTGCAAATCAGCTTCTGGTTTCACTGAACCTTTTCCATTGCCTTTATTTTGTATTTATTAATTTGTTTTTCATTTCACTATTTTTGTAGGTCTTTTTATTTTATTTTTATTTTTTTGGCCTTTTTTGCCTTTTCTAGGGCCGTTCCCATGGCATATGGAGGTTCCCAGGCTAGGGGTTGAATCAGAGCCGCAGCCACCAGCCTACGCCAGATCCTTAACCCACTGAGCAAGGCCAGGGATCGAACTTTCAACCTCATGGTTCCTAGTCAGATTTGTTAACCACTGAGCCACGACGAGAACTCCTGTAGGTCTTTTTTAAAAATACAACTGATTTTTCCTTAGTCTTTTTTTTTTTATGAATTTAATATAAATTTCTCTCATATCGGATCCTTAGAAATCTCCATTATTTGCAAGTTCCATGTTATTTTTGGTCAGCTCTATCATATTTATTTATTTACTTTGGTTTTTAGGGCCCCATCTGTGGCATATGGAGGTTCCCAGGCTAGAGGTCTAATCGGAGCTACAGCTGCCAGCCTTCACCACAGCCACAGCGATGCCAGACAGGAGCCTTGTCTGTGACCTACACCGCAGCTCACGGCAACGCTGGATCCTTAATCCACTGAGTGAGGCCAGGGATTGAACCCACAACCTCATGGTTCCTAGTCGGGTTCGTTAACTGCTGCGCCATGATGGGAACGCCCATATTTATTTGAGAAATTATCTCAGAAATGAATACTCATCTCTGTAGACTGAGCATGGAGGTTTTAGAGAAGTGAGGGCTATCCTACCTGCTCCCACAGTCCATCTCTTACTTGTAACTCTGAGTATACTGCATTGTATCTTCTTAAAGGCAGTTACTTGATCTTTTTCTCTAGCTTCATTTGCTAACAGTGTCTTCTGCATAGTGGGTAGGCGCTCCATAAATGCGTGCTAAGTAAAAACAGGTCTCAGCTGCCTGAATAGCTTACACTGTAATTCAAGGACCAGTATCTGGGGATATGCGCCATTTGATAAAAAACTCTCAAGTTTCCTGAAACCAGGAAATGGAAGAGTAAATGAAGCATCATTTTAGGAAAAGCTGAAATACAGCCCAATTACAGATTTTTAAAAAATTCAAGTTTATGATCAATGGTTTAAAACTACCAAATGCCACATGGGTAGGAGGACTAAGTTATAATTGTTGCTGACAAAAGCCTTACTAGTTTTCAAAATGACTCTACTGTTCCTTGATCTGGCCTCCTTTTACAGAATGGGTTTGCTCTAACTTCAGATCTCTGTGTTCATTTTCCTTATTAGACCTCTCCGGCTTTTTTTGGGTCTTATGATCTGATGTTAATTAAAAATTTACTAATTCTGGAGTTCCTGTCATGGCTCAGCAGTAAGTAACAAACCTGACTAGTATCCATGAGAACTTGGGTTTGATTCCTGGCCTCAATCAGTGGGTTAAGGATCCGGTGTTGCCATGAGCTGTGGAGTACGTCACAGATGCCCCTCGGATCTGACACTGCTGTGGCTGTGGCTGTGGCTGTGGCTGTGGCATAGGCCGGCAGCAGCAGCTCCAATTCTACCCTTAGCCTGGGAACTTCCATATGCTGTGGGTGCGGCCCCAAAAAGAAAAAAAGATTAATTCTAATTTATCAATTCTCCCAAAGTGTGAAGCATCAAACACAATCAGGCATCAATATTTATTAACACAAGACAAAGGAAACACATTCAATGAGTTAATAGGACACTGTCCAGCCAGATGTTAAATTTAAAAATGTATATCTAGTCTAAATTCAAATAAATAAAAAAAAAAACCTTTATACATAATTACACAGTACTACAGTTTGAATCTGACACTGGTAAATATCTTGACAGAAAATAAACAAAACAGCATTTAGGACTAAAAAATTATTCTTATATCTTTACACTCTCTTCCTCTGGACAAATAACATGGCCCATCTACATATACCTAAACCAGAAATGTTGTATGAATGAGAAAGAAAAGGCCTGTTGTGTATTTGGAGTACTGCAGCTTGCTCCAAACACTCTTGCTTTTACATTAAAGCAGACAACGAAAACAACTCTAAGGCATAGATTATGTTGGAGTTTGAGGGTGAGGTGATAACTCCTCATTGCTTTAGTCTAAAGATTCCTGGATATTCAAGGAAAGTAATTTATTTGGCCAAGATATTGAGCACCATGCCTGGGGCAGAGACCTTAAAAATATCTAAGGCCTCGGGCCCTCTGTTGATTCAACGAAAGCATTAAGCAAGCATTGCCCAGGGACTACAGCTAAGGAGACACTCATGTGACCAATAGACAGGCAATGGTCCCTAAACAGCCTGAGGCAGCATAGCTTCAAGAGGACTTGGCACTGGGGACTAGGGGTCTTTTAAGAGGCAGGAAGGACAGAAAGACTGTGGATTTACTGATGCCTGTTAGCATGCTGGTCACTCCCAGGGTTTCACTGATGCAGGAGATGGCATATGCCCTAGGGCAGCCCTTCCTGATCTACCTTTTCTGCTGAGAGGCAGAAAGAGGCTCAAAAACTTTCAGATGAATAGATTTCTTTTATCTGAAACGAGGGCTTGCTATTCAGTCCTCCCCCTCCCCCAACCCCCAAGCATAAAAACCCAGACAGAGTGTGTTCCAGAGTTTTGGCAAGGCTGTTTCTATCAGTAATGGCCTTTGTGGCCTGTCTTGAGAATCAGTTCTACCATATAAGTTCTATTTAATGTGGAAAGACTTAAGAGCATTGTGTCAAGACAAAGTTTTCTTATCAAGTCTGCAACAAAGTAGGCATTAAATCTGCAGATGATCCCACAAACACCTCTAAGCTAATGACTGGACTCTCTCCCCTCCCAGAGGATCCTTTACCAGAGTTCCTGGTGCAGTTCCCATCTCAGCTTGCTTTCTTTCACTAGCATATTCTGGCTTTGGGGGATAGGCAAAAGATAAATAAAGCAGCCACAAGGCAGAAAGCGAAAAATAACAATAAATCAGAGGCTGAGGAGCTACAAAACTAGATAATCAGCCCCTAAATAACAGGGAGTTGGCCATATAGTGAGATTAATGGAATATTTTATTTGAAGGAATGAGTATAGATCCACTGTCCGATACGGTAGCCACATGTGGCTACTGAAAACTTTAAATACATGGCTAGTCCAAACTGAGATGTGCTTATTAATACACACTGGATTTCAAAGACTTAATATGAAAAAAGGAAAGTAAACTATTTCATTAATAATTTCTATATCGATTCCACATTGAAGTGATAGTATTTTTGATAATTGTATTAAATAAAATATATTAAAATCAATTTCACCTGTTTTTTTCTTTTTTTTCAGGCTGCACCTGTGGCATGTGGAAGTTCTGGGGCCAGGGATCGAACCTATGCCACAGATGTGACTAGAGCCACAACAGTGACAACGCCAGATCCCTTACCTGCTGAACCACTAAGGGACTCCTCTTTTTACTTTTTAAAATGTTGCCTTTTAGAGAATCATTAAAAAACTATTTTAAGAGAATTATTTTCCAACTAAGCAGGCTGGTTTTCTCAAACTGTGGCTAGTCACCGGGATTTCTTGCCCTAATGCAAGTGCTTTTCTCCTGTACATTCTAGAACCTCTCCCATCATGTATAAATCAATATCATCCATGTGGCAAAAGAGATGTGCAACTGGAAAATGTCTTGAGGGCTGCCCTCTGCGGAGAATGAGTTGGGAGGAAAAGAGGTTTGTGTAAAAGGGAGTCAATAAAGTGGCCTCGAGTATGAGACTGTGGAAGAGCAGCCCCCCGAGAGTGCTGCCGTGGTGAAGGGTCTGGTCTTTGCATTATAAACCTTATTTCCAGGGTAATTACAAGTCTTAAAAATTGTTTAAAAACATATTTAGTTTACATGATGTTACAGTGGGGTAAATAATATGTATTATTAAAATAGTCTAAATAAATATTTACACACTAGACCAGAGTGGGTCAAAGAGAACCATTCTGATTTAACAAGTTAACTCTGTTCGCTTTGAGTCTTTTTTTTTTTTTAATTTTAAAAATATTTCTGTAAGAAAAAAATAATAAAATTCAACTATATTCAAATACATGAAGTATTAGACTAAGAAAGGAAACTGAGCCAGAGGCCAAACTCAGTCCCAAGCTCAGTCCGCTTGGCCTGGGCACCGCAGTTATTTCAAAAGAGTTTCTTGCATACATCAGACTTCCCCATTTCAGCATAAGCCTGGCTATACGGCAACCCAAATCGGTCAGGTCAGTTTTGAGGTGCGTCGTTATGCGGTCTGACGCCTTCACGTGACTGTAGATCCCACTGCCTTCCCAGACTGTTGATCTGGTTCTTAAAATCCCTGCCCCCGTGAACTGGCAGAACAGAGGATGCTCTTCAGTTTTCAGAAAAGAGAAGCTATGTGTGTAACTGTGGACACCGTTTACAATGGGCCCGGAAAAGAGAAAAATTCTAAAATTCTTATGCAGTCACTCTAAATGCGCAAGACAGTTTCAACACTGGGGGCCGGAGCCAGTTATTGTGGTTCCTTAGAATTGGGTGGGATCTCATGAATTTTAGCTTTTTCCTAACATTTTGATTTTTCAACTGAGGTTTTTTTCAGCTTATAGAAATAGACTGAATTCTTAAAAGCACAAGCTGAGTCTGGGAATATATGCTTTAAAAACAAACATAGGCGGCTTCAGTTTATAAAATACACCAGCCAACAGAGACATAGAACAATGGGCAGCAAAACCTGCAACCAGTTTGCACTTTTTAGTCACCTATTCAGTTACACTGCATCAAGGGAATACTGAGAGTCTCTCAAAGTAGAAATGCTTCTACTTTAGTGGTTATAACTATACAAAGCCAATTCTTCAATGTTTTAGCTGAATTATGTGTGCTTCTATTTACACATTTAAAACACTGGTCAAAATGTTTTAGAGTGGAGAATTACATATATAATCATTCTCATATTCCGTGGGTTATCTGATTTGCTTACGGGTCTGCTGAAAGGGAGCCGAGTAGTTCCATGTTAACAAAAACCGCAGAATGTCCAACTATGGTAAAATGGCAAAATACAGTACAGAGCGGGGAACTGTGTAACTCAGACTACCCCCTTCGTGTGAATTCATTAAACTCCCTTACAAAATTCTAAAACAGCATTAGATAAAAATACAAGTATTTACAACAGATGAAAAAAATGCAACATGCATGTAACTGCTTTAGTAACATGCTGCTCACGCCGTGTCAAAGCTCATGACTAACAGACTGTTAACATTTTTTTCATTTGCCCCCACAGAATTCCCCTTTCCTGTGTGTCGTGTGATTGCAGAAGCCCACAGGATGAGATGAAGGATATAAGGTAGCCATCCCAGCTTATTTCACACCATTTGAAAGCTTGCTCCTAGTCATGGGTCTTTGGTCCTTGTGGTTTTGCGGGATGGCCCCCTGTCATCCCCACAAGGCTGGTTACATGTTATAAGCCACATAGATGGGGTCTAACTGGTCAGCGAGGAAGCTGTCTCGGAGGTGCATCCTCTGCTTCTCGCCTCTGGAATTGATGGGGATAACGCCTGGGTCCACCACAACCACGACGCCAACGATGAGGTAATGCTCTTCCAGGACCACGTTTGTCACTAAAGGGACCAGATCTAGGGCTTCCTGTTCAGAGCCACACAGTTCCACAACCACGACGAGCAAGTTGGTCCACGTGAACACGGCACTGCAATTTCAATGACATTCAGTTAAGCTGTCATCTTTTACAGACTCTGTCTAAGACTTCCTCTTCTGCTCTGAGAACTGCCTTCTCTCTCGGATCCAGCCGGAAGGATCCTCTGTAACACAGGACCTTGCCCCTAGGATCGGAGCTGACTAGCGGAGCCTCCCGCAATCTCTTGGGAGTTTGGACGTGGTCACCTGAACAGAGGACGTGTGTGACTGCTAAGCTCCGGGCAGAGGACGGCTCTTCAGGGAGGAGAGGAAGAATCAAGTGGATGCCCACACGGCTCAAGAAAGTGAAAAGAGGGTGGTTCCTCATGGCCTTCCCCTCCCTTGTTTCTACTTTTCTTGAGATCCGGAGCTGATCAGGGACTTTTAGGAACCTTTGAGATAAACCCGGTATGCTTTCCATTAACTCTCTTTTGCTTAAGTTATTTTGAAGAGAACTCTTGCAATTTGCAACATTAAGAGCTCTAAGATTACTGTCTACATAACAACACCAAACATGAAGGGAGTCGGCCTGGGCTCATCTGAGATTAGTGTCCCATGCAAGTGTCTCTCCTGCTGCGCTCGCTCGCTGTAAGGCGGAAAGTCACTCTACTCCCTACAGACTGCTGGGTTAGAAGGTATGACCTGACCTCTTATATGCAGTGTTAAACTGCTTTTAAAAATAGATTCCAGTCATTAGAGAAAAATGCACACAATGTTTGGTTACATCAAAAGTCAAATGTCTAGAGAGTTCCTGTTTCCGGTGCAGCAGAAATGAATCCGACTAGCTCACGGCAACACCGGATCCCTAACCTACTGAGCGAGGCCAGGTACTGAACCCGCATCCTCACCGACACTATGTTGGGTTCATGACCCTCTGAGCCACAACAGGAAGAGCCTTTGTCAGGGGGAGTTCCCACACAGAGAAAGAAATGGGGCCAGAGAATAACAACGATCCTTTCCACCTGCTTATCATCGCCTGACGGTTTATGAAGCACATTCTCGTTTGATTCCTCCTGATAATCAGGAAGAAGCAGAGAAGGTATCTTCAGATGAGGAAGGCATCCTCCATGGATGCTCTGGGCCGTCAAGCTGGGTCTTTGGCCTAAAGGTCACAGTTCTTCCCACTACGCTCTACCAGCTTTCTAGAGGCGGGTGATCAGTTAGGTCCCTTGCAACGAAGTGCCTATCACTAAAAATAACTCAGCCCCCAGTGGGTCCATGGAGCCTGTCTTCCCACCACCAAGGCCTCATCTGTCTCAGCAGACGGCGCACCCAGGAATCCGCCCATCTATTTTCTTGCTCCCTTCCAGTCACACGTCTGCAGGTGGTGTCTGGTACCGACAGCTGACTCCCGAGCCGTTTAACTCTCAGCCGCAGCTGAAGGGAAACCTATCCTGTGCAGGGGGGTTACCATTCAGCAATGCTCCTGTGGACCCGGGACACCGAGGTCTCAATGTCGATGGGGTGGTATCGCAGGCCTCGCAGCTCCAGCGTCTCGTCCAGGGCTCCCACCACGTACAGTGCGTCATGTCGCTCTGACAGAGAGAAAAAGAGGACCTTGGCCCATCAGGCACGTTGAGGGCATTACACTGCTGCGAGAGCGCAGGGCGCAGATGGCCCCTGCGTCCCCTGGTACCCCTACTCGCCAGCCGTGTAACCTGGAGCAAATTACTTAAGCCTCCACGTCCTGCCTCCCCTCTGGGAGGTGGGGGCAGTGATAAATGGCTGCTGTGAAGATTAAGGGAGATAAGTTCACATGAGGGGGTTAATATGACGTCTAGCATATTCTAAGTGCTGAGAAACAGTAGCTATTACTATTGTAGTTGTTGTTGCTAACACCATGGGCCAGGATTCGTGCTTCACACTGGTGAGACAAAGATGACAGAACGTGATTCCTGCCCTGACGATGCTTACTGCCTAGTCGGGGAAACAGACACACAACAGACGTCCCAGGGGAAGGCGGTGAGCCCAGCGACCTGTGTGCGCAGGGGTGAGGGGAGCAGCGGACACTCCCCCCTCCTCCGAGCTCAGCACAAGGGTTCACAGAAGGAAAAGCGGAAGCCACTCTGGGCTTTGAAGGGTAAATAGGAATTAGCCAGATGATGGCTGGGGAGGGGAGGAGGAGAGAGGATTTGAAATGGAAAAGAAATGAACATGGTATCACTGATTCTAGGCATCTTCATGGAATCCACAGAGACTAGTCCTGGATTTTTGTGTGTGTGTGTCTTTTTAGGGCTGTACCCACAGCATATGGAGGTTCCCAGGCTAGGGGTCAATTCAGAGCTGTAGCTGTTGGCCTAAGCCACAGCAGTGTAGGATCTGAGCCGCATCTGCAACCTACATCACAGCCCACAGTAACGCCAGATCCTTAACGCACTGAGTGAGGCCAGGGATCGAATCGGAGTCCTCATGGATACTAGTCGGGTTTGTTAACCACTGAGCCACGATGGGAACTCCTAGTCCTTGTAAGCCAGCATGACATTACAGAGGTCTCACTCACTTTTTTTTTTTTTGTCTTTTTGCTATTTCTTTGGGCCGCTCCCGCGACATATGGAGGTTTCCAGGCTAGGGGTTGAATCGGAGCTGTAGCCACCGGCCTATGCCAGAGCCACAGCAACTCAGGATCCGAGCCACGTCTGCAACCTACACCAGAGCTCACGGCAACGCCGGATCGTTAACCCACTGAGCAAGGGCAGGGACCGAACCCGCAACCTCATGGTTCCTAGTCGGATTCGTTAACCACTGCGCCACGACGGGAACTCCTCACTCACTTTTTAAAAAAGATTTTATGCACACACTGTATACACAAAGCTACATGGTTTATGTCTATATACATTCTGCATTTTGAAGAAAAGAGATCACTCAACTAGGTCTACTGAATGTTACAGTTTCAGGAAAAGGAAGATCTTTGAAAAATTTAGTGAAACAAGGTGCTAGGAGCTGCTGGACAGAAGAGAAGGAGAAAGGCCAGCAGAGTTCCTATCACACAAGAGGCGCTTATGACGCCTGCAGTAACAAAAACAATAGAAACACAGTGGTTAATGCCTAATGAGTGCTTTCTGTGGGTCAGGCCCTGTTTTAGGAACATGAAGGCACCGTGCCGTTGAATCTCACATCATTCCCACAAGCAGGAAACATCATCACTCCCATTTTCCAGGTAGGAAACCGAGAGGTTCACACCGCAAACGGCAGAGGCAAGCTTCAGCACCAAGACCCCGGCGAAGGATACCTCCCTCATGTGCGGTATATTATCCTGCTTCCCTGTGAAACACGGAGAGACCATGGACGCTGGTCAGATGCAAGGGCTGCGGAGAAATGACCTGGCTTGATTCTAGCCGGTCAAGTGCAGTGAGTGATCTGTGACAGTTCTTGTCGTGTACGATCAGTGTTGGGTATTTTAAAGTGGCTATTCGTGCCATTAAGGAGAAAGGCTGAAGGCAGATGGCAGTGAGGCCACGACAACCAGCTGGGCAGAGGATGACTCCTTACACAAGAACCTGGCCAAGCAGCCTCGATGCCCCAACTGAGCCGCCAAAGGGACAGAGCACTGCAGCAAGTCAGCTCCTCTGCACTGGCTCCCCCCTCCCGGGTCTCAGGAGCCCAGGAACCAAGAGGTGAACTACCTGTTCCCAGAGCTTGTTGAGGGATGGAGCCCATGAGGGCTGAGGGTCTGCGTCCTGCCAGGGACATGTACTCATCGCAAGCCACTCACCAGGCACGTCTCTATGACTGCCTGGCCGAGCTACCCCAGGGTTCAGGGGTGCGGACATGCTGCCCCCGTGCTTACTTTCTGGGTCCTCTTCGTGGGGCCGGGTCTTACTTCAAATGCATGTAAATTCACGTATGGGTTCAAGAGTCACAGAAGAGAAGAATTCAATACACACGCTCCCCAATCCAAAGGCAGGCTGCAGAAAGCCAGCCTGGGCTGGGGGCTAAAACGCAGAGCGGGATGAGGGGGAAGAGTCGGTCAAGATACCTCCGGTGGCTGCTGTGAGCTCAGTCCGACGGACGAAACCCAGGTATCCCGTCCGGGCCCAGAGGGTCTGAGCAGCATCCCCAAAGCTGAGGCGAGTGTTGAAATGATCAGCCTGAAGAGTCTCACTATCGTAGATGGTGTAATAGCCACTGGCTGTGTGGGGACTGTTCACCCAAATCTGCAACAAGGAAAGGGCGGTGGTCACCTTTCACCAGTATCAACTCAGCTCTCTTGGGACTGATTATTTTGATGTGCTTTCTTTTTTGTTTTTTTTTTTTTTTGGCCACCCCACAGCATATGAAGTTCCTGGGGCAGGGATCGAACCTGCATCCTAGAGCTTTTTAGATCCCGTTTAGCTTTTTAATCTCATTTTTATATTAACAACAACCCAGCTGCAACAATAACAATAACAACAATGTGGCTGACAGTTATCAAGTGTTCAACATGTGCTGAGCAGGGAGGGTACTTTATATGTCTTATATCTCCAACAATCCTGACCTATATGACCTGACAATACAGTCCATGCTGCTGTCATTCCCGTTTTACAGAAGACAAAACAAGGAGTTAAATAACTTGTGTAAGATGCAGAAACTTGGAAATGCAGATCCAAGCCTGTGTGGCCACAGAGGCTGGGCTCTTAACCTGGAGGCTATGCTGCCTTCCTGGCTCATTTCTCTTTCAGTCTCCAAAACCACCAAGGGATCATGTCTGTGCTCTGAATCTGAGTTACAAAGCTGGCAAGCAAACACTACAGGGTATGTGAACTTGCAATGTAAACATGGCACCAGCCAACCACAGTGGTGACACCAGTATTCACTGTGTGACGGGTGCTGGCCCATGTGTATTAGAAACACAGGCATTAATGAATTGAATTGTCACATAATTCTACTATGTAGGTGCAAGTATTACTTATGGGTGAGGAAACTGAGGCCCAGAGAGGTTAAGCAACTTGCCCAGGTCATCTGGCTCCTGCACCTACAGCATTCCTCCCAGTGGGCTAAAGGATGACATATCAGTGTTGCACACACATTCGGGGGAAAAAAATAAAGTAATTTTTTTGTCTTTTTTTTTTTTTGTCTTTTCTAGGGCTGCACCTGCGCGGTATGGAGGTTCCCAGGCTAGGGGTCTAATTGGAGCTGTAGCTGCCAAGCCTACAGTACCAGAGCCACCATAATGCAGGATCCGAGCTGCGTCTGCAACCTACACCACAGCTCATGGCAACGCCGGATCCTTAACCCACTGAGCAAGGCCAGGGATCGAACCTGCAACCTCATCGTTCTTAGTCAGATTCGTTAACCACTGCGCCACGACGGGAACTCCAAAAATTAAGTATTTTAAGTATTTTTATACTAACACAAAAACTGATACATTTTGGAATAGAATTTGTATAAATTAAAAATTTTTAAATCTGTGGCTTCTTTTCGTTTTATTCTTTAATAGAGGGAACAGGTGGGATCTGTCCATTTCGCCTTTTCAGCTAAGGGAACGTCAGTGGATAAATCCAGGACTAGTTCTAGTTTGGGCGCCTAAATCTTCTGCTGTCCTGGTCTCAATCTCCCCCTTCTGTCCATTTCAGTCTAGTGCCTTACAGAAAAAGATGAAAACGCTTGTAAACTCACCAGGAGGGAAAGCTAAATCCACAGTTTCATTGACTTCAAGTCTTTCACCGTATGAGCCCTCAAGTCTTTCACTGCTGACTTTTCAGAGGAAAGGGGGAAATTCCACATACCTCTCCAAGGTGAGAGTCTCCAACAGGCCCTTTGGTCTCTGGATTAACAATAACTACTTTCACTCCAGGTAAAATCTAAGAAGAATCAAAGAGAAAACACAAAGGCTGAGTTCAATGAAATCTCTCCTTGAATAGTTTAAATCCTCGTTCTAATCTAAGAAATCACTCTCAAATATCTTAAAAAAAAAATAAATTAAAAAAAAAAAATTCCCGTTGTGGTTGTGGCGCAGTGGTTAACAAATCCGACTAGGAACCATGAGGTTGCGGGTTCGATCTCTGCCTTTGCTCAGTGGATTAACGATCCAGCGTTGCCGTTAGCTGTGGTGTAGGTTGCAGACGTGGGCTCGGATCCTGCGTTGCTGTGGCTCTGGCGTAGGCCGGCAGCTACAGCTCCGAATGGACCCCTAGCCTGGGAACCTCCATATGCCGCAGGAGCGGCCCAAGAAATGGTAAAAAGACAAAAAATAAATAAACAAAATTTTATTTTATTTTTTTGCTTTCTAGGGCCACACTCACGGCATATAGAGGTTCCCAGGCTAGGGGTCTAATGGGAGCTACAGCAGCTGGTCTATGCCACAGCCACAGCAACGCCACATCTGAGCCATGTCTGTGACCTACACCACAGCTCACAGCAACGCCAGATCCTTAGCCCACTGAGCGAGGCTAGGGAACAAACCTGCAACCTCACGGATCCTAGGTCAGATTCGTTTCCGCTGCACCATGAAGGGAACTCCTCAAATATCTTTTTTTATTGTTACTTCCCCCTGTAACATTTATAAAGGTAGAACTGGCGCTTTTTAGGTTGCTCATCTCTTCGCCTTGAATATAGTGAACACCACATCTCACTGCCTTGTCAAATAAGAATAACATGGTGGTCAGATTTAAAAAAAAAAATCTATGGGAATTAAGAACCTTCAAATTTAGGATTCTTCTTACTTATGTGCCCATATGAATTTGAAAGACTGGCTAAGTGAAAATGTTGAATTATCTCCAGATGGCGATTCAGTCTTGCCCTAGCTGTTAATATATTATATGGCTTCAGGTTTCTTTAAAATGAACTAATTCTCCACAGGCCAGCTTCCCAACGGTTAACAGAACAAATTACCTTCCCAGACTCGGAGAGGAGCAGACTCTGAGGGGCACCCCGTTCCACAAGACGAACCCTGCAGAAGAGCAGTATTTACGACACACGAGCCTGTAAACAATGACTGCACCCTGTGTGCCAGACGAGGTGTATGCTGCCCTCCCGAGACGGCCCATCTGCCTCTCCTCCCGTTAGAGCAGTTTCTCAATCAGCATCACTGACATTCTGGGTCAGCTATCTCGTGGTACGTTTAGGGGAGGGCCGTCCTGCGCACTGCAGGAGGTTTAGCAACACCCCAGGCCTCCATACCCACTAGATGTCAGTAGCACCCCCCTTGCTGGGACAACCCGGACCATCTCCAGACACTGTCGAATGTCCTCTGGAGGGCAAACTCTCCCTAGGCTGAGAGCCACAGCATGAGGGACGCTCCGCCTGTGCAGGCGGGGTCAGGGCCACGGGCCACCCTGGGAACACAGCCCAAGTCAGTGGGACCAGGGAGAGGGTCCCAGAGCCCTTGGCCGGGAGCTCCCCTTGGGACATAGCTACAACTCACTTGTGAGCCGACGAGGGGGCAGGCCTTTACTCCTGGGGCTCAGACAAAGTGTTGTTTCAAAAACCCTGCTCTGCCTCATTTACCGTGTCTCAGTTATTTTTAAAGGCTCAGAAGAAAGAGCCTGGCCATTTTAATTTAAGTCGAATGTTACAAAATCCCAGCATTACATGTTAGCATTAAAGAACAGTGAAGCAACTGTGAGGATTAAAACTTCCTTCTTATACATGTAAATCTTATTAGGCATGAATAATGAATTCCTCCCCTCTTCCCACCCCCCAGCCCCCGAAAGACACAAACAAAAGGCATGCGGGAGAGAGCTGGCTCTCGTGAGGCTCAGAGTTTTTTCTGCTCAGAAGGGCTAATAGGAAGGAAGCATAACAGACCCACTGTACCTGTCATGTCTTAATGATTTCAGATCTACATACACAGTCGTTGGGTCAGGCCCTGAGGTTCCCTAAAGAAAAATGAATCAATGCATTGTTTATTTAAAATCTGAATGAATGGTATTTCCATATCTCACATTTTCAAATCAAGAAATAGACAATTTAGCCACATCCATCAAAAATGTGAACTCCATTTTGAAAGCTCACCCTGTTTTCGACCAGATGAGGCAGGGTTGCAGTCAACACCTGAAAGAGACTCCTGGCCTGGCTTTCTCCTCATCCTTCTCTCCTTTCCTCCCCCCGGGAAGTAGGCCAGGGGCCGGAGCAGCACTGAGGGTACCAGGTCGAGGAGGGTCCTCGTCTCTGGACTCAAAGCAGGGATGAGACAGACCAGCATCTATGGGATTTTCAAAACCGACACTCGGCCAAGCAGACAGCAAGGGGCCCGTGAGAGGGCTTCAGGGTTAAAGTGTCATGATGCTGCTCCAAAGTCACCCAACCATGGTGACAGAGGACCTGGAAGTATCCACCCATGTGCTCCACCTTCTCTGTTTGTTTTTGGCACCTGTGGCATATGGGACTGGCACCCGGTCCAGGGACTGACTCTTAGTTGCAGCTTTGACCTGAGCCACAGTTGTGGCAACGCTGGATCCTTAACCCACTTCACCCCAAAAGAAGTCCCATGCCACTTTCTTTGGCTCTCACTCTTCTCATAAGGCCCAGTGAAGTCCAAATAAAAAGCCCAGAGTCCCACCACAAGTCCGTGGAAGTTTGCGCTCCCGGCGCCCCCCCACAAGCACCATTTCATGATCGTCACCTGCAAACATATCGCTACGTTGACTCTGGATCCAAAAGTGGTGCTGACAGCCCGAGGGGACAGACCGATGTCCTTGAAGAGCTTGGAGAAGGACTGCTGGAGGGCAATGCGGGGCCGCTCCTCGGCCACCACCACACACGTCCGGATGCAGGAGAGGTTGATTCCCCTGGTCTGCAAGACACCAGGCACAGGAGCTGAGGTGAGGCCCCAGGAGCACTGAGGAAGGAGGGCCCCTGGGCTACCAGTGTGGTCAGGAAGAGCCGAGAAACTATGTGTGCTCACTTCACACACCCAGAGAAGAGACACACCTTTTCACCAAATGCCAAGGCATTCCACTAAAATCATCACCCACTGGTCAATCTGCTCCTTCTCTATTTCATTCCTTTTTCAGCTAAAAATCTTAGCTCTCCACTTCTGTATCTTAGATTTCCTCCTACTTCAAGATGGAGAGAGAGCACTGGGAGAAAAACAAATTAGCAACGTAGAGATCTAATCTTCTCTTTTCTTTATTCTTTTTTTTTTCCCCTTTTTTCCTTTTTAGGGCTGCACTTGGGGGCATATGGAAATTCCTGGGCTAGAGACCCAATTGGAGCTGCAGCTACCTGCCGGTCTACACCATAGCCATGGCAACACAGGATCAGAGCTGCATCTGTGACCTACACTGCAGCTTGTGGCAACACTAGATCCTTTAACCCACTGAGCGAGGCCAGGGATCAAACCCATGTCCTCATGGACACTAGTTGGGTTCTTAACATGCTGAACCACAATGGGAACTCCTCTTTTCTTCATATTTCTTAAGGTCATATTTCTCTACAAAAGAAAATTCAGTGTCTTCTGACTCTCTCATATGCAGGTCAGACATATGATCACCTGATAGATACACGAATGAGCGAGCACCTTATCTCTAGGGCAGTCCCCAATCTCTCATATCCTCAGGTTGCAAATTCTTCGGAGAAAAAAAATCCTCCTGGAAGTCACAGTTCCAATTCATCTTCACATAAAGTCATGTCTATTCAGCCTGTCAACTAGTTTTAACTTCTCCACAATGTCAGAATCAGATTCAACTCTGAAAGAGTGTGTTAAATTAGAAAGTGGAAGAGAGAAACTTCCTGAGGTTTACAACACCTGCTTGGTTAGAAACAAGCGGGCAGATCTGGCTGGCTGGCCCCGCTAGGTGGGGTGTCAGCATGCCTAGCCCAGTCCTCTAGGATCTCTCAGGGCTGCCTCCTTGTTACAGCTGCTGCTTACCTTCAGCACCTCCACCTGGTTTCCAAGCCCCTTGGTGCAGAGCTCCATCACTGAATAGGAGCAGAAAGTGTCTCTTATCTTGTACTGGTTGACAGTGGAGAGCCAGAGGAAAAGGTTGTTTTCTAACTCCATGGGAGGAATTAAGATGGACTGGTGACCTGAATAGACACTGCGATGAAGAAAGGCAAGAGCTGACATTATCGACGCATCCTAGAAAACCTGATGGTTTAGAACACCATCAATTCAGCAAATATTTACTGAACACGAAGAACAGTGTAGAGTCATATTAGATACAGCGCTCTATGAATCAGCATTGTTCCTAGGCAACTCCCAAGACACCATAACTATAAAACAAAGCAGACTGTGGGAGGTGGTAACTGAGATGTGAAAACAGGCTATCATCACCAAAGAATGAAGAGCAAGACACTCAAACTGGGAACACAGAAGCAAGGGTGTTTCACTGAGTAGGTGACACCTGAGCTGAGGCTTGAAGAGTGAGCAGGACTTGGACAGTGGCTAGAGGAAATGGGAGTGGTGGTAAGGGCATTCCAGGCAGAGGAACAGCGTATGCAAAGGCACAGAGCTATACAATTACATGGTGTGTTTAAGGTGATCAGAAATAGTATGCAATACTCGAGTACAGGATGCCTGGGGGAGTGATGAGCAGTGAGGCCCGAAGGGTCAGGGCTGAACTGTGAAGGGGCCATTATATGAAGGAGGTCAGATTTCACCCAGCAGGCAGTCACTACAGCTTTAAGCTGGGGTAAACCAGCCACAAGGAGGGGGCAACTGGAACACGAGTCCCCGAGGGCTGGGAGACAGTTATGAGAGGCTGCAGCAGTCCAGGTGAGAGGAACCCCGACAGTGTAGCCAGGATACAAAGGAAGGAATGGCAGAGTCCCATAGCATATGTACTATCTCCAGCCATGAATCCTCAACTTCCTAAACCTTGAGTAGAGATCAGAATCACTAGGAGCCCAGGACTCTTATATTTAAAAAATACTGCAGGAGTTCCCTGGTGGCTCAGTGGGTTAAAGATCTGGCATTACCACTGTGGCTCCGGTTACTGCTGGAGGGAGGGCTTGGTTCCCGGCTGGGGAACTTCAGCATGCCGTGGGCACAGCCAATAAGTAAGTAAATTACTGAATACTGCAATTGTGCTCTTCACGTCTGCAGATCCGGGTTAGCGTGTCTAGGGAAGGCATATTCATTTTTTTTTCATAGACTCCTGGGTGATTCTTTTGTATAGACGGGTTAAGGAACAACTGAAGCAAAGGACAGGACGTTTAACTGGATATGAGACATAAAGATATAGCGATGAAGAGAACACCCAAGTTCCTAGTGTGGGCCCCTAGGCGAAAAAACCCCATCCTTCTTAGGGGGAGGAGGAGGTACAGCTGCAGGCGTCTGCGAAGCATTTGTGGAGATGCCCACCAAGGAGGTGAAAATGCAGTTCTGAGATGAGATCCCCACGGAGGACAGGGGAAGGAGCCAGGGCCTGCTATTCCACAGGAAACAAGCTGGCCAGGACCAACATGCTACTGTCCAGGCACATGCTGTCACCCATCTCATTACACTCCTTCCTGCCAAGCCTCGGGGGGTACATTCTGGCTGTCGAAGGCATGACATTTCACCCAGGTGTCATCCTTCTACTTGGCTCTGCTTCTAAAATGAGGGTTACGGGATGGAGCAGAGAAGAGGTACTAAGATCACTGCCCTTTTGTATGAGGCGTAAGACTAACAGAAAAGAGGGAATACAAACAAATCTAAACAAATATCAAAGATATGTTAGGTGCACACATTCTGGAAACATCAGCATTTTAATGAAACTTTTCCAAATTAAGGGAGAAAGGGAAGGATGACATGGTTAGAGCCCCAAAGATATTCCCCGGCATTCTGTTTCTTTGCTTTTCCATTCCTACCTGCAGAGACACCAGAGTGCAAAGCCAAGTCCACAGTAAGGGTCAAGGCAGATGGCGATCTGCCGAGAGGAATACAACTCACACTGGAGCTTGATGGCTCTACAGAGAGCATTGACTGCAGAGTGGGACATCTGGAAGGTAAGGAACATGGAACAGGATGGAACTGGCATCCCACAGGCAGAAAAGCAACTCTCATGATAGTTCCATGGAGCTTTGATTCCCCCAAACTCCTCAAAAATGATGTATATTTTTCATTGCTTCAAAAAGCCTAATCTAAGTGAAGTAACCTATTTCTGTTCATTTGTCTATACTGAATTTTATGAAATACGAATCTATGACTTCACACTGGCTTTAACTGTAACTCTTGTTATCTGTTAGCTTCTATGCCAGGTTCAGAACACTTCATGACACAAATTCCTTGGGATAACTTATTCCGGAAGAGCCAATGCTTTCATTTAAATATAGCAGAGGCCCTTGATCCCCTGCCTACTGGTCTCTCGTACAACCAGCTGGCCTCTCCGTGTGAAGTCCCTGGGACAGTGGTCATCTCTATTTTTTGCAGAGCTAGCAAGTTGCCAGCATCCAGGGAGAGAGTCAATACATCCTGAGCACTCTACCTTCACTCCCGTAAGCATGCCGGTTGTGGAGACACTAAAGTCAAGATACGCCAGCATCTCAGGAGTAGGCGGTTTATACAGCTGAGGCAACCTCTTCCTGGGTAAATCATCTGCAAGGAAAGGAAAAACTCAATGTCAATCAGACACACTGGAAAGCAAAAATCATTGCTCATCAACCCGTCTTCTGCAGCTTGGCTGTGGCTAAATTTAGCTTCTGGGATTTGCTAAAGCTTAGGCTTCTCGTATTTAACCAGCCAGCTCACATATGTCACTCCCAGAAGTGGGTGATAGTGAGGGCACCACCAGATGATATAAACAAGGAAACCTACATCGGGTGGAAGCATTTACTAGAAGATTAGTGCGGGGTAATTTAACATAGTAGCTGAAAACACAGGCTAAAGAAGCAGACTGCCAGTGTGCAGATGCCAGTCCTGCCGTTTATCAGCAATATCACCTTGGTGTCTGTTTCCTTCTCTCCGAAGTGGCAGTAATACCGGCCCTCGCAAAGTTGTTGGCCAGTTAATTTACATAAAGTCCTTCCAAACAACTCAAGAAGCTTTATTTATTGTTATGCTGGCTTCAAGTTAAAGTTCATTATTGATAGTTCAGTACATGTTACTGCCATCACGGACCGCTTTAAAAGTTGGACAGTTTTTCCCCATTAGTAACATGATCGACTATAAGAATGATAATTTAGAATTGGGAATTATGTTCTTTTGCTCTTGCATGATACCTTTCCCTTCCCTGCAAATCTGCTTTACAAATATATCAAATCCAAGCATATCAAAGGCGGCTCTGGGCCCCAACCACGCCTCCTCAGTGGCTCCTTTGGCTTTCCAGATCAAGAAACGCTCCTGACTCTGACTTCTCGATCTCTGTCTCATTGGGTGCCCATCTCTGGTCATCCATCACCACAGACTTCATCTGTCATCTTCAACTCCTTTGTGTAGAGAAGGGCCACTCAACTACCTAAAGAAACCTCGTTGCCTGGATCACAGCCCACGTTTCAGGTCTTCCTGAAATGCAATTGAGTCCAATAACTGCAGTAGAACATCTCAACATCAACCCAACCCATCTGTGGTCTATATTACAAATGACTTTGCTAATGTCCTGAAATAACAAATGCAGAAAGAGTCTAGTTCAGCATCTGGCACACTGTAACCATAAATACATGTTATCCTTGCATTGAAATCCACATAAATGTTCCTGAGGTGGGACACTACGGGATAGTCACTGAAAACCAGTAGGGAGGAAATTAATGGTTAGGAGGCTGGGAACGGAGCCAAACTGACTGGTTTGACTTCCAGTTCTGCTACTTACTTAGCCTCCCTGGGCCTTAGTTTTCTTATCTGTAAAATGAGGATAAAACTAGCATCTACCTAGTAGGATTGGTCTAAGAACAGGGTGGGCCTCACATGCTAGATATCCAGCACACGTTTAAGGGCTCCGTAAAAAGATGTTATGATTATGACTAAATGCTAGTGCTTTACATCATATCATTTAATTTTTTGTTTTTTAGGGCCGCACCTGTAGTATATGGAGGTTCCCAGGCTAGGGGTAGAATTGGAGCTGTAGCCTCCAGCCCACACCACAGCCACAGCAATGCCAGATCAGAGCCGTGTCTGACCTACACCACAGCTCATAGCAATACCAGATCCTTAACCCACCGAGCGGGGCCAGGGATAGAACCTGCATCCTCATGGATACTAGTAGGATTCATTACCACTGAGCCATAATGGAAACTCCCTATATCATGTAATCTTTACAACCCCACGAAGCAGTTATGAGTAAGAGAGGATCAGGACTTACGCCTGCCTTGTCTACAAAACTCACACTCTTTCCTCTACCCCCATCTCCAGAGGGCCCTGTGTCTTATTCACCTTCTCCTCCTTCTTCTTCTTTTTTTTTTTTTTTTTAAGGGCTGCACCCGCAGCATATGAAGGTTCCGAGGCTAGGGATCGAATCAGAGCTGTTGCTGCCCGCCTACACAACCACAACAATGCCAGATCCGAGCCGCGTCTGAGACCTACACCACAGCTCACGGCAACGCTGGATCCTTAACCCACTGAGCAAGGCCAGGGATCAAACCCGCAATCTCATGGTTCCTAGTCGGATTCGGTTCTGCTGCGCCACGACGGGAACTCCTTCTTCTCCTTTTGGTTTTTTTTTTTTGTCTTTTTGCCATTTCTTGGGCTGCTCTCGCAGCATATGGAGTTTCCCAGGCTAGGAGTTGAATTGGAGCTGTAGCCACCGGCCTACACCAGAGCCACAGCAACTCCGGATCCGAGCCACGTCTGTGACCTACATCACAGCTCGCAGCAATGCCAGATCCTTAACCCACTGAGCAAGGCCAATGATTGAACCCGCAACCTCATGGTTCCTAGTCGGATTCGCTAACCACTGAGCCATGATGGGAACTCCCTTCTTCTTCTCTAGTATGAACATCATCTAAAAGTTCATACATTTTACGGTGTTCAAAGTATTTACATATTTTGTTGCATTTGATATTCTCAATAAATAGTGAGTCAGGCAGGAGTAGGTAGTAATTTAGGACAGAGTAATCTCAGACAAGGTTATAGAGAAAATAAGTACTGCACTTGAACGAGAACTGGGTCTCTAAGTCCTGGTCCAATGCTGTTTCAACTCCATCACATCTGGAAGTCAAAGATTAGATCTTCTCAATACTCTCTATGGCCCTACATGTCTGTAGTCACATCTGGCAAAAAAACCTAACCACCATTTGTTGATGCCAAGAGTAACAGTAAGACACTTTTTGTTTCCACAGTTCTAGCATATTGTGACCTGCTTCTTTGGATCTGGTTGGATGGACATTGAGAATTGCTTCTGTCTTAGCAGGTGGAATGGGTGCAACAGTGGAGCTTTGTAAACACCTCTGGCATGAGAATCTAGGAAATCTCAGAGAGTCAATGTTCTTGCTCCCTCAGCAGCTCTGGAGAAAGCTCCCTTTCACCTGTGTCAATGATAGTTGGCCAGGTTTTCACATCCACAGCTGCCGCTGCCTCTCTGGACCTCAGTAACCTCATTAGGGTCTGCGTGGTGAGAATGCAGGCTGCCTTGCTGACCTAGAAAACAAACGGACAAAAATAAGCACTGGGAGCACCACCGGCTCTGGCTGTGGCTAAAAGCAACTCACACATCACACTGGGACAGGGCCGTACCAGCTTTTCTGAGAACACACACAGGACAATGGAGGTCAGTGTTTCCCTGGTCATGTTTGTTCTGAAAATGTGTAATACTGAATTAGAATGATGGACTTGTTCACGACACCAGGTATTGTCTACAAGAGCGATTCTCAAATATTCCCAGGTTATAATCTCGGTATGGATCTCAAAATCTCTTGATTTCATGAAGACCATGATAAAGTAGAAAAATAAAAACATGGATTTTGCTGTGCCCAGGGAACAAGAGGGGTGAGAGGATCTTCTCTGAAGGAATGAAATGTTCGCAACAGTCTGAGGAATGGCGACATATATTGGACCTAGGACATACCCAGCATTTGAGGGATTCTGTGTCCCCACAGAAACTAAGCTCTCCTGCCCACCTGCACGTGGACACACAAAGTGACCAACTTCCCCACAAACTGTGTCAAGTGGAAGGAACGCCTCTCTCCCCGGCCCCCTGCCCGGCTCTGGTCTACTTTGCAGAACATAACAAGGGCATTTTGCCGAACTGAATTTTGTAATAAAGTCATCTGTGGGGAACCCGGCCTTGATACTGCAGGCTCCAGTTATTGACAGCACAGCAGTTCTTAGAGAAACAAATGATACATAAATTAGAATTTGTAACTCTTTGCTTTAAAGTACATTAGGATATGATGCAATACAGATTTTTCTTATTTTCTTCAATTCTCATATCCTGCAGAAACTTCTACCACTTCCAGAGCAAGATTTATACTCCTTTTATTTACTTATTTATTTATTTTTAGGGCTGCACCTGCAGCATATGGAGGTCAAATCAGAGCTATAGCTGCTGGCCTACGTCACAACCACACGCACACCAGATCCGAGCCACGTCTGCAACCTGTGCCACAGCTCATGGCAATGCCAGATCCTTAACCCAATGAGTGGGGCCAGGGATCGAACCCACGTCCTGATGGATACTAGTCAGGTTCGTTTCCACTGAGCCACGGTGGGACTCCTAGGACTCCTTTTTAATGCGATACCAAGGGAAGTTATAAAACTAACCAAAATAAAAGTGTTCTGACACTGGGTAGAATTCAGTTTGGCATCTAAAATTACCTTGGTTACTGTGCAGGAAAATTATTAGGACTTTTTTTTAGAAGAGGGAAAAAAAAAAAACAAGTTTCATAGGGAATTATTAATGACAGCTTCACTTCTTTAATGTTCCTGATAAAAACACGATGCTGTATCTCACCAAAAACTGCTTCCCCACATTCCTTCACTGAAAGATGCTGCTCACTTTGGTCAGATAAAGGAAAAGGAGGCAGTTTTTAGGAGACAGATTTGACTTCCTGACTCAACTAAAGTGGAAAATTAGTTAAGGATCCTTAGCTGTCTGACTCTGGATTTCACAAGATGAGGACAAGGCACGATATCCCTGGTACTTACATCAACAATCATGCGGACAGTGGGCAACGTGGCCGTGAGGTTCTGAGCATGAGGAGGGCGGACAGTCACAGGTATGCAGCCTGCGTACAGGCAGCCGTAGAACGCAGCAATTAACTCGATGCCTGCAAGACACAGTCACTGAGCAGTTCGGTGTCACTGAGAAACTGAAAGGCAGAGCTTCCAAAACCGTTTATTAAATCAGGCCAGATGGGTTAGGAAGACCATAACTGAAGAGAGACACTATCAGAGGATTTTTGCTTTTCTTTTTAGGGCTGTACCTGCAGCATATGGAAGTTCCTGGGCTAGGGGCTGAATCAGAGCTGCAGCTGCCAGCCTAGCCACAGCCATGCCAGATCCCAGCCGAGTTTGTGACTTACACCACAGGTCACAGCAACACCAGATCCTTAACCCACTGAGTAAGGGATCAAACCCACATCCTCATGGATACTAGTCAGGTTCTTAATCCACTAAGCCACAACAGGAACTCCAAAGGAATTTTTTTTTTTTAATTTAGAAGAAACTGAAGGTAAAGAAACACATAAAACAACTTAAAACATATATAGAGAGAAGCGAAGAATAAATAACAATAAAGGAAACCAGAAATAAAGAAACCTCTTGAAAAATACCTGAAGGAGGCAGTTTGACATCATTACTTGATATTATTACTTAGGAGAAATAATTGCAGAAATTAGGGCTGCTTCACTTGGGAAATAAAAAAACGGGAAGGAGTTCCTGTCATGGCTCAGTGGAAACGAATCTGACTAGTATCCATGAGGACACAGGTTTGATGCCTGGTCTCGCACAGTGGGTTAAGGATCTGGCATTGCCGTGAGCTGTGGAGTAGGTTGCAGATGTGGCTTGGATTTGGCATCACTGTGGCTGTGATGTAGGCCTGCGGCTACAGCTCCAATTTGACCCTTAGCCTGGGAACCTCCATATGCCGAGAGAACAGCCCTAGAAAGGCAAAAAGACAAAAAGACAAAAAAAAAAAAGGGGGGGGGGAGAGATGAGAAACACCTGATTTCCCTAAATCTTTCGAAGGCCACTATGTGAAGGGCAATTAGACCCTTGAGCTGTCACTCCACCAGCAGGTGCAGGTTTTAGGGAGCAAATCTCATATCATTGGATATAAAGCCTCTGCAGTACCAGGATTTGGAGGGCACCCTTGGGAAGTGCTCTGGTCCATCACCGTGATTAACTGCTAGATGGACGACAACCCCCCGAAGGAACTAAGCTGGAGGAGTTCCTTTACCAGGTGACCTTCTAAAAAATCTTAGTATCAACGTAAATACAAGAGCGTAGTAAGATTCACAGAGTAAAATGAGGTAAAGGGGATAAAAGACCATAGCAGGCTGGATCTATGAGTGGGTCAGGAGACAGAAGAATAAAGAAAGGGACAAGGGGGTTCCCATTGTGGCTCAGCAGGAACCTGACATAAGTGTCCATGAGGATGCAGGTTCAATTGCTGGCCTCGTTCAGTGGGTTAAGGATCTGGCCGTGCTGTAAACTGCAGTGTAGGTTGCAGATGTGGCTTGGTTCTGGTGTTGCCACATCTGTGGCGTAGGCCTGCAGCTATGGGCTACGGCTAAGAGTCTACCGCAGCCCAGGAACTTCCGTATGCTGCAAACGAGGCCCCTAAAGAGAAAAGGAAAAAAAAAAAAAGGAAAGGTACAAAGAACTTAAATATTCCATCTAAAATTTTGAGTATTTATACCAACTTGTCATCAAATAATTCTGAGTCCCTCCTGCTGTAGAGAGAAGGTTGCTGAACTCGATTAGACCGAGGAAGACGGACATGGTAATAACCGAGGAACACTAAGCAGCAATTACAACAGGGAGAACGTGAAGTCAGGGTTCACGCACAACATGCTTTCGGAAACTGGGTGAAATGGTCCTGTTCCTGAGCACACCTAGAAATAAGTGTCTCTTTTCTTTCTTTTTTCTTTCCTTTTTTTTTTTTGTCTTTTTGCTATTTCTTTGGGCCGCTCCCGCGGCATATGGAGGTTCCCAGGCTAGGGGTCTAATCAGAGCTGTAGCCACCGGCCTACACCACAGCCACAGCAACGAGGGAGCCGAGCCGCATCTGCGACCTACACCACAGCTGATGGCAACGCTGGATCCTTAACCCATTGAGCGAGGCCAGGGATTGAACCCGCAACCCCATGGTCCCTAGTCAGATTTGTTAATTACTGAGCCATGACGGGAACTCCCAATAAGTGTCTCTTTTCACTCCATTAACATTTACCACAGTGCCAGGCACTGGAAACACAAGAGTAGATACAACAGACTCGGTCTGCACAACTCTGGGGGTGGGGCTCGTCCTCACGGCGTGAGCCTCCGTGCACAGCTCCATGGCCACGTATGATGGCCCTGAGTTCCCGTCCTCTTGGAGTCTGTCGTCTAGTATCAGAGCTTGTCTAGGCTGCCAGTCCAACACTTACCAGGTGGATAGAGCAACACCACATTGTCTCCTGCATTCAGATGTCCCTTATCACCAAGAACTGCCGCAATCCTCTCTGCTCGCTTATGAAGCTGGAGGCAGCTGGCTGTGCACACTGTAGTTCCCTTTAAACAGAAGAAAGTATAATAAACAAAACAAAAAGCAAAAAAAAGAAGAAGAAGAAAGTATAAGCTAGTCCAAGCTCAGTAACAAAATTAAACAGTAATAAATACAGCCAATTTGACATTATACGACAGGCTTGTGTCTTGCTTGATTATCTTTAGCATGTTACCAAATTCAGCAAAAATTCCCCAGGACCAAAAGACGTGTGCGGTATTCCTTTTCAATGTTTGAAGGTACTTAGGGAATAGCAACGTTAAACTAAAGCAAACATGTATTTACAGCCTTTCTTATTTAAGGAAGCTTTAAAAAAATACAAGGCAATTTTTTTTTTTATTTAAATGAAGAAATAAGAGTAGATGGAAAATAAATGAAATTAAAGCATGATGAGGGCCGGAGTGAGGTCAGGAGGCTAGCTATGTGGTCAAACACATTTGCTGTGTAGGAGTTCCTGCTGTGGCAGACTGGGTTAAGGATTCAGTGTTGCCGCAGGTATGGCATAGGGTGCAGCTGCAACTCGGATTTGATCCCAGGCCTGGGAACTTCCATATGCTGCAGGTGTGGCCCTAAAAAGCAAAACAAAACAAAACAAAGAATCAGAGTCTACTGGCTAACAATAAGGGCTAGCAGATTAGAAGATGGCCAACTATTCCTGGTACCATGAGCCTTCAAAAATACCCTTTTTGTTAATTCAAGTTTTCTGAGCTGGGCTTTTTGATTTCCTGTTCCTTTGCAAAATATAACACCCAAATGTGTAAAATGTATAATATATGAATGTACAGCATAGTGAAAAATTATAAAAGAAGCATCTGTGTAAGAGCCAGCCTAAAATAGAGACCACCACTGCTAGGAGCTCGAAAGTACCCTCATGGGTGCCCATGTCAGCCTTTGCCTTCCCTCCATCAGTAAGTGCCTGATTTTTTATTTTTATTTTTTTAGGGCTGCACCCATAGATTAGGGAAGTTCCCAGGCTAAGGGTCAAATCAGACTGCAGCTGCCGGCCTACACCACAGCAATGCCAGATCCAAACCATATCCGTGACCTGTGCTGTGGCTCACGGCAACGCTGGATGCTTAACCCACTGAAAGAGGCCAGGGACTGAGCCCGCATCCTCATGGATATTAGCTGGGTGCATGACCGCTGAGCCACAATAGCAACTCCTAATTTTTTAATGTTAATGGCTGATTTTTTTTTTTTTTTTTTTGGCCACACCGGCAGCATATTGAGGTTCCTAGGCTAGGGGTCCAATCGGAGCTGCAGGATCTGAGCCGCGTCTGCAACCTACACCACAGCTCATGGTAACGCCAGATCCTTAACACACTGAGAGAGGCCACAGACTGAATCTGCAACCTTATGGTTCCTAGTCATATTCGTTTCTGCTCTGCCATGATAGATACTCCCTAATGGCTGATTTTGAAAATATTTTTTAGCACCTATAAAATAGTTGATTTTCATAAAATGGTTTTTTTTGTTTGTTTGTTTTTGTCTTTTTGCCTTTTCTGGGGCCGCTCCCATGGCGTATGGAGGTTCCCAGGCTAGGAGTCTGTCTAATCGGAGCTGTAGCCCTGGCCTATGCCACAGCCACAGTAACGTGGGATCCAAGCCGTGTCTGCGACCTACACCACAGCTCACGGCAACACTGAATCCTTAACCATCCTTAACCCTCATGGTTCCTAGTCAGGTTCGTTAACCACTGCGCCGCAACAGGAACTCCAAAATTGGACTGTTATGTATACATTTTTGTGCTTCTTTCTCTCGATATTGTTAAGCATCATCTATGCTGTGGCACCTAGGTGTAATTTATTCACTTTTGTTGCTGCATAGTATTTAACAGTATGAACATACAACAATTTACTCATCCATTCTATTCCTGATGTAAATTTATTTATTTATTTATTTGCTTTTTAGGGCCACACCCATGCCATTTGGAGGTTCCCAGGCTGGGGTCCAACTGGAGCTGTAGCTGCCGGCCTACGCCACAACCACAGCAACACAGGATCTGAACCACGTCTGTGACCTGCACTACAGCTCACAGCAACTCCAGATCCTTTAACCCACTGAGCAAGACCTGAGAGTGAACCTGCGTCCTTTATGGATGCTAGTCAGATTCCTTTCCACTGAGCCATGATGGGAACTCCCATTCTCTTTTTTTTTTTTTAAATGGCTGCACCAACAGCATAAGGAAGTTTCTGGTCCAGAGGTCAAATCTAGCCACAGCTGCAACCTAGGCCACAGCAGTAGCAACACTGAATCATCTACCCACTGTGCTGGGCCAGGGACAGAACCCACACTGCCAGAGAGACAACACATTGGGAACTCTGACCATTCATTCTTTTTTTTCTCTTTTTTTTTTCCTTTTAGGGCCGCACCTGCAGCACTGGATCCTTAATCTACTGAGCAAGGCCAGGGATTGAACCCGTAACCTTGTGGTTCCTAGTTGGATTCATTTCTGCTGCACCATAATGGGAACTCCTAACCATTCATTCTTATAAATGTATTTGAGTGCATAAAAACATGAATTTTGGTCAGGTGTAGACCTAGACATGGAATTGCTGGGTCCTTGGGATACCTACCTTCCACTTTACCAGATAACATCAAATGGTTATTTGTCCTGTCAATATCATAGTCTTAATTATTATAATTTTGTAGCTAAAAAAAAATCTCATGGTAAAAGCAAATTTACTGAGCTGTTTCTTTTAAAATAACTTTAAATTTCATTAATATAAAATTGTGTTCAATATAGAAAATTTTAAACGTATTGGAGTTCCCGTCTTGGTGCAGTGGAAATGAATCTAAGAACCATGAGGTTTAGGGTTCGATCCCTGGCCTCACTCAGTGGGTTAAGGATCTGGTGTTGCTGTGAGCTGTGGTGTAGGTTGCAGATGCAGCTCGGATCTGGCGTTGCTGCGGCTGTGGTGCAGGCCAGCAGCAACAGCTCCAATTCGACCCCTAGCCTGGGAACCTCCATATGCCATGGGTTTGGCCCTAAAAAGACACACCCCCCAAAAAAAGATGAATAAATATCCTAAGATGTAGCCACTATTAACATTTGGGGGTATATTTGCCCTTTTTTTTTTTAAGTGAGTGTATATTACACGTAAATTTACACGCAACGTTAAAAAATAAAAAGCGGGGAGTTCCCATCATGGCGCAGTGGTTAAGGAATCCGACTAGGAACCATGAGGTTGCAGGTTCGATCCCTGGCCTTGCTCAGTGGGATAAGGATCCGACATTGCTGTGAGCTGTGGTGTGGGTCACAGACGCAGCTCGGATCCCAAGGTTGCGGTGGCTACAGCTCTGATTGGACCCCTAGCCTGGGAACCTCCATATGCCGCGAGAGCGGCCCAAGAAATGGCAAAAGGACAAAAAAAAAAAAAAAAAAGCGGAGTTCCCGTCATGACATAGTGGTTAACAAATCTGACTAGGAACCATGAGGTTGCGGGTTCGAGCCCTGCCCTTGCTCGGCGGGTTAGGGATCCGGCGTTGCCGTGAGCTATGGTGTAGGTTGCAGACGTGGCTCGGATCCTGAGTTGCTGTGGCTCTGGCGTAGGCCGGTGGCTACAGCTCCGATTCGACCCCTAGCCTGGGAACCTCCATATGCCGAGGGAGCGGCCCAAAGAAATAGCAAAAAGACAAAAAAAAATAAAAAAATAAAAAGCATCATACACTATGCCAGTGGCTGTGCAGTGCTCTCGCTAAGAATGTGGGCTCTGAAGCAAGTCTGGGTTCAAATGAAGGAGCTAATTTCTTAGTCCTACCATTTTCAGTCCTGTGACCTCAGGCAAGTGATTTTATGTCTCAATCTTAAAATGAGCTATGAAATATAAAGCACCCAGAATGGGGTCCTTAGTAAGCACTCAATTATTATTAGAGTTTTATATCCTACTTTTCCAATTCTATGTTAGAAACAATGTTATTCTTCCATAACATTGTTTTGAAAGACTGCATAAGTATTTCATCATGTTTATAATTTTTTTTTTTTGGCTTTTTAGGGCCTCGCTTGCAGCATATGCAAGTTCCCAGGCTAGGGGTGAATTGGAGCTATAGCTGCTGGCCTAAGCCACAGCCACAGTCATGCCAGATCCGAGCTGCATCTGCGACCTACACCCACAGCTCATGGCAATGACGGATCCTTAACCCACTAAGCAAGGCCAAGGACTGAACCCTCATCCTCATGGAGCCTAGTCGGGTTCGTTAACCGCTGAGCCATGAAGGGAACTCCATAATGTCTTAATTTACTAAATAAATTGTCTATTTTTGGCCGTTAAGGTTATAATATTAAAACAAATATTTCTTTGGCTAAAACCAGGGTTAAAGTCAGAAGGCCATTTCTTACAGTAGCCCTCTTCTTGGTCCGTGGTACGGCAGCAAACTAAACTTCAGTCACAACCATTCTGTGGGCATGAGAGAACAATGTCGTGTGGTTCCTAAGCATCCTGGTAGTCTGGGGTCACCCAAGGTAAAACGTTAGAATACGCAGAATAAATGGACTAAATGTCTTTAGTTGACTCTATATATTATTTTTCTGACCAAGAAGAAAATTTAAACTTATGTTCACTAACAAATATATCTGGAGAAGTTTTGAAGGGACCATAACTTCACCTGTAGCCAAGCGTGAGAGTGGACTGGGCAATAGCTGGACTGACATCCTCTTACTGAAATGGAAGGACCGTAGCCAATCCAGGGGCATGAAGAGAAGCCCACTGCACACAGAGGTGGAAGAAGAAAGGTCCAAGTTTTCTACTACAGTGCAATGGTTCTTACGATTTTTAATGATGTTTCACTAAGATGAATGGCATATTCCTCCGAAGTTCAAGCATTGCATAAATTCTCAAAGGTAGGGGTGTGTGTGTGCAAACATCAGAATCTAACGGACTGGGGCCGAAGAGGGAATTAAGGTAAGTCAGTCCCCTAAGAGATTCCAATAAGGCCTTTCAAGTCCTTCCCCTGCTGGTGAGAAATACTGTTCTATACTATGATCAAAATATGTTTAGCTTCTGACTCAGCCATCAACATAAACAAATGACAGCAGACCCCCACAGAGTGTATAACTTAAAGAATATAATATCCTGGTGAACCATCCATTAGAAAGCAGTGGTTACATATACTCTTAAATAATTTTATATTTGATTTTTATATATTAACAATGGATCATTTAAATATGTACTAAAAATAACGTTTTTGTTTTTTTTTGTCTTTTTTGCTATTTCTTTGGGCTGCTCCCGCAGCATATGGAGGTTCCCAGGCTAGGGGTCTAATTGGAGCTGTAGCCGCCAGCCTACGCCAGAGCCACAGCAACGCAGGATCCGAGCAGCGTCTGCAACCTACACCACAGCTCACGGCAACATCGGATCATTAACCCACTGAGCAAGGGCAGGGATGGAACCTGAAACCTCATGGTTCCTAGTCGGATTCGTTAACCACTACGCCACGACGGGAACTCCCGTTTTTATTTTTTTGGCTTTTTAGGGCTGCACCCGTGGCATATGGAAATTCCCAGCCTAGGGGATGAACTGGAGCTATAGCTGCTGGCCTACACCACAGCCACACCACTACCAGATCTGAGCTGCATCTGCGACCTGCACCACAGCTCATGGCAACACCAGATCCTTAACCCACTAAGCGAGGCCAGGGATCAAACCCGCGTCCTCAGGTTTGTTACCACTGAGAGGAACTCCAACTCTGGTTTTTAACATGTTGATATAAAGTCATTTTCTTTCTGGTGGAAATCAAGGAAGAAAAGTAAAACTGGGTAATAAATTACAGAACACAATACTCTGTACATCTGTTGATCTATGTAATGACATAGATCCCTCCCGTTCCTATCAGAGCTGAATAAAGGTGACTTGATTGCAACAAAAGAAGAGACAGAACTGAATAACACTCCAGGAGGTCTCATTTGAAGTGACTGCACAATTTATTCCCATATATCAAAACAAGGAGAAAGCAATAACTCCTTCCTCAGAGTTGGCAACAGAAATTTTCTGATGAAAGAAAGAGCTGAAGAGTGCCTAAAATACTCACAATAGCCAGCTGATTAGACAGACAATCGAATTTTTAATACCTTGGCATTTAACAGCATGAAGAGTACGTGGTCAGGAGTTGCCTGGGCTCGCCACTGCAAAATCTCTGCCAGAAATTGGTGCTGAAGTCAGAAAGCAAAAAAAAAGAAGCAGGGTCAGCAACTCTGAAAGAGCTGGACAACACATCTCCCGTCTCTCACCTGAAGCACAGGTTCTGTCCTTGGTTTGCGTGTAAAAATTTAACACTTTTGGAACACTTACCTTCCTCACCAAATCATTCTCTTCAATTTGCCCAAGATCCCTTCCGGCAGCTTGTGCGATGCGTTTTCCTGCAACCAGATTCCCAACCATCACAGAAGCAGGGCCGACACCTGTAAGTAAAAGCAAAATGCAACTCTCTGGAGATGGTGATTCAAGCCATGTTACCCGCTTCCTCACCAGGCATTTCCAGCCTGCCCCAAGCTGGTTCAAACAGCCATTCAACACTGACTGAGCACTCTTCTAGGCAAACAAGACAGCTGGTATTCTAGTGGGGAAAGGCAACCAATAAAAACAAACACAGATAAATACTGTCAGGCAGCAGGAAGTGAAAGAAAAAAAAGAAAGTAGGCCCACAGGAGAGATAGGGATTGGAGGGTGGATGGACTAGGTGTAGGGAAATTTGCCCTCTGAGGAGGTGACAGCTGGTTTCATTGGTTCCTACTGATAATTTCATCTGCTCTAATCATGAATAAAACCCTAACAGTGGGCTTAACAGTAATCAATATCTGGTCTGAAAAGAAATCTGCCATCTATGAGGACTGAGAGTGAGTTCATCAGGAATATTTTAATTGAGTAATGAGATCATGAAATCCAGATTGTGGGACATTCGATGAGACAAGTGGCCTGGATTCTTCAAAAAGGTTCATGTCTTTTTTTTTTTTTTTTGCTTTTTAGGGCCACACCCAAGGCATATGGGGGTTCCCAGGTTAGGGGTCTAATTGGAGCTACAGCTGCTGGCCTACACCACAGCCACAGCAATGTGGGATCCAAACCACGTCTGTGGCCTACACCATAGCTCACAGTAATGCTGGATCCTTAACCGGCTGAGCAAGGCCAGGGATAGAACCTGCAACCTCACGGTTCCTAGCGGGATTTGTTTCTGCTGTGCCACAACAGGAACTCCCATTAAAAAAAAAAAAAAAAAGGTTCATGTCTTGAAGACAAAGCAGAGTTGGCAACTTTCATTCATTCATTCATTCATTTATTTATTCATTTATTTATTTATTTATTTATTGATTGATTGATTGATTGATTGGTTTTCAGGGCCGTATCTGCGGCATATGGAAGTTCCCAGGACAGGGGTCGAATCACAGCTACAGCTGCCGACCTATGTCACAGTCACAGCAATTTGGGATTTGAGCCACGTCTGTGACCTACACCACAGCTCATGGCAATGCCAGATCCCAACCCACTGAGCAAGGCCAGGGATTGACCCCCTTCTCATGGATACTAATTAGATCCGTTTCCACTGAGCCACAATGGGAACTCCCGAGAGTTGGGAACTTTTAAGTTAAAGGATCTGACAGCCGAAAGCAATGTGTGACCTTGATTGGATACTGGATTTTTAAAAAACAACTATAATAAAAAGTGGAGGAAGCAAAAAAAAAAAGTGGAGAAATATGATTATAGACTATTCATTATTATATGATAGCATTATATTAAGGCTGAGCTTCCTAGGATAATGGCATTGTGGTTGATTAGGAAAATCTTGGGAGAATGTTTTTGGTCTTTAGAGATACACTGTTGAAATATTCAGGGGTGAAGTGTCATGATATCTGCAATTTACTTTCAGAGTTCAGTTTTAAAGTTTTAAAAAGAAGTAACAATTGGTGAATCTAAACACTGTATGCCTTTAAAACTTTTTTTTTCCTTTTTTTTTGATGGCCACTCCTTTGGCACATGGGAAGTTCCTGGGCTAGGGGTCGAATCAGAGCTATAGTTGCCCGCCTATGCCACAGTCACAGCAATGCCAGATTCTTAACCCACTGAGCCACTACAGGAACTCCCGCGTGCCTTTCTTTTTTAAAATATTTATTTATTTATTTATTTTTGTGTTTTTGTTCCCGTATGCCTTTTTTTTTTTTTCTTCTTTTTAGGGCCACAGCCACAGCAAGAGCCACATCAGATCCGAGCCTTGTCTGTGACCTACACCACAGCTCATGGCAACGCCAGATCCTTAACCCACTGAGCAAGGACAGGGATCGAACCCGAAACCTCATGGTTCCTAGTTTGATTTGTTTCCGCTGCGCCATGACAGGAACTCCCTGTATGACTTTCCTGATGGTCATTTAATGATTAATACTTCATCATATCAAACTAGATAGCTAAAACATAACAAAACTGTTTGCCAGCAGAGTTTTTAGTAAAGCTGACGGCTGGATTAATACTAATGACACTTACTGCCAAAATCTATTGATCATGAATGTACTAAAATAGCTGGGACGAAACCATTTAAATCATAGAATCACTTTTAAGTATTTGGGGAAGTTGAGTAAAGAGTATAAGGAAATTCTTTCACTATTTGGCAACTTTTTGTAAGTAAAATTATTTCAAAATAAAAAGTTAAAAAAACTTTTTACCGGTGGCTACAGCTCCGATTCAACCCCTAGTCTGGGAACCTCCATATGCCGCGGGAGCGGCCCAAGAAATAGCAACAACAACAACAACAACAACAACTTTTTAAATTGAAACAAACAAACCCATATCCTATAGGGTAGAGTACTCTTAACACTCTGCTGAACATTCTTCATCTCCAAAGGATCTGCCCACAGAAACTTTAAGTTTAATATGCAAAACTCTCCCAAGAGACCGCATAATTAAGTTACAGACATATGTTGGAGACAGCCTTTTTTAAATAGGCAGAGACTCAGAGTGTACATAACTGTGTCAGTGGCCCAATCCTGGACCTCACTCACTCTTAGGTTAATAAAGGCATGACATTTTCAAACGTGAATTTTTCAGAGTAATTTAAAATGACAAAAATAATTTAGCAGTAAATTCTTGAGGTCCTTCTGTGTGTATTTCTTGAGTCTATGAGTCAAAGAGAGTAAAAAATTAGAGAGCAAAAACATCTAGGAGGTAAATTGCTGATAATTTGCTCTATCCGTAGATAGGCCTTCTTATTTTTCCCTACAAAATTCTGTAAATTTCCAGTGGCAAAGACTGCTAGTTATCAACCCCAATATCAAGTCTCTTCTTCCTTAAAAATACAACCCTTTATTTTTAGCTGGGCAAATGCCTGAAATAAAGACTATAAATATTTTTTAAATTGAAGTATGGAATAAAGACTATAAATGTATTTTTAAATTGAAGTACAGTTGACTTACAATGTTGTGTCAATTTCGGCTATACAGCAAAGTGATTCAGTTACATACATTCTTTTTTACATTCTTTTCTATTCTGATTTATCTCAGGATATTGAATATGGTCTCTGTGTTATACAGCAGGATCTTGTTGTTTACCCCTTCCATATGTAATAGTCCGAATCTATTAACCCCAAACTCCCAGTCCATCCCCCAACCTTGGCAATCACAGGTCTGTTCTCCATAAGACTATCTCCTTTAATGTGGGAGAATAATATCTAAGATGAAGTTATACGTGCAATTTCTAGATAATATGTTTAAAGGGGAAGGCTATTCCCTTCTTGGTCTTTTGCTGCTACCTGTAATGCAGAATTGATGGCTGGATGTCAGGCAGCCTAAATGAACCCTGAGGCAGTATGCTAAGGCTGGATGTAGCAGATTGCTTTTCTTTCTTTCTTTTTGTCTTTTTAGGGCTGCACCCATGGCCTATGGAGGTTCCCAGGCTAGGGGTTGAATCAGAGCTGCAGCCACTGGCTTACACCACAGCCACAGCCATGCTGGATCTGAGCTGTGTCTGCTGCAACCTACACCACAGCTCAAGGCAATACCGGATCCTTGACCCACTAAGCGAGGCCAGGGATCAAACCTGCGTCCTCATGGATGCTGGTCAGATTGTTTCCGCTGAGCCAGAACAGGAACTCCCATTTTATTTTCTTACAAGACTTTCTTGCTGTGATTATGAGAACAGTATATACCTTTCTGCTCCACTGACTTTGGGCATGGTCTGACATGTTTGGACAATGAAATGTTAGGAAACATGGAGCAAACAGAAGCTTTAAATATGCTCGTATAGTTTGGCTTGCCTTCTCGCTATTGCCATCTGCCTTAAGGAAAATGTGGCCCAGGAGCTGCTGGTCCCATGAAGAGAGCACACATGGAACAGTTCTGAACCCAACTTACAGCCTGGATCCAAGCCAAGGCCAGCTGATCCCAGCCATGTTCAGTAGATCCACATTCTATGGGTGAAAAATAAATGCTTCTTATTTTAATCCATTGAGCTTTAGGGTTATTTATTTGTTATGCAGCTCATCATCTATAACAACAGTTAACTGATAACGGTGCCAGCGCAAAAAATGAGAAGCTGGAACCACAGTGATTGAGGATCCTAGCCCGGGAATACCTAGCTCTGGATTTCTTCTACCTAAGAAAGAAATGAACTTGTCTCTTGTTCAAGCAGCTATTAGGTTTTTCTGAAACTTGCAGCCCAAACCACTCCTATCATATTTCCATTCCTTACACAATAGCTTAACAGGCATCTCAGTGAGATTTTTGTCACTGGGCTTTCTATCTTTCTTTTCCTCTTTTTTTCCTTTCTCACTTCACTCCTACACATCTCCATGCTCCTGTATTCTTCTTAAATCCCAACCCCTCATGCTATCCCCAACTCCATCTACACCATCATATTCAAACTGCTTTGGTTTGACCCACATGCATCGCACTAAGTCATCTTAGCAGGCAATCACAACAGACAGCAAAAATATAGAATTCAAACCTAATGCTTTTCATCAGACAGGTGGATGCTATCCCTATGGGGACTTAGGAATAAATCTTTTATATAGGTTTTATCATTTAAGAAAGTTAGTTGAAATCTGGCTATCAAAGACAATGTTTTAAGCATCTACTATGTCTCTGAGTAGCATTTTTTAAGTATCTATTGACATGAAAGTTCTGCTTAAGGAATCCTAGATTAAATGCTCTTTAAAATAGGCTATTATGGACTTCCTGATGTGGCTCAGTGGTTAACGAATCCGACCAGTAACCATGAGGTTTCAGGTTTGATCCCCAGCCTCACTCAGTGGGTTAGGGATCCAGCGTTGCCACAGCTGTGGTGTAGGTGGCAGACGCAGCTTGGATCTGGCATTGCTGTGGCTGTGGCGTAGGCTGGAGGCTACAGCTCCAATTTGAGCCCTAGCCTGGGAACCTCCATATGCCAAGGGTACAGCCCTAAAAAGCCAAAAGCCAAAAGCCAAAAGCCAAAAAAAAAGGCTATTACTCATGACAAATGAATATAGGACTTTGGTATAACAGAATTTGAGATGGAGGATTTGTATGTTTTATATCTGTCAAATACAGAGGCAGATTATATGAAGATACTTTAAAAATACATATATACATATATATTTTTTTGCTTTTTAGGGTTGCACCTGCAGCATATGGAGGTTCCCAGGCTAGGTGTTGAATCGGAGCTGCAGCTGCTGGCCTACACACAGCCATAGCAACAAGAGACTGGAGCCACGTCTGTGACCTACACTAGAGCTCGCGGCAACACCAGATCCTTAACCCACTGAGAGGGGCAAGAGATCGAATCTGCATCCTCATGGATACCAGTTGGGTTCGTTACCACTGAGCCACAAAGGGAACTCCTAAAATATATTTCTTGATTGTAATATACAGACTTCTTCATTCTAACCACTCCTTTAGAATATTAGCCTCCATAAACTTTCATTTCCCCTAGCAGAAACTGATCAATATCATATATACTTTAGTTCTATACATTGTTACTGAAGTAATCTCTACTACAGAGGAGAGTATACTAACATTTTAATATCCCAATGAATATATCTTTGAGAGTCAGAGCTTACCTTTCATTTTATTATTATCCCATATTTACTTTCAGCAGAAGAGGTCTTACAGAAATATAATTAAATGTCACACTTCCCTTTGCCTTTCTAATCTTCCCATTTTCTCTCTTTTACAGCTGCGCCTGCGGCATATGGAAGTTCCCAGGCTAGGGGTTGAATCAGAGCTGCAACTGCCAGCCTACGCCACAGCCACAGCAACACCAGATCTGAGCCGCACAGCTCATGGCAATGCTGGGTCCTTAACCCACTGAGCGAACTGACCTGATCCTCACGGATACTAGTTGGGTTCATTACCACTGAGCCACAATGGGAACTTCTGTCTTGCCACTTTTATCTCCTCTTCCCAACACATTTGGAGGTTGCTATGCAGATGCACACAGAGTGCCTGTGAGTATGTGTGTGTTGGGGGGAGATGGGTAATGGCAGGAACCATAAAGACCAGATTTTGGCTCTCATGTGTTTCTAGGCGTACAAGAAACTGGGAGGCTCTCATTACCTTTTCAATTAAAATGAAAAAGCATCGATAAAACCTAATGATTACATGCTGGGTTAAACAGATATTTTAATAGGACTGACCATCACCTGCTTATTCCTACCTTTGATTTCCTATCAGTTAGCTCTATAACCTAGGTCTGTTCAGAAATTAGGGCAGGAGTTCCCGTCGTGTCGCAGTGGTTAATGAATCCGACTAGGAAACATGAGGTTGTGGGTTCGGTCCCTGGCCTCGCTCAGTGGGTTAAGGATCCGGTGTTGCCGTGAGCTGTGGTGTAGGTTGCAGACGCGGCTCGGATCCCGCGTTGCTGTGGCTCTGGCGTAGGCCGGAGGCTACAGCTCCGATTCGACCCCTAGCCTGGGAACCTCCATATGCCGCAGGAGCAGCCCAAAGAAATAGCAAAAAAAAGACAAAAAAAAAAGAAAAAGAAATTAGGGCAAAAAGGTGAAATTGACTCCTTTTTTTTTCTTGTTTCTATATGGCAACTCATATACTTTTATTTGCATGCTGAATTCAGAGGAATTTTGCATATGCAAAACATACTATTTATCTCACCTGTGCCACTATACCAGCTATATGACACTGGGCACAATTCTGAAATTTTCTGCAATTTATTTTCCACAGCTGAGAACAATGCTTTAGGATCACATTTGTAAAACATAAACATTAGTAGCGTTTGGTTTTTAGTAAGCCCGCCATAAATACTAGCTATTTTTATTAGCAGAAGCCTCCCTTAAAGCATTTACTTTATTCTACTTCCACCCGTGAGGTCCGGATTATCCTGACCCCACACCTTCCAGAAAATGGAGGCACTTTACTGAAAACCACTCAGAAGAGAGAGCCATCTATAAACCCTGAGAACCTATCTTGCGAAATCTAATTCTCCTTGCTTTTGGCCAGTTGATACCATTCTTGTGTTACTTACTCATCTTTGTAAAGCCTAACTCTACAGAAAGAATCATGCTGAAAGAATTCAGCTTCTTGTCTTCAAGGCCAGAATGTTACCTGGTTGCTTTTGCCGGGGTTTTGGCAAATTGGTCACGCATGTATGTGGGCACATGAGGATATTGCAAGGATGGAGCGATCCCTCCAGAAAGAGCTGTTTTGTCTGAGATATATGGATCCCTCCCAGTGGAGTTTTGGGCAATGTATTGGCAGGTACCAGAGCAAGACAATAAACCCCCACTTGATGAATGCTATCGATTGCCTAGAAAAAGACAAAAGAAAAAGATTCAGTGAGATTAACTTTACAACATTTGGCATCCACCTAACAAAATCCATTATTCTATTCTAAGGTTTTTCTGTTTCTATCCATTCTAGGTCTAGAATCTGGAAGATTATTAAGATCCCACACATGTAAAGGCACCTAATCTTTCCAGTGATGGCTGATGGGTAAGGTACAATGTAAATGGACAGAGCTGGATACTGATTTGTAAGTCTCAATAACTGCTCTCTTGAATGACAATGTTCAAAATCCAGAACACTGTTTTTGTTCTTTAATAGATTACTAACATAGCTCAGTTACATAATCAAATATTTTTATTAAGAGCAACAGAAGTGTCAACAAGCCCTTGCTTAAGTGGTTTACCAGGTTATCAGGCATCCCCTCCACAAAACACCCGGGTGAGGCCCTTCGCACACTGAGCCCTGGAGGCCACCAGCTCCCGCGGTGCAGCCCTGCTCCCAGCCATGCACCTGTGTGCTCCCTGAGTGTCAGCTATGCTTGTGTCTACACCTTTTACACCAGCTGTTTGTGTTATGTGCTTGGACAATTTAATTAACTTTTATATCAGCTGATAAAATGTGAATGCAAAACAAGAGAAAGAATTATGCTTTGGGAAGACGCGTTAAAGGTGAGCTCCTAAAAAACGACTGTTGATAGGTATGGGCAAGTTAATTCTAAAAGGGAAGGATTATGTATTCCAGTTTCTTTCCAAATACTCATGTTCTAGACTAACTTAAAGGAAATGAAATCGAAAACCAAAGACAGTGTGTCTGGATGTAGTTTACGATATAAGTTGACCTGGGACCCAAACCAGTGTATCCACCCTCCCACTGCTCCACATCAAATGAAGGCACACTTAGACAGCTTGTGTTCCAATTTAATACTTGAAGAATTTCTTGTTTTCATGGTTTTCTGCTTCAACCACCTTTTAAAACTAGCTAACTATCAATACCAGTTCCAAACACCAGTTGAGAAGGTTCTTTTTTTGTATTACCCGCAAGTCTTACTGAAAAAGGAAATACAGCCTGAGAAGAAGAATGGACTGAGAGTCACAAAAGACAGACAAAGCCTTCTATTAAAACGACGTAAAAGGAATAAACCTGAACAGCATGTTCCTCAGACTATCCTACTAACCAACAGAGACGACTGGGAAATGGGAAGTCTGGAAGAGTTCCTAAGTCCCTGGTCTCTTAAAATATATAGGAATTTAGCAAACGTATTACATGTAGCCTGGATTCCTCAACAAAAACACACCATCTGGTAAGTCATCTAGTAACCACCTTCCTTAGAAGGTGCTGAGTTAAGTGTTTATATATACGCAGACCTGGAATGAAACAGTCCCTTGGCTCTAACCTACTAGAACATATGGTGTTCTTACTGTTCCACTCCAGATCCAAGTGTCCCAAGCTGCGAAGAAACTACAGAGAAAATAATGTCCTCTTATTTCATGCCCAAATTAGACCCCAAATGACTTTAACAGGAATGTGGATTAATGAGTTAGCACTGCATTTAATTCCTATAGTTGCTTTCCAGGGGAAAAAAAAATAACAAGTATCTTGGGGAACTCACTTCCTGTAACAGGAAAAAAAATGCATAACTCACCACAAGGTTCTACTACTACTATTCCCCGAAGTTCTTTCTGAATGAAGAAATAAGCATACGAACAGTATGAAAATACTGTTTGAAAATATGAACAGTATAAAAAACATTCTCTTTGCAGGTCTGACTTTTAGCCATCTTTCAGAGATCACCCAGTCCTACTTTCTTCATAGTTTTTTCTATCTAGTCTATCTTCAGCAGATTCTCTCTCTTTTCTCTGATTTTCCACTACAAACAACCTATGCTACACCAGCTGATAACTGAGAACCACAGACCCTGGAGACAGGAAGAAACCTTAAAAGTCGTCTGGTGTTATCACTTATCTCATGCTTGCAGCATTTCTTCAACACTACTAACTGGCAGTAACTACATCCAAATGCCCCACGCAGATGCGTTAAAGATACTGGAAACGATCTCAATACCTATAAGCTGCTACGGCAAGGACAGCCCATACTTTCTTTGGACCATCCATTTATCCAATAACTATTTACTGAGCCTACTCTGAGGATGTTCTAACATAGCTATTGGGTTCTGGGGACTGACAGGGAACAAGAGAGATAAAGTCTTGGCCTTCATGGGGCTTCTGTTACAGTGGATGTAGAAAATAATAAATATGAACACATACATTGATAAATACTGAGTAGAAAAGTAAGGACGAGTGAGGGGACACAGTGAAAAGGGATGTTATTTAGATAGAGCAGGACTCTCTAAACTCCCTGATGGAGATCATGCTTAGATTAATATTCTTTCTTAGGTCAATAATAATCACGATTGTCTTTTATGGAATGCAGGTACTAAATATTTCAATTCACTATCTAATTACCCTCAATTAATCTTTATAACGGCTATGTAATACAGATAATTTTATCCCCACTTTGCAGATTAGGAAAATAAACTCCGTGAGGCTAAGTCACCTGCTTCAAGGCACTTATGGGGTACAGAGTGGAGCTGGGATTCAAAGTATGATTCTAAATGAATGCTAGGCTCTTTTCATCATTCCAGCCATATCCCCCTACACTGAGAAACACAGAAACATATCCTCTAAAAACATACCCTTTATACTGAGCTCAAACCTGTCTTCTTCCCTAGTGGTTTATTTCACCTAGATCTCTAACTCCAGAGTAAAGCTCTTCCAGAGTAAGAACAGTACCTTATGTTTTCTTGGATCCCTCACACTCCAGGCATCACCTGGAGCCTCTAGTAATAAGACTGTAGCTGTTGGCACGGGGACTGGTTACAGTCAAAGATGTGTTTTACATCTGGACACTTAAAACGTTCACAGGTAGTAAATGCTCAGGCACAAAAAAGTGAAAGAACTTGCCAAAGCTAGTCAAATTCAATTGTTTTTGGTGGCCTGAGCGGAAATATATACTTTGTGGTCCACAAGGAGGCATGGTATAAATCATCTGATTTTGCTAGCATTACCCAGAATATTTCAGCAACAACGGGGAAGAAAAAAAATAAGGTGGCACAACTGGTTTTTTTCGAAGAAAATGCTGAAGCAGTGGCTGCTGCCACCTGTAACAACAAAGCCAGCCATCCAGACAGAGACCCCAGGTGCACTCACCTGGAGCACACGGCTCATCCACTGGAAACTATCTTCCTCAGAAGCGTCAGGTCTTTGTTCCGCAACTACCACGATGCGCTCATCATAAAATACAGACACAGAAAACACAGCAATTCTAAGAGAGACAGATCAAACACATCAGGACTCCCTTCACAACCAGTCCTATTTGCTTTGCTCAATTGGAACTACAGAGAGGAGACATCCCCACCGCACTGCCCAGGAATGAGGAGTTTAGAAAAGAAAACGTCACAATCATTGCCATAGAAACGAGGACTCAAAAGACATGTATTAAATAAGCACCACTATCGGGAATGATGGGACGTCGTGATGAATAAGACGGTCCCTGTCTTCGTGGAGCTCATGTGTCAGGGACAGAACAAACAAATAAATATGAAATAACGTCATATCGTGATACACACTAGGAACCCGAGGCGGGGGGGGGGAGGGGGCGGTGTGCGGGGGGGCGTGCTATGAAGGCGGGGGCGCTGGGCGGCACCTCCCAGAGGAGCGGACATCGGAGCAGAGACCTGAATGAGGTGAGGACGCGGGCCGCGCGGAGATCTGGAGGAAGAGGTTTCCGGGCAGAAGGAACGGAAAGCGAAAAGGTTCTGAGGTAGGAACGAGCTTGGCAGGTTTGAGGAACAGCAAGAAGGCCAGTGTGCCTGGAGCAGAGTGGTGAAGCAGAGAGTGATGGGGAGAGGTCAGACCCAGGCCCGGGTGCTCACGGGGGACCTGGGAGGCCAGGGGGAGGAGGCTGTTCTGAGTGAGGTCTCCGCTCAAACGTCCCCTTGCTAGTGAGGCATTCCCAGGCCGCAGGGATAAAGCGGCAGGCACCCTTCCCCCCCGAGTGTCATTCCTGCACAGCGCTCTGCAGCATCTCCAGAGGCATCTCGTTCCCTATGGTGGCACGCAGTCGGCACCCAATAAATATCTGCTGAATGAACGCATGAAATCATGGGAAGTCCCTGGGAGTTCCCATCATGGCTCAGCGGTAATGAGCCCAACTAGCATCCGTGAGGACGTGGGTTCGATCCCTGGCTTCGCTCAGTGGGTTAAGGATCTGGCATTGCCATGGGCTGTGGTGTAGGTTGCAGATGTGGCTGGGATCTGGCGTTGCTGTGGCTGTGGTGTAGGCCAGCAGCTACAACTCTGATTTGACCCCTAGCCTGGGAACATCCATATGCTGCAGGTGCGGCCCTAAAAAGAAAATAAATAAATAAATGGGAGGTTCCTGGAGGGTGGAGTACATGGCCAGCAAGCCTGACCACCTCCTCTCCTTCTTTCCTTTTATCCACACATATTTAATGAACACCTACCACGTGCCAGGAGCTGTGCTGAGTGCTGGGGATATGACTGTGACCAAAGACAGAAGGTCTAGTGCCCCATGGACTTTACCTCTCAGAGGAAGCCACACCATTACAAAAACTACACATTTTGGGAACTGGTTCTCCATTGGTTTAATTTTTCTTACTTATTCAAAAACTAAGGGACAACAAGACTGCTTTCAAGACATCTATCCATGGTCGTAAACTACTGAATAGCATATCCATTATTCAAATATCTACCAAATATCTTTTCTTGAATTAATAAGAAAAAAGGATATCTAATTGACTTCATTCATGGAATTCAAAATTAGTGCTTATGTACTTATGTCAATCTCTGCATTAAAATGGTATAATAATTTAGTTAGAGTCAGGTGAGAGACATGATTCTTAGACATGATTCTTACAACCCCTATACAGTGGCACCTAGCTCAATCAGACCAAATGGGACGATTTCTGTACTGAAGGAATGACAGAAGTTCAATGCTTTAGAATTCTCCTCAGTCCTTGGAGTTCAACACATGGTAATAATTAAAAACTGAAATACAGGATATGGTTATCATATTCTTCTCAATTACAGCCAAAGAACCAGACACTTTAAAATAAGTATTCAAAGCCTGGTTTCTGCTATGCTTAACCAAAAACAAACTCATCGCTTGGAAAGAGAATCTACAGAATACAACTCAAATCACCCTATAAAGATATCTTTAAAAAAATAAAAAAATAAAGGTAACTTTAGATTCCACTGGAAGTGCTAACATTTGAACTTTGTACCACTCACCTTCCTCTATAAACAGTCTTTATTGATTCAACAGCCAATCCAGTAGCAACAATGTCATCAGCATTATGTCTTCGGCCACTAACCATCAGTAACCCGTCCATTTTTCCAACCACAAAGACCAAGCTGCCCTGAGAGGTAACAATGATTTACACACTTAAATAGTAAAACAGAAATTTCATTTCCACCTTGAAATAATTCTCATAGAAATATAAGAAAACAATACCGTATTTTATGGATTCTAAGAAAGTGTTTCACATCTTGACATCTCAGAAACAGTCATCTTACAATTAATAGGATCCTTTTCTTTCTTTCTTTCTTTTTGGTTTTCTTAGGGCCACACTCTTGGCATATGGAAGTTCCCAGGCTAGGGGTTGAATCGGAGCTGCAGCTGCTGGCCTAAACCAAAGCCACAGCAAGGCCAGGTCCGAACTGCATCCGAGACCCACACCACAGCTCACGGCCAATGCCGGATCCCTAAGCCACTGAGCGAGGCTAGGGATCAAACCCGTGTCCTCATGGATCCTAGTCAGATTAGTTTCCTCCACGCCACAACAGGAACTCCCAGGGACAGATTTTAGAAGAAAATAAAACTAGGATACCACATGTGCACAGTTCATTTTCCTAGTCATGGTTATGTCCTAGTTCATCTCCTGTACTTAATCACGGGATGGATGCAGAGGAGAAAATTAAGTCATTTAACACTGGAATGAGGAAGAGATTAAGACAGTTTTAATGTGACAGTGAATGTCTCAGATTTATAAGGGTAATGCTCCATCTGGTAAGATTAGAAATAAGCTAATAAAGGTCTAAGGAATATGGTTGGAGCCTCACTTTTTCACTAAAATAACTGAGATGCAGGGAAATCTACTGTTAATGCCTTAAAAACATCACTGTGCAAATAATCCAATTATTTATTATTTCATATAATCAGTATCAATAATTCTCACACACTCATTTGCAATAAGCAACTTTTCCCATTCATTATAGAATTCCTAAATTTTAGGACTGACTACTTAGTTATACTCAATTATCTAATCATCTTCATTTGAATATGACTCACTGATTTACTGAGCACAAGACAGTGCCATATACTGACTGGGTTATGTAAGTAAGACATAATCTCTAGTCTCAAGAAGCTACTGGCCTATCCTTCTGTCATCCCAGAAGAATCAGCCATTTTCAACACAGTCTGAAAAGTGCTACGGTGGAAGTAAATGAAGAGAAGGAGACAGTCACTGCTAGTTCCTCAATTTCTCCTTTTTTTTTCACAGTAACAAAAGGAATTTCTAGCTGGGCATGGCTGACCAAAATAAAGACTGCATTTCGGCCTCCCATGCAAGTAGGTGTGGCCATGTGCCTAGTTCACAGCGATGCAATGTAAGCAGAAGAGCTGCTCAGCAGCTTCAGACAATCTCTCCTAAGAGAGAGGAGGACTGCACCTCCTCCTCTGCCCTGTTTCCTGGCATGCAGAAGCCATGGCTGGAGCCCCATCTTAGACCTCAGTGGTACAGGGGAAGCTGAAAGCAGCTGGGTATTTAAGAATTTCTTGGCGCTGAGTGAAGAAGTCAAGACAGCAAGTGTAGACATCTCTTTCTAGGAGAGCAATTCTCTTAGAAGTATGCCCTCACCCCCACCATCACCCATAAATGGTGGGGAAGACATGAAATAAAATTGAGTCTTTTCTTATTTAATCTGAGCTACCAGGAGGAGAAAAAAGAGAGGGTGAGGAGGAAGTGAGAGATGGAAGAGAAGTATGTGGGCTCAACTACGATAAGGAATGTCTACCACTTACAAAATAAAATTCAAACTTTCCATTATGTCATGCAAAGCCCTTCATTCATGCGCTGGCTCTCTGCCCTCCTCACTGGCTTGTGGAAGTAACTATGAGCTCTTTGAGAACAGATTTTGTACTCAGTGCCTCCAAATACCATTCGCTGAAAAACAAATTGTTCTCATTCAAAGAATTTACCGTCACATCTGGTACAGTACTGATAATCTGTATGAAAATGCTTTGTACACTGTTTATTACGGTTTTCCTTTGCTATTAAAGGTAACTTTTTCAGCACTCTTAGAATTTACTGTAACATATTAATCAAATCAAAAAAGATAGCAAGAGGAGTTCCCATTGTGGGTGAGCAGTAAGGAACTCTACTAGTATCCATGAGGATGCACGTTTGATCCCTGGCCTTGCCCAGTGGATTGAGGATCCGGTGTTGCCTTGAGCTGTGGTGTGGGTCACAGACACGGCTTGGATCTCATGTTGCTGTGGCTGTGGTGTAGGGTAGAAGCTGAAGCTCCGATTCGACTCCTAGCCTGGGAGCTTTCATGTACCACTGGTGTGGCCCTAAAAAACCAAAAACCAAAAACAAACAAAGAAACAAAAGGTAGCAAGAAAAAGTGAAGAGTTTTGAAAATAAAAAATGTCATCTTAAAAGTGAAAGGAAAAAAAAAACCCAAAGGAAACAAATGAAAAATAATGTCTTAGTTTGAAGGAATAAAATGATTTTGGGTAATGGAAGCAATAAACATTAATTCATTTTAGAACATTTTTAGTTCTGCTCTAAATGTAAGTTAAGCAACCCTGTAACGGTCCTAGACTAACAAGAATTTGTTTTGTGCAAATATTTGGGTCAGATGCACCAAAACAAACATGAAAGCATCACTTACTGGCCCTACAAACCCCAGCAATCCTGACCGGATGAATGGCACATCCCCAACAGGAGAGCCTGCAGAATTCACTGGAATCACCTAAAAAAACAAAAGAAACAAAATCTTTGTGTTTTTTTTAAATGCATTTGATTTTTTAAAGTCTTCAAAAAAAAAAAAAAGACTTCTACTCAATAATACATGTTTGTTGAAAATTAAAATCATATAATGAATCTGGTAATTCTTACCCCTTAAGAATAGCAATCATTTATAACTTGTTCTTTATCTCTCTATTTTTTAGATTAATATATTAAGAACTTTTTAAAAAGGCATCACAGGAGTTCCCTGGTGGCCTGGAGGTTAAGGATCCAGCGTTGTCACTGCTGTGGCCTGGGTTCGATTCCTGGCTCAGGAACTTCCACATGCCATAGGCATGGCCCGAAAAATAACTAACTACATACATTCATAAATAAATGGATCATATCATATATACAGTTTTCTAACTTGCTTTTTCACATATTATACGTTTCACATAATATACATATGTTGGATACCTTTACAAATTGGTCAGTCAATCTAGCTCCCTTTGAAGAGTTCCTTAATATACCATCACATGTCACACGGGGGATGAGACAACATATACGTTGGAGTTAGGTCTAAGGTCAACATCTGACTTGGCCACTTGCTAGAAATATGGGCCTTGGGTAGATTCCTAGACTTCTCCAAACCTCAGTTTCTTTGGCCATAAAGTGGAACTCCCAGTGCCTCTCCCAGGCTTAGAAAAAGGAGGAAGGGAATGTCAACAGATTTGTAGATGTAAGCACAGTTCCCAGCCCAGAGTGAGTACTCAGGAAACCAACAAAGTTAGTATTATGAGAATATAACAAGTCTTTCTGGCTAGGTAGGTCGTTTCTGATTTTTCACAAATTTTTTTTTTTGTCTTTTCTAGGGCCGCTCCCGCAGCATATGGAGATTCCCAGGCTAGGGGTCGAATCAGGGCTGTAGCCGCCGGCCTTCACCAGAGCCACAGCAACTCGGGATCCCAGCCGCATCTGCAACCTACACCACAGCTCACGGCAAAGCCGGATCCTTAATCCACTGAGCAAGGCCGGGATCAAACCTGCAACCTCATGGTCCCTAGTCAGATTCGTTAACCACTGAGCCACAATGGGAAATCCAGAATGAGTCTTTTCAATTTGAACAGGCTGTCCAACAAAATTATTACAAAATTTACATTCCACCAATGACATATCAGAATGTTTTTTCCTATACTCTGGCTACTATTATATGTTGTCAGTTTTTCCAAACTTTGTCAATCTGGTAGGTAAAAAAAAGATAATTCCACTGCTATTTTAACTGGATTTCTTTATTACTAGTATGGATTAATTTCTTTCTTTTTCAGGGGGGGCGGGTATGCCTGGGGCATGCAGAAGTTATGGATGGATTTCTTATCCTTGCGTTCATATGTGTTACAAAGGTTTTCTCACCAGTAACTTATTTTTAGGGCAGAACCCACAGCATATGGAAATTGCCAGGTTAAGGGTCACATTGGCGCTTCAGCTGCCAGCCTAGGCCACAGCCACACCAGATCTGAGCTGTATCTGCGATCTACATCACAGCTCATGGCAACACCAGATCCTTAATCCACTGAGCAGAACCAGGGATTGAACATGCATCCTCAGGGATACTAGTCAAGTTCGTTACCACTGAGCCACAATGGGAACTCCCCTAGTAGCTTATTTTTAAAATATAACTTTTGGAGTTTCCATTGTGGCTCAGCAGAAATGAATCTGACTACTATCCATGAAGACACAGGTTTGATCCTTGGCCCCGCTCAGTGGGTTAAGGATACAGCATTGCTATGGCTCTGGCGCAGGCCAGCAGCTACATCTCCAATTCAGCCCCTATCCTGGGAACCTCCATAAGCTGCGGGTGTGGCCCTAAAAAGAAAAAAGAAAAAAAATTAAATTAAATATAACTTTTATTTTCTGACTAGCCATTACTATGTCTTTTGTTCTAGTGAAATATTAACCACATTGGAAAATTCAGAGTCTAAATGTAAAGATCCATTAAGAAAAATATTAGACGCTTTAATTTGTAAAACCATTGTAATTGTTTTCTTCTTTTTGGTTAGGATTTTTATTCTATTTCACTATTATTAAATTTATACTGCAGATTTCAAAATTTCTTCATCACTATGGCCCTAACAACTTTAGTATTAAATCTGAGGATTTTGGCTATGCAGTTGCCCTCATAGGAAAAGCAACATAATAAAATATTATTGGTATCTTCAAAACACTTCTTGAGGATCTTGTTTATATAAAGAAAATGCAATGAAGAAAAAAAATCAGATATTGGAAACATACGAAGTCCAAGCACTTAAAAGAAAAACAAAGTGAGATTTAAATTAGTAAAATGTGGAGTTCCTGTCCTGGCTCAGTGGGTTAAGGATCCAGTGTTGCCGTGAGCTGTGGTGTAGGTCACAGACGTGGCTCGGCTCCCGAGTTGCTGTGGCTCTGGCGTAGGCCGGCAGATACAGCTCCAATTCGACCCCTAGCCTGGGAACCTCCATGTGCCGCAGGAGCGGCCCAAGAAATGGCAAAAAGACAAAAATAAATAAATAAATAAGTAAGTAAAATGTATATACACTGAGCAGAGGTAAGTAATCACCTGTGAAAGTAAACTAAGAGAGAGAACGGCAATAAACAGTTTATGAATGTCAGGAGTTCCCTTCGTGGTGCAGCGGAAATAAATCCAACTAGTATCCATGAGGACATGGGTTCGACCCCTGGCCTTGCTCAGTGGGTCAGCAATCCCGCGTTGTGGTAAGCTGTGGTATAGGTCGCAGATGAGGCTCGGATCTGCCGTTGTTGTAGCTCTGGCATAGGCCAGCAGCTGTAGTTCGGATTTGACCCCTAGCCTGGGAACTTCCATATGCCAAGAGTGCAGCTCTAAAAAGCCAAAAAAAAAACGTCTATGAATGTCCACTTCCTATCAAGGTGAATTGGTCACAATTTCTGAAGGCAGGCAAAGAATGTAGGAGTACGATGGTGGTGGTAATAATAGACATTAAATGATATATATATTTTTTTTTTCTTTCTTTCCCCCCTGTCTTTTGTCTTTTTAGGGCTGCACCTGCGGTGCTGGTCTAAGCACTATATGAACATTAGCTTGTTTAGTTGTCATAGCAACCCTGAGGTAGATACTAGCTTTTTAGGGCTGTACCTGTGGCACGTGGAAGTTCCCAGGCTAGAGGTCTAATCGGAGCTATAGCTGCTGGCCTCCACCACAGCCACAGCAATGCGGGATCCGACCCATGTCTTCGACCCACACCACAGCTCACGGCAATGCCAGTTCCTTAACCCACTGAGTGAGGCCAGGGATTGAACCCACATCCTCACAGATACTAGTTGGGTTCATTTCCACCGTGCCGCAATGAGAACTCCCGATTACTCACATTTAAAAGAAAAGGAAATCAGGGCACAGAAGGGTTACACAACTTACCTGAGGTCAGCCAATGCGTGTGGACTCGGGAGTCCAGCCCTGGAGAACACACTCCCAAGGGCTATACTGAGCTACTTCCTCTCAGCCAGCTTGGCTGCCCTGTGGTTACCGTGACCTCACCCAGCACTTTCCCCACCAAACCTGAACATCATGTACCTCAAACGTATTTTTTGTCACACCAGCAAGCCCAAAGTACATCATGCCTCCTGTTCTGGAGCTGACACAGATTTCTCCAATTTCGTCTGTTTTGCAGAGTTGGGGAGGTCCGTCGGGTTTCACAATGCACATCATCCCTAGTGTACAGAAAGCACAGTCAAGGGATAGTTTGGAAAACCTTCACAAAAACGACTTTGTCCTTATGAACCCAGAAAAGTTTCACATTTAATGAGTGGCTCAAGTAAGAATACCAAACAGGAATGTTAAAAAAAAAAAAAAAAAGACCTGACAATACATAGGTATATCTTAAATTTCTATCTTTTAGCCCTGATGGTAAATAATTTTAAAAATTCAGCAAAGGAGTTCCCGTCATGGCTCAGTGGCTAACGAATCTGATTAGGAACCATGAGGTAGTGGGTTCAATCCCTGGCATCGCTCAGTGGGTTAAGGATCCAGCGTTGCTGTGAGCTGTGCTATAGGTCACAGACGCAGCTTGGATCCTGCGTTGCTGTGGCTCTGGCATAGGCCGGTGGCTACAGCTCCAATCAGACCCTTAGCCTGGGAATCTCCATATGCCATGGGTGCAGCCCTAGAAAAGAAAATAAATAAATAAATAAAAATTCAGCAAATACTCGGGTTGTTGCTGTGGTACAGGTTCGAGCCCTGGCCTGGGAACTACTGCATGCCATGGGCGTGGCCAAAAAGAGAATTTTTTAAAAAATAAATAAGTTTAGGAGTTCATGCTGTGGTGCAATGGGATAGGCAGTGTCTCTGCAGCACCAGGACACAGGTTCGATCCCCAGCCTGTGGTTTGGAGGATCTGGTGTTGCTGCAGTTGCAGCATAGGTCACAAATGCAGCTTGAATCTGATCCTGGCCCTGGGAACTCCATATGCCACATGGTGGGAAAAAAAAAAAAAAATCAGACATGGAAGCAACTTAAATGTCCACTGACAGAGGAATGGATGGATAAAGATATGGTACATAATATACAATGGAATATAACAGCCATAAAAAAGAATGAAATAATCCCATTTGCAGCAACACGGATGCAACCAGATATTATCATACTAAGTGAAATAAGTCAGAGTGAAAGACAAAGATGATATGATATCACTTATATGTGAAATCTAAAAAAGGATACAAATGAACTTACTTGCAGAACAGAAACAGACTCATAGGCTTTGGAAACAAACTATGGTTACCAAAGGGGACAGGTAGGGGAGGGGGAGGGATGGACTGGGAATTTGGAATTGGCATCTGCACACTGAGGTATATGGAATGACTGGCCAACGGGGACGTGCTCTATAGCACAGGGATTTCTACCCCTACCCGATATTCTGGAATAACCTATTTGGGAAAAGAATCTGAAAAAGAATGGATCTGTATATACGTAAAACCAAATCACTTTTGTTTAACATCAGAAATTAACACAACACTCTACATCAACTATACTTCAGTAAAACTTAAAAAAGAAAAAAAAAAGAAAATCACTAATAACAAAAAAATCAATTCAACAAAACAAAACATACAACAGATGCAAGTCGAAGTTTTAGAGACAGTGACTTACTAAAAATGACTGCAAAGTTGAAGGAAACAGGTTAAATGAACTACCCTTTCACCAATCAAACTTAACAGGCAAAAAGCAGTGTACCCCTTCTGCAGCCACAACACTGTGGCAATTACAGTGGAAAATGGAAAACTTTAGTATCACTCAGTACTTAGCTTTCTTTTCTTTTCTTTTTTTTTTTTTCTTGTCTTTTTGCCATTTCTTGGGCCGCTCCAGCGACATATGGAGATTACCAGGATAGGGGTCGAATCGGAGCTGTAGCTGCCGGCCAACGCCAGAGCCACAGCAACGAAGAATCTGAGGCCGTGTCTGTGACCTAGACCACAGCTCACAGCAACGCCGGATCCTTAACCCACTGAGCAAGGACAGGGACCGAACCCGCAACCTCATGGTTCCTAGTCGTATTCGTTAACCACTGCGCCACGACGGGAACTCCAGTACTTAGCTTTCCACATGAACAGTGGTAACAGAGGCATTCACAACTAAATCACACAATTTTGCTGGAAGGTAAATTTGATTAGAATTATTTAAATGTTAGAGAGCCTTTGAGAAAATAAGTGACTACTAAATTTTGCATTCCTAGCTTTGGTTTTTTGTTTTGTCTTTTGTCTTTTTAGGGCCACACCCGTGGCATATGAAGGCTCCCAGGCTAGGAGTCAAATTGGAGCTGTAGCTGCTGGCCTACACCACAGCCACAGCAACCTGTATCTGAGCCGTGTCTGCGACCTAACCACAGCTCACAGCAACAATGGATCCTTAACCCACTGAGCAATGCCAGGGATTGAACCTGTGTTCTCATGGATACCAGTCAGGTTGGTTAACCACTGAGCCATGATGGGAACTCCACATTCCTAGTTTTGGATCTCATGTTTCCTCAGGCTCCACTGTCTCTAAAGACAAATCCTCACGAAAAGCCAAAGAGTGCTCCTGAGAACTCACCCCCAGGCATTACATGTCCCACATCCTGGACTGTCAGTGCTGAATTTTTATCTTCAGTATTCACTCGGATTACCCCATAGCTCAATCCATTCATGGAGAGAATGGCTCTTCCCGGCAAAGGGGCCCCTGGAACTCCAGGCCTGGAAACAAAATAAACCATCAAATTTGCTAAGTTGAATGATACTAAGAGAAAAATATGAATATAGGAAAGGAAACTTGCTCTGGCTACCACCCCCACACAACTCATTTTCTCTACCAAAAACATGCCAAATTAATCAAACTCACATACGCAAAGCATAGTCAACAATCATTTGGGTCGAAAAAGTAAATTTTAATCAGTTGTTAAGAATATATTGGCTTAGGAGTTCTCGTTGTGGCTCAGTGGTTAACGAATCCGACTAGGAACCATGAAGTTGCAGGTTCGATCCCTGGCCTTGCTCAGTGGGTTAAGGATCTGGTGTTGTGGTGAGCTGTGGTGTAGGTTGCAGAGGTGGCTCGGACCTGGCGTTGCTGTGGCTCTGGCGTAGGCCAGTGGCTACAGCTCCAATTCGACCCCTAGCCTGGGAACCCCATATGCCGCAGGAGCGGCCCTAGAAATGGCAAAAAGACAAAAAAAAAAAAAAAAAAGAATATACTGGCTTATGGCGTTCCCGTCATGGTGCAGTAGAAACAAATCTGACTAGGAACCTTGAGGTTGCAGGTTCAATCCCTGGCCTCACTCAGTGGGTTAAGGATCTGGTGTTGTGGTGAGCTGTGGTGTAGGTTGCAGATGTGGCTCGGATCTGGCTTTGCTGTGGCTCTGGCGTAGGCCGGCAGCTAAAGCTCTGATTAAACCCCTAGCCTGGGAACCTCCATATGCCGCAGGTTTGGCCATAGAAAGACAAAAAACAAACAAATAAATAAATAAATCATAAATAAATAAAAAAGACAAAGACTATATTGGTTTGGGTATACTACTTTCTATACATAAGCCACAATCAAGAACAGTCTACTTCAGAGTTCCCGTCATGGTGCAGCAGAAACAAATCCCACTAGGATGGGATGCAGTGTTGCCCTGCACTGTGGTGTAGGTCGAGGACAAGGCTCGGATCCGACGTTGCTGTGGCTCTGGCGTAGGCCAGCAGCCGTAGCTCTGATTGGACCCCTAGCCTGGTATCCTCCATGTGCCGCAGGTGCAACCCTAAAAAGACAAAAGCCAAAAAAAAAAAAAAAAACCAGTCTATTTCTAGTCTAACTAAGGATTCTGAAAAGCAAAACAAGAGAAAAAGAAAAAACTAACTCACAAATATGAGATGAGAATAATTAATGTAAAATTTCAATTTACCAGGAGAGGGAAAAATGAAATGCCTCCAACTGCCATACAAAGTCATTTTCACTTTCAGGTTTATGAAGCAGAAAATTAGATCATACCCCTTGTCACTACCTGGTCAATTCTGCACATTTGATTGAAGCTGTAACAGACATCAAGAGAACGAACATTCTGAACAATACCTGCGGATTGCAACCGTCATGGCTTCAGCAGAAGTAGCACATGGACAGATGGCCTCAGGTTTCAGACCATGGCTTTGGAACAGACTCAGGAAGGCATCACAGGAAGACACAGACCCTGAGGAGTTGAAACAGATCAACTTGAAAGCTGAAAATGTGATTTTCATTACTGCAGGAAACTGGTAAATGGTAGAAAGTCGACACATTTATATGTGAGTAATTAATTCCATGCAAATACTCTACTGTGCCTGTGAGACGGCTGATAGGTTTCAAGGACAAATGCATGCTCATCCAGCCCAAGAAAGGTCACTGACACTATTTAAAGTTACAACTTAGAAGAAGGCTGCTCCTACCAAACTGCCCAAGCAATAGCAGAGATGCACTGCAGGCAACAGGCAGCCGGTTTGGAAGCAAGCAACTCTTCCTGAAGTAACCACTGCATTTTAGCCAGGGCTCAATTCTATTAATATTCTGGCTTCGTTCCATCCGAGTCATGTGTTCTCTGACTTGTTTCTCATCAAGGTCAGTCCTGCGTCTGTGTTTCATATCAGGATGATCACTGTGACTACTGACAAAAATCCGCTGATAACAAAGAACAGAGTAGTGTCTAACGCTTTACCCGATTCTACCCTGGAGGAGGTGTGTGCTTGTGGGGAAAAGGAGGTGAGAGAGTAAGAGCTCTAAAAACTTTTGAAAACTCCTTTGATTTGCTGACAGGGAATTTACATAAAGTTTGGACATGTGGTTACATCAAGTCACCTTCTTACCGCCTTTTTTTTTTATTTACATGAAAGGACTTAAATGAGTGAGCAAGGAGTGGTTTCAGAAGCCTATAGCTCCACCAAATGATAAATGACTACATAAAAACGTAGCCTATCTATACAATGGACTATGACACGGCTATAAAAAGGAGTAAAGTACAGACGCATGCTACAACATGGATGAACCCTTACAGTACGCGGAAGGAAAGGAGCCAGGCACAAAAGACCGCATACAGCACGACTACATTTATATGAAATGTCAAAAATAGGTAAACAGAGAGAGGCAGGGAGTAGGTTAGCAGTTGCCTAGGGCTGGGGGACAGAGGATGAGAACTGGGGAGGGACTACTAACGGGCGCAGGATTTCTCTCGGGGATAACGACGTTCTAAACTTAGGTCGATGGTTACAGCTGTGTAACTGTGAATGCACTGAAACACAAAACTGTACTTTACGTGAGTGAGTTTTATGGTATTTGAATTATCTCTCAATACAGATGTTTTTTAAAAAAGTGCTTACAGAAGGGGGTGAAAACCTCAACCTACCTAAGCGAAGGCTATCCCCAGACTGACACTCTGGAAATACTCACAGGGATTAGCTCCATCCGTCACGATCAACATCCGGAGGGAACTCAAGCTCACATCTCTTTGGTCCCGATGTGCCATCATAGCCCAGTGCAAGTCTCGGCATTTCACTAAAGCCACCTTGGCTATGAATGCAAAGGGGATCAAGTCAACATGCGTGCTAAAATTGGTAGATATTTAATATACTGTAATAAAGACATCTTTCCTTATTTTAGGAATCATGAGATGGTCACTTAGAGAAAATAAAAAAGGTTTCAAAAAATTGTGCCAGGTGCTCTGAGGTCACAGGGAACTGATTGGACACATGACTGTCTTGCTCACTGTGGCCTGCAGGGAGGCCGTGGAAGCCTGGAACACCAAAGCACCCAATACATATAATTCAGGGCTCAGATTCAGGCACAGTCATCTCAATTCTTAAGAACAAAGTACAGGAGTTCCCGTCGTGGCTCAGTGGTTAACGAATCCGACTAGAACCATGAGGTTTTGGGTTCCATCCCTGGCCTTGCTCAGGAGGTTTAAGGATCTGGCGTTGCCGTGAGCTGTGGTATAGGTCGCAGACACGGCTCGGATCTGACATTTCTGTGGCTGTGCTGTAGGCTGGCAGCAATAGCTCCAGTTAGACCCCTAGCCTGGGAACCTCCATATGCCGCGGGTATGGCCCTTAAAAAAAAAAAAAAAAAAGAAAGAAAAAAAGAATAAAGTACATCAAGTGAGAGGACATCAGGTGAGATGAGCTAGAAAACATATCTAATTTTATAGTAACTGAACTTTAAAATCCGTCACAGCACCAAGGCATAGAGTTCTGTCTTTAGAAGAACAATTTGAAAATCCCTGCAATCTTCGTTCACACAGTCACATAATTAAAGCTTGGGTGTGTGTGTAACTACCTTTGTGGGCATGTACTCTTTGGACCCAAGAGAGAGGGCAGGTCTTCATAACCGAGTAGGGCACACTAATGGTGTGCATCTTATTCATTACATTCTGAAAAGCAAAGATAAAAAGTCATCAATACCTAAAACATACTTAGAATTTTAAAACTGAACTGATATTTTATTAACAATGTTAACTACGCAACACTCCAATACATGCTCTTTGAAAAAAAAAATCTAAAATATGAACTATAAGGTTGAAGCCTCCTTTGCTATCCATTCTCTAACACAGTGCCCTCCTTTCCTCCTCAGAAATAATCACTGTTACGAACCTGGCATGGATCCTTCCAGTCCTTTTTCTATGTATTCACAGATATATATTTGTCCCCACAGAAACATAAAAGTATTTTTTAACAAAAGGCATCATACTATACATCTATCTGCAACGTGCTTTTTTTTTCACTTAAATTGTTTAGAGCTAAATCTATGCACATCAGTATAAGAGAGACATAATTTTTGGAACTGCTCCATAGTATTCCAAGGTATGACTATACCACAATCTGTTTAGGCATTTCCCTATTACCAACAATTTTGTTGTTGTTGCTGCTGATAGACACAATCCATATTTATACTCATTTCCCTAGGCCCATGTGCAAGTGTGTTTCTCTAGGACAGATACAGGAAAGCTGTATTGCTGAGTCTTTTTTTTTTTTTTTTTTGGTCTTTTTAGGGCCGCACTGGCGGCATATGGAGGTTCCCAGGCTATGGGTCCAATCAGAGCTGTAGCTGCCGGCCTACGCCAAAGCCACAGCAACGCCAGATCCGAGCCTCGGCTGTGACCTACACCACAGCTCACAGAAATTTGGGATCCTTAACCCACTGAGCGAGGCCAGGGATGGAACCCGCAACCTCATGGTTCCTAGTTAGATTCCTTTTCTGCTGTGCCACGATGGGAACTCCAGGATGTGTGCTTTTTAAAGTGAACAGATAACTGCCAAACTGCCCTCCAAGAGCCATGTGCCTTCATCATGCTCATGCTTGCCACATACCATGAAGGGCTGCATCTTACACAGCAAGAAATCAGGGCTTCTCTGTTGCTTACAGGAGGTCCTGCCCAGACCTGTGAGGTGTCTGAGTAGATAAAGCTGAGGAACCTGAGGGTGTCATGCAATCTGGTATCTCTCCTGCCATCCAAATCAAACACACCAGGATGCCCTGTCCCCAAGGAGACTCAGCCTGACATGGTAACTAAGTCTTGGTATTTAGATGGCCCTTTTGTTTAGCACCCAAGTGGTCCAAAGATAACAAGATGCCACTGTCAACCGCTTTTTCCTCTCTCCCCCAAGTCTCTAGCTATGCTGTCAAACTTTTGTATTTCAGGGAAAGAATGGTGTTTATAACCACTTCTTCACACATGCCCTTATCTTGTTCTGTGTATCACAGAGAGAAGATTCCCTCAAACTCCTCAAAAGGTTTTTCAACCTCTGATAAAAAAAAAAAAAATGGAGTTCCTGTTGTGGCTCAGTGGAAACGAATTCGACTAGTAACCATGAGGTTGCGGGTCGATCTCTGGTCTTGCCCAGTGAGTTAGGGATCCTGTGTTGCCATGAGCTGTGGTGTAGGTCGCAGACTTGGCTTGGATCTGATGTTGCTGCGGCTGTGGTGTAGGCCGGCAGCTGCAGCTCCAATTAGACCCCTAGCCTAGGAATTTCCATAGGCCCCACATGTGGTCATAAAGAGCAAAAAACAAAACAAAAGAAAACAACCTAAAAGGGGAAGGGCTTCAGAAAAGAACTAGAAAGTATATATGCTCAAGGAATAAATGCTTTTACTTTTTTTTTTTTTTTTTTGACTGTGCTGTGATGTGCAGAAATTCTGGGGCTAGGGATCGAACCCATGCTACAGCTGCAGATCTGAGTCACAGCAGTGACAACACTGGATCCTTAATCTGCTGAGCCACCAAGGGACCACCAGGTTTTTACTAACTTGAGGGGTCCTTGGAGAAAAGGGGTCTCGTTCCTCTTCCCCAAGCTTCATTTGTCCTTTCAATTCTGGGATCCTGTATCTCTTCTCTCTCCCCTCCTAATCAGCAGGCCACATATGCAGCTTTTCCCGCTTGAAATGTCCCTCCTCTAATTCCACCCCCAAACATCTCTATATGGGCTACATCTAACCGATTTTTCAGTCCCAGTCAGCTGTCACTTCTTGCATAAAAACTGAGGCCAGGAGTTCCCATCGTGGCGCAGTGGTTAACGAATCTGACTAGGAACCATGAGGTTGCGGGTTCGGTCCCTGCCCTTGCTCAGTGGGTTGACGATCTGGCGTTGCCGTGAGCTGTGGTGCAGGTTGCAGATGTGGCTTGGATCACGCGTTGCTGTGGCTCTGGTGTAGGCCGGTGGCTACGGCTCCGATTCGACCCCTAGCCTGGGAACCTCCATATGCTGTGGGAGCGGCCCAAGAAATAGCAAAAAGACAAAAAAAAAAAACCAAAACTGAGGCCACAGCTGAGAGGAACTCGCCTTTTTCTAACTCCCTTAGCACCTAAGTTACCTGTTCCTGTATTATGGAAAGTAGCCTGATCTATCTTGTTAATGCTATTCTTGCATTGCGGCATAGAGCCATTCAAGACATTTTGTCCAATGGCAAGGTTAATTACCCACAGTTGCAAAGTTCTAGACATATTCATGTAATCTTTTCTCCAGAAAAGAGGTAACCCTCAAACACAGTTTAAAAAAAAAATCATTAAAGAACAGTCTTATGTAGAATTTTTAAGCTTTGAGCCATCATAGCAAATGTTTTTAATTTTTTTGGTCTTAAGTTCTCTTACATACTGTTATGGAGAGGTATGACCCACACAGTGAAGAAGAGATAGAATTATATTCCCCTTTAAAAAAAATTACCATTTGTATCACAAAATCAAATTCCCCTGGAAAACATTAGTGATCTTTTGGCTTAAATTTCAAACAAGCACTGAAAGATGCTTGTGGTTACACAGCACACACAATGATCTAAATCATAAGCACAATTTACACCAAAAGCCTTAATTCTATGTAGCTTACCGCAAACATGCCATGCCATAGCCCAGCATCTTTCTTAAAGTCCAAAACATTTACTACTGTTTCTCCTAAAATAGGAAAAGCAGGGGAAAAAACCACAAAGAAATTACCTTTAATGTTAAAGAGCAAAATTATGTCAATTGTCTCTATGAACAACTGATTTGGTACTTTTACAGAAACTACTAAAAGCTCTCTGGGTCTTCTGAGTCCTTGAGGGTCCCCTCAATTTGGCTGGGGAGTTGATCCCAGGGTGACATGGTTACAGAAGAGAAAATGAGTTTGGAATTCTTTGATGTAGGCACTGTCTTTGAGACAGTAATTTTTTTCCTAACTATATAAGGAATACATGTTTACTTCAGAAGCTTTGGAAGTTTCACAAGTGCATGTAAAAAACTATACTTCCTAGGAAAAAATAAAAAACCTTGGTGTACGTATGCATCTATATGCTATATCTATATACATGCAGGTGTACTTCTAAGTTTATACACTTACATAGAGATCAGACATAACAAAATTGCCACATATTGCTCTGTATCTAATTTATTTCCACTATGATATACTGAAACAATCTTTAATATTGAAGAATATGAGCTTTAATACCTCAGAGTATAAACCTATATAAATGCACTATAATTCAATCAATCATCCTCTTGGCATTTTGACTGATTTCACTACATTTTTTCTTTTTTCTTTTCTTTTCTGCTTTTTAGGGCTGCACCTGAGGCATACGCAAGTTCCCAGGCTAGGGGTTGAGTCAGAGTTGTAGCTGCTGGTCTATGCCACAGCCACAGCAACGCTGGATCTGAGCCGAGTCTGTGACCTACATCACAGCTCATGGAAACGCCACACCCTTAACCCACTGAGCGAGGCCAGGGATTGAACCCAAGTCCTCACTGATCCTAGTTGGGTTCATTACCACTGAGCCACTACGGTAACTCCTACATTTTTTCTTTATCAGACAAGAATGCAGCTCTATAATGCTGCTCTAAGAGCATGTACTAATGTTTCATTCTATGAAAGGAAAATCAAACATTAAAAATTAATATTGTGAGGAATAATCTAAGGGAAATAGTCATTACACAATATTATCAACACATCCAAAGTCTGATAATCCAGAATACATTTCTGTGTTTTAATTTGTGCTTTCTTTTTTTTCCCCCTCTTTTTATGGCAGAACCTGCGGCATGAGGGAGTTCCCAGGCTAGGGGTTTAAATTGGAGCTAAAGCTGAGGCCTACGCCACAGCCTCAGTAACACAGGATCCAAGCCAATCTGCGACCTATGTCACAGATTGTGGCAACACCAGATCCTTAAACCACTGATCGAGGCCAGGGATCAAATCTGTATCCTCATGGATGCTGGTCAGATTCTTAACCCGCAGAGTGACAATGGGAGCTACTAATTTATGCTTTCTGGTAGCAGAATTTCTCTGACTCTAACTCCCAATGTATAGCTGGTGGCAGCTCTATATGCACAGGGAGATGGAGATACCTGGCATTCCACAGCAAATAAACACATGGTTTTAATTAGTTTTCCACGTCTCCACTCTAGACATTATGCTTTACATATGTGGTCTGCCCAGAATGTTAGTTCCTTTCAATTACAGCATATTTGTGAAAAAGAAGAAAGCAAAAGCAAGCCAGGAATGTGTCTCAGAACATCTCCCTCTGAATGCGGTCGTTAACTGGAATCCAGTCACCCAGCACTCTGCTCGCAGTCACACACATCTGAGCTCACAATGCAGGCAGTCATGGGATGAAGTCTGACCTTCAGAATAATTGCAGGCCTGGGACAGAGCTTGGCAGTGAGACAACATTGCAAGGCGGGACACTGTAACTCCCATGACACTCCCTTCTTTGCTTGTTTTATACTAGAAAAAAAAAAAATCACAAAAAACAAAAAACATAAGAAACAATAAAATGGGTTATTTCAAATGACAAAACTAGAATCCAAGAATGAAACCCAGAAAGGCCATGACGATGGGCTGAGTTTAACATTTCATATAAATATCTGAGGCTACGTACTAGGGCCCCGATTCTAATCACCCAAAGATACGACTGGGGAATGACAAAGCTCAACAAAAGTATGTGTGAGTAAGTCTTCAAAGTTTAATTAGTCAGCAGTGTGAAGTGGCTGCTAAAGGAGCTAAAACAAACAAGTGACTTGAGTTGCATTAACAGAAGCAGAGTACCCAAAAACACACACAAACACGGCAGGCAGAGCTAAAGGTGTGTGAGCTGTGGTCGTCTATCAGCAGCTCCGGGTTGGGAGGGGAGACTGAGAAATGGCCTGTTCATTTCTACAAAACAGTCAACTATAATTTTGTTTTCACCACAATGCTCCAATGAAGCTGCTTTTTTTTTTTAACCAAGATCAGCCACTTTTTTGTTGTTAAATCAAAAGGACACATTGCATATTTTAATTTCCCAGGCCTTTCAGTAACATCTGATACCTTTCTTGATACTTTCGCCTTCCTTGGCTTTTACGACACTCTTTCCTACTCATACTCTCTCTCTCTACCCTGCCCCTTCCACTTCCTGTGCTCATCCCTTGCATGCTGCCACTCCCTGAAAGTTTTGTTCTTCCTCTTCTCTTTTTACTTTGTTTAATCAGGTGAATAACTGATGACTCCTGATTCTCTAGCTCCAAGCTACACCTCTCTCCAGAGATCCAGACTCAGGTCAACTGATCTGCTTGAGAGACCCACAGTGCTGTGAAACCCAACAGAGCCAACACCCCACCCCCTGCCCATGAAAATTCTTCTTGCCGTATTTTTTATCTTTTTCTTTTTGTCTTTTTGGGGCCATACCCCCAAAGCATATGGACGTTCCTGGGCTAGGGGCTGAATCAGAGCTGTAGCTGCCGGCCTACGTCACAGCCACAGCCACGCTAGATCCAAGCCACATCTGCGACCTACACTGCTGCTCACAGCAACGCCAGATCCTTAACACACTGAGCGAGGCCAAGGATCGAATCTGCATCCTCATAGATACTAGTCAGGTTTGTTCCCCTGAGTCACAACAGGAACTCCTGAATTTTCTATCTTAGTGAAGGATGCCATCATCTACCTAGTTGTCCAAGTCAGAAATCTGAGTGTCTTTCTTACCTCCTCCCTCTGCGGAGTAGGTCAGTAAACCCTGCCTCTTCTTTTTTTTTTTTTTCTTTTTGGGGCTGAACTCTCGGCATATGGAAGTCCCCAGGCTAGGGGTCGAATGGGAGCTGCAGCTGTCAGCCTATGTCACAGTCACAGCAGCAGGGGATCTGAACTGCATTCTGTGACCTACACCACAGCTCATGGCAATGCTGGATCCATAATCCACTGAAGCAAGGCCAGGGATTGAGCCCACATCCTCATGGATACTGGTTGGGTTTGTTACCGCTGAGCCACAATGGGAACCCCAAGCCCTGCGTCTTCTACTTCCGACTGTCTCTCAACTCCATCCACTTTTTCTCCATCCCCATCACCACCAACTTGAGCTCACCTGGTTAACTATAAAAGCTCCTTGTTTCCCTTCTTAACCCGCCACACAAATCTTTTCGCAGTATCTTTATTCTTTTCACTCCTCTGCTGACAACACTTTTAATAGCTCCCTATTATGCTCAGGATGCTTGAAACTCACTAGCAGTGTTCTGTGTGTAATAAGAGGGTCCCAAGTGAAAATTTCAAGTTAATTCAGAACAGCAGAAGCCTAGAAATGTAGGGGACAGTTGCAACTGAAGCCAGAGAGCTAAGCAAGTGCCACATAATGAAGGGCACTTCCCCTTTCAGGAAGAACCGCTAAAGAAGACTGAAAAGGAGTGGTCAGTGAGTAGCTAGAGAGTCAGTGAGCAGTTTTAAAGAAGAAAAAGAGGTGAACAATGTCATCACAGAGAGATGATATAGATTAAGAACTGGTTGCTAAATTTGGTATTTTAATAAGCTTGTCTGTTTACTTGTCTGTCATTTAAACACTCAGATCGCTTCCATCTTTTTTTTTTTTTTTCTCCTTTTTAGGGCCGCACCTGCAGCATATGGGAGTTCCCATGCTAGGAGTCAAATCGGAGATGCAGTTGCCAGCCTACACCACAGCCATAGCAACACGGGATCTGAGCTGCATCTGCGACCTACACCACAGCTCCTGGCAGCACTGGATCCCTAACCCACCGAGCCAGGGATCGAACCCGAATCCTCATGTATACTAGTCAGGTTTGTAACCCACTGAGCCACAAGGGTAACTCCTGATCCCTTCCACCTTTAAAAGCAATCCTCCTTGCATCCAATATCACCACATTCATTATGTCTCAAAGTTACTGCCCACTCTCTTCCTTTTATAGCCAAAGTTATCACCCCAGGGCTCAAGGTTGCATGGGTTTTTTTCCCCAAACCTTTAAAAAAAATTTTATTAATGTTTATTCACCAATTTAGCAAACAGTTAGTGAGCATTTACTATTATGTTTCAGGCAAGAGGCAGAGTACTCAAAGGCATAGCTTTTAGAGTGAAACAGATGTGACTTTGAGTCCCAAATCTGCCATGTTTGAGTCAAAGGTTTTACATAAACCTTCGGCTGGTTACTCAAGTTAGTTCAAGTCTTAGTCTCCTCATTACAAAGCGGGTTTAATAACAACCTCACAGGGCACTTGTGTGGATTGATTGGGATAATGCATTTAAAGCACTTGGCCCAGTGCCTGGTATGCAGGAGGGCTCTATATTTTAACTGAATTATATTATTACAATCCCTCTAGCCATCTTGCTCTTTATCTCTCTCTCTCTTTTTTTGCTTTTTAGGACTGCACCGATGGCATATGGAAATTCCCAGGCTAGGGGTCAAATCGAAGCTGCAGCTGCTAGCTTAAGCCACAGCCACAGCAAAGCAGGATCTGAGCTGCGTCTGCGACCTTCTGTGACCTACCACAACTCGAAGCAACGCTGAAATTTAAACCTCTGAGTGACAACAGAAATTGAACCCGCATCCTCCCGGATACTAGTCAGATTCGTAACCACTGAGCCACAACAGGAACTTCAGCTCTTTATCTATTTGTTCTTTTCAAGCACAGCTATTTTTCCTTCTCACTTCTCTAGTCTCCTGCTTCTCCTATCACCCCACCCCCATCCCTAAAGCAGCAGAGACATATCTCTGCCAGTTAATTATTTCTTTAAACCTCTGAACTTTCTCTAAGTTTTTTGCAACTTTCTTACATGGCAAGGATCAATGTCTTTGCGGTCTTTCTCTTGAATACATATTTATGTTAAAAATAATTAGAATAGATGGGCCACTGTAAGGCATTTTACAAAGAGAAAGATGGAAATCTAACAAACCGGGAAGATCTACTGACATTAAAACAGCAAAAAGTTAGTTTTACATTGAAGCCAAAAGAAAAGCCAGAATACATGTCCTAGTCTCAAGACTTACCTCAATGTATGCTGGTTCTGTACCAGCAGGTGAGATGTGGGGCTGCCAGTCTTTAGGTGGCTTTGAAAGGTACTTGGAATCTGTTACAACCCACTTGAGCCGGGGCCAACCTAAATCAAACCCAAAATAAAAATTGAATTGCCTAAGCCTTTAGGAAAGGAGTCCACAATGTACATCAAGAGGCCAAATCAAGATCATTTTATAATCAGTAAAATACTTTATCAGTGTCTAGTGATGACCAGTTATACCTTCTTTCAAAAGTACAATTGTTCCACACGCTAATTCGTCTGTGACATTACCTCAACAAGTGGGAGGTCCATTTGGCAGTGGAAGGCCACTGAGGTTAGTGGTCTACCCTCTGTCTCTACATGTAGCATTTAGCTTTAGTGAACAGAGTGGTGGCTTTCCAAACATCAGTATAAAGTTTAAGGGTGTGGGCTGTGGAATCAGATTTGGGTTCAAATTGCTGCTCTGCCATTTATTAGCTGTGACTTTGGGCAAGTTACTTAACCTCTCTGTGTCTCAAGTTTCCTCACCTGTAAAACGAGGATAATAATGGTACCTACTTCACAATATTGTGAGAATTAAATAAGAAAATGTATGTTAAGTACTTAGCTATTGTTAAATTAAGACACGAATTAAAGCACTCAGCTTTAACTTTTAACAAATAATTCAGGTGCACATATTACTAACCTTTAAACTGTACAATTTCTCCATTCTGGGTTTTTGGCAATCCCTTTAGACAAACTTCACTAGTAAGAGCTAAGGCAATACCGCAGCTTCCTAGCAAGAAGCCAATCTGCTGCCCTCCAGCATCCTGTGAAGAAAAGATAATGCGCACAGCAGGGGAGTGAACATGAGCATACCCAAGGCCAAAACCGGACACTTAGTAATGCTCTGGCACCTGTGTGATGCATTCATGGACCCCCCCCCCCACCTCCCAATATCTGGCAGGTGTCAAAATCCAGTGACAATATGTTCTCCCAAATAATTTCTATAATACAATGATTTCCCAAGTGTTAATCAAACATTTTATTAATCTGACATTGCAAATGATGAATATACCAGCCAAATGTGACCATTTACTCAAAGGTGAGCCATGCACTTCTTTTAGATTAATCTCAGTCAAATGAAATAAAAGTGAACACGGTTAAGTTGTCTTGACTGAGCCACACCCCCCCAATCCAAAAGCAAAGCAGTTCAGGTCAGAACAAGGTAAACAATGTAAATGGATACCGAATGTCCAAATTTATCATGAAAGTGAATGGACGGTTATACCCCAGTCCATATACTGCTTATTATTTTATTTTAAAGGAGGTAGATTTAAGCCTTCCTTAAAATGACGGCAGAGAAAAATACCAAAAGATACAGCCTAAAGCATTTCCATTAAAATGTCATCTTAAAAGTATCATTATGAAACCACATGAACACTGCCAATTTAATAATTTACGAAAAACCCTATGATTTCCTGATCAATCTAAAGACACCATATCCCATCAGCTAGAGTTTCAGAGATGTTACCAATTTGTTTTTCCTTTCTTTCAGAAAATAACTTTTTTCTTGTAAACCCACAGTCTCTACCATATTTGTGATTATCATCAATAAACTACATGAGGAAATAAGGGTCAAACAACTCATGGAGAAATCATTTGGTTAAACTTTGATACTTGCTTCGTATGCTTCATTTTAGTAGGGCTGATGTGCTGTGAAAGTAAATCCTATACTGGGAGTTCCCATTGTGGCTTGGCGGTTGGTGAACCTAACATCCATGAGGATGCGGGTTCAATCCCTGGCCTTGCTCAGTGGGTTGGGGACCCGGTGTTGCCATGGGCTATGGTGTAGGTCGAAGACGCAGCTCGGACCTGGCGTTGCTGTGGCTCTGGCGTGGGCCGGCGGCTGCAGCTCCAATTGGACCCCTAGCTTGGGAACCTCCATGTGCTGCGGGTCTGGCCCTAAAGAGACAAAAAGACAAAAAAAAAAAAAATTAAAAAAAAAGTAAATCCTATACCTGAGAGTAGTACCATGACATCACTGCATCACCCTTTGACTTACTGGAAATCCTAGATGTTATGATACAATTAAAGGAAATTCCTTTACAGAAAGGTTTCACCTATTGTAAATATGGATTATCTCTGAAACAAGAATGGTATTCTTCATAAATGGTAATTGTTGAAAAATCAAGAATGTGCCCAAGATTTTTAAGTGATACACACACATACCCACACACATATTACAAATATCCTATCTTAGTTGAAAACATGTTATTTCATGAAACTTATAGCTATTAATAAATAAATGTCCTACAACTTTTACGTTTTTAGAAAGTGAAGCTAAGTACTTAAGAAAATGGTCAGACTGTTTCTAATGTTGTAACTGAGTCAACTGACCCAAGAACCCAACGCCTGTCATGTCACATAAGGGTACAACTGTCTTAAATTTAGCACTGTTACCTTTCTGGTAAGAGGTACCTCTATAGGCACAGGAATCACTTCTGCCAGGAGACATCCATGAAAAGCCACCATAAACATGACAGGATCATTGTTGGGGTAAACCAGGGCTACCTAAAATGCACAATGGCATTCAATGACAGAGGAATAAAAGACGAATGCTTCTGATGTCACTGCCTGATACATTTATATAACATTTATCATGAACATAATAAATCAAACTACTCAATAGCCTAAAGGACTTAGTTACCATGAAGGAGGCACAAGTCTAAAAAGATCTCTGTCACTGCCGTGACTGTACCAGACACAATTTGGGGACTATAATGTAATTCCTCATCATCACCCTAAGAACTTTTCACCGGTGACTGAGCAAGGAAAGCACTCACCTTGGAGTTCCCGTCGTGGCTCACCGGAAAGGAATCGGACTAGCATCCATGAGGATCCCTGGCTTCGCTCAGTGGGTTAAGGATCCGGCATTGCTGTGAGCTGTGGTGTAGGCCGGTGGCTATAGCTCCGATTCAACCCCTAGCCTGGGAACCTCCATATGCCATGGGTGTGGCCCTAGAAAGACAAAAAAAAAGAACTCACCTTAAGTGGTAATTACTTGTGAAACCTTAGGCAATTTACTTTAGTGCAGGGCTAAAGCAATAAAATAAATGTGATGGATTTCTCTAGATAGACTAGTATATTAAAGAATAAGCCTTATATCACTCAGAAAGAACCTACAAACATTGATGGACTTAATTACCACCTTAGGGCAAAACTGAAGCCTTCTTAACTTTTTAACAAATTTATTGCTTTAACGCTTACTCATTTAACCAATAATGCAAGCATTCTGGCAAGAAGGCATTTGGTATTAAGGGTAAGCAATACTGACAGAAACCATTATGGATATAAAGTTAATTCATTTACAAAAGATAAAACAGTGAAACTTCCATAATATGTTCAAACCCGTGAACTCATCTGTAGCATATCCCCAGGATAACTGACTCTTCCTATTTACTCAGGAAGTGCAGAAACACAGAAGTCACTATTGGTGTGGAGTTTGCTACCTGGCTTGGATATTTGCAGATTAACATTTGAAACTTCCATTATGTTACTGTACTCTTGTTTTCCCTTCTCTTCCTTTCAAATTTTCTTAACTCCCTCCCAAGATAAATTCAATCCTGAACTTTCTGGAGTTCTAAAAAATACTAACTCCACAAGACATTTAAACAACCCCTTTCCTTTCTGCACACAAGCGTTCATATCGTTAGCAAGACACAAAATTACCACCTCAGGATTCAGTAAATATTAGGAAACACTCACATGTCATCCTTGTAAGTGAAAGTCATACTTTAGATACCTTTTGCCATAATGCAAAAGTATTTTTAAAAGGCTAGTTTAGGATCTTCTGTAATTATGAGTCTACTATGACAAATTCTGTTGTATATGTAGTTGGTGTTTCATTCTACAATTCCAAATGAAAAGGGAATTTTTTTAATATAATCACTGCTTATACTCTCTGTGCTGTACATTATATTTCTGTGACTTATTTACTTTATTTAAAAAATTTTTATTGGGGTGCAATTGCTTTACACTTGTATCAGTGTCATGTTTATAGCAAAGTGGATCAGTTATACATATACGTGAAGAATAATGTTTGATGATTAGAAGTAATTGTATTTAGAAAGTGGGAAAAATATTAAGAAAAATTGTTTTTAATGGCAGCTCCAATTAAAGAAGAAATTAATGATTTCAATTTGTTTCTTCTTAGAAGTAACCTAAGTCTTCCTTCCTTTCTACATAGAATCCCAGAAAATTGTTTTAAAAGTTTTAAGGGGCATTTAATCAAAGAGTAAATTTGATTGCTATTTTTGTTGTCTAAATATTGAAATATTTACATTTATCTTTATTTTCATTAGTACCTCAAGAATTTACTGCAGAAAGAAACACATGAATATCTTCAAACTATAAATGCAAGAATTATAACCTAGCCTGGAGCCAAACCATTTTCCATTTTCTAAGAATAAGAGTTACATAAATTGTGTTCTTGTACATTAAAAATCCAGAATGTGCATGATAGAAAACAATAAAGCATCAGCCTCTCAAAATAAAAAAACCAATTACCCTGTCTCCAGGTTTTAATACAGGTTCATTTTTGGTCCCCAGTTTATTAAGCAGAGTGTAGGCCAACTTCAAACTTCTACTCCACAACTTTCCTGGGAAAATAAAAGAAAACAGGCATATAGAAACACACAGGCCTACTTTAGCAAGAGGGCATTCAGCTCATCAGCACAATGAGTAAGAAAAACAGCCATTGGCAAATGATGCATTAGACAAGCATCACCCTCAACACACAAGAGGCCCTCCCCCAGAAAAACTGCTTTAGAGTCACTCTAGTTTATGAAAGCCAGTCCTGCCTTCAAGCAAAAAGAAAACTAGAAGCTCACTTTGATTTAGATACTATTTTAAATTCTTCTCTGAAGTAATCTGAGTATCTTTAAAATAATCTGATGTGAGCTGATCATATTTAAAGGGAAGGAAACATTTTTTTATAACAGGATTGAAAATCAGAAGCGCACTTCTTTCTAAGCATTTGCTGAAGAACCACTTATATAAGGTATTAGACACTTGAAGTAACTACAAAGCAAAAGTCTGATTCAAATGACTAAGCATTCCATACCACTACATTTCAGTGAAAACAGACAGTATCATGGAAATTAACTATGTGAAAGGTGGATATATTCATAGATGTTAAATGAACATGCAAAGATTTGGCTAGTTGACTGCTTTAAGGGTTATGTGGATGAGATTAATGTACTGCTTCTGAAATGAATGTTAAAAACTATTTTTTGGGGAAATGGGGAAAAAGCTTACTCTTCCCCTCTTCCTGCTTCCTTTCACCAACTACCTTTAGAAAAACTCTTATTTTAGGAGTTCCTGCTGTGGCACAGTGGGTTGAGGATCCAGTATTGTCACAGATCTGGTGCAGGTTGCAGCTGCAGCTCTGATTCGATCCCTAGCCCAGGAATTTGCATATGCCATGGGTGCAGCCAAAAAAAAAAAAAAAAAATCTTAAATTATGAGGAAAGTGAAAGAAATAATTTTATTTTGCATAGCTGTTAGTTTTATATACAACTTATTCAGAGGATCAACAAAGACAGAAACTCATGTCAATCTGCACAATTCTTTAAATAAAAACTTTTTTCTCTAAAATTATTCTATATGTAGGTCTACAGACACCATATACCACTTGTGAAGGGAAAAAGAAATCCATCTGAAGAAACTACTATAAAATCTCTCACCCCAGGTTGAATCCATTCTTCTCGTTATTAAAAAAAAAAAGTTATTTAAAAATTTTATAAAACAAATTATTTAAAAAATAAAAACTAAAAACTTTAGCTGGGATGCAAAACTAAATGGAAAAGTACTGATTCTTTGTTGTTTTTTTTTTAATAGAATTTTGTGCTTATTGCATACAAGAAGCAGGATGAAGTAAATGACAAAGATCTAAAAAGTAACCAATTTCAATTATTTTATTTTATTTTTGGCTGCACGTGTGGCATGTAGAAGTTCCCAGGCCAAGGATCAAACCTGTGCCATTGCAGTAACAGCACTGGATCCTTAACCCACTGAGCCACAAGGGAACTCTCCAATTTCAATTTTTAGATAAAATGACTTGATTTTTACCATACACCATTCATCCTACCCAAGTGTCTTCCTAAAATCCTGTCTTAATGTTTAAACATCAGTGGATCTACAAAGTCTCTTTCTTATTTCTGTGCTTTTAAATATTAGCTGACTTGTAATAGCCACTTCAGCAAATGAAAATACTTGGCAATAGCTGTACTCAGAACGTAGCTCCTATTACAATAATTCTAAAGACCCAGACCAACACAGAGACCAGTAACTGCTCAATGGCAAGACAAAAATATTACCCATGATAACCTGAAGAACTTACGAGAAAAGGAAGGAAGTGGAATCTTGTAAACTCACCGTAAGTGAGGGTGTAAACTGGTTTACCGGTTACGTCCAGTGCAGTCAGACAGGGGCATTTTGCCTGAGTGGTGCCCCAGCGCTGCAGGGCAGACTCAAGGGCAGGAGGCCAGTTACAGATGACTCCCAGTGGCTCTCCCTTCACAGGGGTCATCTGCCGTCCCTCAGGCTTGGGTTGGTTGGGGTCTGGCTGAGGTACTGGACCAAAAAAAACCCCGACAGGTTATGAGAGTACGATCCGCAGTAAGTACAAATACCAACTAACACAACTTGAGGTCTCTAATCACAAATGTATTTCCCCTCTCCTTTTATCTTTAACTGGTTAAAACCCACTCAGAAAAGAAAGAGTATCGTTAGAAACGGTAATCCTCAAACTGGGCCTTAATTCATTTTCCCACATCACTGTAAAATTGTATCACATTTTTTATGCAACAAATCCCAACCCTGACAAAGCAAATCCCTGAACATACAAAAAGCACAAAGCATAACTTTCCATTTAGCAATTTTATAATTTTAGTAAACCTGTTTCTAAATCTTTAGCTTATATCCAATGTTAGAAAGCCAGCTTCCATTTCGCTAGGTTATGGGTTTTTTTTTTTTTTCTTTTGTTTCATTTTGTTGGCCGTGTCCATGGCATGCAGAAGTTCCCAGGCCAAGGACTGAACTCATGCCACGGCAGACACAATGCCAAATCTTTAACCCACTGATCCACCAGGGAACTCCTACCAGGTTATACTGAATGAAAGAGCATTGAACTGTCCATCAGAAAATCTAATTTTAAGAGTCCCCACTGTGGTCCAGCAGAAACAAATCCAACTAGTATGCATGAGGACATGGGTTCAATCCCTAGCCTTGCTCAGTGGGTTGGGGATCTGGCATTGCCATGAGCTGTGGTGTAGGTTGCAGACAGAGCTCAGATCCTGCACTGCTGTGGCTGTAGTGTAGGCTGGCAGCTGCGACGCTGACTCAATCCCTAGCCTGGGAGCTTCCACATGCTGTGAGGGCAGCCCTAAAAAGCGGGGCAGGGGGCGGGGGGAGAAAAAAAAGAAAACCCAAGTTTACATTCACTTTTTTACTCGTGTGACCCTAGGCAAAATGAGTTACCCAAGCCTGACTTTTCCTCATCTGTAAAATGGGGATGGTTGCACTCACACAACAGGGTCAAACTGGACTCAGGGATGAATGACAGGTTTCTCCATGTCTCTAAACCTCTGCACACATCTTCTGGCTAATCTCTTTGCCTCCTGGTGAATTTGCACTCATCCTTCTCAGGATGCAGCTCTAAGGTACATCCCCTGGGCAGTTGCTCGTGGCCGTTCCTTCCTTAGTGCTCCCACACTGTACGCTAGGCCACATTACCGAAGCACTGAGGAAGCTTAAGGGTTTCTATTACTGTACAAATTTTCCTCCCCCTTGGACTGAGAACTTTTTTTTTTTTTTGTCTTTTTGCCTTTTCTAGGGCCGCTCCCACAGCATATGGAGGTTCCCAGGCTCGGGGTCTAATGGGAGTTGTAACCACCGCCCTACGCCAGAGCCACAGCAACTCAGGATCCGAGCCGTGACTGCAACCTACACCACAGCTCATGGCAATGCCAGATCCTTAACCCACTGAGCGAGGCCAGGGATCAAACCCACAACCTCATGGTTCTTAGTCGGATTCGTTAGCCACTGAGCCACAACGGGAACTCCTGGACTGAGAACTTTTTAAAAGAGAACATGGCTCTTATTCCTCTTGTTGCCTATAGTGCCTAATACATAATGGTTGCATCAATGTTAATTAGACTGTGCTGAATGTGGGGAGGAAAAAAAAAAAGCACTATATTATTAACATTATCAATTCCAGAAACCAGAGATGAAAAATATTTCATATTCTTTCACAAAGACAAAACTAAAGTCCTCGTAGTGTTCCTACAATAGGAGTTCCCATTGTAGCTCAGTGGGATAGGAACCTGACTAGTTTCCATGAGGATGCCGGTTTGATCCCTGGCCTTGCTCAGCGGGTTAAGGATCCAGCATTGCCATGAACTGCAGTGTGGGTCGCAGACGCAGCTCAGATCCCGCATTGCTGTGGCTGTGACTGTGGTGTAGGCCGCCAGGTGTAGCTCCGATTCGACCCCTAGCCTGGGAACTTGCACATGCCACAGATGCGGCCCTAAAAAAAAGCAAAAGAAAATTTCCTACAATAAACAAGTATTATTCAAACATTAAAAATTTTAAAAACTCTGTATTTTCATAGCAGGAAAGAGAATCTACACCTGAAACAGAAGTTCAAGAATTTACTGAGTGCCAATTATGTGCACAGGATGTGAGAAACACTTCTCTGAGAAGACAAATGCTGCAGGTATCATTCTTTGAACAAACATTTATTGTTTCTAATAATGCCAGGTACAAGGAGTACAGAGCCATGCCCTCTAGTTGTATATGGAGTGCAGTGGGGACACACACTCACACAGAGCTAAGTAAACATGACCAGTGCATGACAGAGATGTGTACAGAGAGGGCAGAAGAGGGCCACGCCACTCAGCTTGGGGGACAGGGTCCCCACCTGGAGGAGGTAATGCCTGAGCTGAGTCCTAAAGGGAGGGGAGGTAGGAGTTCCCTGGTGGCACAGGGGCAGGGGAGAGATTAGCTAGGTGAATAGCACAGAAGAGAGAACAGATGAAATGAGCAGCAAGTATTAGAAGGGCAATTGAAATACGAAATAATTGTATTTTATAGCTCAATTTAATGACAGCTCGGGGGGAAAAAAATTTTTCTTTTACGATACAAAACTAATGAAACACTTTCACTTCCGAACTGATCACCCTAGGTAAATAATGTTTGCATGTTCCCAGACCCTAAACCACCAGATTAAGTATAAAAATAAACACAAGTGATCCTATATACACAGTTTCGTTTTTATGAACAGACGGTATATATGACAGGCATAGTTCTGGTCATAAAAGTATACATTATTACCATCCACTAGGCCTCAATGCAGAGGCCAGGATTGAGCACACTTTTCCAGACTCCCAAATACATATGGGTATTTTCCTTTTCCAAAGGTAAAGGTCATTCATATAAACAATTATTGCCCATCTAAAATTAGTGGAAAGCTGTTAGCTCTATTCCGCCAATGAAATCTGCTCAGGTCTGGTTCCTACTAAACCCTGACCTTCATTTGCCTGGTCAGTATGCAGTACTGGCCTGGGCACCTTAAATATGAGTCCATCAAGAAAGATGTCCATAGTTCAAAGAGTTTAGAGACTCCTAGAGAAACATAAATTCATCTTTTCTTTTTGTCTTTTGTCTCTTTAGGGCCACACTCGTGGCATATGGAGATTCCCAGGCCAGGGGTCGAATTGGAGCTGTAGTCACCGGCCTACACCACAGCCACAGCCATGCCAGATTAGAGCCGTGTCTGCGACCTACACCACAGCTCATGGCAATGCCAGATCCTTAACCCACTGAGCAAGTCCAAGGATCGAACCTACAGCCTCATGGATACTAGTTGGGTTCATTAACCACTGAGCCACGATGGGAACTTCCCAGAAATTCATCTTAACCTTATATGCTGGGTTGCTTGCTGCTTCCTGCTTCACGAAGTGGGCTAAGACTGGATCTAGTCTACTAATATGCTTAGTTCCATTAAGGTCTGATGTGATCAAGCCCACTCTTAGTCTGAGGACGTAAAAATGGACTGCAAAGCCACCAAGGCTTAGTTCTTCTAACAAAAGCTTTTGTTAGATCTATTTGCCACCTAGCTTGAATAACTACCAAATGGCCATCTTCATCTCACCTACACCCCCATACAGTTTCCTCCCAATCCTTCTATTAAATTCTGGACATATTATTTTATCCCTAAATATTTTTAAAATTACTGAATGACTAAATCACTATTATCAGTTCATCTAGGAAGCCTTCTCTAACCACAGAAATGAAACTGATTTCTTCCCGTCTCCAAACTGACCATATTAGTTGATACATATTTATTGGCTAAACTAAGTTTTCCTATGTAGCATATATTTTAGCACCAGTCTAAATGATAAACAACATGAAGGAAGAAGGAAATGACTGTATTTTCATGAACCTGTTTTTACCACCTACCATGTTAAAGCAGATATAATTTTCAATATATTGACCAGCTGATTTAACAAAATGACTGCATTACATTAAAAAAGAATGAGGAGGAGTTTCTGTTGTCGCTCAGCAGAAGCAAATCTGACTAGCATCCACGAGGACACAGGTTCGAGTGCTGGCCTTGCTTATTGGGTTAAGGATCAGGTGTTGCCACAAACTGTGGTGTAGGTCACAGATGTGTCTCGGATCCCATGTTTCTGTGGCTGTGGCACAGGCCAGCAGCTATAGCTCCAATTCGACCCCTAGCCTCGGAACCTCCATATGCCTCGGGTGTGGCCCTAAAAAGCAAAAATAAATAAATAAAAGACTGAGCAGACTTTTATTTTATTTGTCTTTTTAGGGCTGCACCTACAGCATATGGAGGTTCCCAAACTAGGGTTCAACTGGAGCTGTAGCCACCAGCCTACACCAGATCCGAGCCGCATCTGCAACCTACACCACAGCTCATGGCAACACCGGATCCTTGACCCGCTGAGTGAGGCCAGGGATCAAACCTGCAACCTCATGGTTCCTAGTCAGATTGTTTCCACTGGGCCACGATGGGAACTCCAAGACTGAGTAAACTTTTGAGGTCAAATCTGACATCCATATTCTAGGTTAATGCCAAATAATTTTTAAAATTATGCATTTGGGAGTTTCAGTTGTGGCTCAGCGGGTTACGAATCCAACTAGTATCCATGAGGATGTGAATTCAATCCCTGGGCTTTCTCAGTGGGTTAAGGATCCAGAGTTGCCATGAGCTGCAGTGTAGGTTGCAGATGCATCTCAGATCCAGCATTGCTATGCCTGTAGTGCAGGCTGGCAGCTGTAGCTCCAATTCATCCTCTAACCTGGGAACTTCCATATGCCACTGGTGCAGCCCTAAAAAGCAAAAGCAGAAAGAATAAAGGGGGGGGGGCATTTGTTCCTAATTTCAAAAAGCCTATTTACAAGGATAATTTTATGATCCATAGTTATCTCCTTGTCTTTGTCACTACTCCCTCTCTAATTTTCACCTGAGATAAAAAAATAATTATATTTCCCTAAAATATAAATGATCTTTAGGGAAAAAGAGCAGAAAACAATAAACTACTTCAACCAAAAATGATGCCTTGTTCATCTCGAAATCCTATAGTACCTAACGTAAAGTAACTGCTTAAGAAATTTCCATTTAAGGAATATACGTGTTTGGTATTATTACCACTACCTTCCACAATTTCTTCAGAGTCATCCACAAAAAATTCTTTTAAGGGAGGCCTTTTGGGTCGTTTCAGAGTGTTGAGAAGCTGCTGGATTTTTGTGGATACTCTGCTATTGACAGGAACACCTATAAGAGAAAAAAAAAGGGTAAGTTGAAATTAACTGATTTTAGGGATATTTTAGTTCCTTGATTTTCTTTGGAGCTTTTATTTCTAATGAAGTTTGGCCTTTGTCCACAGTCTCATTCTATTTCAACTGGGCCAAATAGGTACAAAGGCATCCATGACAAGTTTTATGACAAGAGATAACAAATACGGTGCTGCTATTAATATAATGTTCAAAGATTTCAGCTAACCTCCCTTTTCTCTTTTGGCAGTCTTTTCATTTTCCGTGTTTTTTGCTCAAAGTATCTTTTTGAAAGGACAGACTAAGTCTGAACAAGTGTCATTGATGCTATAGTGCAACCTATTGAAAAAAGGGAGCTCAAGATGACTTGTGTGAGTCTGTCAACCGCAGCGTAGCTCTGTAACTGCTGGGCTGCTCAGGTACTACTGCTCATCGTTTGAATTTTTCCAGCTCAGCTGATATTCCCTCGTTACCAAAAAGAGCTCCCTACCATCTGCTGTATCCATAAGGCTGGACCTGTTGGATCCTTTGTGCATGCCTTTAACTATCCCCGAAGGGGGCAGATCAATATTTGCTGGGCGTATTGAGGAAGATGATGATGAAGAAGAGGTAGTTGTAGTGACGTCAGGGGGAGCAGAGAAGTTCTCTAAGAGGGGAGAAAACAAAATGTGAATTATACTACATCAGCAGTAAAAATAAGAATATTTAAATCATTTTTATTCTTCATTTTCAAACAAGAAAGCAAGCTATATAAATGGGGCATTTGCTCTTACAAATCACATTCCACCAGCAAGATATAATGAGGAAGAGGTTAAGCCAAGACATACCAGCTCTCTAAAATTATTATTTTTGAGAACTTGAGCAGCCTTAGTAAGATCAAATCAGAAATCAAATATTTCTCAAAAACATTCTTTTCTACACACAAAGTCTGGAAGAAACCCAATGTTACAAAAAAAAAATCATAATAAAAAAAATTCCAAGTGCCTTCAAAATGAAACTAAAGTGAGTATAACAAAATAGCTACTGGAGTAGCTGCTGTAGCACAGTGTTAAGGATCTGGTGTTGTCTCTGCAGTGGCACAGGTTCAATTCCCAGGCCTGCTACAATGGGTTAAGGATCTGGTGTTGCCCCAGCTGTGGCTCAGATTTGATCCCTGGCCCAGGAAATTCCATATGTTGTTGGTGCAGCAAAAAAAAAAAAAAAAGCTACTAATATTCTAGTCTCTTGAGCATGTATTGATGTTTATGTCAGTTTAGCTATAATGTTTCATTCACCACTGAAGACATAAATAGTGTCTTGGGAGTGGGTCAGATCATTCAAATCCCCAGATGAAGAAAACCAGTTAAAGTTGATATTTAATTTTTATAAAATAACCCATAGGTAATTTGGATCTACTTGACAGACAACGTTCTACCCTTGCTCTAAATATGATTAAACGCTGCTACTATGTGGGAGTTCCCGTTGTGGCACAGTGGAAATGAGTCCAACTAGGAATGATGAGGCTGCGGGTTCAATCTCTGGCCTTGCTCAATGGGTTAAGGATCAGGCATTGCTGTGAGCTGTGGTGTAGGTCGCAGACATGGCTCAGATCTGGCATTGCTGTGGCTCTCGCGTAGGCTGGCAGCTGTAGCTCCAATTAGACCCCTAGCCTGGGAACCTCCATGTGCTGCCGGTGCGGCCCTAAAAAGACAAAAACAAAACCAAACCAAACAAAAACAAAAAAACATTGTTACTATGTTAACTCTGTTTCATGAAGGGATACTTTTTTTTTCTTTTCTTTTTAGGGCCAGAAACTACTTCCCGTTGGTAACCTAGTGAGCCACAACAGGGACTCCCAAGGAGGACTCTTAATATAAAGAAACAATGATATGAGCTGGAAGACAGCCATTCAACAGGGATTATTACAAAAAACTTAGAAGAAAAATAAAATTAGAGGAAGCAAAATATGCAATTCACAAGAATAATGAAAAGCTACTCACAATTATGAAAAAATGAAAGCATAACTTTTTTTTTTTTTTTTTTGCTTTTTAGGGCTGCACCCGAGGCATATGGAGGTTCCCAGGTTAGGGGTCAGATCGGAGCTACAGCCACCGGCCTACGCCACAGCAACATGGGATCCAAGCCTTGTCTGCAACCTACACCACGGCTCATGGCAACACCAGATCCTTAACTCACTGAGAGAGGCCAGGGATCCAACCTGCATCCTCAAGAATCTAAGTTGGGTTCATCAACCACTGAGCCACAAAGGGAACTCCAACAATTTTTAAAAGCAATTTGGGAGTAAGGTCTCTTTCTACACCCCAAAAGTCTATAATTACTAGTTTAATAGTTTTTAATATTCTGGCACAAGTAGTGCAGTATATTCTTTCTGCTGGATAATGTGGTAACAAAGAATTTTAAATAGACATTTTTATTTGACCTAGGAATTCCACTTACAGGAATGCCTCCTAAGAGGAAATAAACAAATGAACAAAGTTGTGTGCTCAAGGATATTCATTTCAGTTTTCATAATAGCAAAAAACTGGATACTACTTAAATGTCCAAAATAGGGGAAGGGCTAAATAAACCAGGACACAGCCATACAGTGGCCTATTTCAAAATCATAGAAAAGAGTAATTCTATATTAATGATATAAAAGACGTCTGTGATACACTCCTAAGAAAAACGTTATGAGCATTCTATTTAGTACAATTTCATTTCTGTAAAAACAAAACCAAAACCTTACCCATAGAAGGATATACACAAAAGTGACTGAACTAAAGTGTTAGCCATAGGAAGTGGGTTTATAGATTTTATTTTCATTTTAACTGTATTTTTGAATTTTTCTATTAGAAGCTTAAATTACTTCCATTAAAGCAAATAGCCAAACGGCAATAATACCGAATAAAATGCTTTCTGCGAGCACCTGAACCAATAACTTTTCACAGATTAGAAGCAATGTGAGATATGCAGTCAGACAAAATCATCTTGTTAACAGAAATTTAGATAAAGTTAACTGGGAATCAGGATGATATTTTCAGCAAGTGAAACTGCTCTCTTTTAGACAAATGTGGGAATAAAAGCTGGCCCCACCACGGCTCTGTTGCATTCGCTCCCAGCAGAAGAGGTGGTGAGCATGCCTGTCCACAGTTGCTGGGAGGTTCAGTTAACAAGGGGCAGAGGTAAGAGGGTAGGACAAGCCATCAGCTGTTGGCACTTGGCCTCTTATTGTGGGCAAGCATACCGCCAAGGTAGTTACTTTCTTTAAAAATTATGGCTTTATGGAAGGATTTCTAAGTTTTTTCCAAACTCAGTCAGAATAAAGATTGTAAGAATATATATATATAATATAGACACACACACACACACACACAGAAAGGTCATTGAGACAAAACATTAAGACAACAAAATGCACATGACTGGCAAGTTTTTCTAGAAGAAGTATCACAGACACACGATGTTCATAAAAATCACGTAGTCCTATGTGTACCAACCAATTAAGCAAAAGCGGAGATGCGAACTGCGGATGTCACAGACTTTTAGAAAACACATACACACATGCACACACACACAAAACATAAAAGCGGAGCCAAGCAACAGCTCTACTCCGCCCAGGAGCACTGGCAGCAGGCAGCAGCTCGCAGAGCACCCACATCCTCAGCCTGTACACTCCAGATGCAGCAATAGCACAGCAGCAAGGATAATAAATCCAGTCTTTTGCTAAAGACAAATGGTCTTAATGATCACGTCTGAGTTCAGAATGTGCTCAGGTTTAATTTTTGTTTGTTTGTTTGAGAGAACGTTTGGGAAAACCTAAGGTGTTACATCTCTTAGGTTTAAACTGATGGAATACTCTCCAACAGGGATAAAGCACGGGAAGACTGGTGTTGTATCTTGCAGCCGAGTATTGCTTATGGAAATAGCTATGGCTTCAGGTGGGTAATACTGTGCACCAATAACGCAGGCGCGCTCTGTCATTCCAAATGTACCACTCGAGCTTCCGTCTTTGCCCCATCAACTGCATGTTCTGATTCTATTCTTTAGGCCACTCTGAAAAACCTAATACAAATCATCAACTATTTCCTGGATGCTGGGAGCCAAATGGAACATAATTTGGGCTTCTCGGTTAGACCCAGCTCCTACCTATTCGAGTATTGGCAAACACATCAGCTAGAGACCCACTGGTTCCTTTGACCTCTCCATGGGACAGCGTAGAAGATGCAGATGAAGAAGTAGACGATCCCTGAATTGAACGGTTGATCCAGGACTCAGCATTCTGTAAGCTCTGTTGCAAGACAGCAGAGAGCGCAGCTTGGCGTCTCAGAGAGCCCTCATCCTCAGAGGCCGAAGACGTGTCTGTGTGGAATTAGAAAAAAAGAAGTTCTCGATCCTGCCTAGAACAGAGACCTTTTAGATCTTTCTCATCGATCACACATTCAAATTTGAAAGCAGCAAAACATTCACATTCTTTTTGCTTTTTTACAGCCATACCGGTGGCATACGGAAGTTCCCAGGCTAGGGGCTGAATGGGAGCTGCAGCTGCTGGCCTACACCACAGCCACAGCAACGTGGAATCTGAATGGCATCTGTGACCTACACTGCAGCTCACAGCAATGCTGGATCCTTAACCCACTGAGTGAGGCCAGGGATCAAACCCATATCCTCATGAATATTAGCTGGGTTCCCATCGAGCCACAATGGAAGCTTACGCTCACATTTTTTTTTTTTTTCTTCTTCTTAGGGCTGCACCCACAGCATATGGAGGTTCCCAGGCTAGGGGTCCAATCGGAGCTATACCTGATGGCTTACGCCACAGCCATAGCAACGCCAGATCCTAGCCACGTCTGCGACCCATACCACAGCTCACAGCAATACCAGATCCTTAACCCACTAGTGAGGCCAGGGATCGAACCGGCAACCTCATGGTTCCTAGTCAGATTCGTTTCCACTGTGCCACGATGGAAACTCCTCCACTCACATTCTTAAGGTAGATTAATATGTAAAGTTTAAGAATCTCAAGGAAAGGTTTATGAACCAAGGCCTGCCAAAACAAAACACCCAAAATCTAGAGGAAAGTTTAAGGTCTTTTAACTTTGGTGGGGGGCACAGGTGCAGCATATGGAAGTTCCCAAGCTAGGGGTTGAATTGGAGCTGCAGCTGCTGGCTGATGCCACTGCCACAGCAACACCAGATGAGAGCTGTGTCTGCAGCCTACACCACAGATCATGGCAACATCAGATCCTTAACCCACTGAGTGAGGCCAAGGACTGAACCCACATCATCATGCACCCAAGTTGGGTTCGTTACTGCTGAGCCGTGATGGGAACTCCTTAAGGTCTTTTTAAAACCTCCTTTAGAACTTCTTTTTTTGTGTCTTTTTAGGGCTGCACCTGCGGCATATGGAGGTTCTCAGGCTAGGGGTCGAATTGGAGCTGCAGCTGCTGGCCCATGCCACGGCCACTTGGGATCTGAGCCACGCCTGCAACTTACCCCACAGCTCAGGGCAAAGGAGGATCCTTAAGCCACTGAGCAGGGCCAGGGACTGAACCCACATCCTCGTGGATACTAGTCGGGTTGTTAACTGCTAAACCACAAGGAGAGCTCCCGCCCTTTCAGAACTTTTACACTCCATTCACTGTTTTTCTGTTCTAAGCTTAATCAGTATCTGAATTCTTCTGACTTATCTCCTTATGTTCAAAAAATACTGAAGTGGTTCCTCAGTCTGTTAGAGAACCTTGTGATAAGCTGCTACACTGATTTGCACAAGTACTTATTAATTAGTGTCTACTTAAAAGGAAATGATCTTGATGGGAAATATAAAAACTTATTTTTGGTAACAACAACTAAAGTGCCAAATAGTGAACTAGGGATTCGGGGACTGACATATTCTCAAGTGGAGTAAAAAAACAGTGCTCAGTCTGGAGGCATTTATGGTTTTAACAGAAAAGTGAGCTGGTCACAGGGCACAGGTAAGCTCTCTAAACGTGACTGGAGAGGCTACAGATCTGTATTTCTCTCCTTGATTTCCAGTTGGAAAACTGTAAGAAATTCACTGATGTCTGTACTTAGACTGGCTCTGACTTCAGGAAAATAAGGCCTAAATTAGAAAAGCATGTTGAAAAAAAATTAGAAAAGTTCAACCAAATATAGGATAGCCAAGGGAAGCAGAAGTCAGGAATTTATTCCAGGGCCCTGAGCTTACGAGGCACATAAGTTACACTGACATTTGGTCTGATGTGAGACAAACCCATCTAAATGATTTTGGGGATTATAATTTATAGCCTGAGGATTGAATTTAATTTTATTTTTCTTTTTTGGCTGCCCCATGGCATAGAGAGTTCCTGGGCCAGGGATTAGATCTGAGCCACAGTTGTGACCTACTTCACAGCAATGCTGAACCTTAGCCCACTATGCCAGGCTGGGATCAAACCTGCATCCTAACACTCCTGAGATGCCACTGATCCCATTGTGCCACAGTGGGAACTTCTAATTAAAAAAAAAAATTTTTTTTTTTTTTTTGGTCTTTTTAGGGCCGCACCAGGGGCATATGGAAGTTCCCAGGCTAGGGGGCGAATTGGAGCTGTAGCTGCCAGTCTATGCCACAGCCACAGCAACACCAGATCTGAGGTGCATCTGGGACCTATCCTGCAGCTTGTGGCAACACCAGATCCTTAACCCATTGAGAGAGACCAGGGATCAAACCCACAACCTCATGAATACCAGCCAGGTTCTTAACCCCCTGAGCCACAACAGGAATTCCCCTAAGTCAATTTTTAAAAATTAAATATTCTGTAGTTAGTTCTGTCAAACACTTCCTCTAACTCAGGTGAAATTGTAGGTCTATGTTCTACTTCGGTTCAGAGAGCCAAAGAGATAACAGGGCTAGAACACTGCTAGCACCTGACAATAGAAATTTGAACAACAAAAGACTAATTTAATCTAGAAGTCAAATTTGAGAGATCCAGAAGTAAGAGAGAAAGTTAAAATAATGACCATATCCTTGCTTCCTGCTCTGAACTACCTCTGACTTATTATTTCATACTGAAGGAGATCTAAGGCCCAAGACATCAGAATTTTTTGTTTTGTTTTGCTTATAGGGTACTACTTAACTATAATATATGCCAGGAACCATGTCAGGTTCCAGACATTCTGAGATGTATGAATTCTTATGAGACGATAAATGCCTAAAACGGCTTCCTGTCCAGTATAGGAAACAGACAACTTCTCAGAAGACTTCACACAAATACAAAGATGCTGAAAAATGGAGTAATTAAGCAAAGGGTTTTACAGGAGGGGTACCAGTCTCAGTCAGGGATTTGAGGTACTTCTATGCGAATGAAGCAGACGTTGAGGAGGTAAGTGGCAGGAGATGGCAGGAGATGAGGTTGGAGAGGTAAACAGTTGACCAGACCCAAAAGGGATAGAGCAGTAAGATCTTTTTTTTTTTGTCTTTTGTCTTTTTAGGGCTGTGCCTGCAGCCTATGGAGGTTCCCAAGCTAGGGGTCGAATCAGAGCTACAGCTGCTGGCCTACGCCATAGCCACAGCCATGTGGGATCCGAGCCGCGTCTGCAACCTACACCACAGCTCATGGCAACATCAGATCCTTAAGCCACTGAGCGAGGCCAGGGATCGAACCCACAACCTCATGGTTCCTAGTCAGTTTCATTTCCACTGCACCATGACGGGAACTCCAATATTCTTTAAAGAGGAAAGAGATCTACAATCAAGAGGAAGGTGATTAAAAGAAAATATAGAGAAAGAAAAGTAACAGCATCTGCAACCCCTTTACTTAATAGGAGCATTTCTGCATAATTTTCAGAGACTATTCTAGCATTTGAACTGTCCGTTGAAAGGCAGAGATTTCTGTTTTTGCAAACATGCTTTTTAAAAAAGGGTTGAGGGGTGGGAGTTCTCTTGTGGTGCAGCAGGTTAAGGATCCAGTGTTGTCACTGCAGTGGCTTGGGTCACTGCTGTGGCATCGGTTTGATCCCTGGCCTGGGAACTTCCATTATGCTGTGTGCTCAGCCAAAAAAAAAAAAAAAGAAAAAGTGGGGGTTGGGGATGGGAAGGGTGAATCTGACTGTAAGAATAAAATACTTTCAGAGTGATATATCTTAGGATCCCACAAACTCCACTGGATATGCAGGCTGTCTTTATTGCATCATTTATTTAAATCTGTATTAAGTCTAAAATCAGAATAACCCAATTTTTAAAAGATAGTAAAGCCAGTATTTTCATGATTAGGTTTATGGAAAATTGGCTTTATTATGTTACTATATTGGATCAATTATGTAATTAGATATATTGTTTCAATTCAATTACCTCATTTGCCTGCCAGTCCTCCTCAGAGGTTCAGTGACTACAACTGTGGAGAGGCTTAGTACGGTGGAAAAAACATGGCTTTGGTGTCCTTCCATTTGAACTCTGGGATCCAAAACATACTAGCTATGTGACCTAGGGACAAATTCACCCTTCTGAGAAGGTTGTTTGCTTGTCTGTCCATTCAATAAATACTACTCTGCACCACACTAATAGGTAGGAATAAAATGGTAAGCAAGACGACACAGTCCCTATTCTAACAGGACTTAGAGGAGTCTTATAGGAGCTCAGGGCAGGCACCTAAGAAGTGAGACCTCAACCAAGGCTGGAAGGGTAAGTAGGGATTACTTATGAGGGGCCCAGAGCTGGGGAGAGAGGAGAGTCAGGCAGAGGGAAGAGCCTGTGAGAAAGCTGGGAAGGAACAGAAAACAAAGCATATTTGAAGATAGGAAAGAAATGAAGCTAGCTGAAGCACAAGATGCAAAACTGGTGGTGACAAAAGATGAGGCAGACAGTACTGGGTTGCTAAGGGCCATATAAGTCATGCTATGGGAACTTGCCTTTGTGCAAACCACTGTGGGAGACCAAGAAACAAGACAAGGTACAGAGAGCACCCCCAAGCAGTGCCAGCATATAGAAGTGGGTGCTCAGAAAATATTAGGGCCCTTTCCCCCTGAGAAACCCACCCTATGTTACCTCATAGACACAAAATTGTGGCTGTCCAAAGCTTACAGCAGATCACATATAAGGATGACACAAAACGTAAGCACTGCTCGAGGACTATATCTTTTTAAAAATAAAAAATGGGAGTTCCCATTGTGGCTCAGCAATAAAGAACTGGACTAGTATCCATGAGGATGTGGGTTTGATTCCTGGCCCCACTCAGTGGGTTAAGGGTCTGCCGTTGCTGTGAGCTGCAGTGTAGGCCAGCAGAAGCTGTGACATAGGCTGGCAGCTGCGGTGGGAACTTCCACAGAACGTGGGTGTGGTTCTAAAAAAATAAAATAAAAATGAATTCTTTTACATAGTCATACATTTTTTGGTAGCTTATTTTTTTTTTATTATTTTTTGTTGTTGTTCTTGTTGTTGTTGTCTTTTTGCCATTTCTTGGGTCACTCCCACAGCACATGGAGGTTCCCAGGCTAGGGGTCCAATCGGAGCTGTAGCCACCAGCCTATGCCAGAGCCACAGCAACTCGGGATCTGAGCCACGTCTGTGACCTACACCACAGCTCACGGCAACGCTAGATCCTTAACCCACTGAGCAAGGCCAGGGATCGAGCCCACAACCTCATGGTTCCTAGTCGGATTCGTTAACCACTGCGCCATGACGGGAACTCCAGCTTATTTTTTTTAAAAAGTAACTGTCACCCAGGAAATTGCTATGGATTAGTAGGAAATTGGGCAAGATTAAATTAACATTAACAGAAATGAAGTTATCCTTTTCTCACTGATTCTGCTCACAGCTCTCATCCATCATACCTAAAGCCTCTTGCCTAATCTCTTGTATGTGATAAATACAACAGTCCTAACCAATAGGTTTGCCCTTCAGGTTATAACTCATGTGATTTTAACCCACCAGAGTATCATTTAATACCATCACCAGAAGCTTAAAATCCATTTATAGGGAGTTCCCGTCATGGCGCAGTGGTTAACGAATCCGACTAGGAACCATGAGGTTGCGGGTTTGGTCCCTGCCCTTGCTCAGTGGGTTAATGATCCGGCGTTGCCATGAGCTGTGGTGTAGGTTGCAGACTCGGCTGGGATCCTGCATTGCTGTGGCTCTGGCATAGGCCGGTGGCTACAGCTCCAATTAGACCGCTAGCCTGGGAACCTCCATATGCCGTGGGAGCAGCCCAAGAAATAGCAAAAAGACAAAAAAAAAATCCATTTATAACCAATTAGGAAACATATAAACAATTAGTTTGTGGATTTTAAGGGAAGAAAAGTCCTGCCTGAATTTACTACCTGTTTTAACTGCTGCAGCTCTTTTTAATCTTTAGCCATTCGTGGAAATGACTCCCCCTTTCTTGGTAGAAAGTATATTTATTACATCTAAAAATGTTTACCCTAAAATTTTAAATACCTACGATATTACCTATCAATTCCATTCCTGGGTATCTACCCAAAAGAAATGAGAGCATCTATCTATAGAAGAACTTGTAATGAATGTTCATAGGAATTTTATTTGTAACAGCTAAAAATGGGAAACAACCCAAACGTCCACCAACAACTGAAAGGATAAACAAATTATGGTGTATTTTTATGATGGAATACTACTCAGCAATAAAAAGGAAGGAACTACTGATACACACAACATGGATGAATCTCAAAATAATTATGCTGAATTAAAGAAGTGAGACTTTCCACTCATCATGGAGGAGGGGGGTGGCAGGAAGTGGAGAACGGTGTGATTCTACTTACATAAACACACAAAATTCCAGAAAATGCAAATTAATGTATAGTAATAGAAAAAAATCAGATCAGTGGTTACCTCATGGTGGTCAGAAGAGCTGAGATTACAAAGGGATTATGAGGAAACCTTTAGGGGTGAGAGGTATGTTCATTTTCTTTATTTTTTTTTCTCTTTTCTTTCTTCTTCTTCTTCTTTTTTTTTTTTTTTTTTTTAGCAAGCAAAGTCTTTATTATAGGAAAGCAAACAGCTCCCAGGACAGACTGGGAGGGGGAAGAAGAATCCCCCTTATGTTCATTTTCATTATCTTAACTGTGGTGACGGTTTCACGGTTTTGCTATGTTGAATTTAGCAAAGTACATGCTTTATGCTTATTGTGTGTTGGTTATAATTCAACAAAGCTGATTTTATAAGGTTTGTGGGGGTGAAAATGATGCCTGGTAAGAGGATGGTAACATCTCAAAGTCAGTCTATATGACCTGAGAGGTATGGTGCAAGCTGCACAAGTTCTTAGAAAGACAGTGCCCACCACTGGGTTCTGACAGCTGATACCCATTCAGACCTGACACCAGCTTAGAACAGCAGGTAAGTCAAGACTCACTGAAAGAAAGACCTCATTCTCACAACTACTATAAAATATGCCACAGAACAAATAAAGGAAACAATCACTAAGACAGTTAGTGTACAACATTCTGGAGCCCACAAAGAAAAATTCTTGTCTTTATTTGGGGTGGGTAGTGTCATGTTCTCTTGCGTTGGTGAGTCAGAGGAATTAAGGACTTTCAGAACCTTTATGAGAGGCAAAGAAGTTTCTATATAGGGGAAGCTTAGAAAGGAAAAACTTTAGAGACCCAAGAAGTGGCACCCTGGGAGTAAAAAAAAATATATGGAAGAGATTAAAAGGTTAGTTTGGGAAGCAGGCCATTCTGAACCTACCTTGGGTTACAAATTCTAAACAGATTAATTTAGCACTAACTCAACCAGGGTGGGTACTGATTCACCAGACAAGGATTAGGGAGATGTTCAAAACTATGCAAGAGGCTCTTTAGCACCCCAAAGTAACCTGTGTGCAGAGAGCTGGCTGGGACTGAAAGTCACTATGCAGAACCTCATCAGTGGAGGTGAGCTGCCTAACCCAAAACATCCAAACAGGGATACTTTGCGAGAAGGGGCACTCACTATTCATAATTATTCCAGGTCACTCTACCTATAAAGGATCTCCAAACACTGTTTTGGGTTGTTTTTTGTTTGTTTGTTTGTGGGGTTTTGTTTTGTTTTTTAGGGCCACACCCACGGCATATGGAGGTTCCCAGGCTAGGGGTTGAATCGGAGCTATGGCTGCCAGTCAACTGCACAGCCACAGCAACTCGGGATCCAAGATGCCTCTGCAACCTACACCACAGCTCACAGAAACTCTGGATCCCCAACCCACTGAGCAAGGCCAGGTTTCGAACTCGCATCCTTGTGGATACTAGTCAGCTTTGTTTCCGCTGAGTCACAACAGGAACTCCCTCCAAATACTATTTTTCTAGGTAGTGTCCCACGTCTATGAAAAAAATTTCATGAAATGAATATTTACAATTAATACTGGGGTGAGAAGAAAGTTCTTTAAAAAAAAAACAAACTTACTGTCTACTTGAAAAGTTAGATCAAACATGCAGCAGATGACAGAGCTCCAAAATTACCAGAACGCATCTATTCGACAGTCTGGTGGAATAAAAGGCACTATGCCAAGTAATTTAGAGAAAAGAGAATAGCCTTTCAAAGTCAGACTGCTCTGAATTCCTATCTTAGCTCTGCCATTGACACAGCAGTCGGGCAAAGCAGTTCTTATGGGTCTCAATTCTACTGTTTGCTGCTGTTGTTCTTTTTCTATTGATTCTCTCTCAAGGTATTTTCTATTTCTGGATTGTTTGCTCACAAAATTCAGTGGATCTTTATCTGTAGGAATCCTAAATCCCTGGGTTGAGGTTGTATCCTTTCAGAAACCATTTGTGCCCCACGGTTATCATTAGCCTAGGACCACTTTCTAATGTTAGTTCTTACCAGGCAAGACACTGCTAAGAACTAACATTCTTGTACCTACTGATGACAAATTCTTAGGAAAGGTCCCTGCCCCCATTACTCCAAGGCCAGGCACCAGGGAAGGTTTTTTGACAAGGTCTTCTTGTGCCAGCAGGTTAATTTTTTTAGGTTCCCCCTTCTGCTAAAGATGTGAACCCCTCCAGAGATCTCAATTCCAGCTTCCAAATCTACATAAGGTCCAAGGCTTTCTTTTCTACCCCCGTAGTAACTAACATTTAGGCTCCTTGTTTACTGTCTCCCTCCCCCCAGGGCAGCCAAAGTCAGCCCCATCTCACTGCAACCCATTTTCAGTCATCATTTTCTCCCTCTCCTACTTCTGTATGTATTTAAAAGGAAGCTGATTATATCCTATCTAGAATGTTTAAAGAGAAATTTTCTTTCTCCTGTTTCTAGGAGAGAATTTTCAGTTTATTTAACTGACTACACAGCTAGAAACAGATGTCCAAGCAAGTTACTGAGCCTGTCTAAACCTGTTTTCTCATCTGTAAAATGGGACAGAGAATTGTTGAGAAAACAAATAATGAAAAAATATATGTTAAGCACTTAGCCCTTTGACTAGTATACAGAGGTACTCAAGAAATAGTAACCATGAAATTATTTTTACTGGCAAACCTTAAATTTCGCAATCACCTATTGAAATAAACAAATTCAACCTGATAGGGTGGATTTTTATTGTGCTTTGGCTTAAAGAATATTGAATACTAATCCTCCCAGTAATTATGGCGCATTGCTCATAACCCATACCAATTATGAAAGTATGTTAAAGATCCAAATCTATTAATTAGAGCACATTTACGGAGGTCTAATTTGCCATCTCTGTTAATTCTGTGGTTTCGAATAACATTAGAATATTTCAAGAAAACTCTCCAAGTTGGTAACTGACTAACACATGTTTTGGACTATAAACTCCCAGAAGGCCATAGCTATTACATTTGTTTGGAATAATAGATATAGGAATGCCTATTAAGTAAAAAAGGACTTCTCAAACATGATGCTTTAGTACAGTAAAAAAAAATCAAGAAACTTGACCCTGCCACATAATTGCTGTATAAGCTGGGGCAAATCACATAGTCACTATAAATCTGTTTGTTTCCTCATCTCTAAAGAAATCTGGATTTCCCACTTCATGGAGTAGAGAGTTATGAGGAACAAACAAGGAAGGCAGCCACTGGTATATATGAAAATCCTTTGCATACTATAATTCTATAAAGCATTGCTAAAGGTTAAAAGTATAACGCTATCTCAGTCTATTCATGGGCATCATTTTCACATACAGAAATAGAAAGAGGTAATTTCTCCTTGTCTGGCTCTATGAATTACTACTAAAGTCACTTTCAAGGGGAGCCCTGTGTGAGACAGACTTCTAAATTTTAAACCCTATTCTACACAAGCCAGTCAAAACAGCTTACTGTGCTTTGGGGTCATTATTTGGTCTATTTGGTCATCCTCATACCCTCAGGATGCAACGCAGGGCAAGTCCACACGGGTGCAGAAAAAGCTTAGCGGGGAAAAAATATACGCTGTAGTTTTTGCATTGTGTTTATCTGTATGAATGAGTAATAGCGTTACACAAAGAACCCCTACAAAGAAAGAGCTGAGGTAATTGCCTCATGACATTAGTCAATGATTTCAGCACATAAAGGGAATTGGATGGCAGTAATTCAAGCGGTCTAAAAGACTGAAAAAGGCCACAGGCACGAAAAGAACCAGAGAATGCTACCAACTTGGAGAATTTAAAATTTCCAATCCACACGACCAAAATCAGTGCACATGTCAATAAGCAAATTTCAGGTTGACTGACATTTTATTATTTGAGGATTTATGAACAAAAGACAAATTATTTCGCAGGCCAACTATTTACCATATTTTCCAGACTATATGGTACTGCGGATAAAGCTGAGATTTATGTCATAGTTTACTCCTTAAATCCTTTTTATTAAATCCCTCAAAAAACAGCTCTAAGTTCTCAACAATTCAGTAATTTTGACTGTTACATGCTGGGTGCCTCCCAGAGAAGCCGACTAGCAGTGCGCTCCAGCAGCACCCCAGAAACTAGGTCCATGTGGCACACCAGGTGCAGGGTAAGGGCCCTGACCAGAAGCAGGCTTTGGGATGTGTGTGTGGTGTGACCTCTGATAGTGCACAAAGGACAACATGATTAACATACTGTGAAATCTGAGGTTAATTGTGCCCTGTAAGAGGGGCACAACTTTTTAAGAAAGTCATAGCAAGGTCACTTTTACAATGGCCCAAGAAAACATTTTTTTCCCCTTTAATGGCCACACCTGTGGCATACGGAAGTTCCCAGGCTAGGAGTCCAATGGGAACTGCAGCTGCCAGCCTCTTATACCACAGCCACAGCTACACCTGATCCAAGCCACATCTGTGACCTACACTGCAGCTTGAGGCAACACTGGATCCTTAACCCAATGAGCAAGGCCAGGGATTGAACCCACATCCTCATGGACACTTGCTGGGTTCTTAATCTGCTCGGCTACAACAGGAACTCCCCAGGGCAGGGACTGAATCCAAGCTGCAGCTGTGACCTACAGCCATAGCCACAGTGATGCTGGATCCTTTAACCCACTGCACCAGGCTGGGGATTGAACCCGCACCTCTGCAGTGATCCAAGCTGGTGTAGCCAGATTCTTTTTTTTTTTTTTTTTGTCTTTTTGTCTTTTTGCCATTTCTTGGGCCACTCCTGCAACATATGGAGGTTGAATCGAAGCTGACCTATGCCAGAGCCACAGCAACTCGGGATCTGAGCCGTGTCTGCAACCTACACCACAGCTCACGGCAACGCTAGATCCTTAACCCACTGAGCAAGGCCAGGGATTGAACCCGCAACCTCATGGTTCCTAGTCGGATTCGTTAATTACTGAGCCAGGATGGGAACTCCTCAGATTCTTAACCCACTGTGCCACAGCAGGAACTCTGCCCTAGAACCTGGCTTTTAAAAATCAGCCTATAATTACAATAATTCATGCCAGTTCTCCTCTTCCTCTCCACCCCTTCAGCGCAAGGTAACAACCTACCATTCCTGGGTGAGGCTGTAACAGGTTCAGAGAAATAGTGCTGAAAGATTAAACTGCACTAGCCAACTCTCTAACAGGTGGCTCTCAGATGCTTGGAGAGAATGGAATCCAGATCCTATCTTGGGAACAGCAAGTTCCACCCCCTCAAATGAAAGGGGTTAATGGAAGCCTTATGATCACACTCCCTCACAGTGGAGCACACAAGCATGTGCGTAATTGTTGAACAAAAGCCTCAAGATCCAGCTCTAAGTGGGGGCCGAGTGAGAAATCACCATGTAGGGTGCTCTCAATGAGAGAGAATTCCTCTGCTATTTGACACCACTGACGTCCCTAAGAGCAAATTAATGTCTCTCACATACTACACAGAGACCCCACAACAGGAGATAAGTGAACAGGAAAACTTTTTCTTTCTTGCTTTTTAGGGCCACACTCACGGGCATGTGTAGGTTCTCAGGCTAAGGGTCTAATCAGAGCTACAGTTGCCGGCCTGCGCCAGAGCCACAGCAACGCCAGATCCTTAAGCCACTGAACAAGGCCAGGGATCGAACCCGCAACTTCATGGCTCCTGGTCGGATTTGTTTCCGCTGTGCCACGAGGGGAACTGTGCACAACTTTTTATTATTCAATAAATAAAGGTCTTAGGAGAAAGGATGGCATCTTTACAATCATGAAATTTTTAAAAGCACAGGTGACCAAGAAAATTATGCCACATCTTGAAGGCTGCAGCGAGAGTAGAACATGAATGTTTAGAGACAGAGAGGCCTGTGGAGAATTCCAAAGGACTCTGGTCCCATTCAGCTGTGGTGAAGAGCCTTGAGGTAGCGGGTGAACTCCCCTCAGGCAATCACTTTCTAAGGGGACAGAGGAGGCTTCCATGTCTTCTGAGCATTCTCAAGATCCTTTGCTGCACTCTCACATTTCACCCGAGGCCATGAGAGCAAAACTATTTACTGCGAAACAGAACAGCTCTGGAGAGGGCTGTCTCGAAGAGCTCCAAGTCACGCCGCTCCCTACCCTCTGCCATTTAGCACGGCTGAACCCGCAGCCGCGCTGCAGCAGAATCTGCCAGCAAGGAACGGCTACTAAACTGAGAGCCCCTTTGTCCACGAGGACCCAACTGGTGCTGGGCTAATGCGGAGGAAGGGAGGCCGTCCAAGATTCTGAATGAGTGGGCTGGAAGTATGCGCCGCTAGAGACACAAACTGTCTCATTGTGATGGGCTGCTAGAGGTATCCTGTGTTACGTTTTGAGAAACACTTGAAGCCACAGAGCTATTTCTCTTTCAAACATATTGACGCCACATATGTAAAGAAAAAAAGCACACACAGTTAATGAGCCCACAGCACACCCAAATGCTCTGAGAAGGTAGCCAAAAGCTAGGAGGAAACTATCACTAGAAACCTAGGCCAGGAACAGGATCAGTGTGAACAGCTCAACGTGATGCCTGTGAATCAGAGTCCAAGGGACAATGTCATCTTCCCAGGGATCTCCCCCCAAAGACATGGGAAGCCCCTTAGACCAACAGAAATGGTTTTCCCCGAAGATTTCATTACCAGTAACATGACAATAAAGAGGCACTGTGCTGAGGCTCTGAAATAGATTTATTACGTTTAGTCTTAGGGGCCTACATCGAGCTTTTGCCTAGGATTTCACCTAAAAAAACTTTTTAAGGTTTTGAAGATCTTTGGGAAAGAGTCTGAATAGACAACTTAAAAGTTGTTCCAGTTGCTCCTCAAATATGAAGTTATACCTCTTAAATTTACTTTAGTGGGAGGAAGCCTTCCAAGTCTGGAGGACGGGGATGGGACGCTTGGTTCCCACTGAACTCCTGATTCCACTATAAAAAGTAGATTCTTAAATATATATACATATACAAAATATATTAACATACACATAAACACATTTACACACATTTTTCAGATTATAACTTTGCACAATTACTCTTTTTATGACACAAACAAGTCTACATATTCCTATGACTGTTGCAGAGACAGCACCTGATTTGGGAGCATAAATCTCTTAAAGACCTATACGACTCCAAGTCATATTCTGGATGTCAACGAGAATAGCTATTTAATCAGAGAAGAATATTTTTTAGACCCTAAGCTTTGGCCTTTATTTATTTATGATTACATGAGTTTGGAGGTCACAGCAAAGAAATGCTGGAAATTCAGAAGGAAATTTTTTCAAAAATAGCTTTACTCCTATGGCCTCTTTTTGTGTGTTGTTTCTGATGGGACATTCAAGAGCTGCCACTTTCACTGTGTACTCTCATACACCTCTGATGACAAGGACAGAGTTCTGGTTCCTACCTCAGAAAAGAAAAAGCAGAACTCATTTCGGAAACATCAAAGTAGTAACTGTCAGAGAGAGCGCTTCTGATAAACCTACCAGGAGGTGTGCAGGCATCCGCAGGAGACTGGACAAATGTGGACCGCCTTTTGGTGGGCATGGGCAAAGCCATTTTCTGTTCTTTATGCTTTGCCAGTGCAGCTTGAACTGCTTCTGTGTGGATATCTGAAAGATTAAAAGTTTGCATGTATTAGCTCCTGGCTCTCAAAGTGTTTGTTTCTGTGAGCTAAACTATTACTGCCTCGATTGTTAAAAAGGGGTGTTTAGGTGACTTTTATCACTTGTATTGTAACAATGAAAAAATGAAAATGAAAAAGAGATAAAGGAAGTAGTCAAGGACAATTTACAGAGGAGAAAAATGCCTTAACAAGGCAGACAAGGAGCTGGTGGAGACGGGGTCGGGGATGGAGAGAGGGGAAGCGTCTACAGGCATCTGCACTGGGTGGGAATCCCAGCTCTGAAGGGAATGTGTGCCATGCAGGTGCCCAGAGGACACTCTCATTCTTCAAGCTTAGGATTTCTTAACTGGCTGAAAGGGAGTGAGAGCTTGGGGAGAGAGGGGTTGATTTTGAACTGGAAAATATAAGGCCTGGAGTTCCCCATCCTGGCTCAGCAGAAACACATCTAGCTAGTATCCATGAGGATGCAGGGTTGATCCCTGGCCTCGTTCAGCGGGTTAAGGATTCGGCATTGCTGCGAGCTGTGGTGTAGGTTGCAGATGTGGCTCAGATCTGAGTGCTGCTATGGCTGTGGTGTAGGCCAGCAACTATAGCTCCGATTTGACCCCTAGCCTGGGAACCTCCATATGCTGTGGGTGCAGCCCTAAAAAGACCAAAAAAAAAAAAAAAAAAAGAAAAAAAAAAAGGGCTGATGGTACTTGTTTGCCACTATGGATACAAAAGAATTCAGCCCTTCACTTGAATGTCTAGTAGGAACTGCAAAATTATCCAGACAACAGTTCCCATCACGGTGCATCAGAAACAAATCCGACTAGGAACCATGAGGTTTCGGGTTCAACCCCTGGCCTCACTCAGTGGGTTAAGGATCTGGCTTTGCCATGAGCTGTGATGTAGGTTGCAGACGCGGCTCAGATCTGCTGTTGCTGTGGCTGTGGCATAGGCCAGAGGCTACATCTCCAATTAGACCCCTACCCTGGGAACCTCCATATGCTGCGGGTGCAGACCTCGAAAGACAAAACAAACAAACAAAAATTATCCAGACAGAACTCTTGATTTTCCACTTCCATTCCCAAACTCACTCTGTACTTCTACAAAACAGGATCATACTATACATAGTTTTTTTGTATTGTGCATTGATTTAACTCTTAAAAAAATCCTACTGAGGTGGATAACATCTGAGGGGGGCTTCCTAGTTCACAAAGATTTCCCCTTCTCAAAGAACAGGCCCAATCTACACATGTGAATGATCTTTAAAAGCCTGTCTTTTGTAAGAGCTGGACCAATCAGTTCCTTTCTTGGGGGAAATTTAAACTCTGAATCAAGAAACCGAAGTTCCTAGAAGTTCCCACTGTGGCACAGGGGGTTAAGAAGCTGACTGCATTCCCAGAGCTCTCTCTCCTTTCCTAGGGACTTCTCAGCTGTTCCTTTCCTTCTAAAACCTACCCCAGCCATTTAAAACCGACTGAGCTGTTCTGTTTCAGGTAACCCCAAAACCTTCAATAATATAACTGGAAACATCTTTCTGTGTAAAATGCAGGCTGACAGCATAATTTTAAAGGGCTATGTAGTATTCCACTATGAATGTGCCATGATTTATTTAAACAATGTTTCCAAATTTTGCCACATTCATACAACTGCCTGCAATAAGAATAATTCAGAATTTTCACTTTAGCATGCAAGTCTAATCCTATTTATTTAAGGATTAATTCCAACTCAGATATGTTTCCTAAGAACAAGGATATTTTCTTATATAATATCCACAGTACATTGATCAAAATCCAGAAATTCAAAAATTGATACAAACTATTATCTAACCCACAACCAATCCTCCAAATCAGCCACTGTCCCAGTAATGTCCTTTACAGTGCCCCCCCTTTCCCTGATCTGGGACACAATGTAGAATCACACAGTACTTTTAGTTGTTATGTCTCTTTATCATCCTATAATCTGGAACAGTTTCTCAACCTTTATCTTCCAATACCTTGTCATTTTTGTATAGACTAATTATACTGTCAAATTTTGGTTTGTTGCTATCTCCTCTGAATCAGATTCAGGTTTTGCATTTTGGCAGGAATACCAACCATAGAAGTAATATATTATCTTGAAACAAGATGTCAGGATGCATCTGCCTTGCTACTGGTAATAGTGATTTTGATTATTTGGTTAAGACGCTGTCTGCTAAAAAGTTTCTACTCCTTCCTTTGTCTAGTTAACACATAATTTACAGATGAATACTTTTCAGCCTATACAAATGTTATACACTTCATTCGACCTTCACCCAGTAGTTTTAGCATCCACTGATGCTTGTTGCCTGAATCAATTATTATTATAATGGTACTTATTAGTTGGTATTCTCTTATCAAAAAAAGCTTTCCTTTCTCCACCATTTATTTATATTCGGACCTATCAATCTCATTTTATTCCATGACTATTCTGCTACTATCATTACTTATTTTGATGCTCATATATCCCAGCTTTGGCCATCAGGAGACCCTACAAACTACCTTTGATGTCCTTTCGATATATTCTGGTCTTTTTTTTTTTTTGTCTTTTTGCTTTTTCTAGGGCCGCTCCCGCAGCATATGGAGGTTCCCAGGTAGGGGTCTAATTGAAGCTGTAGCCGCCAGCCTACACCAGAGCCACAGCAACTCGGGGGCGTCGGTGACCTACACCACAGCTCACAGCAACGCCAGATCCCCGACCCACTGAGCAAGGCCGGGGTTCAAACCCGCAACCTCATGGTTGCTAGTCAGATTCGCTAACCACTGAGCCAGGATGGGAACTCCTATTCTGGTCATTTTGAACATTCTTTGTCTCCTGGTACAAGATGATCCATGCGCATCTGGTATGCTCCTTGCTCCAGCACTGGAATTACACACATTTCTCCAAGGAGCTCTGGGTCCTCTTAGTGAAGAATGGTATTTAGAAACCAAAGATCCTAGAACTAGGAGTGCTCGGTGTCATTGGGGTATCTTTCTTCTAAGTGCTTTCAGTGGATAAAGAAATATAAACATAAAAAAACGCACACATATATATCTACATCTATTTTCATCTATATTAAAAACTATGAGTTCACATTAATATCTCCAATTCCAATTCAACACCACAGAATTCATTCCAATATTCCCCTTTTCCGTTTGTAAACTCCCTTCTTTAACAGTAAAAAAAAAAAAAACCTGGCTCAACAGTATAATCAATATATTTTACTCATTCACTCAATCCCACAATACACAGAAAGTAGTTTTAAAATTCCTGGAGTTCCCATCATGGTTCAGTAGAAACAAATTTGACTAGTGTCCATGAGGATGCATGTTCAATCCTTCATTTTTAGTTTTAATTTAAAAATATTTGGGTTAGTTCTCACCCCTTCCACCTTTGACAGTTGTATTATTTTACTGAGTAATACAGTTAGGTTCATTTGTTTTTCTTTGATTCCTAGAGGTCCTTTCCCAAGTTGCGGATTAAACACTATGTGACACAAAAAGAAATACATATTTTATCTCTGCCTGGGTTCTTGACACTGAGATCCTAAAACCCTTGTAATTTCCTGAGCCACAGGAGTGTCTTTTACTTTAATGAGGCAAATCGTGGTGGGGGCTGGTTACCACAAAGTCCGTGATTAGAAGTTTAGAACTTGTGGAGCTCCCCCTGTGGTGTTATGGGATTGGTGGTGTCTTTGGTGCACTGGGACACGGGTTCAATCCCCAGCCTGGCACAATGGATTAAGGAGCCAGTATTGCCACAGCTACAGCTTCGGTCGTCATGGCTTGGATATGATCCCTGGCCCAGGAGATACATGTGCCGTGGGGAGGCCAAAAAGGGAAGAAGAAAAAAAAAAAAGAAGTTTAGAACTTGCAGCCCCACCCTCCATCCTCTGGGGAGAGGAAAGAGATACAGGATTGAGCTAATCACCAATGGCCAATGATTTAATCAAGCACACCTAGGTAATGGAGTCTCCACAAAAAAACTCTACGGTAAGAGGTTTAGAGGAGTTCCTGCTATGGCACAGGGGGTTAAGGATTCAGTGTTGTCTCTGCAGAGGAGCAGGTTTGATCCCTGGCCTAGGAACTTCCATGTGCTGTGGGTACAGCCAAAAAAGAAAAAATAAATAAATAAAGGGGGAGTTCCCTTTGTGGTTCAGTGGTTAATGAACCTGATTAGGATCCATGAGGATGTGGATTCAATCCCTGGCCTCACTTAGTGGGTTAAGGATCTAATGTTGCCATGAGCTGCAGTGTACATGGGTCACAGATGTGGCTTGGACCCTGTGGTGTTATGGCTGTGGCATAGGCTGGCAGCAGCTCCAATTCGACCCCTAGGCTGGGAACTTGCATATGCCCCAAGTGGGGCCCTAAAAAACAAGCAAAAAAGTTAAATAAATAAAATAAATAAAATAAGCAGTTTGGAGAGCTACTAGGTCGGTGAACACATCCACATGCCAGCAGGGAGGTGCACCCTAAGCTCCACAGGGACAGAAGCTCTTAGGTTTGGGACCCTTCTGGACTTTGCTCTATGTACCTCTTCATCTGGCTGATCATTTGTACCCTTCATAATAAACTGCTAATGAGCAGTATGTATTCAGTAGAAACTGTACTTCAAAATTGAGTTATCTTTTCCTGGTGACGATATTCTCTCATGATGCTAGCCAGTGGCAGCAAGCTACAGCTCCCAGTCAGCCATATGATCACAGAGGTAAATAGGTGATACACTTACAACCGCTCTGTAACCACACAGACATTCCATTTACCCACTGTTTGCTGGTGTAAGGTTCCGAGCACATCCAAGGCAGCTCAGTCTAAGCTATGATGTTCAGTAGGTTAGGTATATTTAATGCATTTCAACTCATAATATTTTCAACTTCCAGTGGATTTAATGGGATGTAACCCCATCATAATGGGTCAAAGAAAATCTGCATTTGTGATTGGCATTCAAAGGTAAGAGCATTCTCGCGGAATGAGCTGTGGGGCCTGCACTAACTTCCGAGTAGGTAATGTCAGAATTAAATTAAATTATAAGGATATCTAGGTGGTATCTGCAAAGAACTCGGGAATGGCTTGGTGTGGAAAACCCACACAGTTATCAGGAATAGTGTGAGTAAAGATATAGTTTTCCATTCACTAACATGGTTCTAAAAGTCAAAACTATACCAAGGTAAACTTAAAGATGTGTCACTACCCCCCAACAACCACCTCTACCCCAATCCTATCCACTCTCTTATAGGTCACCAATCTCTCTCTTTTTAAAAAAATTTTTTTTGGTCTTTTTTAGGGCTGCACCCTCAACATACGGAGGTTCCCAGGCTAGGAGTTGAATCAGAGCTACAGCTGCCATCCTACACCACAGCCACAGCAATGCAGGATCTGAACTACATCTGCGACCTACACCAAAGCTCACAGCAATGCTGGATCCTTAACCCACTGAGCAAGGCCAGGGATCGAACCTGCATCCTCATGGCTGCTGGCCAGATTTGTTTCTGATGAGCCACGATAGGAACTCCATCAATTTCTTTATTAATTTATCCTGCCCATATTTCTTTTTGCAAAAAATAACCAGATACCACACTGTTCTAATTATAGAGTTTTTAGAGTATGTTTTAACATCTAGTAGGTATAATCACTCTTGTTTTCTTTCTCAGTGTTGCTTAGCTATTCTTTAGTGTTTGATTTTCCAAATGAACATCAAAAATACATTTCCTATGGAGTTCCCATCGTGGCTTAGTGGTTAACGAATCCGACTAGAAACCATGAGGTTGCAGGTTTGATCCCTGGACTCACTCAGTGGGTTAAGGATCCAGCATTGCCGTGAGCTGTGGTGTGGGTCGCAGTCTCGGCTTGGATCTCGCGTTGCTGTGGCTCTGGCATGGGCCTGAGGCTACAACTCTGATTTGACCCCTAGCCTGGGAACCTCTACATGCTGCGGGAGCAACCCTAAAAAGACAAAAAAAAAAAAAAAGAATAAAAGTCATTAAGAACAATTGATGTAAAACTTTAAATATTTTATCCAGGGATATCACTTTAAAAACTATCTTTTACAAACCTGGTATAAAATAAATAAGCCATGGGATGTACTGTACAGTATGGTGACTATAGTTAATAATACTCTACTATACATTTGAAAGCTGCTAAGGGAGTAAATCTTAAAAGTCCTCATCACAAGAAAAAAAATTTTCTTGTAACTATGAAAGGTGACTGATGCTAATGAGACCTTGTGATCACTTCACAATATATGCAAATATTGAATCATTATGCTGTGTACTTGAGACTAAAGTAATGTTATGTCATCACACCTCAAATTTTTTTTTTTTTGTCTTTTTGCCTTTTCTAGGGCTGCACCCATGGCATATGGAGGTTTCCCAGGCTAGGGGTCGAACGGAGCTGTAGCCGCCAGCCTACACCAGGGCCACAGCAACTTGGGATCCAAGCCACGTCTGCGACCCACACCAGAGCTCATGGCAACGCTGGAGCCTCAACCCACTGAGCAAGGCCAGGGATCGAACCCGCAACCTCATGGTTCCTAGTTGGATTCGTTAACCACTGTGCCATAATGGGAACTCCACCTCAATTTTAGAAAGAAAAAAGTCTTTGTTATTCTTCTGTTTAAAATTAATACACACAAATTTTGCCATGTGTATTTTACCACAATTTAAAAAAAGTGGAAAAAATTAATTTACATATTGGGGAAAGACCTAAACACATATATGAAAATTTTCCCTAGACTCATCACTTCCCAGAAATAATCTCACTTCAATAGTCTGATACATATTTCTCCAGATTTCTATATCTGTGTACATAATAATATATGTAATCATTATTATTATCATTTTTGTCTTTTCTAGGGCCACACCCACAGCAAATGGAGGTTCCCAGGCTAGGGGTCGAATAGGAGCTGTAGCCGCAGGCCCATGCCAGAGTCACAGAAACGTGGGATCCGAGCCAAGTCTTTGACCTACACCACAGCTCACGGCAACGCCGGATCCTCAACCCACTGAGCAAGGCCGGGGATCAAACCCGCAGCCTCATGGTTCCTAGTTGGATTCCTTAACCACTGCGCCACAACGGGAACTCCCCTATGCTGTTACTTTTAAGACCATAGTAATGACTAACTCTTGGCTCTGAAATGGAATAGCTTGATCCTACATTTATATTTCTTATAAACTTGTATTTATTATACTACTTTAGTATCCCTGAGATTTACTTAGTTGAATCAAGACTGCCTTTTTTTATTGAATCTATGATATCATCTTATATAAAACATATTCTGATTTCAGGTATGTTAAAATGTGAAAAGTGTCCTTCCTATATTAGATGAAACTATGGTTCTTAGCTGTCTTGAAAAACAAATGATTAATTGATTATACTGAGAAAAAAGCACTTTCTCAAGAGATCAACAGCATATCAAATGCTCACACTTCTTAATGAAAAACACTACTTTTCCAAAAGTACTGCTGCAGGAGATATGAAACGTGATAGCAAACTTGCCAAGACTGGGGACTTAGTCACATTAATGACACTTTGGAAAGTCCGTAACAATGAGATAATTAATCATTACAGAGCCTGTTCTTCTCTGCCACAAGGACTCATGGTATCAGACCACAGGACAAATGAAACCACCATTTTTTGTCTAACATGATAAGCCCTGGCGCATTACACCTGTGTCAAAAGGAGATGTTCAGTTACTGTATTAGCAAAGCCTCTTACCGATAAGAAGAGGCAGCTCTTTTAACTGGATTTAGCTCATTCACTAGTACACAATTCATCTTGATCTTTGATAGAGAAATCACTTCCGAAGTTCAGTCCCCAGACACGGCTGGGGGTATCGCTTTCCAGTACTAATGTCTGAGCTGAACAAGGCGACACAAATACTCCTTTAAAGTCCTTTTTTGTTTCTGTTGTTTTGTTTAAGGTGGGTAATTGCTCAAAAGATTAACATTAAAGGAGTTATCAGAATGACTTACCACTGATCACTTGCATCTCAGACTGTATTTTCTGCACTTGCGACCATAACGTGTGTAGAAAGGGGCATCATGATTTAATAAGCAGGAAGAAGAGGTACTAAATAAGTGTATTTGAAATGTCAGACCTTCTTGGCTAAGCACAAACAACAGAATCAGGTCAGATAACTTAAATTCTGAATAAACATAAGCTCTTTACATCAGGTCTGAAGCATGAAACACAGAATCTGTTTAGATTTGACGATGTTTGGCTGAAATGTAGGTGTTAATAAGCCTCCATCAAATAAGAGAGGATTTTCCTTTTTCTTATAAGAGGATTTTCCTTTTTCTTTTTTTGGCAGTGCCCGTGGCATATGGAAGTTCCTGGGCCAGGGATTGAATTTGAGCCGAAGCTGCGGCAACAGGGAATCCGTGAGCCACTGCAATCAAACCCATGGCTCAGCAGACACCCGAACTGCTGCAGAGACAACACCAAATCTTTAATCTGCTCTACCACAGCAGGAACCCCAAGAGAGGATTTTCAAGTTACACGCGCTGAAATGAATATTAAATCCTTTCTGTGTACCCATCATTGTATTCTGACGCTTACAATTATTCCCAAATATACTCTACATTCTTAAGCTATTTTTGCATATGACATGCAAATGTAACCCTTCCTGTGAATGGAGTGGCAGTGAGGTGAAGCTCAACTCCCATCAATCTCTACAAATTATCTGCTCTCCTTCTGTGGCTAGGGTTGGTTTCCTCTTATTCATGGAAGCCAGAATTCTCAACAAGTGCCAAACTTTTTTTTGCTATTCAGTTGGGCAGTTCCTAATATATTGAAGAATGTGATTTTCAGCCAAAATTCACATTTGCAGGCCTCCTCTTTTATGCTCCCCCCAATGGCAGTAGTACAGAACTCACAACTTTCACTATCTTCAGGTTTTTCAAATCACCTTTGTTCCCTTCTTTACCTCCTCTCTGGCCTTCTCATTACTACCCTAAAAAGAAAAGTCCCAGGGAGAGAGGTAAATCTCAAAGAACTGGTGGAAAAGACAGGTGAGTTTTAGTAGGTGAAGGTCAAAACGTTCCACTGATGAATGAGCTTACTAAAGCCTTTTTTCTCTATGTGATCGGCCTGAACACAGAGTGTACAGAATCCCTTTTGTGTTGCTTACTAATCTTTTTGTTGCCTGCTGTAAAAACGAGGAGAACCGAAGGCAGGAAGGAAAGGAGGGAGGGAGGAAGGAAGGAAAGGATAAGGTAACCTTGGCTGGTATAAGGGAGAAAAAAACATGGGTAAAGTACAATAACATTCCAGTTATTCTTCTGCCTTAACTCTGCTACTTCTGAAAATAACGCATGTGCCGTGGTGACTATCTTATTAGTGCAGTGGACCTTCGATGGGCATGGGACGAGCTACCACGCCACACGTCCACCTGGGAGTCTGTGATTTATTTCTGCTCATCAGTCCTGGATGGGCGGGTGGCAGGAGCATGTTCCCACTGCCAGCCACAGCACAAGCCGTTTCCTTCCCCATGGGTGTTTTCTGGGTCAGAAGAAGTAAAGGGGAAGGATTTATCAACTCGAAATTTTACTGTGAGTTTCTTTTCCAGCTCCAACAGTTAAGGGACTAATCAACAGCTCTGGCAACACAGAGGACCTGCCTCTTCCAACAGGGTCTTCCGAGCTCTCCCAATGCCATCCCAGGAGACCCTAGCCCTCTGCCTTCTTATTTATTTATTCACATCCTCTTTGTACTTGCTTGGCTCCCCTTCTGCCCTTGAGGGCAGGAATGTCTTATTTGGGGCTGTATCCCGAGCAAATAAGAGTATCTACGACACCTGTCATGAAACAGGTACTCAGTAAGTGGTTGATGAATGAATTAATATAGACATATTGGTGCTTCAAGGGAAAAAAAACAAACATTATGAGCTCTCAGGATCGACAGTTCATACTACAGTGAGGAAAAGCTGTTCCACGGTAATTTTCAGTTCCCTCTTACCTGATCGGTATCGTTCATCCCTGGCTCCCCCAGATCGGGTTCGGTGGTACTTAGAAGGAGCAGAAGTTTGAGGTGCAGATGGAGCAGGTGTCTGGTTTCTATGGTCTTTCTGTACTGCTGAATCAGTTTCTAAAAAAAAAGGAGTTTGGAAGAGGGTTATCCAAAAACAATAATAGCTAATGTTTTCTAAGCACCTTATGGCACTTCCACCACATTCTGAGGTAGGTACCATTACCCCATCAACAGTAAAGGGTTGGAGAGCTTTAATATATATGTTTAAAAAAAAAAATGCAAAGGCATCCAGGCTTTAAAACAAACAAACAAACAAAAAGACTTAGAGCTGTACTTGTCAACAGGTGATGGGAAAGAAATAGCAAGAAGACACAAGCAAGTGAAAAGGCCATTCCAAAGACTCCAAGTACTAGTTGGGAGGGAAGATGGGTGGGGTGGGGTGGGGTGGGGTGTACATAACCCCTAATTCTGCACAGTGGTGCAAGAATAGCTTTGCTATTTTTCACCATTAGTTACTCCACATAAACATATCATCTAAACAAAAATAGTCTTCAAGTCTTTTATTTTTTTTTAGGGCCGCACTCAAGGCATATTGAGGTTCCCAGGCTAAGGGTCTAATCAGAGCTATAGCCGCCATCCTACACCACAGCCCCAGCAATGCTGGGTCCGAGCTGCGTCTGCGACCTACACCTCAGCTCACGGCAACGCGGGATCCTTAACCCACTGAGGGAGGCCAGGGATCAAACACACAACCTCGGGGTTATTAGTCGGATTTGTTTCTGCTGCGCCACAATGGGAACTCCAGTCTTCAAGTCTTAATAGGCCCTCTTCCAACAGGCATCACCACTGAAGCTATCCCTCTCCAGTCCCTGGCCTGCCCCCATACAATGTTCTCCCAACATTCACTGTCTTATCAAGAATATGGGGAGGAGTAAATACGCAGGTAAAATAGGCAGAAAAACACTTAAGGTTCTCATATTTTACTGCCTTTTATTTCCTCAAATGGTCTTAACTCCTAAATCATAATTTTTAAAATCTTAGTAAAATATCTAACATGAGATACAATCTTCTAACAAAATTTTAGGTGTACAATAGGCATGACGTTGTACTGCATATCTCCAGAACTTCTCTGGTGCAACTAAGCCTTTGTACCCACTGAGTAGCGACTCTCCATTTCCCCTCCACCCTCCCCAGCCCCCAGCAACCACCATTCCACCCTCTACTTCCATAAATTTGACTGTGTTAAACTTCTCACATAAATGAGGTCATACAGTATTTGTCCTTCTGTGTCTGCTTAATTCACTCAGCATCATATCCTCTACCTTCATCCATGTTCTCACATGTTGCAGAATTTCCTTCTTTTTTTTAAGGTGTATTTTAAGTTTCTTAAATAGCATTTAGCCGTGCCCAGAAAGGTAGCTTAAACACAAAAAGTTGTGACCACTATAGGAAGACGTCACCTATCCAGCAAATGCACTGCTCCAGATCACAGCTAAGAGTGGGTTTATAAAGCCAAAACCCAAAACCCATATGCTGTTTAAGAAAACAAGGAATAATATATTTTAGGATGCTCTCTAAATGGATCTAGAAATGTTTGTTTGTGGAGTTCCTGTTGTGGCTCAGTGGAGACAAATCCGACTAGGAACCGTGAGGTTTCGGGTTTGATCCCTGGCTTTGCTCGTTAAGGATCCGGCGTTGCTGTGAGCTGTTGTGTAAGTGGAAGACTTGGCTCGGATCTGGCGTTGCTGTGGCTCTGGCATAGGCTGGAGGCTACAGCTCCAATTAGACCCCTAGCCTGGGAACCTCCATATGGCTCAGGTGCAACACTCAAAAAAAAAAAAAAAAAAAAGATAGAAATGTTTGTTTTTGATGGTTCCTGGTGGCTGAGATTTATATTATCTGAGCAGAACAAGTTTCAACACTGAGACTTTTAATCTTTTTTTCCCCATTATAACTGGTTTAGAGTGTTTTGTCAATTTTCTACCGTACAGCAAAGTGACTCACATACATTCTCTTTCTCACATTATCCTCCATCCAGCTCCATCATAAATGACTAGATGTAGTTCCCAGTGCCATACAGTAGGATCTCATTGCTTATCCACTCCAAAGGCAATAGTTTGTATCTATTAACCCCGGATTCCCAGTCCATCCCACTCCCTTGGCCCTTCCCCCCTGGCAACCACAAGTCTGCTCTTCAAGTCCATGAGTTTCTGTTTTGTCAACATTGAGACTTTCATTTTGTTTCATTTTTTGTCTTTTCTAGGGCCACTTCCCGAGGCACATGGAGGTTCCCAGGCTAGGGGTCGCATCGGAGCTGTAGCTGCCAGCCTTCGCCAGAGCCACAGCAACTCGGAATCCGAGCTGCGTCTGCAACCTACACCACAGCCCACGGCAATGCCGGATCCTCAACCCACTGAGCAAGGCCAGGGATCGAACCCGCACCCTCATGGTTCCTAGTTGGATTCGTTAACCACTGCACCACGACGGGAACTCCAACACTGAGACTTTTAAATGTAATGCCTGGGATTGTAAATTGAAGTTTTTAATCAACCTAAATTCTCTTGACGTAGAATTCACAGAAGACCTGTACGGAATCTTGACATTTTCACACTGTCTCATTTATTAGTTTTATTACTCTAGAAGAGGGTCAACAAACTGTGACCCATATCTGTTTTTATAAAGTTTTATCAGAACACAGCCACGGACATCCGCTAACATACTGCCAATGGCTGCTTTCACACTGTAAAGGCAGAGCTGAGTACCTGTGATAGAGACTGTACGGTCCTCAAAGCCTAAAATATTTCCTCTTTGGCCCTTTACAGAAAAACCTTCCCTTCCCTTCCCAGGGCCCTGGTCTATTTAAAACAAACAAACAAACAAAACCCTAACATTTAAGTATTTGCTCTATGCTAGGCACTGTGCATTTAGAAGTCGCACATTTTATCCTATTTATTCCTCACAACGACTATAAAGGCAGCACTATCACTATTAACTTCTGACAGAAAAGAAAATAGACACATAGATTATTTTATCCAAAGTCACAGAGCCAGGGGGTGGCAGAGCCAGGATTCAAACCCAGGTCTAACTCCACTGCTTCTCAACCAGAAAAGGTTAATGAAAAAGGTTATGAAAATTCTCCCAAAGCTCTTAAGAGGAAAGCAATCAGAATGAATAATTTAGTTTAAGAGCATCTAAATGCTTTGGGATTTGCACTCAGTCAGCAGCTAGATATCTTTATTTTAAAATCACCGGCCTTCATGTGAAAGATTCTGCTAAAGCCCCCCCCCCAATAAAGTTTTAAGACAGTCACTAGAGAAATTATTTAAAACATATTCCAATTCACTTTAAATAGAGAACAAAAAATAGAAAGGGGCTATTTTTATTTGAATAGTCAGATGATATATACAGGAAGGAAATCAGATTAGCACACATGAGCCACTTTGCCTGTAAACATGCACAGAGAAACGGGTTTGACTTAAATAAGATACAGTTTAAAACACTAGCTTTGTATTATTTGGGGGGGGGGGTGTCATAATGAATATATAACTGAATTACCTGTTACTAACTTCTATTTTTTTTTATTAAAGAGGCAGATTTGCTAGGATGAAACCCTGCCAAGAAACACGTGCTTTCAAATTAGACAGCAAATGATCCGAAGGGTGGAGAGAAGGAACATGGGTTCTCATTTCACAAAGGACGGAAACACAAAGTTTGCGTATTTTTTCTGATTCCTCCCTCACCTATGCTTTTTACTTGGTATTTTTCCATGTAATGGATTAGGAAAAAGAAGACGGTGTGGACTAAATACATTTTTTACCAAGAAATGATAGAGGGATGTGATAGAGGAAATGGGAGTTAATAAATCTGAGGAAGAATTAGAATGAACATTTCCACTCAGGAGTATCTAGAGGTTATCACAGATCAAACCACAAGGAAATGTGACTTCCCATTGTGCTGCAGTGGAAACAAATCCAACTAGTATCCATGAGGATGCAGGTTCCATCCTGGACTCAGTGGGTCGGGGATCAGGGGTTTCCGTTGTGAACTGTGGTGTAGGTTGCAGACACGGCTTGAATCCCGCATTGCCAGTGGCTGTAGCTCCGATCTGATCGACCCCTAGCCAGGGAACTTCTAGCAGGGACCTTCTAGCCAGGGACCCCTAGCAGATGCGACCTTAAAAGGCAAACAACAACAACAAAAACACACACACAAGGAAATGTAACACAAATTTAGACATATAATGAGAATTGAGAGTTACACATGACACTTGGCCAAGAGAGCTACTGAACTGGTACCCCTCCCCCCTAAAAGCCTCACAGCACACTCTCTATCCACCAAGCAACATTAGTATGATGCTCTGCAAAGTTTACCTCGGTTCCCTCAGGGATTTATTTAGTCAGCCAAGCAGACTGGGTCTCTTTGGGTCTAAAATCATGACAGACTTTTTGAGGTAGCTTGCCAGAAATGAAACCAAAAGGTCGATTTGCAGTTTCAGTAAGTGGCCGACAAGTTTGCTGAGTGAGCATCCGTCAAGTTCCCAAAGCACAATGTCACAAGTTGGATTTTTTCTGACAGATGATTTTGGTATAAATGTGTAATGTACCTGCTTCAAGTTCAAGAGAGGTAATGTAAATGGAAAAAAAAAAAAAGAATAAAATGAATTCCTAGTAACTGAATCACTTCATAATGGAGTTTAATAATGAAGCTCTGGAAGTTCTCATCGTGGCACAGAAGGTTAAGAATCCGACTAGTATCCATGAGGACATGGGTTCGACCCCTGGACTTGCTCAGTGGGTCAAGGATCCAGTGTTGCTGTGAGCTGTGGTGTAGGTTGCAGATGCAGCTTGAATGCCATGTTGCTCTGGCTGTGACTGGCAGCTGCAGCTCCAATTCGACCCCTAGTCTGGGAATTTCTATATGCTGTGGGTGCAGCCCTAAAAAGCAAAATAATAGTAATAATAATAATAATAATAAAGCTCTGTAGTTAATCTTTCTGAATGTGAATAATCACTCTCCAATTTATATGAATTTATAAATTTTTATTTCCATGTATGGGAGGTTTTTTTGTGTATGTCTTTTTAGCGCTTCACCCACGGCACATGGAGGTTTCCAGGCTAGGGGTCGAATCAGAGCAGTAGCTGCCAGCCTACACCACAGCCACAGCAACGTGGGATCGGAGCCGCATCTGCGACCTACACCACAGCTCAAGGCATTGCCAGATCCTTAACCAACTGATGGGGGCCAGGGATTGAACCCACGTCCTTGTGGATCCTAGTTGGGTTCATTACTGCTGCATCTTTGACCTACACCACAGCTCACAGCAACACAGGATCCTTAACCCACTGAGCGAGGGCAGGGATCAAATTCGCATCCTTATGGATACTAGTTGGGTTCATTAACCACTGAGCCACAACGGGAACTCCTGGAGTTTTTTTTTTTCCCTTAAAAAAAAACCGTAAGATTTGTAGATATATTTTATATGCGCATTGAAAACACTGAAGAGCAAATATAGCGGAATGTGAAGAGCAATTATCTGCAGGTCATGAGATCTGGGGTGTTTATTTTTTCCATAGGCTTTACTGGGTTTCTAGAATTTAGAAAAGTTATTTTTCAGGGTATAAAAATAACATGTTCATTATAGAACATCAAGGTAATAATTAAGTATAAAGAAGAAAAAAATGACATTGACTTTTCTAATTCAAGAGAGCAGATTCTTGCCAAAATAAGTTAAAAATAATATCTACTTTTCAGCTTCCTAAATTACAACACTGTGAGCAGAATTTTCCAATCTTCGAAGATGAATTGTCTCCTTTTCCTTTCCCCCAAAGCAACTGGTAATTCAATGCATATCTGGAGGTGAGAGGGAGGAAACTATGTCCTGGTTGGAGTAAAAGAATTTTGGAAGGTTTATTTCCACACTAGCTTACTTGCCAGAGCAACAATTTATCACAGAAGGAAGCAGGAAACATGGATGTCAGGTCTCCTGGAAGAGAGGAGGAAGGGGTCTGGGGACATAGCGACCCAGCAGGACTTTATTAACAGCATGTCCAACGTCAGCTGGGCAGGCAAGATGCTGCTTAAAGATGAATCATTCCCTGGCCATGGTTTCACACTTCAGCCTGATCTCAGGAATTACCTGGGGCCCCAAAATAGAAATTTCTGTATTTTGAATAAGATATGCACATTTTCATTACCACATAAGAAGCTAAAAGCAAAGAGAATTGACTATAGGTATCAATGAGATACATTTAGGGCCTCACCTACAGCATGTGGAAGGCTAGGGGCTGAACTGCAGCTACAGCTGCTGGCCTACACCACAGCCACAGCAACGCCAGATGTGAGCAGCGTATGCGACCTAAACCACTGCTCACGGGAATGCCAAATCCTTAACCCACTGAGGGAGGCCAGGGATCGGACCTGCATCCTCATGGATACTAGTCGGATTCTTAACCTGCTGAGCCACAACGGGAATTCCCAACAATGAGATACATATTACATGCCATGAAAAAGGAAAAACTGTTGTCTATCTAGACACATGAAAAGGTCTAAACAAAATAATGGCAAGTGATAAAAGAACACAAGATACTATGGGTATGATTACAACTGTGTATATAAAAACTATTCATATACAATTATAAGGATCGGCTGGGATATAAAATCCCTTAAGTAGTTGGGATGAAGTAATGATAAAGTACTTTGGAGAGCTTTACCATTTTTTTTTAATGAAAAAGTTATGTACAAAATGAAAGTAATTTTCAAAGACACTAAAGTATAGATTAAGTACTGGAGGGAAAGCCGAGAACCTCATAAATCAAGTTTTCTTCAAAACTTCTGATTATCACACTATGACTGCTTCAGTTGGGTGGTGGGGGGAGATTCCAGGATCTTTCTGTCTACTACACAGAATATCCACTAGGGGTCACCATTATGTTAAATTATGATGATGCTTCAACATTTATTAACAATAAGTTTTAAGAAAAATGAGAAATTTTCATTTCTTCTACAACACAAAGCCTCCTTTCTCAGTGGTCAGCATATACATAATTTATTGTTCTTTGGCAGAAAGAGACATCAGAGTCTCCTATTATTCTACTGTTTGCACATAATAACAACGATAACTTAGAAAAGAAGCTGATCTTTAGCATAAAACTATGCAAAATCTCCACTTGGGAACATGGAAGAAGGCCAACCTCAGTTTCCTGTCCTTCAACTCGGGCAGTAAGATTTAACAGACATTTTCACCGGTAAGAAAAATAGAGTGACAGAGTTCCGATTGCAGCAGTTCAGGTTGCTGTGGAGGCACAGGTTTGATCCCTGGCCTGGGAACTTCCATATGCCTCAGGTGCGGTCATTTAAAAAAAAAAGTGGTCACCTATTCATGTGTATCTTTTATATAGTGATACACACTGAGCAGGAAAAAGACAAGGCTCTATGAGCCCACATAATGAGCAATTTAATTTGTATTAGAGTTTCAGGGACTCAAGGTTTTAGGTTTTAGGTAGGCAGAGACAAGGTGTCGGGGGAGGGTAGTAGCTATTTTATACAAAAACACCGTGTGTGTAGAAGCCCAGTGAGGGAGAAACACCTGACAAGTCTAAGAAAGCCTGGTGGGGCAGTTTCCCAGTGGCTCAGTGGATTAAGGATCCAACATTGTCACTGGTGTGGCTGTGGCTGCGCGGGAAGGATTCAGTCTCTGGCCCGGGAACTTCCACATGCCATGGGCACAGCCAAAAAAAAAAAGCCTGAGGGTGCTGAAGCACAGTGAAAGAGGGAGGGAGACAAAATGAGGCTGGAGAAGAAGAAAAGTGGGGTCAGGTCACCTGTCCTAAACCAAAGGAGTGGTCTTTGAGGGGATTTAAACAGGAAATGACAGAATGACAATGATACTATCTCACTACTCTAAACTTTCATAACATCATCGCATCTTATCTTCACAGTAACTCTGTGTGATAGATACCACTAAGGAAGCAGGACACCTATCACAGATTAAATGTGTTTTTCTGTAATGAGAGAAATAACCACCCTGAATCATTAAACACAGAGCCTCCACTCCCAGCTGCGCCCCCGCAAGAAAGTCGGGTGAGGGGACCTTCCCTAGGAGCTCACGGTGGAGAGTCTTCCTCAGGAGGATGGCTGATTAACCCGCCACACTGCCTGGAGGAAGGGAGGGAAGAAAGCGTGTTTGCATTCACTGTCTGGAAAGGGCCTGCCCTCCCTGAGTCCCAGGGGTGGATTCTGGAAGGGAGAGGAGTTGGGAGTTCCTGGTCTCTGAAGCTTCCTGGGCCACTTGGCATCAGGAAAATGGCTGTGTGTGGCATAAAAAAAACCACAATACCGGAGTTCCCGTCGTGGCTCAGTGGTTAAGGAATCCGACTAGGAACCATGAGGTTGCGGGTTCGATCCCTGGCCTCGATCAGTGGGTTAAGGATCCAGCGTGGCCATGAGCTGTGGTGTAGATTGCAGATGCGGCTCGGATCCCGAGTTGCTGTGGCTCTGGTGAAGGCCGGTGGCTACAGCCCCGATTCGACCCCTAGCCTGGGAACCTCCATATGCCACGGGAGCGGCCCTAGAAAAGGCAGAAAGACAAAAAATAAAAATAAAAATAAAAAAAATAAACACAATACCAACAGCTCTGCCCTGAGAATCCAAGTGGGATAGCTTGACCGAGCTGAGTGGGCTCCTCCGTCAGAGTGGCTGATGCAGGACCCAGGTTCAGCAGGAGGCACTGAGACGCAGCAGCACACAACAGGGCTCTTCTCTTCTGGATGTGGAAGCTGCACTGACCACCTCTCCTTCTCCACTACTACCTACATCCCAGGAGGTTCTTGTACAATTCAGGAGGAAAGAGAAGCCCCAAGAGGAAGAGAGTGGACTTCCTTCACTAAGGTGTGTGGGGACAGATAAGACCGCAGTGTGTGCTCCCGTTCTGAGCGACCATACTACTATCCAAATCCAGCAGATGAGAGGGGAGAACTGTCACTGGAAAAAAAAATTCCACGTTCTTTCCATTATGCTGTGGTTATCACTTGGGGAGGAATTTTCTTTTTTTTTTTAAATAGTGATTTTTATTTTTTCCATTATAACTGGTTTGCAGTGTTCTGTCAGTTTTCTACTGTATAGCAAAGGGACCCAGTCACACATACATGTATACATTCTTTTTTCTTACATTATCATGCTCCATCATAAGTGACTAAATATAGCTCCCAGTGCTACACAGAAGGATTTTTTCAGGGTGGGGGAAGGAACTTTCAAATCAAAATGGGATAGAGAATAGATCCCACACACAATACTTAATAATTATATAGTCAGAAATGTTCTATATCATTCCAAAATGCTGTTCCTGATTTCAACAGCTAGATTTAAGTTCATGTCCCTCTGAATTTCCACAGTATTTTGTTTAGAAGTCTCCTATAGTGTTTGTTTCACTCTTATGTTTTATGATTCTCACTTGTATACCTGTCTTTCCTATGACAGCATAAAAAAATTTGAGGTCAGAGGCTGGTCTTAATTCATCTTGCGTCTCCTACAGTAATGAGCTCTGGGTCTTACACTGCAGGTAACCCAAAATTTTGGTTAAAATAATAAGGTCTTGTCGGTCTCCTCATTTCCACCAATGATAATGGGTGGCTGGGAAAAACAAAGACAAGTGAAGAGATACCAATTTGAAGGCTATGGTTAACAGTTAATCTTGAAAAGCCTGCTTATCCGTCTATCTCTAAGCCATACAAATTTTATGCAAAAATGTGTGCCTCTCACCATCTTCGTACAATTACATGAGGTCATTATGGAAAACAGGATCATAGACCATCCCTGAGAGGAGTTATCAGAGCCTTTGGCAAAAGAGGATAAAACACAAGGTTTTCATTTGTTTCATTTTAAGTCGGTTATATACACATTTGCACAACCTCAAAGGCAGGCCTGAACTCCGAAGAGCTGTGATGAAAGGGGTGGGGAACAACTGGCAAGGGCAGAGTCTGTACATATACAGGAACAGTGGCGAGCGAATACCCTCCAGCGAAACAAGCAGCAACCACAAAAGGAAGCCACGTTTGGAAAAAAAAAAAAACCTTTCCAGGACAAGCTAGAAAATGTCAGCGCATGATCACATCCATAAACTGACAGGTCTTATCTCGAAAAGGGCAGCAGGTAAGGGTGTGGGGGGAAAATAATGTGGAAACCTGGGCCAGGAAGGAATATATACAAGGAGACCAACACAATTCAACGAAGTAAAAGACAGGAGAACAAAGTCAAAGGATGAAAGAAGAGAAACAAACACACAAAGGTCACAAATGATCTGAAATATATGAAGACAGAATGGAATGTTTAAACCAGTGCCATCAAAGACAGAAACTGCAGTAAAGTCCTAAAGCCAAGGATGTGGGTCCAAGAGAAGATGCCACCGCTGAACGTCAAGGGCAATACTAAATAGTGTAGAGTTGCAACACCGAGCTCAGGCAGGGCTCTTTCTCAGACCCACCCAGCGGAAGGAGGCCTCTCAGTTTCAACACTTTATTCAGGCTGTTGTAGAGACCGTTTGATCACCTTGCTGGGGAACAGCCAGCAAATGAGGTACTGATGTCTTTGAGATCGTTCAGATGAACCGAAATGATCTTCGCCCAAGTTTTGAACAATCCTTGAGCAGAAATGTTAGGATAAAGAATTCTGATTAACCGTGGCAGAATGAACACAGCTCATTCTATCTCTCCCCACGCCTTCCTAAAATTCCACTAGAATGATAATGAAGGCTGCTGGCCGGTCAAGAAAACAATCAGTTTTCAGGAAGAGAGACGGCATCAAGAGTTACATCTAAAAACAGTAATAACCGGAGTTCCCGTTGTGGCTCAGTGGTTAACGAATCCGACTAAGAACCATGAGGTTGCGGGTTCGATCCCTGGCCTTGCTCAGTGGGTTAAGGATCCAGCGTTGCTGTGAGCTGTGGTGTAGGTCACAGCCGAGGCTCGGATCCCGAGTTGCTGCGGCTGTGGTGTAGGCCAGTGGCTACAGCTCTGATTAGACCCCTAGCCTGGGAACCTCCATATGCCGTGGGAGCGGCCCTAGAAATGGCCAAAAAAAGACAATAATAATAATAATAATAATAATAATAACGAAGATGGATTAATTGTGAAAAAAGAAATATAATCCTAGTACACCAAGTGACTTTGCTGTGAAGAATATTTACATAATCATAATAATACAAACACTGAACGCTGGTTTAACAGCAAAAAAAAAGCAATGTATTGAACACACACTCACGATGAGTATGAGACGGTGATGTGAGGGAAGGGGCAAAGGAGTGTGTGGTGTCCAGGCGGCTGGGGGAGAGATGCAAGAGAGAAAAAGTCTAAGCTTTCCTTGTAGGAAATGAATAAATAAATAAATAAATAAATAAAATTTCAATTTATAATAATAAACTGAAAACCAAAAAAAGTCAAGAAAGAGAGGTAAAATGTTACACAGAAATACAGAGGTAAATGCCCAAAGAAACCGTTAAAACAGCTGAAAGAATCTGTCTCTAGGGGAGAAGAGGACACTGCTTATTTTTGTTGTTGTTGCTATTACAAACCTCATAGTACTATTTGACTGTTTATAACCGACTCATTAATTTCATTTAAAAATAAAAATTAAACAAAAAAGAATGTTCCTGATTTTAAAGATCTTAAGAGTCGAGTAGGGGAATTTAGACAAATGTACAAACCATCATCTATGGAGCATTGTAATAATGCAACTCAGGAGTTCCTGCTGTGGCGCATAATCATAATTTTTTTTTTGGGTCTCTTTAGGGTCACACCGGCGGCATATGGAGGTTCCCCGGCTACGGGTCAAAATGGAGCTGCAGCAGCTGGCCTACACCACAGCCACAGCAATGCCAGATCTGAGCCCAGTGTGCCACCTACACCGCAGCTCACGGTAACGCCAGATCCTCAACCTACTGAGCGAGGCCAGGGATTGAACCTACGTCCTCATGGATACTAGTTAGATTTGTTTTAGATGAGCCACGACGGGAACTCCCATAATTCTTAAGAGTTAAGAATCTGACATCGGGGCTCAGGTCGCTGTGGAGGGACAGGTTCCATACCAGCCAGGGCAGTGGGTTAAAGCATCTGGCATTGCTGCAGCTGCGGCTCGAGTTCCAGCTGCCGCTCAGATTCAGTCCCTGGCTAGGCACTTCCATATGCCACAGGTGCTGCCACAAAAAGAAAAAAAAATGTAACTCAGATCATGGGAGTGAGCACTGTTTGTGATAGAGCTGGTCAAGCAAGATTTGTTTGTCTTAGTCCTAGCTGAGCAAACCCCTAGTAGATTGAGGGAGCAAGCCGGGGAGGGGGGGATCCCCAATTTGTCACGTCCAATGCTGGCTACTTCTTAGTGTCCCAACTGTACTCAGAACACAGAAAGCACTTAGTAAGTACGTGCCAACCTGAGGTTTTGTAAGCAACCTCTAGATCATCATAATACACTCTCTTCTATTAAAACTATTTGGAATTAATCAGTTACTTATATCTGAAGCATCTTAAAGATGAGACTACAGGATCAATCTGGAGAAGCTGGCTCCCTACACAAAATCTTCCACTTTACCCTAACTCCGAGAGTGGCCAAGAGGGACTCATTTACATAGGAGAACGTATGTAGTCTTAAAATTCAATTCTTTGGACCATGCCAAAACAGAGTTAATTTCTGGCCTCTTCTCCCTGCAAAGCTGCTAAGTGAGGCATGTGGGAAGCTTTAAATCCAGGCTCTAGTAGCTTCCAGCCACTGAAAGATATTCCTTTCGAGGAGCATATGGCTCAGAATGAAGAGATATGAACCTGCCATACCCTCATTTCTCTGATGCCTCTTATAGTGACAGCATCATGAGCAGTGAGTACGATTTTAACCTTTATCAAGATGTGAATTTTTCAGAGTTCCCCTTGTGGCTCAGAGGAAAGGAACCCTACTAGTATCCATGAAGATGTGGGTTCAACCCCTGGCCTTGCTCAGCAGGTTAAGGATCTGGTGCTACCGTGAGCTGTAGTGGAGGTCACAGACGCAGCTCAGATCCCGAGTTGCCTGGCTGTGGTGTTGGCCCACAGCCACAGCTCTGATTCAACCCCTGGCCTGGGAACGTCCAAATGCCGTGGGTTCAGCCTTAAAAAGGAAGGGAAAAAAAAAAAAAAAAAGAGTGAATTTTTCATACAGCATGGCCCTTAAATGCTGGGTAAGGTTTGGGTTTTGTTGATACTAAAGAAATGACAGGAGTTCCCACTGTGGCACAGTGGGTTAAGAATCCAACTGCAGGGGCTCAAGTCACTGTGGAGACACAGGTTCAATCTCCAGCCCTGCACAGTGGGTTAAAGAATCTGGCATTGCCACCGCTGAAGGGTAGGTCCCAGCTATGGCTTGGATTCAGTCCCGGGCCAGGGAACTTCCATATGCTATAGGTGTGGCCATTAAAAAAAAAAAAAAAAAAAAGGAAGGAAGGAAGAAAGAGGAAAAAAAAATCAGTTCTAATGATGGTAGGTTTAAGCAATTTTCAAGGGTAATTTTTGACACATCAGATTTTACACTGTGACTTTAGACTCTAACCCCTGTGATGACAGAAAATTAAACTGAACTTATTAACCAAAATTGTCCTTACTCAGTTTTCACCCAGTATTTTCTTCAAGCTTGTGTTCTCTTCCATATTTCCCCATTCTGTGTTACATTGTTAAATTTTTTTCTGAAGTCCTATTTTAAAGATTTATGTAACATTTGAGAAAAGAAATCTAAACATACATAAATATGCAACCCAAGATAACTCCAGATCAGTTCTGTACAGAAAATCATTCAGTAAATTTTTAGATAAGCTGTGTACAATTGTTCTAGTAATACAATGCTGCACACAGTATTATTTTTCCTTTCAAAAGAGATTAGTGGAGAGCAGGGAGGGGAGGAGGAAAAATTTTTTAAAAAAGAGATTATTGGAGAATATTACTTTACTTTTATATAAACTACACTCAAGGAGCCACCCTCACAATGAGGCACCTCGCAACTGGAGGAAATGAAATCTAACGAGGTAATAGAATTTGAAAAGGGTTGAATCCTTCTAGCAGGAAACTCCAACTAAATGTGTTAAAATGACTTTCATTTCATTTAATTCTAGACCAAGCATTATTATAATTCAGTTAGTTTAAAATCTGCATTAAATCAAACTAAATGCTTTCTTCAAAATCTACAAAGATATACTGGGTAAAAATGCCAAAGGCTAATCGCTTCATTTGCTACAGAATCTATATGATACAATCCAGCACTAAAAAAGAATCCACTTCTGGGGAAGACATGAATAGATTCAAGAACAAAGACGGACAAAGAAAGTGATAACCATGAATTGAGAGAATTTTTACCATTAAAAAACCCTCACTGGAGTTCCCATTGTGGCTCAGCGACAATGAATCTGATTGGCATCCATGAGGATGCAGGTTCGATTCCTGGCCTTGCTCAATGGGTTAAGGATCTGGTATTGTGGTGAGCTGTGGTGTAGGTCGCAGACATGGCTAGGATCTGGTATTGCTGTGGCTGTGGCTGTGGTCAGCAGCTGTAGCTCTGATTCAACCCCTAGCCTGGGAACTTCTATATGCCACAGGGGCAGCCGTAAAAAAAAAGGAAAAGAAACCCTCATTAAGGGAGTTCCCACTGTGGCTCAGTAATAACGAACCTGACTAGTATCCATGAGGATACAGGTTCAATCTGTGGCCCCACTCAGTGGGTTAAGTATCCGGCGTTGTTGTGAACTGTCGTGTAGGTCACAGACTCGGTTTGGATCCTGCATTGCTGTGGCTGTGGTGTATCGGCAGCTGCAGCTCCAATTTGACCCTCGCCTGGGAACTTCCATATGCCCCACGTGCCACCCTAAAAAGCAAAAACAAACAAACAAACCCTCATTAAAATATGTAACTACTGTAGGATGGACTTAAGAAAGAAGGAAACTGAACTAAGAGGAGGAAGTGAAACATACAAAAGAACAGTGAACAAAGAAAACATCTATTAACTACTATTAACTATTTAAAACAATAATAACCAATACATTGAGGGGTGTTTAGACAAGCTGGTACTAAAAATGCATTTGTTCTTAAAGTCTTTGTGTCATTTGGGAGGAGAATGAAGATTCTAATTGTGACTTGAATTTGAATAGTCATGTTCTCTGACTGTTCTACAGTCAAACTGAGAAATACTAACCTTAGTTAAAGAAGACAGAAAACCTAAGCATCCAACTTAGGAAATTTAGAAAAAGAACAAAAGACTAAAGAAAAAGAATGCAAGGAAAGAAATACATATAGGAGCCAAAAGTGATACATTAGAAAATAAAGACTTACTAAAAAAAAAGGCAACAAACCCAAAAGCTTGTTCTTTGAACAGACAAACTCCTGGAAAGACTGCTCAAGAGAAAAAAAGAGAAGAGATAAAAGTAAAATATATAAACAAAGCAAAGGCTTTAAAATAATGAGCATAGGACTGGCATACGCACGCTGAGGTATATGGAATGAGTGGCCAACAGGGGCCTTACTCTGTAGCACAGAGAACTCTACCCAATACTCTGTGATAATCTACCTGGAAAAGAATCTGAAAGAGAATAGGTGTGTGTGTATGCACAACTGAATCACTGTGCTGTACACCAGAAATTATCAAAACCTTGTAAACCAACTATATTTCAATAAAACTTTTAAAGATAAAAAGAAGAGAATACTGTGAATGCCATTAACAATAGATTTGAAAACTTATACAAAACAGCCAATTTCCTAGAAAATTTACGCTTACCAAACAAAACTGAGGAAAAAACATGAACTCGGTAACATGAACATGAACTCATGAAGAATAAAACAGAACTCGGTAACAGACAGGAAATGGGGAATGAAGGAGACGCTGAGATAACTTTTAAGTCTGTAATCTCTATTTAAGTGGACTTATAGATGTGAGTTCTATTCACTCAGACGGGCAAAACTGGGAGAGAAACCTGGGAGCATGTTGGATGTCATTTTTTTGTGTGAGTGTATATATGCTGTAGGGAGGGGTTGGTGCTGGTGAGAGGTGTGGTGTGGAGAAGTCATAAATTCAATGGATATGTCCACTATGTTGAAATGACAAACAGAGATGTTAAGAATGCAGTTGTATCTACAGTCAGGAGCTCAGGGTAGATCTGGGTTGAAGACACATATTTGGGAGTTACTTGTATTTAAGTGAAATAAAAGCCACAAGTATGGCTGAAAAGCTCTAGGAGACAGAGCATTGGTTCTCTGTACCACCAAGCTTAGCGTCACCTGCTAACTTAACGGAAATCAAACCCTTGGACCTGGACTGAACCTACTGAATCAGAAACACTGAGGGGAAGCCCACAGTCTATATATGAATAAGTCTCCCAGTGTTGCTGCGGTAGGCTCAAATTTGAGAACCACTGAAGTAGAGTGAGATGTCAGGAGGGCTTGGGGACTTGCCTTGAGAATTCTGCCGTATAACAGAGAGAAGGAGCCTGCAAAGATGTCAAGGAGCAACATGAAGAGAAGGGTTAGAACATGAGGAGAGTGTTTCAAAAGAAGTGTTTCAAGAGGTAGACTGGCAAATGCTACTGAGATATCACTTATGATAGCTTCAGAAGGGACTGGAGTGGGCTGAGAATTGAGAGAACAGGGACTGTAATAAGACAGTTCTGAGCAGTCGGATCACAAAGGGGAGACAGGGTAGAAATGGAAGCAGTTGAGAAGGGAGAGTTCTTTTGTTTCTGCTCTTTAATAGAACTGTGATGAGCATGATGAACTGCTGGGGGGAAGAATCTGGTTGAGAAGGAGTGATTTGTACAAGGGAGACGGGGAGCTGACAGCAACGGTATACGGAGGGGGCAAGGCAACTGTCCGCCTCAGCAGCAGATTTCCTCACTTACAGCATTTAGAATGGCTATCTTTGGTGACGAGAAAAAGCAGACCAACTTTTTGTAGGTTTTTACTACTGCTTTTAAAATTTCTGCAGACACTGCACCGCTTACTGCCTGCACTGGGGAGGCTCACCCCTTCTGTCTTGTCCTCGGTGTCACTAGATTATTAGTATAAGGTTTCTGAAAAGGGAGGAGGGGATGGGATCCAAGGCACAGGTGGAAGGACTGCCCTTGGCTAGGAGGGACAGACCACCTTTTCAATCAGAAGGAAGGAGGCAATAAACATGATGGGCAAAGATGTGGCGAGTCTGAAATATGATAGCAGGAAGCTAAAGGAGCTGTCATCAAGTGGCTTCTCAGGCCCCCAAGGGGTCCCAGGCAAGACCATTCCTTCTGTGAGATGCTATGTCGCATCCTCTTGGCCTGCTGCAATTAAACATCTGATTTGTCAAATTCACGCTTACTAAGCAACCTTCTGTGTGTGACCAAGCTCCTCTTGCAGGCCTGCTCATGGGGCAAGAATGTGCTGGCCACACAGACCTGAGTGTGTCTCAGTGGTTTCTCAGAGTAAACTGATAAACTGGCTTTTGAACATGATTTGGTTTCTATGTAGCCTGAATACAGATAACAGACCATGGTCCCCCAACCCCCCCCCCTTTTTTTTTTTTTGGCCATACCCATGGCACATGGAAGTTCCTGGGCCAGGGACTAAATCCGAGCCATAGCTGCGGCAACACCGGATCCTTTATAAGCCACTGTGCCAGACCAGGGCTTGAACCTGTGTCTCCACCTCAAACCATGCTGCTGCAGTCGTGTTCTTAACCCACTGTGCCACAGCAGGAACTCCCAGGGTCCTTTTTATAGTTACATTCCTTACGGAGTTATTTTCTCAGGATCTGACTGCTTTCACACAAAGTGACTACAGTAAATCTCTGGGCCCACAGAGGCAGGGCCAGGTCCATAATTAAGCAGCCAATCAGAAAACTCCCTGTCTCTGTCACACCCTGCTCAGCAAAAGCTGGCTTTTCATTAGCTGTCACCAGCCTGATTTCTACCTCTTTTCTCTCAAAATTCATTTCTACATCCATCTGTCAAGATATTTTAAATTGGTTACCACTGCATTAACTTACTAGTTTTTGCAGGGAGGAATTTCCAAGAAAAATGAAGGAAATAAAACAAAGACTTTAGTGAAGTCTATTGGTATACAACTATTATTCATTTATTTATTCCATTATTCATTCAACAAATATTTAGACACTACATACCCTGTGCAAGGCTTGATACCCAAACCCTGGGGGATCCAAAGTTCTTAAAGGATTTATAATCCAGAAATAAAAGCACAAAAATAGTCTGGGGGTGGGGGAGGGACAGGGAGGAGAAGATTGGTTGCAGGGGGGACATTAAAAATAAAAGAATAAATTCCTTACAATAAAGTGATTAAAGCAGAGACAGCTATCAAAGGAAATCCTGGATGCTGAGTAACTTTTAAAATATGATGACTTAGAAACAGACAGCCTTGCCTAGAGGCAAAGGTTCCAGCAATTCTTCTGGAATTAAGCACAAAAGTGACGACCTTCTGATATATATAAGGAACATGGCAGTCTCGTTGCAAAAGAAGTAAGTCAGGCTATGAAAAAATTTTAAAGGGTTTTTAAAATTTGTTTTTTAGGGTTCTTGTCCCCAATTCCTTACGTCTTCCAATCCATGGATTACCTTGCAACTAAATCCGTCCCTCCTCTTTTTCTTTCTTTCTTTTTTTTCGGCCGCTCCCGCAGCATGTAAAAGTTTCCGGGCTGGGGACTGAACCCAAGCCACAGCAGTGACCATGCTTTACTTGTGAGGCCACTCCCCTAGCAGGGAACTCCCCTCCTCATCTTTGCTCCTCTTCATCACAGTCTGTACTCAGGCATAAATAAGGCATCGTTTTTCCATGACCTGGAATTTTCTGCCACTGAATCACGTCAGCTATGCAGAGACACACTATCACCCAAGCTCTGTCTAAATGACGTGACGACCTTGGGTATTTAAAAAGTGCCTACCACACAGCAGATGCTCCATTAAGATTCAATTCCTCCTTTCTTTCCTTCTGTTTTTTTTCTCTTCCCTGGTGAGGAAGGGAGGGAAAAAAAACAGGAACCAACAAAAGAGACAGATCTCCCGTAAGACAGCATTCTTTGGTGTAAAAATACTGAAAAGGTTTAAACCACTTCTCATTGCCTACCTTGTGTCTGCGGGATGTAAGGAGACAGGAGTTTTGACCTTTTCTTTTCATATCCCTTCTGTGTGATGTCCCCTAAAATAGCAAGAACAGAAATAGGTTATGCATTATTCTTACTCTGTGGTTCACTGTAAAAATAAAATTAATTACAGAGCGTTACAGAATTACCACATAGAGAGTAGGGGAAAAAATGTATAGTTCTTTGCCAAGGATTTTGCTATGTGTGATTTCCCACAGGCTTGGAGCTGACTTCTGGTGGAAAATTGCAGGGCTTGTCCCTACACCAGCCTAGTAGAGCAATATGCTGCATTCCATGTCAGAGATTCCCGAGTTCCTAGGCACCCCTCGTTTCTGTGGTATTTGAGATATATCAAAATGGAATGCAGCAAGGCTGGCAGACAAATGAACTTCTCGCCAAGGTTTTAGTTTGACCAAATGAATGCAATTGATTTGGGAGGTATTCAATTACATTGCTGCATAGAGCCACATAAAATCAAAACTCTAGTTAAGGGGGAGAAGTCAAGGTTCAGGCACTGAGAAAGGATATTTGAAAGGCCCTTCCTGCACCTGAGGACCTGTGCTGGAACCTGGAGCTAAATCCCCATATCCCCTCCCCTTGATTCACTGGTTTGTCTTATTTTATACACATGTATGTCTTTTTCAAAAGGTTAAGTGAAAAAGTATACATAAAGTACACATACAATAAATGCAATAAGGATAAAACTGACGAATAGAGGAGAAACCGTGTAGCTGAAGAGTTCAAGAAATATGCTTGGTCCTAAAGAAAGGGCAGCAAATAGATGGGTAGAGAGCAGAGTTAAAAGGAACAGGAAGGGCAGGAGAACAAAAGGACATTCAAGGGACAGTGAGTAATCAAAGCTGGGGGAATAAATACATGTGGTGAGATGACTTGATAAAACACTGTTTTCAAAAAAGATTTTCTTTCAATTCAGAGAAAACTTTATTTAAAAGTCAAAATTGGAGTTCCCATCGTGGCTCAGCGGTTAATGAATCCGACTAGGAACCAGGAGGTTGCAGGTTCAATCCCTGGCCTTGCTTAGTGGGTTAAGGATCCGGCATTGCCGTGAGCTGTGGTGTAGGTTGCAGACGCGGCTCGGATCCCGTGTTGCTGTGGCTCTGGCGTAGGCCGGTGGCTACAGCTCTGATTAGACCCCTAGCCTGGGAACCTCCATATGCCGCAGAAGCGGCCCTAGAAATGGCAAAAAGACCAAAAAAAAAAAGAAAGAAAGTCAAAATTGCAGAGTTCCCCAGTGGCTCCGTGAGTTAAGGATCTGGTGTTGTCACTGCAGTGGCTTGGGTCACTGCTGTGGCGCAGGTTTGATCCCTGGGCTAGGAACTTCCACATGCTACAGGCTCAGCCAAAAAATAAGTAAAAATTTAGCATAAAAAGTAATTTATATATTCAAACCTACAACATTTATTACTTATTTTATAGTCAACCTTAGGGAAAAAGCCTACTTTGATGGACACAGAGATCTGAAATCCCGAGGGGTGAATGTCATCTATGTTGGCCTCAGCATCTGACTGATGGAGCGGATGGTGGATGGAAAGGCTTTAGCAGGGAAGTAACATTCGCAGATCACAGAGCACAGTAAGTCACTTTCTCCAAAGAAAACGGGATCAAGGGTAGAAGCCAGAGACACTAGTTCTTGCCCCAATGCCACTACAATCATCTGGGCAAGTTAATAACAGCTTATATTAAAGAGAGGGAGAGGGATGAAAAGCAGTGAGTAGATTCAGAGAGAGACTAGGGAGGAAGAGTGGATAGGATTTGATGACTGGTTCAGTGTGGGGTGGAGAAAACTTCTGGCCTGGCTTGACCAGGCAGTTACCATGATATTTTCTGACAGAGAAACACAGCAAAAAGTATGTGTTTGGGAGTTCCCTGATGCTCAGGGGTTAAGGATTCAGCATTGTCACTGAATCAGTTACTGGCTGTCACTGGCTCCAGTTACTGCTGTGGCAAAGGTTCAATCCCTGGTCAGGGAACTTCCGCATGTTGCACATATGGCAAAAAAAAAAAAAAAAAAAAGTGTTATGTTTGGAGTTTCTGTCGTGGCTCAGCAGTTAACAAACCCAACACTAGGATCCATGAGGATGCAGCTTCCATCCCTGGCCTCACTCAGTGGGTTAAGGATCCAGCATTGCTATGGCTGTGGCGTAGGCCAGCATCTGTAGCTCCAATTTGACCCCTAGCCTGGGAACTTCCATATGCCTCGGGTGTGGCCCTAAAAAGCAAAAAAGAAAAAAAGAAAAAAAAAGATATATGTTTGGTGGGTTGAAGAAGACAAAGAGTTGAGCTTAGGAAAGGCCTATGAGACATATAAGAAGAGATGTCCAATCAACAGCTGGCTACATGGATCTAGAACTTCAGAAAGAGATATAGCTTTGGCATGCTCAGGATACAGTTGAAAAATAAATTGACACAATCTCTGGAGTAATTTGGCAATTTCTATCAAAATTTTAATTCACCAACTGCACTTCTAAGAATTATTCAAAGACAAAACTCACAGAGGTACACAAAAATCAACACGAGAATATTCTCTGACCCATTCTTTGTAATGGAAAAACTGGAAGGGCTCTAGATGCTTATATTACAGACCATCTGTATCAGTGGCTTTCAACTAGGAATGACTCTTCCCTCCAGGGGACAACTGACCATGCATGTCTGGGGACATTTTCGTCACAACTAGAGGAAGGGGTGCTACTGGCACCTAAGGGATAGAGGGCAGGATGCTAAGCATCGTGCAACGCACAGGACAGGCCCCAGACAGGGAATCATCCAGTTCAAAATGTCAACAGTGTTGAGGATGAGAAACCCTGACCCACACAATATTATGCAACTGTTCCAAAACTACTGGCTCAGGAAGCTGCCTAAAATCTATTAAGGGTAAGAGGCAAGTTGCAGAACAGTGGGTATAACAGGATCTAATTTTGTAAGATAATTACATATATAGTAATAGGTATGTTTGCATATATAGAGAAAATAATCCAGAATGTTATATCTATACAATTTATTATTGGGGGAAATGAGATTATGGGGATTTTCATTTGTTTTATATACTTTAATAGAGTTTGATTTAAAAAAAAAAAAAAAAAAGCCAAGCCTGAATGACCTGCATAATCTAAACAATCAAGTTTTTTTTTTCTTGTTAAGAACGAATGGTTCAATAGACATATATTTGTTAACATGGTCACATTATAAAAGAAAGGAAAGAAGGCAGGATACTGAAGAGTTTACACAGTTTAGACACATTCAATTTTTAGAATAACAATATTTTAGACATACCTTATACATAAGAAGAATTCTGCATTTGTATACACCAAAATATTAACAGTGGTCAGCTATGGCTTGCAAGATTATAGGTTGGTTTTAGCTTGCTTTTTTTTTCATTTTTGCTTGCCTGTATTTTCTAATTTTTCTACAATGAGCATCCCTTATTTCAAGAAACAATAAACATTTTAAGACTGCAATCATGACTATTTAGTAGACCATACAGATTGAATCACAATGACCCTTCTTCATCTCTATTTTTCTAGTGAAATAAGAGAAACCCACAGTGCATTTTTGGAAATAAAAACCAAGCCTTGTCAAATTAGCAAACTAAAGAGTTTAGGTAATCCCTAACAGTGCAGAAAACTAACAGAGATGCAGGAGCCTATCAAGGAAACCTTCCTTAGAGACAGGAAATTATGTCTTTTATTGCAAAAGAATAAAGCATTCTCCTGTTCCATTTCCCACTCATAAGCTCCCCGACCTCCACTCCACTCCACACTCCACACACACACACACACACACACACACGCTCCCTACTCCCTGAAGGGCAGCACTGCTGGCTCAGAACACATCTGATAAAGTCAAAGGCCTTTAAAAGCTTTTTTCAGTGCTTAGAGGGCTCACTGACACTGTTCACTATAAAGCGTCGTGGGACAAACCGCTAGACTTGTTATCTTGAACATCAACTACCGACCATCTCGGGTTTCGAAACAAGTCAGTTAAGAGAATTTGGAGTTCCCGTCATGGCTCAGCGGAAACAAATCCAACCAGGAACCATGAGGTTTTGGGTTCGATCCCTGGCCTTGCTCAGTGGGTTGAGGATCCGGCATTGCCGTGAGCTGTGGTGTAGGTCGCAGACGCAGCTGGGATCCCATGTTGCTGTGGCTGTGGCACAGGCTGGCAGCTATAGCTCTGATTAGACCCCAGCCTGCGAACCTCCATATGCCTCGGGTGTGGCCCTAAAAAAAGGAAAAAAAAAAAAAAGAAAAAAATCAATTAAAAGAATCTAATTCAGCCATGCCAATTAGCTCCATTCATTCCATAAACAAGCAGATACTAAAGAGACCTAGGAGAAGACACTCTGCAAAGAGAAGTGAGGACTACAGTGATGTCACCTACAAATGTCCCCCTCCCTTTTCTCTGAGTACAAGACCCTGCTCAAAAGTCACCTCCTCTGTGACGCTGGCCACCACTTGATGGTCACTTCCTCCTGGTGCCCCTACAACTCTGCATACCCTTCCATGATGGCACTTAGCACATCACTGGTATTTTAATGATGTTTACACATCTGTGTCCCTACTACATTGTGCACTTGAAGGCAGCTACTGTGTCTTATTCATCTCTGTAGCCCGCCTACAGCCTGGCACGACAGACACTTGAATGAGTGGCTGGATGAATTGGTAAAATGAAGGCAGTGAGAGAACAATGAATCAGAAAGACATGCGTGCTCAGGTGGAAAACTGGAAATGGGAGAAAAAGAGATCTTTACGTCAGCAGAAGCTGGAACACCCAAGGAGAGCAATTTAGTGAACCAAAAGTTTACTGAAACCCGACAGCTAGACCTCAAAGGTGGCCAGAAAAGCAAGAGAGGAATAGTACATAAATCGCTGGGCACTAAGAGCGGAAGGGACTCCACCAGATAGCCAGAGAACAGGACTAGACAGAAAGAACTCGGTTATTTCACGTGACCGGATGTGTTACCCACACCGTTGTCACTGCCTCCTACAGCCTGTGCTCTCAGCATTCCCACCACCTGCAGTTAAGCACTTTTCACCGCACTAAAGCTGTGCTTTCTAAATTTGCCCAATTTTTAAGAATCATCTTAGGAACTTTGTAAAAATACAAATTCCCAGGCGCCTCCCATGAAGATTCTGAGTCACTAAGTCTGGATTGAGACCCAGATACCCGCATACTAACAGGTGCCTTCCAATGAGGCTTAAAAATCAGGAAGTTTGCAAACAGCCGCACTGAAGAATCCTGTCTGGAGTGTGCTGGGCGGTTCTGCTGACTTAAAGCCAGAAGGACACTAGAGGAGAAGGTTGTCTCGGCGACACGGCCTCCGGGGAGAACACGGAGCCTCCTGAGCTCACAGACACTAAGTCACACCACAGGCATTCTTACTCACAACAGATTTTTTGCCATCTGGCACATAAAATGAAAAGGAGTGCCATAACTATACCTGTATAAAATTTGCATTAAATGGCACAGAGCTAGGTTAAACCTGTTGTTCAAGTTTTTTGAGAACTAAACAAATATGGGGAGGATTAGCCTTTCCCTCCCACTAGGGTAACGTATTGCTCCACCCAAGAGAACACTTAGAAAAGTAGCCACCTCCTGGGGTCTGCAGCACCTGGCAGGTGTGAAGGCACCTAGCCTGATAAGACAGGGACCCAAGAGTCCAGCCCTAAGCCGTTGGAGACCCAAGGGCCCTGAGATGGTCTAGCTGCTTCAGCACCACCACATCTGACAGCTGATACCATACCTACCGAAGTTACATGTGGGGGGCGGAACAGAAAGGACATCCGTTCCCAACACCTCTCTTTGCCACCTGGGACCAATGAAAGCAGCCTGGCACAGGCGGCCCTCAGATCATCTCCAGACAGGCTGCCAGAGGGGCTGGAAGGGGGTGTGTGTGAGCCCCCCAGCCAACCTGAGCCTCTTAAAGGTCAGCAATGACAGGAGGAATAGTCCCACAGGTGGGTGAGCCGGTCGGGGAGTGTGTATTTACACTGGGGGGTGGCACCTTACTGTGGTTTGGAACCTAAGAGCTAAACACAGCCATGCCTGGAGCACAGACTTACCGCTTCTGGGCCATCTGACTCCAGACAAGTTGCCCTTACCTTCTTGATAAACCTTGGCTTCCATGTCTGCAAAATGGGGACTAATAATACCTACTTTGCAACATTCTTATTTGTGATTAAAAGTACTTAGCGTGGGCTCTGGGCTATCGAAAGTTCCAATATCCACAAACATTTACTGAAGCCTCCTTTGCTGGCTGGATGGGAGCAGGGGCGGGCAACTATGTTTAAAGAGAGGGGACAAGGCAAACAAGCACGACAAATACTCTACAGCCAAGAGCCATGGAGAGATGCACACCAAGTACAGCTTGGAGCCCAGAGGGAAGTGCCGTGCTCTCCCCCGGGTAGGGGAAGGAAAGCTGTACAGACTGGTGACGCTTGGTTTGGTTCTGGTCTTTCTCCCTGATATCAGAGCTGGGACTTGAACTCCTAATGGTGCAGCACTTAGTGGTTTACAGGTTTTCGGCTGCTGCCGGCTGGCTCTGTGTGGTATGGCCACGTCTCTCCCTCAGAAGAAGCAGGGCAATGCTAAGAAATTCCCGCAGACGAACTTGGGCAGCACCCTGAGCAACTCAGTGCTAAATAAACACAGGGTTTGGGTAATTCTGAAGGGTCACCAAGTCGTGTGGTTGTCTGATGTTGGTGGAATGGAGCACAGATTATAGCTCCAGCCATAAACGCTTTTTGCTCCAGAGGAAATAAAAAGGTATGTGCCACTGCAGCCCTGCCTCCAAGTCACACTTGTTCAGTGGACGGTGGCAATGGCTGGGGGGATTTGGAAGATGCCACAAAGAAAAAAAGAAACTCTGGATGACATGCAGAATGTCAAACAAAGATGAGTAAAACAGCATCCATGCCTTTAAGAAGTTCTAGGTCTACACAAAAGTTTACAATAAAAGTGACAGGTGCTACACTAGAGATTATGTACAAAGTCCTATGTAAGTGCCGAGGAAGAGGTGATAAAAATAATTATAATATTCAATAAGAATAAATAAGAAAATAACACCACTTCTCAAGAGCTTATGATGTATCAGCCTCTGTTCAAAAAGCCTCATAACAGTCTTATCAGGTGATACTACCATCATTCCCCTGTTACAGGTGAGGATACTGAGGCACAGGAAGTTTAAGCAACTTGTCCACAGTTATACCTAGTAAGTGCTATGATCAGGATTTGAACCCAGGCAGACCTGGCTCCAGGACCGCTCCTCTTAAACATGACACTACATTCATTTTCAGAGAGAAGCTCCGTTCCTGCCATGGTACAGTGCGTTAACAATCCCTAGGCAGTGGCTCGTGTCACTGAGGAGGTGTGGGTTCAATCCCTGGCCCAGCACCGTGGGTTAAAGGAACTGGCATTGCCACAGCTGCCGCATAAGTCACAGCTGTGGTTCAGATTCAATCCCTAGCCTGGGAACTTCCATATTCAGTGGGTGCAGCCATAAAATTAAAAAAGAGAGAGAGAAAGCTCCAAATTTGACTCCAGAAAGATTGGGAAGACTTCACAAAAGTTGCTGTTGGGTTGTGTCTTGAAGTGTGACGGTCAGGAGAGACAGACACTGAACCAAAGACAGAATTTCTCAAACCCATAGCTGTGAGAGTGGCATGCTTGGAGCGAAAAGCATATATGAAGGCTGTAAATTCAATCTCCAACGATCAGGATAAGACTCTGGCCCTACTGCTGCTCTGCGGGCCCAGCCAAAGGGGAAGAGCAACATGGGATCCTCAGATGCTTGAAATTTAGGGCTGATATTTACCTTATGGGTCATCAGTTTACTTTCCTCTTCACTAAATGCCGCTACATAACACAGCCTCATTCTAACTTTTCAAAATATTCTGATAATTCATTTAACCTACTCCCAAATCCTCTTCAGTAAACAGAAAAGGCATTACCTTTATGACAGAATGAGAAACTGAGAGATTAAGGATACACAGCTAGACCAGAATCTGGGTCTCCGGTGTTTTCTTACTGTGCTTTGTCCACTGTTTATTTGTAGGTGGCACCCAAATCAGATGCAATGAAAGTATAAAACTAACCTATTGTTCATAAAATGAACGACACAGGATAAATAATTTTTATGACTCGTTCCAAAATAGAGATGACTTTACAGAAGGCATTAAGCACCACCACCACCACCATCTGCCAGCAACAGGGCTCTAGGTAAATGTCTCTTTTAACCATTTTTTAAATGAGACAGTCAGAGCTCCTCCTGTTGTGACGCAATAGGAACGAATCCGACTAGGAAAAATGACGTTGCAGGTTCGATCCCTGGCCTTGCTCAGTTGAGGATCTGGCATTGCTGTGAGCTATGGTGTAGGTCAGACGTGGCTCAGATCCTATGTTGCTGTGGCTGTGGTGTAGGCCGGCTGCTACAGCTCTGATTAGACCCCTAGCCTGGAAACCTCCATATGCTGCAGGTGTGGCCCTAAAAAGACAAAAAAAAAAAAAAAAGACAGCCAACTGTGGAAACTGTCCAAGTAGAGTTAAACACACACACATAAACCAAAAACCAGTCAGCAAGATGTGATTACACATCATTACTAAATATTCAGCTAAGGGAGAATGTGGCCTCTCTGTTTTGTTAAGGAGTAACCGTGAGGGAAGAAATGAGAGACTGAGAAGAAAAGGTTCTAGAGTCATCACCTTCCAATCTATACCTGTTTCTAAAACCTATTCTCTCTTCGACATGCAAATCTTAGCTCAGGAAGGTAGTACATGTTGGCTATGACTAGAGATGGGGTGTAGAGGAGTTTCTGTCATGGCTCAGAGGAAACGAATCTGACTAGTATCCACGAGGATGCAGGTTTGATCCCTGGCCTCGTTCAGCGGGTTAAGGATCCGGCATTGCCGTGAGTTGTGGTTTGGGTCACAGACACAGCTCGGATCCCATGTTGCTCTGCCTGTGGTGTAGGCCAGCAATTACAGCTCCAATTTGACCCCTAGCCTGGGAACCTCCATATATTGCAAGTGCTGCCCTAAAGAGACAAAAAGAGAGAGAAAGACAGGGAGTAGGACTGGGGTTATGTCTGTTCATACATTAGGGAGGTAAGTAGATACAGAAAAAGAGCCAAAATATAGCTGAGAATGTGAATGAGGTCCATCTTAGCAACACTGAAAAAGGCAGAGGATTTGGATCGTATGCAGGAGACAGTGGCTCGAAGACAAAGATTTTCTATTATTAAATTTTATCAAGTTCTCCTTATAATGACAATTCCATTCAATGAGCTACCTGTACCAGCCACCCACCCTCCCAACATCCTCCTTCCAGAGGTTATGTATGAAGGCTCAGAAACACACAAAATAAAGGCTCATAATCACAGAAAACAATGGCCTCACCTTTTAAACCAGACACAGGGCATTTGAGCCTCTGTCTTTCACTACCTATTTTTCTTGCTATATCTGAACTAAAAGTGGCCAAGAGGACTCCAAATAATTTGAAACCTTCAATTATTTTTAAAACTCTCTTAAGTTTCTTTCTACACATAGAAAGAACTAATCTTATGTTGGATAGAGGGTGAAAAGGTACAATGTTTTTTCACAGTTTAGCCAGAAATAAACCTCTGTTAAAATACTTCAATCTGCTGAAAGATGAGAATTTTTATTTTATCTAATTTTTCTTTTGGAAAAACAATCCGTGATTCTAAAAGCCTTCGACTGGTAGCCTATCAAAGCTATAGTCTTCTCTTCTTTTAACTCAATTTCGCAATCTTACAAAAGAGTCTCAAGGGAATTTAACTTCAGGACATTCAAATTTTTCCATTCTCAATAGATGTCCTCTCACCTCATTTAGGACAATAACTAGACATTTTCCACATCAAGAACTTGAGAATAAGCCCAGACTGCTTTCTCTCCCCAGACTCAAATCATCGAATTGTTTTGGCTGCACCGTACTGTTTTCTAGGTCAAATATATATGACTTCTGACAGATGGTATTTCACCTAAGGCACCAAGCAAGTTCAAACAAATAAAAAGCAACAGAGTTAAAACACTTGAAACACACTGAGAAACCCAACTCTAAATCTAGCTGCATCATCAGGCAGCTGGCTAAACTAATCCATCTAATGCAAAAGGTATGTTCATTTGCCCACTAGAAAAACTATGTCTGCAAATAGGAAATCTGCTATACGAATGATCTGAATGTTTAACCGGAACAGAAGGAACCCAGGGGGCGGTTCAGCCGGTAGAAAAAGCACAGGACCTAGCATGAGGCAGACCTGGATCTGGGTCTGGACCCTGAATCTGCCTTTTACTGGCTCCTTGACAAGTTACTGAACAACTCTGCCTTAGTTTCATAATAGGTAAAACTGGAATAACTCCTACCTTAGGTGCTCATACTGAGTGCTGAAAGAGAGAATGCAGGCAGAAGTCCCTGGCACACAGCACACATTCGACTAGTTTTAGCTGACACCACCCCAGCCCCACCCTTAAGTCCTAACATTAACTTTATCTTTAAAAGGGTTATTTAGAAAATTCTGGGTTGATAGAATTTTAAAACATTTTTAAAAGGAGAGAGTGCATTAAGTGTCTCTGAAGACACATCATGGTGTAGATTTCAAGTCTAAAAGAGGGAAAACTGACATCAAAGAGGAGGTACAAATATCCAAACCAGAAATAAGCAGAGATTAGTTCAAATGAATACATGCAAACATATGTAAATAAAACAGTGTCATCATGCACAAAACAGGATTACACACATCTGATTATGGATATATATATATATATATATATATTTTTTTTTTTTTGCTTTTTCGGGCCACACCGTGGCATATGGAGCTTCCCAGGCTAGGGGTTTAACTGGAGCTAGAGCTGCTGGCCTGTGCCACAGCCACAGCAACAATGGGTCCTTAATCCACTGAGCGGAGGCCAGGGATCAAACCCACAACCTCATGGTTCCTAGTTGGATTCATTTCTGCCGTGCCAAGACAGGAACTCCTGACTATGGATATTTTAATTGAGGGCTAAAGCCGCAAATGTCTGGGGCGGGGGGCGTCAAGAAAAGAAAGGTAATTTTCTTTACAGCTTCTTCATTTACCTGACTTTTAATTTTTCTCAGAAAATTAGGAAATGCTTTCTTACAAAAACAGCCAGGTATATTCAGTTACTCTGCCTTTATTCTAGCACCCACTAGAATAATTTTTAAAAACTAGGCAATAAGTAATAACATCCCTACTATTCATTGAATCTGAATTAAACAATGCATGGTGCCAGGCATTCTTGAGCAACGGTGCAGATAAAATTAACAACGGATCAAAAATCTCTTTGATCCTCTTGCAAGTACAGCAATAGTGTGAAAATTTTTAAGAGAGGAAGAATTTTGTTGGTCGCAATCCATGGTGCTCTGGAAACCAAATGAGCACAGGGGAAAAAACATAAGTTGTGCCACTGCTATGGAATACGGATCATAAAATAATCGGCTTGTTGGATCTCAGATTCCAGGTGTCAGGAGACCTCCTTCTTTTCCTCCTTATTTTGCTCCAAACTAGTGCTCTGATCTGGGGCAAGCCATTATACCGCTCTGATTCTGTTTCCATACAAGTAGGAATGAGGATCAAATGAGCGCTAAAGCGGCTTTTCGTCAATGTTTGATGAATGCCACTTGCTTGGCACCGCTGTGTGTGGCAGTCAAACCCAAGGGAAGGTATATAATAGGAACAGGACAGATGAGATCTGGGAACGAAATAATATATTCTCACCATCAGTGCAGGAGGTGGGAGCTGAAAGCTGCTTGGGTGTGAATGATATCAGCAGAGGGAACAAGTGTGAGAAGAGAAGAAGGCCAGAAAAGGAATCCTGGAGAAAACTAACATTTAAAGAATGAGCAGAGGAAAGAAAGAGATGATACTGGGATGCAGCAAGGAGACCAGGAGGAAACAGGGGGAGGAGGTAGGAGGAGGGTGAGGGAAAGTGAGAAGGAGATGAGGAGGAATGTATACTGTCACAAATGTAAAATCAGAATCGAAAAATATCTTTTGGATCTGGTGGCTAGATCGTCAGTAGCCCAGTTAAGAACAGTTTTAAAGGAATAGTGAAAAAGAAGGCAGATTATTTAGAGTACTAAAGAGTGGATAAGGAGTAAAATGCAATTAACTTTTTTTTTCCTTTCAGTATGTTTTGTTATAAAGTGAGATATGGGTAGCACCTCCAGACAGCTACAGAGTCAAGGAGAGTGAGCCTTTTTTTTCTTTTCCTTAAGATGGACAAATTTATATACTACAGAGAAAGAGCTATTAGAAAGAGGGTGAAACACAGATTCAACAAATACTAAGAACTTCCTACCTACAAAGCACCACTCTAGAGGCACAGAAGAGGACAGACATGGTCCCAAAATGCAGGGTCATGGTCATGAAGTAAACCACATTCTCTTCCAGCACAGAGAGGCATTCCCCAAACAATTACACAATGAATGGCTTAGTTACACACTTGATAAGGGCTGCACACTGCTCGGCGCAACCCTGGACCTGACCTAGTCTGGGCAGCTGCAGAAGGCTGTTTTGAGGAAGTGACATTTAAGCTGAGATGTTTCAAAAAAAAAAAAAGATATTAAAATATTTTGAAAATGAAACAGGAGCTGGGGGCAGGGGCAGTGGGCCTGCAGTAGGTACTAAGTGCATCCTTGACGGGGATGGGTCTGGGAGGGAGCGGCCAAAAGTCAGAGCAGCCAACTGGGAGAGATGAGACTAGGGAGGCAGCAGGAGCCCAGATCCCCCCAGATCCTGCAGGGGCCTGAGACCATGCACAGGACTAGAAATTCTATTATAAATGAGACAGAAAGTCTTTGAAGGACTTTAAACAGGAGAACAATGTGATCAAACAGAGCCAAGGAACAAGGTAACTGATAAGGACTGAAGTTCCTGAGAAGATTAGAAGGAACAGAACCAGAGCTGGGGACAGGGATCCGTCATAGTGGGTCAGCCTTTGCTGGGAATGTGGTCTGTGTCCTGGATCTGCAAGTGCTTCTTGGGTGTGGAAACGATTGACCCTCAGCCCTGGGGCTGCTTGGCAGAGCTTAGAGGAGGTGGGAACTCTGGGGCAGTCACCTCACGCAGGCAAACACTGTATTGAACAAATATCATTTTCTGTGTGTATAAAAGATTGGAAGCGCTGTAGGGCTTTAATGATAGCTCTTTCTCTAAGAAAACAGATAAGGATGGATAAGCATCAGTTGAGGGAGCGCTGGGGGCGGGGCAGGAGACAGGGAGCTCGGTCTGATGACCTCTGAATTTCTTTTTGTGTAGGAGACAAAGTGAAGGTGTTTGATCTATTTCCCCCCCACCCACCCCCACCCCCGCTTTGATTTAGTACTTATCTCATACCAGGTACCATTCATCAAAATACTCACATGTATTGACTCACTTAACCTTCAAAACAATCACATGGGGTGGTATTATTATTAGTCCCAGTTTTCAAGTGACAAAATGAGGCACAGGGAGATTAAGTCACGTGCACAAGGACATACTCCTGTGAGAGAGTCAGCTTCAAACTAAATGGTCTGGCTCCAGGGTCCTAGTTCTTAACTAGTCAACGCTGATTCTCCAAGGCTCTTTGCTGAGAGGGACCATAGAGCTGGAAGAGGGTTTTAGGAAAGATAGTGAGTTGCCACTAGAATAGGAGGTACGTGCTCTGCCAGTTGTGTCTGAAAATGTTAACCTCTCTAAGCCTCAAGTTTCCTCAACTGTAAAACAAAGATAGTAGAATCCACATGTTGTTATGAGGACTAAAGAGATAATACGTGCAAAGTTCCTAGCTCAGGGGAAGCACTTAATGACCTCTGCTACTCTAATGGCAAAGGGAGTTAACTAAAGACATGAGGGTGTGGCAGATTCTGCCAAGGGTCCGAGGGTCCAGGAAACAGGAGAACAGAACTTTTAGTGGCACCAATTTCCAGCTTTGTGATTTTCTCCAGTAATCTCTGGGAGAAGGCTGGTGGTTTGAATAATTTAGAGCTGGAGTTGTTTAACAGGAAAGGGAAAGGAGGATGATGGGATCCAGGCTAGCAGGTATTTACTGATTAACAATCAATCAATAATAAATATTTGTCAAATAAATGATTTGCAAAACTCTCAACCTAACTTAGACAACTTTTTAAAGTTTCTGTGGGAAAAGGACTTGATTCATCTTGGGATGGGAGAACACATAACCCTCAAGAAAGAATTGGATTCCAAAAGGAAAAAGTGCTTAAAGGAACTGGGGAAGGGAGATGAGGAAGATATACAAAGGTTCCCTGCTAGGCTAACTCTCCTGGTCCCATACCCGCTTTTCTTTTCTCACTTTGAACCTACTAAAGACAACTAAACAAAACCTATTAAAGACAAAAGCCGAGAAAAAAAAGTGATAAAGAGCCCTGAAGATGAGCTCATGCTGAAGAGAAAACACTGAAAATTGGAATTTTCTTGGGCATTCCTCCTAAAAGACCTGGGGTCCGGACAGAGACTATAAATGAAGCCTTGATTGTGGATGGTGCACGGATCCGCTCTGGGGGACTTGCCGACATGGAAGCTGAGGAGGGGATCAGGTCTGGTCGAAGAGTGACAGAAGGGATGGGTTACTAGGGCAACAGGCTGAGGAGGGGAGAAGGAGAGGATAAAGCTATCTAAGGAAGAAACAGGAGTTCCTAAATCCAGCCGGGTCCACCCTGAATCAGACTTTCATAAAAAACAGCCAGATGCTGCTGCGAGTTCCTCTTTTACCGTGGCAAAATTTAAAATAACTAGCTGGTGGTCATTATTTTTAAAGATTAAATAAAAATAACTCACACCCCTCAATGCAGCCTCAGCAAAAAGAATGAATGTTAAATGTTAATAATACTCTTAGGAATTGAGGCTCCCTAAGCAAGCAAATAAAAATAAAAATAAAAAATGATTTTGCAGCTATACAATTTGCAGCAGAAAGCTGTCCTGGAGCTGATATTTTTAGCAGGTAAGAAAGGAGAGTGAAAGAAAGATCCAGGATAAACTGCTTAAGGATTCTTACAAATGCCTTATAATATTTTTTCTTTTTTTTCCGGCTGCACCTGTGGCATGTGGAAGTTTCCGGGCTAAGGGTCGAATCCGAGCTGCAGCTGTGACCTAAGCCACAGTAGGGCCTGATCCTTAACCCACTGAGTGAGTCCAGGGATCGAACCCATTTCCTCACAGAGACAACTACAGCTTCTTAAACTGACTGAGCCAAAAATGCCACAATGGGAACTACACAAATGACCTGTAATTTTGTATAGACTATTCACCAATGTTTAGGAGCTATAACTTTTGGTTTGGCTGATATAGAATGGGTTTTTTTCTGTGTGTGTGTGTGTGTGTGTGTTAGTGTGTGTGTCTTGTTCCCCTAGAGATACTTAAGTCTCTAATACCACTACTAGAAAATCTACTTCTTTCCTGCAGTTTCACTTGGAGAAAAAAAACAACAAATTCCTTCCTAAAATAGCAAAGACAACAATACAAGGAATAATACTTTAGAGTCTGCACAGATATTTCCTGTACTTCACTCAATGTACTAATCACAATCAAAATTAGGAATTAAAAGGAAAAAAACACCACTACTGCCACTTACCCACAATGACAACAAAACACCCAGTAGACACACCTAACCTCACCCCACTAAACAACAACAAAACACTGCTTGCCACATATCTAAATATAATAAAAAAAATAAACTCTGACAGCTGTCAAGACATGGAAATATGAATATTAAGCAGGATAACATTCTTTCTAAGAATAGTAGAGTAAGTAATGAAAAAAGCCATTATTCCAGAATAAAAGCTAGAAATAATCAAAAGTTGGGTTTGTTCAATTAGGAGCTACATACTTAGATTTAAAAAAAAAATATTAGTCACTTATGATGGAACATGATAATGTGAGAAAAAGGAATGTATATATGTATGTGTGACTGGGCCACTTTGCTGTACACTAGAAAACCGACAGCACTGTAAACCAGCTATAATGGAAAAAATAAAAATCACTGAAAAAATTTTTTAAATTAAAAAAAACCTTCACTATTAAAATTTTTTCATTAAAAAAATACTCTGTTGTTGCAAATCTGTAGTACTCTTTCCTTATTCCCCTTATTTGAAATAAGTGTTTTTTAAGGCAGTTCTTTTTAGAATGCAATTATGATGTTTTAACAGAACATGAAAGATGAGGGAAAAAATATAAAAAGCCAAGTATAAAAGAAAGAAAAGCCAACCATAACCAGTTTGTGTGCCAAGGAGTTTAAAGAGAGACAAGTGCCCCCATCATCTCTGCTTTTGTCTTCCATAAGAGAATTTTTAGCCGGTTAAAAACCCTCAGGATAAGAACCACATTTCCCAGTCCCCTCACAGCTAGGTGTGGTCAAATAACTAAGTTCTGGCCAGTGCGGTCTGGACAGAAAGAATGTATGCAACTTCCTGGTCCCGCTCTTTAAGGGAAAAAGCATGTCCTCCCTTTTTCTCCCTTGCTGACAGCTGAAATGGGGTTGTGGTGATTGGCCATCTCCGACCGTGATCCAGGGACGGTTAAGCAGAGGACAGAAAGAACCCAGAGCCTGATGACCTCATGGAGCCAAGTGCCACACTAGTATGTGACACAGAAGTCAACTTCTAGCTGGTGTAAGTATCTGTTATCTGTTTGTTAGGTATAATCAAACTTAGAATCCAACAAATACATAGTAAAAGAGATATTTCCAGTCAGTGGCAGCAGATAATTGCTGAACCACAAACTATGGCACTAAAACTTTTAAAAGCTAATTTAACTGTCACTGTTACATATCCTTATAAACTTCTCCCTGTTAATACTCTTGCTACATCTTTTTTCACACCCTAGTCTTACATAAACGTGATTTTGATCTAGGCTGAATTCTTACAAAGTCAGTCTGGTTTACCCAGCTGAAATCAAAATACAGCAAAGCAACTCTTGTAAAATTACCTAAGGACACACATTAAGAGTTTTGAACTGGGCTAATCAATACACTGTGCTAGTGTTAAATATTTCTGATAGATGCTGTTTCTGAAAGGTTTTTAGCACAATCAAAATGGCATTTCTACATTGTACTTGCATTTATTTTTATTCTTCAAGTTAATACTGCAATCATTTGATATGCTAAGAGCTCCCCATCAAAATACTGTAGATATGTGAGGAGTTCCTATTCTGGTTCAGCACTAACGAACCTGACTAGTATCAAGGAGGATGCTGGTTCAATCCCTGGCCTCGCTGCTGCAGCTCCAATTCAACCCCTAGCCTGGGAACTTCCATATGCTGCAAATGGGGCCCTAAAAAAAGGGGAAAAAAAAAAAGAAGAAGAAGAAGAAAAAAAGGTGTGTGAGGAGTTCCCTGGTGGCCTAGAGGTTAAGGATCTAGCATTGTCACTGGTGTGGCTTGGGTCACTGCTGTGGTGCAGGTTTGATCCCTGGCCCAGGAACTTTTGCATGCCACAGGCGTGCCCCCTCCCCACCAAAAATTCACACTCATAAAAAAAAAACACCTGCTGCATGGAAAATGCAATAAATCAAATCACAGCTGCTCAAAATATACTGTCAACTATGGAGTTCCCATTGTGGCTCAGTAGGTTAAGAACCTGACTAGAATCCCTGTGGGTCTGATCCCTGGCCTTGCTCAGCCGGTTAAAGGGTCCAGTGTTGCTGCAAACTGCGGTGTAGGTCACATACACAGCTCAGATCTGGCATTGCTGTGGCTGTGGTATAGGCCAGCAGCTGCCACTCCAAATGGACCCCTACCCTGGGAACTTCCATATGCCGTGGATGCCGCCCTAAAAAGACCAAAAAAAAATTATATATATATAATACACTGTCAACTAGAAAACAGACTACATTTGTGGGTATATATAAACTTCTAAGTCACTTTATAATGTCTTTAGCAGCCTATCATGTTTATTTCTTTCTACACATTACATGCAAGGGATGTCTTATCTCTTGTGCATCTAAAACGATACCAGTTATGTACCATACTTGAGAGAACTGACAAGAACCACTCAGCTTAAATCTCTTACAGAACTCTGATACACACTTGTTTTAAACAAATAGAACGTTTCTGAAAACTGACCACATACTAGACCAGAAAGTTATAAACATTTCAAAGAACTGCTATCATACAGACCACTTCATCTGTCAACAGTACAAATCAATAAAAGATGGCTTTTAGAGTTCCTGCTGTGGCTCAGCAGTAACAAACACAACTAGTAACCATGAGGTTGTAGATTCGATCCTGGCCTCGCTCAGTGGGTTAAGGTTCTGACACTGCGGTGAGCTGTGGCATAGGTCACAGACATGGCTCAGATCCCTTGCTGCTGTGGCTGTGGTGTAGGCAGGCAGCTGCAGCCCAGATTCAATGCCTAGCCTGGGAACTTCCATGTGCCGTGGGTACAGCCCTAAAAAAACAAAAAATAGAAAATAAAAAATAGGTAAAAGTTGAATTTTTACAAGGCCAGCTATGAGAAATTTGTCTTCTACTGTGTCTTTATTTGTATCATAGATTGTGCATGTAATACATGTATATGCCACTTGATAATGTTAGTTCATAAGGACATGGGCTGAAGTTGGGTGTGTATCTGCATACTGCCAACAGATTTCCTTGTTATATTTAATACATTTGTTTCTCAAAAAGTGTACATAATCAATCATACTTAGGCACATTGCAAATTCGCTATTTAAAGCATTCATGGAGTAAGTCTTTTTGTACTATAAATAATTACTGCCTAACTCGTCTGCATTTAATTCTTTCAAAAGCTTATTCTGTATTTAGCAGTGTATTCAGTACACTATCACTCTCTGGGAGAATACAATCCGTCAGGAGTTTGCATGAGATGCAAAAACAATGCAGAGAAAGGAATTCGGTGCTCTGGTCAGTGCCAAGGTCAACATTTCCCCACAGTGTTCTTCTAATCCAGCGAGCCAAGGCCTGGAACCAGTTCATGGCTTTATCATTATTGTGGATTTATCCTTGAGCAGTTCCTGGGAAAGGACTCCACTGGGTCCTATCTCAGCAGAAAAATGGGACCAGGCTTCAGTCACCTGAGGCGGCCAACGAGCTTAAAAATCTGAAGGACAGCCAACCATCTCCCTCACCACTAAGATGGCGAGCCAAGGCATAGCTCTCCCCTTTCCTTTCCAGCTAAATGTCACGGAACGACTTGAGCCTCCTTTAAAAGACCCAGTTCCCAAAGGCTTGCTTTTTATTAGACTAGGCAGTCGTCAGATGAAGACAAAACTCATTTCTTGGACTGTGATGTTCTCTTCTCTTACAAGAAGGCCCCACCCGGCCTAGTCCTCTATTCAGACCGGGACACATCAAAGGTAACACAATACATACTCTGCTAATTTATAAAAAGGTATGATCTTGTCTCTGTTCTCCTTAGATTGACATCATTTATTTATTCGCTTGAGAAAGTTACTGCAGATATTAAATACTGGATTTTAACTTAGATACCAATTATATTGCTGAGATAGGTATGTATTAAATTACATAACTTCGATAGTACCATACCTTTCCTGCTCTATTTTTACCTTATTTCTTTCTACTACTAGATTGCTAGCAGGGAAGATGGAAACTACTTTAGTAAATTAATATACAAGCTTGAAGTTTGAAACACACGAACTTGCTCAAGGCTGGCAAGGGGGATTTCTAGAACTCTAAAAGCTCCTTTGTGATCCAGACGTGAGTGGCTAATAACAAGAGTGAGAGAGATTTTGCTCTCTGATCACAGGATCAGAATGCTGACTTACATAAGAGGAGCAGTAACTGTGGCAAACCAACACAGGACAAAGCAAAAATCGTATGCAAATAGATTTGGGTGCTTTAGAGACTGGGCATGAGACGGTAAGATCTAAGTGCTAGAATAAAAATAACAAATTAAATGCGAAGAAAAGAATGCACAGAAACACGAAGGCCAAGAAAAACATCCTATTATGAGGTAATGTGGTACGCTGGTTAGTGCCCCAAATCTGGAGCCAAATGCTTGGCGTTTACTTCCAAGCTCTGCCACTTACTAAAACCAGTCTGCAGAAGCAAGAGAAATGTTCCCTGAATTGGCTAAGAGGTAAAAACCCAAGATATAAAATTTTCATAAAATAAAGCAAGGTCCCCAGTAGCTCAGAGTTCCTATTGCGGCTCAGTGGGTTAAGAATCTGATGTAGTCCCTGTGAGTAGAGCCTCTGTGGGAAGAGCCTTCTGGTAGGAATCCTCCAGGAAGAGGAAACAGCTATACAAGTCGATGAATTAAGAAATATAAACATGTTTTAAAGCTTTGACACTTGAAGCAAATATCAGGCTTCTCCCAAACACATTCATCTTTGGAAAACATTCTTCTGAGGGGGTTAAAAAAGATAAATAGGAATGTCTGGACTTCATAGAAATTTTTGTTGTTGTTTTAGGGCATATGGAGGTTCCCAGGCTAGGGGTTGAATGAGAGCTGTAGCTGCCAGCCTATACCACAGGGACAGCAACACGGGATCTCAGCCACATCTGTGACTTACACCACAGCTCATGGCAACACTGGATCCTTAACCCACTGTGCAAGGCCAGGGATCAAACCCGCGTCCTCGTGGATACTAGTCAGGCTCATTAATTGCTGAGCCATGACAGGAACTCCAGAAATGTTTTTTAAAGCTAGCTACCGATTTAAAACTAATCTATTGCAATGGTTATCTAAACAGATGAACGATCTCCTGAACTATGCAAGGGAGAACCGAGCCTCTGTGTAGCTAATGCTGTGCCAGGCTCGCGGGCCTGGCCTGCCCACTCCTCTGCCAGGCCGGCTCCAGCCAATGCTTCCAGAGGGAAGATCTTCCCCACCCTGCTATCAGGCTGCTCCCCCACATACAGGAAGCACTGTGTCTGGGACTGCTGAGAGGGAGAATTGTTTCTCTCTCTCTCTCTTTTGGCCTTGGCATGCAGCAGCTTGATGTGGGATCTCAGTTCCCAGACCAGGGGTTGAACCTGGGCTGCGGTGGTGGAAACACCAAGTCCTAACCACTAGGGCACCAGTGGAACTCCCTGTTTTTCTCATTTGTAAAGTGTTATTTACACCTACACTTACGTCCACTACAACAATGGCTTTTCTATGGAAAAGAGCAATCAGCATATCCTAGTACTAATACTGCTAATAATTAAACCAATAAATTCTAAGAAAATATTTTGTCCTCATCAGATACTAGCTAGAAGGGACCAAGGGGTGGTTTCAGAGATCATTTGAAACTTCAAAAAATGTCTAAATTAACTGTCCTGGTCATATGTACAAAACTGAGGGGCAAAGATGTATTTAATTCAAACACATGCAATTCTTGAATTTACTTGTCTCCTACTCTGAGTGGGTAAATGTTAATTACTAACCATTATGAATAGTTCTTTCTAGTTCTATAAACTGACACCCTCTCCCAGCCATTTGAGAGGGCTTACTAATTAAAAACAAAGCTTCCCAATATTTCAATTTTTTTCCTGTTCGGTAGAGCTGCAGGAAATGGAAGCAGTTGAATGTGAATGTAAATACGGATGTCCTTACAGAACTGCTGTCATAAATTACATGATCAGGAAAAGAGCAAAACAATACAAAAGATCATAATCTCAAAATCTCCTACTGCCATCACAGAAAACAGGTAATTTTTATAGAAATGGTGTTGATGATAACAGTTAAACTAATAAATAACAACCAGTGACTCCAATCTCCTGAGGCAAAGGACTATAATTACACTCTGTCAAGCTTTCTGTTACATTATATGGATGTCTGGTTAACATGAAGAAATAATGAAATCAGAACACCCTCTCAGGGGAGACAATTGTGCAGTGTTCAAGAGTCTTGAAAACATTTATGTTTTGACCCAATACTTCTTCTCCTAGGAATCCACCCAAAAGAAGAAAAAAAAATGTACACTCAATGTTATTAATTTTTTTTGAGGCAAATAAAGTGTTTAGTAAAAGAGAAGATATGTGTGGAGAAGCCATGACCGGGCTCAAGGTGGGGGTTGGGGGACTGTGGAGAGAGAGGAGACAGAGAGAAAGAAAGTCAATTTTTTTTTTTTTTTGGTCTTTCTGTTGGGCTGCACCTGTGGCATATGGAGGTTCCCAGGCTAGGGGTCGAATCGGAGCTGTAGCCGCCAGCCTAGACCACAGCCACAGCAACGCAGGATCCGAGCCGCGTTTGCAACCTACACCACAGCTCACGGCAAGGCCAGATCCCCAACCCACTGAGCGAGGCCAGGGATCGAACCTGCAACCTCATGGTTCCTAATTGGATTATGTTAATCATTGAGCCACGAAAGGAACTCCCAATGTTATTTTTACAGTGACAAACTGCACAGTTTAAAAAAAAAAATTTTTTTTTTCTAGAATATTATGTATCCAGCAAAAAAGAAGTTCACTAAGAACTCCTCTATCAGAAAGGAACTATCTTTGTCAAGGAAAAAACTTTTTAAATATAGAAAGTGGACCTTATAGTACAGTGTAAAAAGTATTGCTCTGGGAATAAAATGATCTGGTTGGTGATTTGGTTCTATTCCTAACTAGCTGAGTGACTTTAAGCCAGTCATTTCCAACTCTGTTAATGTGCTCATCTGCAAAAAAGGCATATGAATATCCAACTTACCTTTCTCACAGTGATGTGTGTGTGTGTGTGTGTGTGTGTGTGTAAGCAAAGAAAAGTAATAGATCTGAAAATCTTTTGAAAGATGTTAGTAAAGGACCATTATATCATCATCATCAATGCTGCATCTGAAGGAAAGAATAAAAAAGAAAAAGGGGTATTTTGGTGGTGGTGGGGGGGGGTGTTAAGCCCTTGGTATGCACAAGCTCCAGGGCCAGGGACTGAATCTGTGCCACAGCAGTGACCCAAGCCACAGCAGTGACAATGCTGGATCCTAAACCCACTGCACCACCATGAAACTCCAAAAAGGGGGTATTTTTATCCTCAGCAGACAAAGGAGAAAAGGAAAGCAGGCTGTCTTGAAAAACTGTCCACTTATAGATGACCAGAGAGGTAAAGCAGTGGCATTCATGAAGAATCTGGAGTTGGACAAGGATACATTTGAGAGCAATGAGAAGCAGTCAAAAAATCAGGTGAAAAAATATATTCCAAACCTAAGGAGAGGAGAATGGGGGGGGTGGGAGTAGAGGTGGAGGAGAAAAGTGGTATGAGAGATGGGAGGCAGGCCAGCAAAAGAACTTGTGTTAGGATTTTCCTGAAGATATACCATGTTCTTGGATTGGAAGAATCAAAACTGTCAAAATGACTATACTACTACCCGAGGCAATCCAGAGATTCAATGCAGTCTTTATCAAAGTACCAATGGCATTCTTCACAGAACCAGAAAAAAATTTTTTTTAATTTGTATGGAAAACACAAAAGACCCTGAATAGACAAATGGAACAGGATAGAAAGCCCAGAAATAAACCCCTGCACCTATGGTCAATAATCTACAAGAAAACAGGTAAGAATATACAATGGAGAAAAGACAGTCTCTTCAGTAAGTGGTACTGGGAAAACTTGACAGCTGCATGTAAAAGAATGAAACTGGAACACTCTCTAACACCATAGGTCCCAAAAGTAAACTCAAAATGGACTGAAGATCTAAATATAAGACTGGATACTATAAAACTCTTAGAGGAAAACACAGGCAGCACACTCTTTAACATAAACCACAGCAACATCTTTTTGAATCCACGCCCTAGAATAATGAAAAAAATAAAATAAACGGGACCTAATTAAACTTAAAAGTTTTTGCGCAGCAAAGGAAACCATAAACAAAACGAAAAGACAACCACAGAATGGGAGAAAATATCTGTAAATGAAGCAACTGACAAGGGATTAATCTCCAAAACATACAAACAACTCATGCAGCACAATATGAAAAAAACAGCCCAATCCAAAACTGGGCAGAAGATCTAAATAGACATTTCAAAAAGAAGACATACAGATGGCCAAAAAAACACATAAAAAGATGCTCAACATCACTAATTTGCAAATCAAAACTACTATGAGGTACCACTTTACACCAGCCAGATAGCCATCATCAAAAAACCTACAAACAATAAATGCTGGAGAGGATACAGAGAAATGGGAACCCTCTTAGAGTTGGGAATATAAATTGGTACAACCACTATGGAAAACGGCATGGAAGTTTCTCAAAAAACTAAAAATTGAACAACCATATGATCCAGCAATGCCACTCCTGGGCATCTGTCCAGGGAAAACCGTAATCCAAAAAATACATGCACCCCCAATGTTCACTGCAGCACTATTTACAATAGCCAAGACACGGAAGCAACATAAATGTTCATCAAGAGAGGATGGATAAAAAAGATGTGGTACATATATATATATACAATGGAATATTATTCAGCCATAGAAAAGAATGGAATAATGCCATTTGCAGCAACATGGATGCAACTAGAGATTACCATACTAAGTGAAATAAGTTAAAGACTAACATCATACAATATCACATATAAGAGGAATCTTTAAAAAAAAAGGATTCAAGTTAAAGACTAACATCATACAATATCACATATAAGAGGAATCTTTAAAAAAAAAGGATACAAATTAAAGACTAACATCATACAATATCACATATATGAGGAATCTTTAAAAAAAAGGATACAAATGAACTTATCTGTAGAACAGAGACTCACAGACTTTGCAAACAAACTTATGGTTATCAAAACAGACAGGTCAGGGGAGGGATGGATTGGGGGTTTGGGACTGGCATATGTACGCTGAGGTATACAGAATGGTTGGCCATCAGGGACCTGCTATATAGAACAGAGAACTCTACCCAGCATTCTGTGATAATCTGTATATGAAAAGACCTGAAAAACAATGGATGAGTGTGTATGTATAACTGGATTTGTTGTTGTACAGCAGGAAACTATCACATTATAAATCACACCTCAATAAAACTTTACAAAATATGAAAAGAAAAAAAAGATTCTCCTGAAGAATTTAAGTCTAGGATTAAGACTACTTAACCAAATTCCTTTCTGGGTTTTTTTTTTTTTTTTTTTTCATCTTTTTGCCATTTCTTGGGCCGCTGCTGCAGCATATGGAGGTTCCCAGGCTAGGGGTCGAATGGGAGCTGTAGCCACCGGCCTATGCCCCAGCCTCAGCAACGTGGGATCCGAGCCGCATCTGCGACCCTACACCACAGCTCACAGCAACGCCGGATCGTTCACCCACTGAGCAAGGGCAGGGACCGAACCCGCAACCTCATGGTTCCTAGTCGGATTCGCTAACCACTGAGCCACGACAGGAACTCCAACAAAATTCCTTTCTAGAAGAATGTATCTCATGGTGCAGGTTATAGCCACTGTCCCCAGGATACTACCATGATCATTACCTTAATTAGGTGGATTACTTGGTTTTTGAAAAGCATCAGGATTCTCAGTTTGTCCTTCCTTTCCAAAAAAAAAAAAGTCCTTTGCTCATTAATGCAGAAATAGGTGGGGATAACTTGATGGCATTCAAGAAAGAAAAAAAAATCAAACTCATATTTAGAAATTACTTGAGTTATTTCTGAATCTGACATCAGTCAGTCACATGACTGCTTTGGACCCAACCTGACAGAATTAAGTGTGACCGTGTTCTGCAAAAGCACTCACTTCATGCCAGTGGGAGGCAGACAAGTATACTTGCCAAATGTGATAAAAAATACTCTCAAGGGCTGAAAACAGCTAAGCGAATGAGTACAATCATCCAAAGAAAGCTACTGTTCATTTACTACCTTCTCCCTTAAATGTGAATGTTCACTTTAATGCATACTTCCTATTCACTATGATTGAAAAGGTAACTATAAAAGAGAAGCTCAAGAATATTATTAAAGTACTTTACCATTACAGCTAAACTGAAATCTGCGTTCAGCACACACAAAGCCCAGGACTGCACAAAACAGGGCTCCTGTCCCCGACTCCAATGCTCTCCTGACACCACCCCCTCCTGGATGTCCTCAGTCTATCAGTTACCTTGCAGCCCTCTGACTCAAAGGAGTGATGCTTATTTATTAATCACACTCCCCCAGGAACAGAGGGCCACAGCACTACCCAATACCATTACTGTATGATAATATCTCTTTTTTTTTTCTTTTCTTTTCTTTATAGGGCTGCACCTGTGGCATATGGAAGGTCCCAGGCTGGAGGTCGAATCGGAGCTATAGCTGCAGGCCTACACCACAGCCAGAGCAACTTGGGATCCAAGCTGCATCTGCAACCTACACCACAGCTCACGCCGACGCCGGCTCCTTAACCCCCTCAACAAGGCCAGGAATCAAACCCGCATCCTCAGGTACACTGTGTCGGGTTGTTAACCTGCTGAGCCACAATAGGAGCTCCCTATGATAATATCCTTACTTTCAGGCTTTTCCCTCTCTAGAGTTATGGGAATAGTGAGGGAGCTGCTATCTGTGAACTCAGAGTACAATGGATAAATTAAAAAATTATATGAAATGCCATAATGCTGACAAAGAATCCAAGCATTTCAACATTAGATGCCAGATTTTCAAACACCTTTTCTTACATTAAAATAATTATTACAGTGATTTAAGAAGTTATGTTGTCAAATAAATGATAGATTCCCCATTCCAGTATGCACAATGCAACCCTAAATAAGAATGAAATGTATATATATATATATATATAGAGAGAGAGAGAGAGAGAGAGATAGCTATAGATATAGATATGGAAAGTTCTAACATAAACTGAGTTGTTCCCACCACGGTGCAGTGGGTTGGGAATCTGACTGCAGTAGCTTGGGTTGCTGCAGAGATGGAGGTTCAATCCCCACTCAGCACAGTGGGTTAAAAAGATCCAGCGTTGCTGCAGCTGCGGCTGGTATTCAAACTCTGACCCAAGAATTTCCATATGCCATGGGTGTGGCCATAAAAAAAATTTTTTTTAAAGGTAAACTAAGTGAAAAACAAAGCATAGGGGATAAGGATCCAGTGTTGTCACTGCTGCAGCTGGGGTCAACAAACAAACAAAAACCAAAGTGCAGAAGACTTTGTATAGTAGAGGCCCTCTGTACAAAGAACATATCTCTGTATGTATACGATAGTTTGTCTAAAGGGCAAATTAATAGAAGGATTCACAAAAGACTGAGAGATAAGTGATAACTACCTGTATAATCAAAAACTAGGAGTTCCTGATGTGGTGCAGCAGAAACGAATAGGAACCATGAGGTTGCAGGTTTGATCCCTGGCCTCGCTCAGTGGATTAAGGATCTGGCGTTGCCGTGAGCTGTAGTATAGGTCAAAGATGCAGCTCGGGATTTGGCATTGCTATGGCTGTGGTGTAGGCTGTGGCTACAGCTCTGATTTGACCCCTAGCCTGGGAACCTCCATATGCTGCAGGTGAGGCCCCAAAAAGCCAAAAAAAAAAAAAAATCAAAAACTAACTTAAGATACTTTTTTTTTTTTTGGTCTTTTTGGGGCCGCACCCTCAGCATATTATTTAAGTTCCCAGGCTAGGGGTAGAATCAGAGCTGCGGTTGCCAGCCTACACCACAGCCACAGCAATGCATGATTCGAGCCACATCTGTGACCTACACCACAGCTCATGGCAACGCCGGATCTTTAGCCCACTAAGTGGTGCCAGGGATCAAACCTGTGTCCGCATGGATACTAGCTGGGTTTCTTACCACTGAGCCACAATGGGAACTTCAGATAATTTTTAAAGGAGTGAAAATTTTTACTGATAGTATATGAATATCTGACTATATTTAAAGCAAATATTACCTGTTCTATCATAAAAGTAAAAGTAAGTTTCAAAGAAATAAAATTGAGACAAGTGATAGCTATTTTTAAAACATGCAAATCAAATTTATCTAAATACCTTAGGCTACTCAACTTCTTAGTTACTAAATCCTCAGTCTCTTTTAGTTCCAACTGAAAAGTGTGTTGACCAGGTCAACACTCTGAAAGTGTTCTTTTCTTGGACACATGTCAAAGCTCTAAGATTCAGGAGCCTGGGACTGGCTATGCATAGTAATGATCGCCTGCAACTATCTATCTCTCTCTATATATATATGGCTTTTGTTAGCCCGACACAGTCTAACACATGTAAAACAGACACAATTCAACTCATAAAATAAAAACTTTAGGAGTTCCCCTCAGCTGTTAGGGAACCCGACTAGCATCCATGAGGACACGGGTTCCATCCCTGGCCTCGCTCAGGGGGTTGAGGATCCAGTGTTGCCATGAGCTGTGGCGTAAGTCGCAGACACGGCTCAGATCCCATGTTGCTGTGGCTGTGGCGTAGACTGGCAGCTGAAGCTCCGACTCAACCCCTAACCTGGGAACCTCCATATGCCACGGGTATGGCCCTAAGAGACAAAAAGACCCCCCCCCCCCCCAAAAAAAAACCCCAAAACAAAACAAAAACTTTAAGACCCTCTCCCAGTTTCTCACCTTTTGATTTCTACTTAGGATTCTTAATTTATATTTCTAAAACAAACTCTATCCCTGTCAAAGGTCTTCTTTTATATACTAAGTTATATACAGCACTGATAAATGAGATTAAATTCTTCTTATATGAACCAAAGTCTTAAAGCCACAGAGCTCTCAGGCTGGAATACTCTGTATAAGATGGTAGCACCTGTTGGCAACATGCTACAAAATAATTCAGCTTTACTGCACATTGTAAATACCTAAAACACAGCAGGAAAGAAATCACGTTCCAGAAGTTGACCTGGAGTTATGAGATCACAAAGGCACAAAGAAAGCTTACTCTTCGAGGGTTAAGAGAGTGAAGGCTGGGAGTAAAGGGGAGAAGGGAGGAGCCAGCCCTTGGATACATTCCCAAGAGGCCATGTGCCAGAGACCACTTATTTAATTCTTTCTTACACATTTTTACTTTAGTCCATCTGGAGATTTTCCTTCTGTGAAAAAAATGGTGTGTTTTATAATGTAAATCAATACACAGCCTTTTGGTTAAATACATTCAATTGCCACAAGAAAGAAAAAAACCATGCTTGAGTGACATGGATGTAGTATTCTCCTTAATGGTCATATTAAGTATGCTCTTGGGTACTTGAGGCTTTCTGTTAATAAAGCCTTACTGGCTTGCTCTCCAGTTCTAAATATATCCACCTATACACAAACGGACAGGAAACCTACTACCTGTGTGCACCACTAGCCCCTAACCTGTATTTCCAGAGTCGGCATAGTTTTACTCTCATTTGAGACAACAGCTGACAAAGTGTTATTCCTTTTAGACCTTGAACCTGAGCGCTGTGATAATTTACGTGGCCAATTTAACTTAATGGCACTATGAAAATAAATTTTTTTAAAACCTATCATGTTATTCAAAGCAGAGCTCCTCCCACTCAGTAAGACAAAAATGTTAATCAAAAGAACTACATGTGGTAGGTCCCGTCATGGCTCAGCAGTAACGAACCCAACTAGTATCCATGAGGACACAGGTTCGATCACTGGCCTTGCTCAGGGGGTTAAGGATCTGGCATTGTTGTGAGCTGTGGTGTAGGTTGCAGACAAGGCTCGGATCTGGTGTTGCTGTGGCTCTGGTGTAGGCTGGCGGCTACAGCTCCGATTAGACCCCTAGCCTGGGAACCTCCATATGCCGCAGGTGCGGCCCTTAAAAAAAAAAAAAAAAAAAAAAAAAGACCAAAAAAATAAATAAAAATGAAAATAAAAACAGCAAAACATATAAACTGATATAAGACCAAGAGAGACAAGCAAAACATGTTTTATCACATATCAAACTATAAATACCTTTTAATATATATTACATCTGAGCTGGGCTAAACTTTTTAAATACATTATTTTCATATTCCCAACGTCCTTTTCCTATTTGACAATGTTGAGCTCTCAGATCAACAATAAACCACTTCACACTTACCATAAACCCTTATACTAACTAAATATACAGCCTTAATCTAGAACATGCAGTAATAAGTGTGACGAGGTAAACCGTGTACCAAGCTTCACATTCACACACACGGACTTTACTTCATAAAATTAGAGAAAGCTCTAAATTCTAAATTTGGCCTAAACATCAGCCAAATGAAAACAGGAAGTTTCTTTCCTTCTGGAGGCCTCTTACTTTATATATATATATATATATATATATATATATATATATACACACGGTTTTGGCTTTTGTTTCTTAGGGCTGCACCTTCCACATACGGAAGCTCCCAGGCTTAGGGTCGAATTAGAGCTGCAGCTGTCAGCCTAGGTCAGAGCCACAGCAACACCCAGATCTGAGCCATGGCTTTGTCCTACACCACAGCTCACAGCAACGCCAGATCCTTAACCCACTGAGTGAGGCCAGGGATCAGATGTGCGTCCTCGTGGATACTAGTCGGGTTCGTTACTGCTGAGCCACGAGTGGAACTTCCTCATCACTTAAAGCTTAAACAAAGTCCCTTGAGGTAAAGACTATCTTTGCAGGTGTGGGAATCAGATCAAAGGGAAAAGAGCAAAAGGCGTCATGGTTCAGATGCAATCTCAGGTTCTGACACTTGGTTCTGTGTTCTAATTAATTACTAAGGCAGCAGAGAAAGGTTGGTTGGATTCCAGCATCTCATATGAAACAAGGGGTGTGTACACAACAGGAACTACTGTTTTTCCCAGTAGAGCCTACACAACATCTCCGATTGTGGCCTTAGGTGATTCACTAATCTCTGATGGATCTTTTTCTTATGTAAAGTGGGTGGAATCATTTCTAAGATTGGGACATATCTTTAACGAGCTGCTGCACTGGGTTTAACATAAAGTCAATATGTTCTATTTTTCTAGAGGCCTAAACTCAGATCCAGTCTTATATCAGGACATTAAGTCTAGAGCTATACATAAATTCTACTTAGTGTACAGGTTTTAATTCCAGCAAGAGTAGAAAACAATGAGAGGTTGCAGGAGAAGGATAAAACTTATGGTTAGCTCAGACCACAGTTTAGTTAACAAAAGAGAAAAAAAAAAAAGATTTAAAATAACACACACCGGAAAAATAAACAAAAAAGGAAAAAATTAATAGAAGACTTAGAAGAGCTCTTCAGGTTCAACAACTGGGCATTAAATTTAGCCTTCAACTTCTTGGCCTTCATGGAGAAGTTAAAATTTATTTAGTCCCTACTATTACGTTTTATTTATTTTTGGCCTCCCCTATGGCATATGGATCCTGGGCCAGTGACTTCACCTGTGCCACAGCAGCAACCCGAGCTGCTGCAGTGACAATGCCAGATCCTTAACCCACTATACCACAAGGGAACTCCACTATTTCAAAACACAGTATAACTAACTCGTAAAAGGAGTTTCTATAACAGGCTAAAATTGTGTAACATCAAGACTTACTCAATCTATACTTTTATATTAAAGTCTAAATTCCTACTTTAAAAAAAAGGGCTTTCAGAGTTCCTGTCTTGGCTCAGCAGTTAACAAACCTGACTAGTGTCCATGAGGACTCGGGTTCGATCCCTGGATTAAGGATCCTATGTTGCCATGAGCTGTCATGTAGGTCGCTGATGCGGCTCAGATCCAGCGTTGCTGTGGCTGTGGTGGAGGCCGGCAGCTACAGCTCTGATTTGACCTCTAGCCTGGGAACCTCCATATGCCATGAATTCAGCCCTAAAAAGACAAAAAATAAAAATAAAAATAAATAAAAATTTAAAAAAATTTTGCAATGCTTTCATTGGAAATGATGATTACCATAATGATCCTCTAGTAGTGGCTGCTGTGAGGATTAAACCAGCTCCTTGTGCCACAACTATGAACCTCAATCATTTCTCCAGTTGGGAGTTTCCACTGAGGCACAGTGGGTTAAGAATCCAACTGCAGTGGCTCAGGTCACTGCAGAGGTATGGGTTCGATCCCTGGCCCAGCACAGTGGATTAAAGGATCTGGTGTTGCCACAGCTGCTGCGTAGGTTCAATCCTGGCCCAGGAACTTCCATATATTGTGGGTGTGGCCACTTAAAAAAAATAATGAGGAGTTCCCGTCGTGGCGCAGTGGTTAATGAATCCGACTAGGAACCATGAGGTTGCGGGTTCGATCCCTGCCCTTGCTCAGTGGGTTAACGATTCGGCGTTGCCGTGAGCTGTGGTGTAGGTTGCAGACGCGGCTCGGATCCCGAGTTGCTGTGGCTCTGGCGTAGGCCGGGGTCTGCAGCTCCGATTCGACCCCTAGCCTGGGAACCTCCATATGCCGCAGGAGCAGCCCAAAGAAATAGCAAAAAAATAAAAATAAAAAAATAATGACAGAGAGAGAAGGAAACCACTTGCAAATGTTTCTCTGCCGATCTCCTCCACCACCTTACTTTCACCAGTTGTGAGGTACGAAAGAGAGAAAAGAGAAAGAAAGCAGGAGTTCCTACTGTGGCTTGAAAGGTTAAGAACCTGACATAGGGAGTTCCCACTGTGACATAACAGTATTTGTAGTGTCATGGGAGTGCTGGGACACAGGTTCGATCTCCAGCCTGGAAGAGTGGGTTGAGGATCCGGCATTGCCACAGCTTTGGCTCAGGTCTCGAGTGCAGCTCAGATCTGATCCCTAGCCTGGGAACTCCATATACCATGATGCACTTGAAAAAGAAAAAGAAACAAGAATCCAACATAGTATCCATGAGGATGTGGGTTCAACCCCTGGCCTTGCTCAGTGGGTTAAGGATCCAGCATTGCCACAAGATGCAGTGTAGGTTGCAAATGAGGCTCAGATCCAGTGTTGCTGTGCCTGTGGCATAGGCCTGCAGCTGCAGCTCCAATTTGATCCCTAGCCTGGAAACTTCCATATGCTGCAGGTTCAGCCATAAGAAGAAAAGAGAGAGAGAAAGAAACAAGCAAGAAAATAATCGTAAAATAATTAACTCCTAGGGAGTTCCCTACTGGCCTAGTGATTGGGACTTGATGCTTTCATCTGCTGCAGTCTAGGTTCAGTCCATGGTCTGGGAACTTAGGCCACTGCCTGTTGTAACCAACCCCCGACCCCCACGCCCTGACGGCCGGAAAAAAAAAAAAAGAATTAGCTCCTGATTAGTATATATTCCTACTGTAATATTCACGTTTCTCCTCTTAACCAATTCTAATTTTTCCTCCTGATAGCTCTAAATCACTCAATTGTTTAAAATTTAGGTAACATGAAGATTCCCCCACTCTTCTAACTCACCAACCTCACACCCTTTGCAGTTCCTCAAATACATCAATTTTTAGGATCCCTGCACCAAAACACATCCTCCCTACACTTTCTCATAAACTGGTCCCCCCTCATCATTCCAGGTCTCAGCTCAAATGATCACTTCTTCAGAAAGAATGTTCCTCACCACCCTAAAGAAAACCGCACTCTCTAACCCACCAGTTTTACCTTATTTTCATTGAAAACAGCAAATAATACACTATGGCAATTACTTGCTCTAAGAAATTCAGCCATTTTAAGGCAACCGGCAGGATTATCACAATTTTAAACTGGTAAGACACTTAGCAAACACTTCATTGAATCAAATGACTTGAAAGGTAAGGAAATACAAACTCCGAACATTAAGAGACCTTCCCTTCCACTTCCCCTCACTTCGCCAGTCCCTGCGCCTTCTGCATGTGTAATGTATGGAAACAGGCACAAGATCCAGATGGACAAGAGGGGCCAGACACACAGAAACCAGCAGCTGGGTTACATGGAATTCTAGTTATCACGGTCTTCTTGTGGGTGCCTGTTCCCCACCCAGTAGAGTAATACACCCCAGGGGATTGAAAGGTATCTCGGTCAGATAGCTTTCCCTAAAAAGGGGACTAGTAAGGAAATACTGTACATCCATCTGGAACTCTGAATATTGTCTAAGTACAATACGGTACAAAATAATTTCTAAACCTGTTTCACTAATATATTATTTCACAATTGGTGTTCTTTTTAGGGGGGCCAGGGTAACAACATTTCAGTCTAGCTTTGCTTTCATTAATCAGTATTCTGAAGGTACCAAAGTAAAAGCTATCAATTACATTTCTATAAAAGCAAATGATCACAAGAGACAATTTTCCTCAAAACTTCTTTCCTTCTCCCCCGACCCCTCCCATTTTACAGCTGCACTCGTGCCATATGGAAGTTCCCAGGCCAGGGATTAAATCCGAGCTACAGCTGTGACCTAAGAGCAGACTGGCATAAGTTTTACTTAACATATAACACTTATTTTTATTTTTTATTTATTTTATTTATTTATTTTGTCTTTTTGCCTTTTCTAGGGCCACTCTCATGGCATATGGAGGCTCCTAGGCTAGGGGTCGAATCGGAGCCGTAGCCGCCGGCCTACGCCAGAGCCACAGCAACTCGGGATCTGAGCTGTGTCTGTGACCTACACCACAGCTCATGGCATCACCGGATCCTTAACCCACTGAGCAAGGCCAGGGATCCGAACCCACAACCTCATGGTTCCTAGTCGGATTTGTTAACCACTGCGCCACGACAGGAACTCCACTATAACACTCATTTTTAATCACACATTCCCCCATGGTTCAAAATCCAAAGATTCAAAAGATATACATACAATGAAAATATCATCCCCTGTCTTGTTTTCTAGTCAAGTTCTTTCCTGAGAATTTGCCCAAAGATGCACATACAAGCAAAAGCACATTTTCATGTAGGCTAAGTTTTTTTTTTTCTTTTTTCTTTTTTTTCTTTTAGGGCTGTACCCGAGGCATGTGGAAGTTCCCGGGCTAGGGGTCGAATTGGAGCTATTGCTGCCAGCCTACACCACAGCCCACAACAACACTAGATCCTTAACCCATTGAGTGAGGCCAGGGATTGAACCCTCATCCTCATGGATACTAGTCAGATTCATTTCTGCTGAGCCGCAATGGGAACTCTGCTCATGTGAGCTAATTTTGATCTAGATGTTTATAACAACATTATTATTATTATTCGTCTTTTTTGCCTTTTCTAGGGCCTCTTCCCTTGGCATATGGAGGTTCCCAGGCTAGGGGTCTAATTGGAGCTGTAGCCACCGGCCTACACCACAGCCACAGCAACTTGGGATCCGAGCTTCGTCTGCAACCTACACCACAGCTCACAGCAATGCCGGATCCTTAACCCACTGAGCAAGGCCAGGGATCAAACCTGCAACCTCATGGTTCCTAGTCGGATTCGTTAACCACTGTGCCACGATGGGAACTCCATACAACATTATTTTAAAAGTGGTCTTTGGAGTTCCCTTTGTGGTGTAGCTGTTTAAGAATCTGGCACTGTCACTGCAGCAGCTCAAGTTGCTGCTCTGGTGTGAGTTCAGTCCCTGGGCCCGGGAACTTCCACTGGCCATGGAGGCAGCCAAACAAACAAAAAAAAGCAGTCCTTGTTTTAATTAAACTCACTGGCACCACATATATCCAGGCATTACTTCTTTTTTTAATCTTTTTAGGGCTGCACCCACGGCATATGGAAGTTCCCAGGCTAGGGGTTGAATCGGAGCTGTAGCTGCTGGCCTACACAGTAGCCACAGCAACAAGGGATCTAAGCTGCATCTGCAACCTATACACAGCTCACGGCAATGCTGGATCCTTAACCAACTGAGCAAGGCCAGGGATCAAACCTGTGGACTCACTGACACTAGTTAGGTATGTTACCACTGAGACACAAGGGGAACTGCCAGTACAGCTTTTCTATGTAGCTTGATGTCTTTTAAGACCTTTTTATCTTTTTAGGGCCACACCCATGGCATATGGAAGTTCCCAGACTAGGGGTCCAATCAGAGCTACAGCTGCCGGTCCATGCCAGAGCCACAGCAATGCCAGATCCAAGCCACGTCTGCAACCTACACCACAGCTCACAGCAATGCCAGATCCTTAACCCACTGACTGATGCCAGGAATTGAACCCGCATCCTCATGGATACTAGCCAGGTTCATTTCTGCTGAGCCACAGTGGGAACTAAGACATTTTTTCAATATCAAGAGAAATGGTGGAGGCAAAATGCTAGATTATGAAGTCTGGGTTCTAACCACAATTCTGCACAAGTCTGGGAAAGACCCACCATCTCTGTGGCATTCTCCCTTATCTGCTTGGCCACTCCTTGAGTTCAGCCCACCATCAGCTCCTGACTGGACTTGCCCTGGGCCTTCTACATGCTCCAAATAATCTACCCTCTTGCCTCCTTCAGGCCATATGACTCAGGATTGTAGCTGAAATAACTTTTTAAATGCAAATCTTATTTTTTATGTGAAAGTTCAACTCTTTTGCACTCTAACTACCAATTTGGTGAAACTAGGAACACAATGCAGGCCCATCCACAGTGAGGCTGGCAGTCTTTAACTTAGGTTCCTGAGCTGGATCCCCTCACTGAACATATGAAAAGACTGAAGCCTGTAGAGCCAAAGTAAGTGGGCCATGTCTTCAACTCACTGGTTTACAGAATGCCATGACTATGAAGGCACCTAAAGGTCATTCATTCATTCATAAATATTTACTGAGGGCCAGCCACTGTGCTAGGTTTCAGGAACTGCAGTGAACAGGTAAGATCCCCAATTTCTTATTGCTTATAATTCTAGATATGCTTCCAACATGATGCTCTCTCATTTCACTGGAGTCCCTGTCAAAATGCCTCCTCCCTAACCACTGTCTAGAACAGTAGCCATCACTTCACCCTGGGCCAGTTCCATTTGTTTACACAGCACAGATTAGAGTCAAAATATGATATATTTGTGGTTGTCTCCCCACTCGATATAAGCTTCCTGAGTGTGTCTCCCTTAATCCTTTCTATCTGCCTGGTGGCTAAAACAGAGCAGACACTCAAATATTTGCTGGAAAAAAAAGCACAGATCATGTGACAAAGAAAAGATCAGCAGCCTCAAGACTGGGAAGGGGAATCAGAAAAGGGCTCTCAGAGGAGGTGACATTTGAGTTGCATCCTTAAAAACAATAAGGACAAGAATGAGGAACAATAAGGACAAGAAGGAGGAACAGAACGGTCCATGCAGAGGGAACAGGGAGTGTCAAGGTGTGAAAAGGACAAGGTAGCCCTGCCTAATGCAGGAGGGGAAAGCAGAAGATGAGACTGGAGCAACAGGCAGGACCCTACTCTGGTGAGGAGTCAGTAATTTATTCTACATGAAATGTCATCATTAAGGACTCAATAAACAAGGATTACATGAGGTGGTTAAGTGTTTTTTATAGAGCCTGTACCTGCTGTAAGAATAGTGTATTGAAGGCAAAAATGAAAGCCGAAGAGGAGTTCCCGTCATGGCTCAGCAGTAACAAACCGGACTAGTAACCATGAGGATTCAGGTGTGATCTCCGGCCTTGCTCAGCGGGTTAAGGATCCAGCATTGCCGTGAGCTGTGGTGTATGTCACAGAGGAGGCTCAGATCTGGCGTTGCTGTGGCTGTGACATAGGCCGGCAGCTACAGCTCCGATTCAACCCCTAGCCTGGGAACTTCCATATGCCAGAGGTGCAGCCCTAAAAAGACAAAAAAAAAAAAAAAAGAAAGAAAGAAAGCAGAAGGACTAATTAGGAAATTCAACTAGTTTCCCAGTTGAGAAGTGATAGTGATGTAGAGGCGAAATGCAGACGGTGAGAAGTGAATGCATTTGAGATATGTACTAAAGTGATAAGACATTGTGATGGACTGGATGGAGACAGGGAGGATTTAAGATGATTCCCAAGTCTTTGATTTGAGTGACGGGGTGTAATAGGGTCTGAAATGGGTGTATTAAGGTCTGAAACTGAAATGAAAAAGGACTTAGGGGAGGAAAGGCAGAACTCTCCTTTGCACCTGTGAAGCCTGAGTCATAGGTTACTGATCTCCAGGTGGAACTTGGAGGCTAGGTGTGAGCTACAGATACACACTGAAGGGTCATCAGCAGAAGGATGGGAGTGAGTGAAATCACCAAAGGAAGGAAGGAGCACAAATAAAGAGAAGTAAGGCCCCAACCTGGGCCCGGAGGCATTCCAGCACGTAGAGGTCAGGCAGAGCAAGGGGAGGCAGTAAAAGAGGAGGAGGGCTGGTTTATGAGACAGAAAGAAAAGGACTGGATCCATCACAGAGGACCTGGGTGCTCCTGGCAAGAAGAGCTTCAGTGAGGAATGGAGTCAGAATTGAGTGGTTTGGAAAAAAAAAAAAAAAGAATTGAGTGGTTTCAAGAGTGAATAGGAGTGAAGAAAAAGTGGAAGAGAGCATAGACAACTCTTCTGTTTTCTCAGAGAAGCATCAAAGCCACCAGCTGAGAGAACAGAGTCTGTGTGGTTTGAGGGAAAGGTATAAAATAGTCTTCTCAGAATCTGAGAAAACACACTTAATAGCTGGGTTTCCTGGCAGTGATGAAGCCCATGTCAGGCTGTGGTTAGGTCCACGTGGAATTTTAGTAACACTTTCCATTCATGGTAGATATTTCCTTCAATCAATTTTATTATCCAAATTTATACCAAGAATTAGATTTGTAATACCATCTTTGGAAATCACTGATCTAATATTAAGTAAATGTTCCCCCCAAAACAGAATACTACGGACTCTACACAGTCCCAGGATTTGATTCAATTATCTGATCATCAGCATCCTGTAAGAAGAGACCAGACACCAAACCAAATGGGGAAAAAAATTACATAATCAGGGGAAATGTGACCACTGACTGAATGTCTTACATACTTTTGCATAAAATTATATACTGATGCTTGACATGCCTTAAAATAATTGGAAGCAGTAGGAGAAAGTGGGTAAGGGTACAGATGAAATTAGATTGGCTAAGTGTTGGTAACTGTTGATACTGGGTGATGGGTACATGGAAATTCTCTACACTCTGGTATATGTTTGAAAATCTCTATTGAAAAAGTTAAAAATACGGAGCTCCTGTCGTGCCTCAGTGGTTAACGAATCTGACTAGGAACCATGAGGTTGCAGGTTCCATCCCTGGCCAGTGGGTTAAGGATCCGGTGATGCCGTGAGCTGTGCTGTAGGTTGCAGATGCGGTTCGGATTCCGAGTTGCTGTGGTTGTGGCACAGGCCAGCAGCTACAGCTCTGATTAGACCCCTGGCCTGGGAACCTCCATATGCCGTGGGAGTGGCCCTAAAAAGGCAAAAAGACCAAAAAAAAAAAAAGTTAAAAATAATAAAAGAAATCCAGAACATTAAAATACAACCAATATTTATTTTATGCTTGAGATATAAACTAATACTCCAAAGTTTCATGAAATTCTAGTTTGCTTCCTTAACAACTAATCAGGAAAGAACCTATTATCCTTCCAAACAAAATCTGCTTTATTTCAAAAGTCACCACCCTGCTCTCTTATCTTTGCTTTTGGAATAAGCCAGCCCACTTGCCCTGTGTTTTACTATGAGGCCTGCCCAGGTCTAGTGCAGCCTGAGACAAGGGGGTCACTACTGCCCGACTCCAGGGTTCAGCTGCAGGCTCACTGGCTCCCACACTAAGTTCTGCCTGATCACTTTTAAAGGCAACATTTTGGCCTCAAAAATGAAAAGAAAAAGTAAAATGAGAGCAATCGTCTCTTCTTTTATTCCTCAACACATTTCTAATCTTCACAGCTCATGGAACCACCACAACAAACAAGGTCACCTTCATTAACTTTTCTTTCACCCAAACGAAGGGACCAGAGAGAGCATCCTTGTTGGTGGGAATGGAGTGGACAACCCTCTGGGCTTCCCAGGGCCATGCTGCCTTGGGCAGGTTTGTTTACACCAAAAGTCACTTTTAAGGACATTTACCACTGTGCTGAAGGGGGGTGACGAATGAACACTGTGAGAGAAATCAGCACCCCTCCTGGGATGAAAGGTAAATCCTGTTTCTGGGATTCTATTAGCAATTCTCCTCTACCCCTTCCCTCCTCCGGTTTCACCCTACAGCCTCCTAATACCACATGTGTGGCACATAAAATGAAGTGGACAGGAGCTCCTGTCGTGGCTCAGTGGTTAACGAATCCGACTAGGAACCATGAGGTTGCGGGTTCGATCCCTGGCCTTGCTCAGTGGGTTGAGGATCCGGCGTTGCCGTGAGCTGTGGTGTAGGTTGCAGACGCGGCTCGGATCCCGAGTTGCTGTGGCTGTGGTGGAGGCCAGCGGCTGCAGCTCCGATTCAACCCCTAGCCTGGGAACCTCCATATGCCGCAGGAGCGGCCCAAAAAATGGCAAAAAGACAAAAAAAAAAAAAATGAAGTGGACAGCGTGTGACGGGAAGAGCCGAAAGCCTGTTGGACGCCACTGCTCTAGCTGAGCCTCGCCAAGCTGACGGTGACCTGACTGGTTTCACTGACGGAACTGGTTGCCCAGAAGGATATTATCTCTGGGAGCCACAAAGAACGTTTTCTCTTCACAGTGGCCGTCCTAAAAGTTTCTTAGCTTATGAATGCATATCTGTTTCAGGGGTTCCCAAATCTGGTTACTTACAGGAATTTTTAGCAGAGTTCTTTTACGACTCGGTTAGGGCCGATTAATCTGTATTTTTAAAAGTCATCAGGTAGTTCTGCTCACTCAAGTTCAGAAACTAACAGTGTATTACTACCTGAGGTACAAACCTGAGTCATATTCAAAATAGTAACCTACCTCTAAAATCTGTAAGTATTCTGTACATAATCAAATATTTTCCCTAAGTAAAACCACAATTCTTTTTTTTTTTTTTTTTTTTTTTGCTTTTTAGGGCCATACCTGCAGCATATGGAAGTTCCCAGGTTAGGGGTCAAATCTGAGCTACAGGGCTGCTGTTCTATACCACAGCCACAGCAACACTGGATCCTTAATCCACTGAGCGAAGCCAGAGATTGAACCCACATTCTCATGGATACTAGTTGGATTCGCTTCTGCTGTACCGCAATAGGAACTCCCACAATTCTAGATAATATAGAAGGTAAAACTGAATTGCGATTTCAGTAAAATAATAATAATGAGAAGCTAAAGTTACAAAGACAGACTAAAGCACAGCCCTTTACGACTGGTGTTATTGACAGTTTGGACTGGATGGTTCTCTGTTGACAGAGGCTGTCCTGTGCACTACCATTTGAATATAAATTCAGCAAAAAATTTTTCTAAATTTCCCCATGATTTCTTCTTCCTTGACCTATTTAATATTTAGAAACATATTGTTTAATTACTATTTTCTCAAATACATTTTTGGTAAATTGACAGATGGTTCAGACCTCCAGCCCGCTGTTGTCTTCTCTTTGTTCTTTGACATCCTAATTTGGATAATTCTAAATTCAACAACTCCATACAATTTTTACTCTTTAGCTTTGTCCTTCAGAGGTTTCTTAAATTCTTCTATTATTTCCCCCCAAATCAGGACCTCATGATCACAAAAAACCTTTTCACCTAAGTGCCATCAAAGATTCAGCTTTTCACTTCTGCACATGATAACCCAGTTTTCCAACACTATTCTTGATGAGACGATCCTTTCCCCATTGACTATTCTTTTTTCTCTCTTTGATACATTTTATTCTCCATTATTTCCAGACTCTTTACTGGAATAAACAATGTTAACACAGTTGTGGCAGACAGCTCGATCCACCCATTGAGTATTCCTGACTCCCTTGTCAAATATTAATTGGCTGTACGTGAAGGTTTATTTATGGACTATCGGTTCTGTCTATTGGACTATGTATCTATTTTTATGGCTGTAACATTCTAGTTTGAAATGAGAAAGTGTGAGGCTTTGTCCATCTTTCTCATGACTGCTTTGGTTATTTGGAGTCTTTTCTGACTCCATATACATTTTAGGATTGTATTTTCTATTTCTGTGAAAAATGCCACTGTGGTTTGGAGAGATATTGCACTGAACATACAGATGGCTTTGGGTATAATGGACATTTTAACAATATTAATCCTTCCAACCCATAACCATGGGATATCTTTTCATTTATTGGTGTTTTCTTAAACTATTTTTTTCATTAAATTCTTAAAGTTTTTGATGTAGAGACCTTTCACTTCCTTGGTTAAATTTATTCGTAAGTATTTTTTGTTTGTTTTTGATGCCATTATAAATGGAATTATTTTATTTATTTTTGAGATATTTTGTTGTTAGTACATAGGACTACAATTCCTATGAGTGAAAATCTCATTGTAACAACGTAAGAGTGATTCTGCTGAAATGAAGGCATGCTCTCTGACTTCTATCCACTAGATGCCAAGAGCATCTCCCCAGGTTGTGACACTTAAAAAAAATGCCTCCAGGCATTGCCAAGTGTGTGTGCGTGGGGGTGGGGGGGTGAGCAAAATCACCCCAGTTCAGAACCACTGGATTAGAGGAAATGAGTTAAAAATAGAAGAGAAAGTGGCTGAAGTGGACTGAAGTGAAGATAAAGAAAATTAAATTGTCTTCAAAATACAGAGTAGCGGCATAAGGAGCACTGTTATTAGCTCTCTATTTTTATTAAAAACAAATCTAAAGGAAATGGACTTTAGTTACCAAAGGGAGCCTCTAGGGTACTCGTAAGGAAAAACCTCTTAACTCCTAAGGTTTATTACAGCCAGGAAACCTGGAGGCCCTTTCCTGGAGACAATTAGAATGAAAGACTGTGATATGACTCAGAAGGTTTAGGACGAGAGTGTGAGTCTGAGAGACCTTTGCAGGGCCCTTTTCAACCTGAGAATCTTGCCCGCCCTGGAGCCTGAAAGACTCCTTCAGAAGGAAAGCACTTGACTCATAGTTAATGTCTCCCTCTGGACTCAGGTCCATGTGATGCGACCAGTTTCTGAATGCACAAACAGCAAGCCAACAAGGCTAGCAGGTTTCTGGCCCTTCCCTGATGCTTGTGGCCCTTACGGGCAAGGCGAGGCTGTGACCGGTCTCCTTTGTGCCCAGGGTCAGTTCTAACATTGGTCTAGTGCCTGTGCTGAGGCTGCCAGTGGAAACCGGACCAGTAATGGTATTCAGGGCAGATCAGTGTGTCTATAGTATCTATCTTGTCAAAAGTAAAGGCAAAGAGAAGAAATCAGAGGAGGGAGAAAGAAATAAGTCACAAATCACTGTAAATCAACAGTTCTCCAAAATGTGGTCTGTGGGCTTCTGGGGTCTCTCAAGAACTTACAAAGGTCCACAAAGTATAAAATACTTTAATAAAGATATTAAGATATTTGTCGTTTTCACTGTATAAAAGGCTATTTAAAATTTTTACCTCTTATTCTTTATAACAATGGATCTCAAACTTTACACTTTCAAAGTATTTACTCTGCAAGTATAAGAGCAATGACGAATAAAATGGCTAGAGTCTTAGCACGAATCAAAACTGTGGTGAGGAAGTTTCCGTTGTGGCTCAGTGGTTATCGAGCCCGACTAGCATCCGTGAGGACGCAGGTTCCATCCCTGGCCTCACTGAGTAGGTTAAGGATCCAGCGTTGCCATGATCCCACCTTGCTGTCGCCCTGGCGTAGGCCAGTGGCTGCAGTTCCAACTGGACTCCTAGTCTGGGAATCTCCGATGTGCCACAGGTGGTGGCTGTAAAAAAGACAAAAGACAAAAAAAAAAAAAAAAAAGACTGTGGTGACTTAGGTCATGCATTTACAGTGGAAGTCACTGATTTTATTACATCTTGACCCCTGAGTCAATGTTTTCTTAATATTCTGCGCTGTCTCAAGAAAAGGCATTTACATGACTGAGTTGTGAGGTGAACTGAGTGCCTTTTAATTTAACACCATTTCTACTTAAAAGAACAAATGATGGACAAATTGTGGTTTCCAGACTTCAGTATCAAGAGAACATTTTCTTAAAAATTAACAAAGTGAGCCTATTACTGGCAACACTGATGACAGTCATAAATTTCATTGAACTGACAGTGATTTCAAAGCAAAAAATCAAAATTTTGGAAAACTCGCAGCTTGACAGCTTCCCAATACTTACCATTTCTTCTTACAAGACTGGGGGTGGGATTAACAAATACAAATTTTTTTTTTTTTTTTTTGGGCCACCCCTGTAGCATGTGGAAATTCCAGGGCCAGGGACTGAACCTATGCCAATAGAAGCAACCTGAGCTGCTGCAATGACAATGCCAGATCCTAAACCTACTGTGCTACAAGGGAACTCCTAACAAATATAATTTTTGATAACATATAATGAAATGTATTATAATTTGGAACATCTGCAAAACTCAGTGACTGAATATTTTCCAAGTGACAAATGCATGATGTTAAAAAAAAAATCATACATGAGCAATAGATCCATTCAAAGTACAAGACAGAGAGGGAGTTCCCTGGTGGCCTAGAGGGGTTAAGGATCCAGTGTTGTCACTGCTGTAGCATGGGTTCGATCCCTGGCTTATGAACTTGTGCATGCCACAAGCATGGCCAAAACGAAAGTATAAAACGGATAAATGGATTTTAATGTAACATAGTATGTATGCAAAGTTATTTGATATGTACATTCAAGCCACGGGAATTTCCACATGAGGTAGGTGCAGCCAAAAAAAAAAGAACAAGAGGGAAAAAAATGTAAATAGGCTTTAATAGTTCTTTAAAAAGAACTGCAGTGATATAAAAATAGGGGAAAACTTTGTTTTCATTTTTTAAAAGTTATGAAAATTCAGCAACAAAAAAAACACAACAAAAAGGAAAACTACTGATACATATAAATACCTGGATGCATCTCTAAAGAATTATGCTGAGTGAAAAAAATTCAATCCCAAAGGTTACATACTCTGATTCCACTTTTACAACGTTGCTGAAATGACAAAATTGCAGAAATGGAGAACAGATTAGTGGTTACCGGGGGGGGGGGGGGGGGGGGGGGGGGTGCAGAGCTGCCATGGGAGGGGAAGCAGGTGTGGCTATAAAAGGGAACAAGAGGGATCCTTGCTAATGGACATGATCTGTATCTTGACTGCATCAACCTCAATATCCTGGTTGTGACCTTGTACTACCGTTTTGCAAGAGGTTACCATTGGGGGAACTGGGTAAAAGGCTAGCTGCGATTGCTCTGTATTATTTCTTCATAACTGCATGTGAATCTACAGTTCTCTCAAAATAAAAATTTTGATATTTAAAAAGTTATGAAACAGAGAAATGTAGATTTTTGATAGAATCCTGCCTGCCAACTTAAATTGATTAGTGATATCTTTAGACTACTACTATTTTTCATATTTTAGGAATAAAAACTATAATATATACTATAATATAGTATATATAGTATAATATAGTAATATAGTATAATATATACTACAATAAAACTATTCCACCCACTATTGATTAGTGATATCTTTAGACTACTACTATTTTTCATATTTTAGGAATAAAAACTATTCCACCCATTATAAGTATTAATTCATCACAGCCGTATGACATGCCAGACACTGCTAGGGAAAGAAGATCTAGAAATGGACAGGGCATGGAACCTGCCCTCCAGCTGTGCACAGCGTAGCAGGGATGACTGAATGGCAATACACACCAGGTTGAATGGGGGCATAACTCCATAGGAGGCAGGTGGGCTTAATGGAAAAGGTGACAACTGAGCAAAGTCCTACAGGGTAAAGAGGCTTTGCAGACAGAAAACAGAGGAGTAAAGGGCAAAAAACACCGCAGAATTTTAAACAGGAGAGGACGCGATTAGGTTTGGGTTTTATAAAGAAATCTGACAACACTTAAGAGGCCAAGGGAAAAGGAAAAGCCAAGCATGTGAGATGGGGAGGAGAGAGGAGGACGCCTGTGGGAACAGAAAGAAGGAAACCATTAGAAGCGATGTTTTGGAGGGAGAATAGATACGACTTGCTGACCGGAGTGTCCATCGTGGCTCATCGGGAACAAATCTGATTAGCATCCATGAGGACACAGGTTCAATCCCTGGCCTTGCTCAGTGGGTTAAGGACCCAGAGTTGCCATGAGCTGTGGTGTAGGTCGTAGATGCGGCTTGGATCCTGTGTTGCTGTGGCTGTGGTGTAGGCCAGCAGCTACAGCTCGGATTTGACCCCTAGCCTGGGAACTTCCACATGCCATGGGTGCGGTCCTAAAAAGACCTGCCGACCTGGGACAGGGATCAGAGAGTAAATAATCAGGCTTTGCAGAGGACAAAGGGTCTGTGTCACAAATACACACATACGCTTGTTTTAAACAAACCCTTAAAAATGTAAAATCCATTGCTGGCTCACGGGTCTCCAGCCAGATGCTGACTCCTGACCTGGGAGGTAAGCAATAAAGCAGGAGGAAGAGTTTCTGGCCTAAGCTAGCAGAGAGGTGTCACTCACAAAGACTAGGAACACAAAACAAAAGGCAAGGGTTTCTGAGTGGTGTTTGTTGAGAGGGTGGGGGAAGAAGCTAGTTTTAGATGGCCCAGGTGTTAGACAGAGTGCTAGACACACAAATATAAGCTCAGAGCAGAGGTCCGGGCAGAGATAAAGATTAGGAAATCATCAAGACACTAAACAGTTAAAACTGTGTAAATGGCTGACGGCCAAGGTGAGAGTGTCAAGTGAAAAGAAAGTTGGCTACAATCATGGGAAACACTAGGGTTTGGGGGAGGAGACAAAAGGAGTCTGTGAAGAAAATTAACAAAGAGACAGAACAGTAGGTATATTTTAAAATGCTAAATCATTTAATGCCCAGGAAGGAATGCTAAATGACAGATGTTTCAGAAAGGCAGCAGGGCTGCCTAAGGACAGACAATTCCCATGATTCTCGTAAACAAACATTTGCTATAATCTCCAAGAGACCAATTGTTATAAGGTCTCTTGCCCAAAACAAAGGTTTGCTCCTGGCCTAGTTACACTACCATTTCCTACCCTGGTACCAACCTATTCATTATAGAAACCATGAATAGGAGAAGGAGCCAAGTGCTAGAGGGGAGGGTTTACTCCTCACTTCTGAAGTCCCCTGCCCTGCACGGAGGCCCCCACCAGTTGTAACATCTCTGGCATTTCTTTTCCGCTTAGGTGATTCTAGCCTGTGCAGGGAAGCAACCGATCTGATTAGCAAATGTAGGAAAATCTAACAGGCCAGTTGCACTCGTCTTCCGGACAGAAGTGAGCTGCCTATAGGAACTGGCTGCGTGGAAGGTTTGTACACCACACATGCCTGCTTTAATCCAGCACTATCGTGACCACGGGGTAGGTCTGCCTAATTCTGGAACTCAGTTAGCAAGCCAATTTGCTTCTCATGTTAAGTTTTATCAATAATTAAGGTGATATTACGCCCCCCATCTGCCAATTCTTTAGTTTTTATTCAATTTATTCAAAACTTGGGTGGGGGAAAAGGTGCTATTTATGCTATTTATGGCTCTCCTCTCACGTCCAGATCCTAATGCCAGGTTTAAATAAACTACAACCTAACTTTACATTAACACAATCTAATTAATCAATTTAATATACGTATTAAAATAATGCAAGACTTTTAAGTAGGTTTTATTAGTTCCTCATCTTCCTTTTATTCATTATTATTATTTTTTTGGCCACATCTGCTACCACTGTTAAAGATATAATTACAGCTAAAGTTAATTTCAAACATTCCATCTACTTTCAGATTGTAAGATTTTGGAAAAAATTTCTAAGAACTCTTAATATCATCAAATATAGTTAAGGAAATCGTAGCACAATTCTATCCCTTTTTTTTTTTTTTTGGCATGCAGAAATTTCCCAGGCCAGAGATCAAACCCAAGCCATAGCCGTGACAACGCTGGATCATTAACTGCTAGGCCCCCAGGGAACTCCACAGTCCTATTCTTAAGAAAAATCCATCAACAAAATACCCCCCAAGTAGTTAAATGTAATTCATAAATATTTACCTCTGGTCACTTCAAAAATACTTGAGAATGCAAATTATTTTAATAAACACATTTAGTGAATTTATGCAAATAACCTCACACTACTACACGCTACTGTACAGTACCATTCTTAGTCTGAGGAAGAGAAAACATACACTCAGTAGAAAAAGGAAACGTAAGCGACTAACCTTTTTTTCTTTTTCTTTTTTCTTTTTTTTTTTTTTTTTTGTCTTTTTGCTATTTCTTTGGGCTGCTCCCGCGGCATATGGAGGTTCCCAGGCTAGGGGTTGAATCGGAGCTGTAGCCGCCGGCCTACGCCAGAGCCACAGCAACGCGGGATCCGAGCCACATCTGCAGCTCACGGCAACGCCGGATCCTTAACCCACTGAGCAAGGGCAGGGACTGAACCCACCACCTCATGGTTCCTAGTCGGATTCCTTAACCACTGCGCCACGACGGGAACTCCCTCCTTTTTCTTTTTTTGTCCATACCTGCAGCATACACAAGCTCCCAGGCCAGAGATCGAGTTTGCACCACAGCAGTGACAACAGTGAATCCTTAACTGCTAGGCTACCCAGAAACTCCTGGACTAATCATTTTTAAAGGATGCCTCCAACCTGCGTTCTGCCTGTTGGATCTATGACAATCACAGGACTCCTTTAAAAAAATTACATTGCCCTGAAGTGGTACCTCAAGTGATCAGCGCTACAATGGGCTTCTCCAGTCACTGCCGACACTGCCAGGGACCAAGGCACATCTCCTCTACTGTTTCCAATATCTACTCTACATTCAGGATAAGGTTATAAAGACTGTATTGGAATAACCATATTGAATGAGTCTGCGTCAACATCAAGGAGCAGGTGGCGACAGACCAGGGTAGGCCTGGAAGAAATGGACCTGCAGAGGGATGGCAGGTAGGACAACCACAGAGGGTGCTGTTCAATCTGTAAGTCACTTGGCAGCACCCAGCACTCACCACAGAGCTTTGCACAGTAAGGATAAGTGTCTGTATTTGGAGATTTGGGGCAATTTACAACTTCTGGATTATGCGCTGATTGTGTGGGACAGATTTAGGGGGAAGCCTTAAAGGACACTTAACCATTTAGCTGTGCCCAAATGAAAGCATGGAATGCCCTACGTGGCTTTTTTTATTAGAGCTCACATCCAGAATGCTACATGTCAACCAGGTTTGCATGCCAAGAGTGTCCTTTGTTTAACAGCACGCTCTAGCCAAGATGCTGACATTGGGCATATTCTCAAACTCTCAACTGTCTCCTAGAGCTGCTCAGATCTGATTTAATACTGTCAACGAAGAGTCACTGCACGAGGGGAGCTGGATCAAGATGCTCTACGGAAAGCAGCCACCAATGGAAATGTTAATTTGTGGAAGGAAGCACCAAATACTTGGCTATTTTAAATACTGGAAGCACTGAAGAGAACCTGAAACCAACATTTTAAGCACACTAATTTTATCGACCTTCCAGCTTACAGAATTGATAAATGAGAGCGCTAATTTTCATCAGCTGGGAAACGGCAAAGATGGAGAATGGAAGAGACTCAGAAACAGTGCAGTAAACTGGAAGGTCCTTCACAACAAAGCTTATGTTTTGTTCATTTTCTTATCCATCAGAGGGTCTAGCAGCAATGCTCTGACCACAGCGTTCAGCCAAATGTTTGATGAATCTAACTATTGTGAAAGCATTCTCGGCTCACCACCAATCCAGCATGCCACAAGTTCAGTAACCCTTAACTCTCTCCTTAGCAAATGCTTTCAGTTCCACTTACAGCAAAATATTTTTTCTAGGAATTATACCTTAATTTCACAATATGCAAATGAAAAAAACCAGAATCTCCTTTGTAAAGGTATGCTTTTTTTTTAAAGGAGCCACGTATTACTCAGAAAGTTTGAGATAACTATGATTTTGGTCTGAGGGTAATGTGTCTCTATCAGCATGTAATGGACATCTTAGCTTTGAAGAGAGAAAAGGAAGATCCTGAGGACATTAAAGTAAAACAGTAGGAGTTCCCGTCGTGGCGCAGTGGTTAACGAATCCGACTGGGAACCATGAGGTTGCGGGTTCGGTCCCTGCCCTTGCTCAGTGGGTTAAGGATCCGGCGTTGCCGATTCGACCCCTAGCCTGGGAACCTCCATATGCCGCGGGAGCAGCCCAAAGAAATAGCAAAAAGACAAAAAAATTTAAAAAAAAAAGTGAAACAGTAGATCTGAGTTTGTGATTTTTTTCTTTAAGTTTTGCTTTGTTTATACAGACTGAAGACAAACGAGAAATATTGTGTGTTCAAAAGGAAAGGCAACCTAAGCAAAGCAGGATAGCTGCAACCACTGTAAGGAACTCTAAAGAGCAAACATCTGTAATGCTGCTGCACAGCTGCAACCAAAAATGCCTTTTCCTAAAGGACTATTTAAACTAAAGGTTAAACCAGAAAGACAGATGCACCTTTAAATAAATTCCCAGTCCGAGATGTGTGTTTAGGTTATTTATGAATAATTAAAAGGCCTAGGTTCCAAGGGTCACAGAGAATTCGACTCCCATCTACTTACAGTCAGTCACTCGAAGGGCTGCCAACAATAATATATTCTCTCTGAGGCTTTTCCTGGCAACCCCATCCTTCCCCAACCCCTCCTCTCTGTCGCCATGGCATTTTCTTCGCATACCTCTATTATCATTTACCTCAGCATATAATCAAATTTTAATTTCCTTTCATTACAAATCAGTTCCTGACTAGACTGTGAGCTCTTTGTGGACAGGAACTGGGTTGGAGTTTCCCCCGAATCTACTAAGTAGTAAGCAATCAATAAAAGTTTTGTTGAAGAATGAAGTAAAAACTCTGAGAATATTGTTTTACAAATTTAAGGCTGCTCAAAGGAAGGCCTCAAGTAACCCACGGTATTGACAAAACTGTTTATGCATCATATATCCACATACTGTATGCCTTTATCTTTACACCTTTTGACAATCAGCAACTGTGTCATGAAATGATGCTTGAACTTGGTAAGTACTCAAATATTCACTGACTCAATTAATACCTGTAGAACAGTCTGGGTGTTTAAATACATATATACACCAAGAGCGATAAAAAGGAGGAGAGGGGAAGGGGGAATATATATATATATATATATATATATATATATGTAAAATACTACAAAATATGAAAAATGAATTCCCTAGATCTTTCAAGATATGAAGATGTTAAATAACATATAAAGGAAAATTATAGAACTGTTCTCTCTCTCTTTTTTTTGGCTGCACTGCACCTGCAGCAGTTCCAAGGCTAGGAATCAAACCCCAGCCACAGCAGTGACCCTGCTGTAGTGACAATGCTGGATCCTTAACCCGAAACTCCAGAGCACTTTTTTTTTTTTTTTTTTAGAGCTGCGGCCGTGGCATATGCAAGTTCCCAGGCTAGGGGTCCAATCCAAGCTGCAGCTGCCAGCCTACACCACAGCCACAGCAACACAGGATCCCCAACCCATTGGTTGAGGCCAGGGATGGAACCGGTGTCCTCATGGATACTAGTCAGGTTCATTTCTGCTGCACCACCACGGGAATTCCCTCCAGTGCAATCTTTAATCACCATTTATACAGAGGGTTAAGGACTTCGTCCTTCTCTTAGAGCTTAACCTCCAACCCACTGGAAACAGTGGTGATGAAACAGCTCCGAGAAGGGGTCCAACAGTTCAGATGGTGGAACTCACAGGCACATTTGCTTCCACCGTCAAGTGTCTGGTAGGTTAAAAAGGATATTATCAACCACATAACATGACCTTGGCTTTTAGTAAGAAAATGTTATTTCATAAAACAAAATTCTCCTAAAAAGCCCAATATACACTAGAGATTTACTTTTACGTTGTAGAGCGTGGTGATTTCCTTAAGGTGACATGATTTGTAACTCTCTTTACTATCTCAGTAATTAACATACCTTTGGATAAGCTACAGAAAGAACCAAACACAAACTCTGGGAGAAAGAAAAACAATAATCATGTTTGCTAAAATCTAAACTATCTTTAACACTACATTTTTTTCCTTGACTAATAAATACATAATGAAAAATGTCTGCAGACACTAGCAAACTTCATTAATAGATAAAATTCAAAATTTATTACAGATCCATTTAACATACAATTATAACACAGATCTAACATGCCTTTCTTCTTTTATTTAATGGAGTATGACTACTTTTAGTGAAAACACATTCATTTGTTATAAATGTACTGTGTGTGTTATAGGCTGGACTGTGTTCCCCCTAAAATTCATATATTGAAGCCCTAACCCCCAGTACCTCAGAATGGGACTATTTGGAGACAGAGCTTTTTAAAGAGTAAGTTGGAATGAGGCCAGTCAGACTAGTGTTCTTGTCGAAAGAGGAAGTGTGGACACAGAGAGACACCAGGGATGAGGACACAAGCAAAGACCATGTGAGGACATGGTGAGAAGGTATCGTGTGCAAGCCAAGGGGAGAGCTCAGAAAACACAAATCTTCTGCCACCTTGACCCTGGACTTCTGGCCTCTAGAACTGTGAGAAAATAAATTTCTACTGTTTAAGTCACCCAGTCTATGGTCTTTGTTAGTCATTATTATAGCAGCCCTAGCAAACTAATATGCACAGCAAAAGGATGTTTTCCAAATGAGCAAGAAGCAGTGTGACAGTGACAGTGAGCTGCCCACCAGGGATTCGTCTTTCCCTTCACAACTGGTGCTGGAAAGCAGCTAACAAATACAGACTACATTTCCCTCCCCACCCCCATCCTACCCACCACATCTAGATTGGTTCCCACCAATCCAACATGCCCACTTTGGGCTGAGATAAAGAAGTGGGTATGCAGGAGTTCCCCGGTGGCCTAGCCGTTAAGGCCTCAGCATCATCACTGCTGTGGCTCCAGTACTGCTGTGGCTCAGGCTCGATCCCTGGCCTAGGAACTTCTACACACCACAGGCATAGCTCCCCCGATTCCCCAAAAAGAAGAAGAAGTAGGCATGCTGTCCTCACCCTCTCTTTTTGTCATCCTTTCCCTCTCCCAGTCTCCTAGCTGGGTGTCAACCCCCAGGACATATGGGAGCCATGTATGAACAAGGGAGGAGTCTTCATCGTCCTGGGTCTCTGCGTGACCTCACTGAGCAGTTTCCCCCGTTCGTTGCCCAACACAGGAATATGTCCATTTTGGACTCTGTTATGCATCTGAGATTTTGGATTTATCTGTTAAGCATGAAGCACCACCTTAACTTAAAATAGATGATATTTTAACTGGAGGTTTCATTTTTTTTCTTCAAATTTCAGAACTAAGAGTTAAATATAGGTTGAATCATGTGACACTTCTGTTTTCGTAAGTCAAAGACAGTCAAATATTGTCAATTTCATGTGCTTCAACCTAATATGCTTGGTCTACAAAAAAGTAGGTCTGGCACTACTGCACCCCAGCTCACTACTCAAACTCCCCAGTGAGGTCTAACACACTGATGGATTCCAACAGCTCAACCTTCCTCCCTGACAGGATGCAGTTCCACTGGGAACATATTCATTGCTAGCTCTGTGCTTCCACAAATCCGTGCCATTAACTAGTTTCTCTATAATTTGATACTTTTTTGCCCTGAAATTAACAAATTACACTCTACCAAAGATGCCAAGGTGGAATAATCCTCTCTTTCCCACTGATAACTGCTAAAAACTCTAAACTGAATACGAAAAGAAAACTACCTGAGGATAGCAAAAAGGAAATAAAGAGTAGACAATTAGGCTGAGGGAAGCAATAACTTGAAAAATTACAGTACTAGTGAGTTTCCTATTGTTTAAAAAAATTCTTTCACCTCCCAGCTTTAACCCAAGAATGGCTTGGTCCAGGTAGTCCAATTCACAAAATGGCAAAGCAGATTCACACACACTAAAAATGGTGAGAGAAACATCCTTGTTCTGGCCAGAAGACAGGGAAAAAGAGCCAGAGCAAGCCAAAGAGTACAAGGTAAATTTTTCCTTTCTTTTTTCTCCTCTTGAGTCTGCCTGAGGTCAGGTCCAGTGACAGAACTACATGGGAAAGGGGCTCCTGGAAGCCCAAGAAGGTTGGGATATATCAAACAAGAAAACACTGAAGGAGTTCCCATTGTGGCTCAGTGGTAATGAACCCAACTAGCATCCATGAAGACACGGACTCAGCCTCTCAGTGGGTTAAGGATCCGGCATTGCTGTGAGCTGTGGTGTAGGCCAGAAGCTGCAGTTCCAATTCAACCCCCTAGGCTGGGAACTTCCATATGCTGCAGGTGCAGCCCTAAAAAGCAAAAAAAAAAAAAAAAAAGAAAGCACTGGAAAGAGGACCCCCAATTCTATATACAAACTAATATAAATCTCAGGCTGAGCCCCAAGTTCACATGTGCAAAATAAATTCAAAGAAGGACAGCAAAAGCTTCGAGCTGGAACCACATAAGACATCGCCCAAGTCTAGTTAGTACATGGGCAGTGCAGTTTCAAAAAGCAGAGCAAGTGCCGAGAACTGAAATGACACTGGAACCCACAGAAGATGAAACCAAACTTAGGATATGAACCTAACCAAGTCAACTATCTACTAAAATAAAAAAACTCAAAGTTCCCATTATGGCACGCAAAAACAAATCCGACTAGGAACCATGAGGTTGCAGGTTCAATCCCTGGCCCCACTCACTGAGTTAAGGATCCGGCATTGCCGTGAGCTGTGGTGTAGGACGAAGATGCAGTTCGGATTTGGCGTTGCTGTGGCTGTGGCGCAGGCCAGCAGCTGTAACTCTGATTTGACCCCTAGCCTGGGAACCTCCATATGCCACAAGTGTGGCCCTAAAAAGCAAAAATAAATAAATAAATTAATTAAATTAAATAAAACAAAAAAACTGAACATTCTCCAGAGGATTTTAACAGCACCCAAAGTCTCACAACATAATATTCAATATCTCCATGACACAATCCAAAATTACTTGACATACAAAAACCTAGAAAATATAATCAATTACTTGGGGAAAAGATAATCAATAGATGCCAAAACCAAAATTAAACAGATATTAGAATTATCAAAGAAATCAAAGCAGTTATTATAACCATGCTCCACGAGGTGAAGGTACACACCCTTGAAAGGTAGATATTCTCAACAGAAAAGTAGAAACAATGAAAAAAACCCAGATGGATGATAATACAGTTCTGTAGTTTGACTGTGGTAGTTACATGATACAACACATGATAAAACTGCATAAAACTATACATCCACATGCACGTGTGCACGTGTACACACACACGCACGTACATGTGTACATAGAAAAACGTGAATAAGCTCTATGGATTGTAATAATGCCAATTTCTTATTATTTATAATACCCTATAGTTATATATGGTATTAATACTGGGAGAAGCTGGGAAGAGTGCACGGAACTTTTCTGCACATTTCTTTGCAATTTCCTGTAAATTTGTAATTACTGCAAAAGTATTTTTAAAAGAGCCAAATGGAAATTTTACAACAGAAAAGTAAAGAATGTCAAATGAAAAGAGCATAGGATGGGCTGAATAGCAGAACTGAGATAACAGGGGGAAAATTCAATGACTATAAAGACAGATGAATATTATGATTCAATCTGAAAATCAGAAAGAAAAGAGACTGAAAAAAATTTAACAGAGCCTCTGAGGACTATGAAACACTATCAAAAGGCCTAACATCCATGTTATCGGAATCACATGAAGAAACTGGTTGGTGTAAAAAATAACCGCAGGAAAAATGACTACAAACGTCCCAAATTTGGTAAAAGACATAAATTTACAATTCAAGAAAACTCCAAACAGGGTCGATTTAAAGACAACTACATCCAGATACATCATACTCCAACTGTTGAAAACCAAAAATTATGGAAAAAAAAAACCTAAAAGTACTCAGAAAAAAATGTCATATTACACAAAGGGGAACAATAATTTAAATAAATTCAGATTTCTCATCAGAAGAGAGTGGAACATATTTTTAAAGTGCTAAAAGAGGGGGGTGGGGAGATGCACTGTGGGTTTGGGATGGAAATGCTATAAAATTTGGTTGTGATGATTGTTGTACAACTATAAATGTAATAAAATTGAGTAATTTAAAAAAAGAATAAAAAGAAATGCTAAAAGAAAAGTACCGTAAATCCAGAATTCTTAATTCAGTGAAGCTATCCTTCAAGAATGAAGGTAAGGGAGTTTCTGCTGTGGTGCAGTAGGTACAGGAACTGGCATTGCCACAGGTGTGGCATAGGTTGCAGTTGTGGCTTGGATTCAATTCCTGGCCCAGGAACTTCCATATGATGTGGTGCAACCAAAAAAGAAAAAAATAAATTAAAAAAAAGGATGAAAGTGAAACAAAGATGAAGAAAGTCTAATCTAAAAGAATTTGTCAACAGCAATTTGTCAGCAACAAGTTTCACAAATTGAAACTTGTTCTAAAATAAAAATTTGGAGTTCCCTTTGTGGCTCAGTGGGGTTAATGAACCCAACTAGGATCCATGAGGTTGCAGGTTCGATCCCTGGCCTCACTCAGTGGGTTAAGGATCCGGCACTGCCATGAGCTGTGGCATAGGTCGCAGATGCAGCTAGGACCCTGTGTTGCTGTGGCTGTGGCATAGACCGGCAGCTACAGCTCCGATTCAACCCCTAGCTTGGGAACTTCCATATGCTGTGGCTGCGACCCTAAAAAGCAAAAAATAAAAATAAAATAAAATAAAAATTTTATTTTTTTTTTTTTTAAATTTTTTTGCCATATCCATGGCATGTGGAAGTTCCTGGGCTGCCTCAGTGCCAACACCAGATACTTAACCACAAGGAAACTACTAAAAATTTTATTTTATTTTTTTGGTCTGTAGCATATGGAAGTTTCCAGTTCCCAGGCTAGAAGTCGAATCAGAGCTGCAGCTGCCAGCCTACACTACAGCCACAGCAACACAGGATCCAAGCTGCGTCTGTCACCTACATCACAGCTCGAGGCAATGCCGGATCCTTAACCCACTCAGGCAAGGCCAAAAGAAAAAAAAAGAATTTGAGACTAAACTGACTTTAGATACATTTGAGAAAGAAATGACATCTTTTTCATTTATGTACCCTATGAGTTTTTAAGACAGCACAAAGCAGAGTTAAAAAAAAAAAAGTTGGTACTGATGTGTAAAAAAACAAATACACCTAATAAAGCAACTAAGACTATTAGAGAGTGCACCATGAAATATAGAAACATGATATATAAGAACAGTGGTACCACAAATTAGTACATGGGGTTGGGAAAATAGTTTCATTACTTGGAGAAAATATTACTGTTCTAAGCCATATATAATAATGGGCTCAGATAGATTAAAGACCTAATATAAAAAGATGAATTAAAAAATACATAATTAAGGAGTTCCCATTGTGGTGCAGCGGAAATGATTCTAACTAGGAACCATGAGGTTGCAGGTTCAGTCCCTGGCCTCGGTCAGTAGGTTACCATGAGCTGTGGTGTAGGTCACAGACGAGGCTCGGATCTGGCATTGCTGTGGCCCTGGCGTAGGCTGGCGGCTACAGGTCCGATTAGACCTCTAGCCTGGGAACTTCCATATGCCACAGGTGTGGCCCAAAAAAGGACAAAAGACAAAAAAATAAAAAATAAAAATATATAATTAAAAATACAGAATATTATATTTAACAAGACGCAAAATAAGGTTAAAAACTATAAACCTATTACATCGAGGCTAGCTTTTGCTCAACAAAAGACACCACTGACAAAACTAACATATTATGACAGACCAAAAAAAGGCAAATACCGGGCTAATATTCTAAACTAGAGAAAAGATTTCTACAAATCAATCAGGAAAAGACAGGAATCCTAACTAAAGAAATGGGTGCAAGATATGAACACTGAAGGGGCATTCAAAATGGCCCTAATGATACACAAAGACAAGGGACAACTCATTAGTAACTGGAGAATGCAAATTAAAACAACATTAAGACACCGTTTTACCCCTATCAGATAGGCAAAAATTAGGAAGGCAGATAAAGCCAAGTGCTGGCAGGAAGACAGAGAAACAGGATCCATGGTACACACTGACAGTGAGCCCACATCTGGCAGTGCTTAGCCAAATTAAGAGCAGCAAGCCACTCTCATGCATATGTCCAGAAAATTCTCCCACAGGACCACAGAAGAACAAGCATAAAGCTGTTCATTTCACTGTCTCTGGTAGTGGGGAACTAAGGTGTCCATTACTGAGAGAACAAATCATCTACAGACAGTAAATGGCAGTTAGAAACAAAGAACTAGCTATACACACAGCAACAAAAATAGTCTTAAAGAGTCCTTCAAGTGGGTGGGGTGGGGTGGGGATGGGGAGAGGGACAAGAAGCAGAACAAAGACTACAGAACACCATTCAGGTAAATTTAACAATACACACACACACATATACACACACACACACAAAACCACCATATATTCACAAAAATATATCAAACACATTAGAACTATGGCGGACTGAGAACAGAAATGGGAAGTGGAGGCAAAAGAGAAATTACTTAATTCTAATTAATTTTAAAATCGAAGAGAGACGACCTGCAGACCAGTGCTGATGGTGTGCCATGAACTAAGAAAATTAACTCTATCCTTGCCACCTAAGGACTGAAAAATACATTTGTCAGGTGTCATATCAAAGCTTCAAGACTTAAGGATCAAAGAAGGTACACAGAACAAAAGCTTTAAAAAAATTCTTTTAATTAAAAAAAAGGGGAAAGGAAACAAAAGTAAAAGAAATTATATCTCAGTAAGATTTAAGTATATGTTGAAACCAAACAACCAGCAGCTCTCAAACAAATGAACCAAACAAAAACTGGTGCACTGGTCCTGTGGTTCCATGAATAAATAAAGCTGTTTTTTATAATCTTAAAATTTTTAACAATTATTCTACACCTGATTTTATGAAAGTATTATTACAGGTTTCTTTGTAGCAGCTAAGTCAGTTGAGACACTGATCTTACAAGGTAGTTAAAATGGATTTGGCCCGTCATAAGCATTAAAATTATTCCCTTGGCACCAACATGACTATATATTCACCTAGCTTACATTTCAGTATTGTACTACAATCAGTCTGTCCCCACCCCACCCCTAGCCACCCAAAGGCCATAAAGTCATACTAATGAATTGCATTTAGGTGAAAAATTAATCTGACCACAAAATAATCTGAGGATATCTCTGAAGAAAATTAACTTTCAAATATGTAAGTAGCATTGCTGAAAAGGGATGGAAAACTATGCTTTTAAGCATCTGCTCCAATCTTATGTACAGAAAAAACCTAAATGATAACTTCTTCCCTGTTTTATTACCATATACACTCCCCTACTATGCACTGTAATCTTTGTATTCTAGAGTCAGGTATAACCACTATTTAAGACTTGATCCAAAATCTGGAAGAACAGCTTCTGACACTTGCCCTTCCTCCACCACCTCTTTTTATTCAAAAGCCTGCTCCCAGCAGTCAAGGTCAGCTGAGATAAACTAAAACTCTTCACACAGCACTTTGGAAAGTGATTCCAAATATTCGAATTATGACACTATATTATTTATTCTCTTTGATTCAATCAAGAAGGACTTAATGGCTCTAGCAGTACTGAGATTAAAAACCACGGTCGATTTGCTATTAGATTAAGAATCTCTTAAAGGGAAGCAGACCAATAATTACAAAAGAATTGAATAATATTATATTAGAGTCAATTAATTTCCCCAATTACATGATAAAACAAATTTATATATACAAAAATTACTTTATAGACCACCTTTCAGGAATATCATTTCCATAAACCAAGCAAGGTACTCTGTCACTTTAGATGCAATGTGTTTATGGGTATGCTAATATAACTTACTTTCCTGTGAAGAATACTTCACTCAGAAGCTACTGGTAGCTCCCGCTCCCTCTCTTTTTTTTTTTCTTTTTTTCTCTTTTTAGGGCTACACCCGTGGCATATGAAAGTTCCCAGGCTAGGGGTCGAATCAGAGCTATATGTAGCTGCCGGCCTACATCACAGCCACAGCCACACCGGATCCTTAACCCACTGAGAAGGGCCAGGGATCAAACCCACATCCTCATGGATGCTAGTCGGGTTCGTTACTTCTAAGCTACAACCCACAACGGGAACTCCCGACTGGCAGCTCTCTTTAAAAAAATTAAAAAATAATAAAAATTTTTTTTAAAAAAGATAGATGTATAGCTCTCTTTAAGCAAATAAATTTAACTATGTGAAAGTCACAACTGGAGACGGGATGGGGAAAAAGAATAAAGGTCTGCATGTGGAAGTATGAGAAAATGTCCACAGAAGACTCTTGTGCCTTTTACTATGTCTGGAAATACAATGACAAATTGTAGAAAACATAATATAAAAGCACACTCGTCAGCTTTCTTTAAGAGCCTGGAAACGTCTCCAATTCAAAACGATGGCCCCTAAGCACGGTTAATGAAGGACAACACAAAATCTCAAATATTCACCAATACTAATTCCCCTGGCTAAGGAGAGGAAGGAAAAAGGATCTGGAATATCTAACTTTTCATAAACAATCATACTGAGTAGAGGGAAAATGGCTGATGATTAAAATATAATTTTGTGCCAAACTAATTTGCACAGCAGTTAGACGTCTTTTTTTCAAACCTGTGCCACAGCAGTTGACCCAAGCCACAGTAGTGACAATGCTGGATCCTTAACCCCTAGCCACCTGGAAACTACTAGAGGTATATATTCTTTTTTCTTTTTTTTTTTTTTGTCTTTTTTTTTGCCATTTCTTGGGCCGCTCCCGCGGCATATGGAGGTTCCCAGGCTAGGGGTCTAATTGGAGCTGCAGCAGCCGGCCTACGCCACAGCCACAGCAATGCGGGATCCGAGCTGAGTCTGTGACCTACCCTACAGCTAATGGCAACACCAGATCCTTAACCCACTGAGCAAGGGCAGGGATCAAACCCACAACCTCATGGTTCCTAGTCGGATTCGTTAACCACTGCGCCACAACAGGAACTCCTAGAGGTATATATTCTTACATGGTCACCATTTCCTAGAAGTTGTATTCTGTGGAATAAATTTAGGAAATACTGAGCTGTAAAAATGTTAAAACAGTTTATTTGCCAGACACTTGCCTATGCCTTTAACATGATGCTATTTAATGTGAATCTCAAGCCACTGAATCTTTTATTTAGACATAGAATATCTAAGGGTAACATACATTAGAATACAATAAGACAGATCTATTTTTTCATTTTTAGGGCCACAACTACAGCATATGGAAGTTCCCAGGCTAGGGGTCAAATTGGACCTGCAGCATCTGGCCTACACCACAGCCACAGCCACACAGGATCCAAGCCACATCCGCGACCTATGCTGCAGCTTGCGGCAATGCTGGATCCTTAAGCCACTGAGCAAGGCCAGGGATCGAACCTGCATCCTCATGGATACTAGTTGGGTTCTTAACCCACTGAGCCACAATGAGAACTCCATTTAAAAAAAATTTTTTTTTTAAATTTTTAAACCAAAGTTGATTTACAATATAGTGTTAGTTTCAGGTGTACAGCAGGGTGATTTTCATTTTTTCATATTCTTTTCCATTATAGGTTATTACAAGACACTGAATATAGTTCCCAGTGCTATACAGTAAAACCTTCGCTGGGGTCTGCCCACCATGGGCTCCAGCAGATCTTTCAGGGACCACCTCCCCAACAGCAGCCCATGAGCCACAGTTCAGCAGTGGGCAGCCACCACTGTGTACTCCTTGCAGAGGCCTCTACCTAGGAAGGCCCTGCCACTGTTGTGAGAACACCGGTGTCCCTATCAAGAACAGGATAACTGCTATTTCAGTTTTGCCAGGCTAAGAGGACAGAGCAGTGATGGCTTCCATCCAAAAGTGGAGATATCACCCAAGCCAGAGTGATGTCCCCCAGGGGTGCCCTCAGTCCCTCTGGCACCCACATAACCAAACTCGGGAAAGCAGCTCCCATGCCTCAGCCCGGACCATGTGTAAAAGGCAAGATGGGTACAGAAATTACAAATCATTTCAGAGCTTCCCAACTAATTTCACCCAATCTCCCTCATTTGTCTCTCCAAGTCCCATAATGTAGGAAGAGATGATTATCCCCATTTTACAGATGAAGAACCAAGACTCAGCAATTCAGAAAGTCTCACAATATGTGTTATCACTTAGGACAATAAACTCAGCCTAATATGTTGGCTCTATTATTCATGTTTATTCTACGTAACAAACACCTGTCTTCCTAGTGGCAAAATCTGCAAGGAGGAAGACATATCAATGGATGAGGAGTTAGTATAAAGATGAGTAGTCAAAGAGACGTGACAGAGGATCAAAGGTAGCAAGAATGAGAGAGAAACAAAGTCAGAACATATGCTAAATCAACAAAGATTTAATTTCTAAAGATTTGTGTGTGGTCTTTGCTGTTATTCAGAATCGTTTCTTGAGCAGCTAATATAACATAGCTAGAAGCAGCCTTTGATTGGTATGTTTTGTATACCAGGGAGCATGGAACCTGACAAGAAGCAAAGGGAGAGAAGGATTACTCAGCTTAGTGAGGCACCTAGAAATAGAGGCTGCAAAGAAGTGTTGGATAAAAGGAAACAACAAAAGGTAAAAGGTCCAATAAGCTGGAAAAAAACAAGGGTTAAGGAACAAGATGAGGGTAAAAGAAGTTGGAGGTGCCAAGGAGACAAAAGACCAGCACAAAAAGGAAAGTTGAGATAAAGGACAGTTGAGAGAACTTGCGGTCAGAGATGGCAGAATGGGGGTGCCCAGCCTCTGCTCATTCTCATACCTCACTAAATGACAGTAACAGGAAAAAGAAAAAAAAAGCACAAACCCTGGAGGATAAAAAAGAACTGAAATTACAGCCGCAACAAATTCTGAAATGTGGAAAGCAGGTGGATAAGTAAGAAGTGACTGAGCAGACCTGAGAAAACTGAATCTGGGGAATCTGAATCTAGCACTAGAGAAGCAAGGAGACTTACACTACGAAAATCCAAAAGGCTCAGGAATGGGCCAGAGTAGTTCCCTCTGGAAATGAGGGTGAAAGTGGGTTACAAACAGGAAGGCTTGTTGAAAGATTCTTTAAGAAAATTAGATCTTTGCCCTTCCTCCATGCAGCCAAGAGAATGTCCTCTCCTCACCCTAGCAGACTACAGATTTATTATCTAGAAGGCAAAACAGTGTCTTCAGAATGGGGGACTCAGCACAGTTGAGAGGATGGACACCATATTGAAAAAGTAAGAGGCAGAGTTCCCGTCGTGGCGCAGTGGTTAACGAATCCGACTGGGAACCATGAGGTTGTGGGTTCGGTCCCTGCCCTTGCTCAGTGGGTTAACGATCCGGCGTTACCGTGAGCTGTGGTGTAGGTTGCAGACGCGGCTCGGATCCTGCGTTGCTGTGGCTCTGGCGTAGGCCGGAGACTACGGCTCCGATTGGACCCCTAGCCTGGGAACCTCCATATGCCGCAGGAGCGGCCCAAGAAATAGCAAAAAAAAGACCAAAAAAAAAAAAAGTAAGAGGCAATGCAGAGATGACTTGCAGAGATGTACTCAGCTAAAGTGAAGGAGTAAACAAGAAGATGAAGACATGAGACCCAGAAAATAGAGGGTGCAACACACAAAGCAAAGGAAATCCCTTGGTAGCTAGAGAAAGGTGATCCCATCTCCGGGGGTGCCACATAACCAGACCAACCCACTACATCAGAGTGGGTCAGAAGACTGCAGGACAGAAAAGGGAACCCTCCTACACTGCTGATAGGACTGTAAATTGGAACAACTGTATGGAGAACAGCATGGAGGATCTTTAAAAAGAACTACCATATGATCCGACAATCCTATTCCTGGGCATGTATCTGTAGAAAACCATAATTTGAAAAGATACATGCACCCCAAAGTTCAATGCAGCACTATTTACAACAGCCAAGACATGGAAGCAACCTAAATGTGTATCGATAGAGGAATGGATAAAGAAGATGTAGTAATATGTATAATGGAATATTACTCAGCCATAAAAAAAGAACGAAATAATGCTATTTTCAGCAATATGGATGCAACTAGAGATTATCATACTAAGTAATTCAGACAAAGACAAATATCATATAATATCACTTATACGTGGAATCTAAAAAAAAAGCGATACAAAGGAACTTATTTACAAAACAGAAACAGACTCATACACTTTTTTTTTGTCTTTTTGCTATTTCTTGGGCCGTTCCCGCGGCATATGGAGGTTCCCAGGCTAGGGGTCGAATCGGAGCTGTAGCTGCCAGCCTATGCCAGAGCCACAGCAACAGAGGATCCGAGCCACGTCTGCGACCTACACCACAGGTCACGGCAACGCCGGATCCTTAACCCACGGAGCAAGGGCAGGGACGGAACCCGCAACCTCATGGTTCCTAGTCGGATTCGTTAACCACTGCGCCACGACGGGAACTCCCAAACTCACACACTTTGAAAAACGTACTTATGGTTACCAAAGGGGACAAGTTAAGGAGAAGGATAGACTGAGACTGGCATATGCACACAGTGCTACACAGAATGACTGGCCAATGGGGGATCTGCTGCATAGCACAGGGAACTCTACCCAATATTCTGTAACAACCTATACGGGAAAAGAATCTGAAAAAGAATGGATATGTGGGAGTTCCCATCATGGCGCAGTGGTTAACGAATCTGACTAGGAACCATGAGGTTGTGGGTTCGATCCCTGGCCTTGCTCAGTGGGTTGGGGGTTCGGCATTGCTGTGAGCTGTGGTGTAGGTCACAGACGTGGCTCGGATCTGGCCTTGCTGTGGCCGCGGCATAGGCCGGCAGTGGCTACATCTCCGATTGGACCCCTAGCCTGGTAACCTCCATATGCTGTGAGCACGGTCCTAAAAGCACACACACGCAAAAAATTCCAGAATAAGCAAATCCAGAGAGATATAAAGAAATTTAGTGGTTGCCTAGGGCAGGGCAAGAGGGAAATGGGTAGTGATTTTTTAACAGGTTTGAGGGTTTCCTTATGGGATGATGAAAATATTCTAAAATCAGATAGTGGTGATGGTTGTACAACTGTGTAAATACAGTAAACACCACTAAATTAATGGTACACATTTTAAAAGAGTGAATTTTGTGGTGTGTAAATTATATCTCAGTAACACTTATTTTTTAAAAGGGGGGAGGGGAGTTCCCGTCGTGGCGCAGTGGTTAACAAATCTGACTAGGAACCATGAGGTTGTGGATTCGATCCCTGCCCTTGCTCAGTGGGTTAAGGATCCGGCGTTGCCGTGACCTGTGGTGTAGGTCGCAGACACCAGACACGGCTCAGATCCCGCGTTGCTGTGGCTCTGGCATAAGCTGGCAGCTACAGCTCCGATTAGACCCCTAGCCTGGGAACCTCCATATGCCACGGGAGTGGCCCAAGAAATGGCAAAAAGACAAAAAAGGGGGGGGAGGGGATAGAGGAAAGGAAGAATGCAAACACTGACCAAAAGGAAGTCTGACAAAAGGTCCATGTGCTCAATTCTCATATATAAATGAAAATAATAACACCTACCTTGCAGGGGGTTTGCAGAAATAATCTATGAGAAGCACTTAGCATGGGGCCTGGCACAAAGCAGATACTTGATAAATAGAAGCTATTAATAATATATACATTACATAAGCTGCTTTGACTACAGACGTCAAAACAAAGAAATGGCAGAATCTGGTCCTCAAAATACTGTTTTGAAAACACTAATGATAAACCTTGCATTTGCAGCTAAATGGAATCCCTAGGAAAACAACAATTTGTCACTTGCTTTGAGATGTGTGTAGGCAGCACCTGTTACCGGCCTACAGCAGTGCTTATCAACTGCACAGGAGTTGGCTAGTGAGTGTCTTGCCTGTCGATTCACAGCCACCACAAGCACTGACTGACAAATCACTCCCTTCCCACTGAAGCAACGCAGCTTAGAATCTGGTTATACCAGGCCTACTCATTTCCTTCTGCTTAAGATAATTTTTAAATAAGGTACAATGAATCATGAGAGATAGAAAAGCCTGTCAGTTTATCCAGACCATTCCCCAAAGGAATCCTGGAATGTGGTCAACTTTTATAGACCTATTAACACGCTAATGGTTACGAATAATATCTTCAGAGGCTAATCGGTCCTTTAGACCGGGTATCTCTCATGAAAAATTCATAGTTACAGTCTGAGTAGTTCAATTTCTCAATTCACTTGTGAATGTCATGGTCTCACACACAAAAAAAGATGAATGCAGGAAAAAACATCAGTGAAGAAACTGGCCCAAACTAGTCAGGCCTAAAAAAGCAAAACCCACAGTTTGTAGGCATCTCCTTCAGCTTCACTTGGCAAAGAGCTAACAGAGCAAATGGCTGCCGTTCCAGGGGGCAGTTTAAGGAGGAAAGCAGACTGGATAACCTGCAACTGGAGAGTCCCTAGAAAATCCAAAACTGCCGAGTGAAACTGAAGGGAAGGTTAAGAAATTTTCTGAATCTGATACAACTGGGTATCTTGATGAGTACATCTGGAATACTCTTCCTTTGTTATGTGGGGAGCTTAAATTTCTACACCTAAAAAAGACAAGTCACAAGATTCAATTCCTTAAAAATTATTCAGAATGAAACAAAATTAAGAGCATTTGGACACAAGCTAAATATTTGTACATGTAAACGATCATTATAAAATAAATTTAAACAGGGAACCATGAACAACTAACCATACAGCTTTTTTTTTGTTTTGTTTTAAGACTTTATTATTTTTTTATTACTCAAATGAATTTATCAGCCCCCACTCTCATCCTAGATTTGGTCAGTGGAAGAGAATTCCAATTTACAGTCCAAACCCTGAGTGGGTGTACTGAGAGTTTCTTTGCTCTGGAGTACTTTCTTTGCTCTGTTTCAAAGGTCATATAGTTGGTTAATTACCATAAAATTTAAACTTTAACTCAGAGACAAGAACAAGTTATAGCCTGCACTGAGGAAACCTGAACACGCATTACTGCAACACTAGAAAACTGTACACTTCCAGAACAAATCCTGTCACTCCTTAAAGAACTTAAGAAAAATTACTGCACATTGCGATATTTGAAAAAAAGCATTTTTTTGTGTCTGGCACTTTTTTTTTTTTTTTGGCTGCTCCAGAGCCAGGGAATGAACTGCTGCCACAGCAGCAACCCAAGCCATTGCAGTGACAACACCAGATCTTTAACCTGCTATGCCACAGGAAAACTCCGTGATTTATTTTGGTTTTTTCCTTCTTATGGCCACACCCGCAGCATATGGAAATTCCCAGGCTAGGAGTCGAATTGGAGCTGCAGCTAAGGCCTAGGCCACAGCAACACGGGATCCAAGTCATATCTGCCACCTACACTGAAGCTTATTGCAACACCGGATCCTTAACCCACTGAGGAAGGCCAGGAATTGAACCTACGTCCTCCTTTGTTTTCACTGCTCCACAACGGAAAATCTAAGAAATACCTACAGTTTAAAAGGCATCCTTGTGGAGCTCCCACTGTGGCGCAGCAGAAACAAATCCAACTAGGAACCACAAGGTTTCGGGTTCGATCCCTGGCCTCGCTCAGTGGGTTAAGGATCCGGCGTTGCCGTGACCTGTGGTGTAGGTCGCAGACGCGGCTCGGATCCAGCATTGCTGTGGCTCTGGTATAGGCCGGCAGCTACAGCTCCGATTAGACCCCTAGCCTGGGAACCTCCATATGCCGCAGGTGCGGCCCTAAAAAGACAAAATAAATAAATTAATAAAAGGCATCCTTGTTAAGTTAAAAGTAGCTAGCTGGATCTGTGTCTCCCTCTTACTGCTCTCTCCAGTAATTTTTGTTCTTTCTTAAGCTTGCTTTTTTGAAAAATTACAAAAAAGTACACAAAAAATGTAGAAGTCTATAACAATGGGAACTGTATCTAGTCACTTATGATGGAGCATGATAATGTGAGAAAAAGAATGTAAATATGTATGTGTGACTAGGTTACCTTGCTGTACAGTAGCAAATTGACAGAACACCGTAAACCAACTATGAGAACAGAAAAAATAAAAAATAAATGCAGAAGTCACCCATAATTATCATCCATAGTAAGAAGCGAAAGTTTTACTTTGCCCCTCTAAACCCAATTCCAAAGGAAATCACCATGAAGATTAATGTGTTTTTTCATATGCTTATACAAAATTTAATATACTTTTTTAAACAAAAATGTGTTTTTTTCCTATGCTTATACAAAATTTTAATATGTATACTTTTTTAAACAAAAACTGTGTCACAGCCTGATTATTTTCACTTATCAATATATCAGACATTTTAAAACTTAGTACATACACAGCTCTGGTTCATTTATTTAAATAAATGAATAATAAAGGTGAGTCACAATTCCACTGTTTTCCTAATGACAAGCAATTTAGGCTGTTTTCCACTTCTGCTAAATTAATGCTTTTATTAACATCTTACAATATGTGTTTTTACCATTCTTGCTATTATTTTTTGTGAAAGAGATTGCTAGACATACAATTGCTGGATTCCAAGTGAAACATTAATCCTGCTCTGAGTTACTGCCAAATATTCTTCTCAAAAAGATGATACCAATTAATATTTCCGTTAAGCATTTTAAAATGACTCTTGGGGAATTCCCACTATAGTGCAGTAGGTTGAGGACCCAGCAGATCCAAATAAAATAAAAAATAAATGGTCCAAGCCAAGACTTTATTTATTTATTTTTTGGCTTCTCCCACAGCATGTGAAAGTTCCCAGCCAGGGATCGTGCCTACACCACACCAGCCGCTGCAGTGACAATGCCAGATCCACAACCCACTGTGCCATAGGGAACTCCAAAAGCAGACATTTCTGTTCAGTGACCCCAGGCATGGCCTTAGAATTCTCCACGACATGTATTTCCAACCAAGAGGAAGGAGGAGCGGGCATCTCAAACTATATGCTATCCCTGCAGTAAACTATGCTGCCTCTCACTTGATACTAGTTCATGATATTTCCTGAGGGGCAGGACCTACTTTGGCTATATTTGTGTATATTTGCACAAGTGTGCATATACAATGAACTGTTTTCATCTTTTTTGAGACAGGAAGCACAGCTGGTTGGCCTAGGACAGGGTAAGAAGACGGCATCAGTACAGAATGGAAACAAAGCTGGCAGGCACAGTACCCGGCTATATTCAACTGCACTTACCTCTTTTCCATAGAAGGAACTATAAATTCAAGAGGAAGAATCCTGCTTTTGTTTTCAACATGCTATATAGTTCCTCAATAAATCTTCTTTTATCTGTACTCTAATTTTTCTCTTCGTTAAAAAGTGTATACTCTATTTTTTAAGGTGTAAAGAAATTCTGAAATCTATGTAATTCATAACTATAAACAAAATTTAACTAGATAAAGCAAAAAATACAAGATATTATAAAATAATTAAATTATAATTTAAAAATACCACTTTGTGTCACACTATTTATTCAACCAAAAAACATTCACTAAACCCCTACCAAATACCAAGTTTTTCCTAGACAATAGGAACAGAAAAATGAACATCAAGACTCAGTCCTTGTTCTAAGCAAGGCCAGAGATCAAAACTGCGTCCTCATGGATACAAGTCAGATTCGTTTCCACTGAACCACTACGGGAACTCCATAAAAGCTTTAAACTGAAAAAATATTTTTAGCTCCTGGATCATTAAAAAAAAAAAAAGCAATTGACTGGATTCGGTTTTTTGGCCTTAGTTTTGCTCATCCTGCATTTGGGAAAACTGAGATAAATAAAGCAGTGGCTTGAAGGAGAGAATAATCAGTTTTGCAAAGGCAAAAATAAAATGCTTCACAGAGAAGTGGTGCTGATTTGAACCTTGGAGAATAAGTAAAATCCTCCAGGAGAACAAGGGCAAGATATATCTTAAACAAAGAGATTAGAAAGCTAGAAATAGTTTGGCAGTAAGAACAATCTTGAGGGGGCTCCTTCTGTGGCACAGTGGGTTGAGAATCCAACTGCAGTGGCTCAGGTCACTACAGAGGTGCGGGTCAATCCCTGGCCCAGTGCAGTGGGTTACAGGATCTGGCGTTGCTGCAGCTGTGGCTTGGATTCAAGCCCTGGTTTGGGAAGGTCCATATGCCACAGGTACGGTCATTTAAAAAAAAAATCTTGAAAAAGAACAAAGATTGGAGGACTCACACTTTCCAATTTCAAAACTGATTTGGGGTGGGGAGGGTGCTGCAGCAGTGGCATACAGAAGTTCCCAGGCCAGGGATCGAACCTGCACCACAGAAGCAAACAGAGCCACTAGAGTGACAACACCAGATCCTAACTCACTGCACCATAAAAGAACTCCTCAAAACTGATTTTTGACAAAGGTGCCAAGAAAGGTCAATGGAGGAAAGAAGTATTTTCAAAAAATGGTGCTGGGACAACTGAACATCCACCTGCAAAAGAATGCAATCTGAACCCCTACCTCAGAGAAGTATACAAAAAACATCATATACAAAAAATTAACTCAGAGTAAAGATCTAAAGGTAAGAGCTCAAACTATGTAACTCTTAGAAGAAAACATAGGAATAAATCTTTGGGATTTTGGGTAAGGCAACTGTTTCTTAGATATGACACCAAAAGCATGCACAACCAAAGAAGAAATAAATTGGACTTCATCAAAATTAAAAACTTTTGTGTTCAAAACTCTTTGTTCTATCAAGAAAGAACCCACAAAGTGGGAGAAAATATTTGCAAATCATATATCTAAAAAGGGTCCAGTAACTACAATATATAATAAATTTATAATTCAACAATTAAGAGACAACCCATTTACATAACCTACCAGGACTCTATTATCAAAAAATCAGGTAATAAGTGCTGGCAATGATATGGAGAAATGAGAATCCTTGTACATTGCCTGGGGGGCTGTAAAATGGTGCAGCCACTCTGGAAAGTCTACTAATTCCCAAAAAGCTAAACACAGAGTTACCATGTAATGTAACCCAGATATTCCACTCCTAGATATATACTAAGACAGCTGAAAATATACACCCACATAAAAACTTGGACATGAGGAGTTCCCATCCTGGCTCAGTGGTTAATGAATCCAACTAGGAACCATGAGGTTGTGGGTTCGATCCCTGGCCTTGCTCAGTGGGTTAAGGATCCGGTGTTGCTGTGAGCTGTGGGGTAGGTCGCAGACGCAGCTCAGATCCTGTGTTGCTGTGCCTTTGGTGTAGGCCAGCGGCTACAGCTCCAATTGGACCCCTAGCCTGGGAACCTCCATATGCCACGGGTGTGGTGCTAGAAAAGACAAAAAAAAAAAGACCAAAACAAAAACAAAACCAAAAAAACAAAAAAAACCTTGGACATTAATGCTGACAGCAGTACTATTCATAATAGCCCAAAAGTGGAAACAACTCAAACATTCAACTGATGAACTGATAACCAAAATATGGTACATCTACGCAAGGACTATTATCCAACCAAAAAAGTAATGAAGTACTGATACAAGCTGTAACATGGATGAACATGTAAAACATATTAAGTGAAAGAAGCCAGACACAAAAGGCCACACATTATAGGATTCTATTTATAAGAAATGTCCAGAATAGGCAAATCCATAGAGACAGAAAATCATTTGATAGGGGCTGGATACAGGGATGAACAGGGGGTGATTGCCAACGGGTAAGGGTTTCCTATGGGGTGATGAAATGTTATGGAACTAGATAGTGGTGATGGTTGCATGACTTTATGAATATATGAAATACCAGTGAATTGTACTCTTTTTTTGTCTTTTTTTTTTTTTCCCAGGGCTGCACCCATAGCATACGGAGGTAGCCAGGCTGGGGGTTGAATCAGAGCTTCAGCTCCTGGCCTACGCCACAGCCACAGCCATGCTGGACCTGAACCACACGTGCGACCTACAAGGCAGCTTGTGGCAACAATGGATCCTTTAACCTACAGAGTGACACCAGGGAATGAACCCACATCCTCGTGGATACTAGCTGGGTTCATAACCCACTGAACCACAACAGAAATTCATGAACTGTACACTTTAAAAGAGTGAATGAACTTGATTCTTTAAAATTGCAGAACCAAAAAAGAGGAAGGAAGGAAAGAAGGAAGGAGAAACATCTTGGCATGCCTGGGGAACTAAAAGTAGACCACTAGTTCTCCCCTAGACCACTGTAACACTCTCTAAATGGTCTTTGAGGTAAAGTGGGCTTACCACACCCCCAATCCGTCTTTCAAATAACATGGGCTACTGTTTTAATAGAAAAATTTCTCAAGTCAATGTTTTTTGGTTTTTGTTTTTGCTTTTTAGGGCTGCACCTGCGGTATATAGAGGTCCCCAGGCCAGGGGTCAAATCAGAGTTGTAGACGGTGGCCTACACCGCAGCAACACTGGATCCAAGCCACGTCTTCAACCTACACCACAGCTCATGGCAATGCCAGATCCTTAACCCACTGAGCAAGGCCAGGGATCAAACCCACATCCTCATGGATGCTAGTCAGATTCGTTAACCACTGAGCCATGATGGGAACGCAAGTCAATGTTTTGCTTAAAATTTTTCAATGGCTCTTACTGACTATAAAATAAAATACAGACTCATTAAAATGACACAACTCCTAATGATCTTCAGGCTCATCTGAAGCCCCTCCCCTTTACCTACTAAGTGCTGAATTAAACCTAAGACCTAAAGTTCCATGAACTGCCATCGTCTCTTCCATCTTCACGCTTTCTTCGGCCCACCTTAATCTTGTCCACCTGGCTAGCTCCCATCATCTTCAGGTCTCAGTTTAAGCATCACTTTCTCCGAAAGGTAAAATTTGGCTCTAGTGACAGAGACTATTAGTTGATTTGCAAAACTCATCCTCCTCTTTTAGGTTAGAGACCCCCCATTTTTAGCTAAACACATGGGTAGGATGCTCGCCCCCCCCCCCCGCCCCATTTTTAGCCAACTACTGGGACAGTTACATAATGAAGCTCTCAACAATGGAAACAGGGGTTTCCCAGGACCTTCTCTAAGAGACAGCTCTACACCTCTTCTTCATGCCTCTCCTTATCCTCCTGCCTGAAGAAGCTGTCATCTCAGACCACAAGGCTGCGGCCACACGTGGTGGCACACTAACATGGGTATTCTAACACCATGAAATGCCACACCAGCACCAGTCCAGTTAACCCAGCATTTCCATGACAGAGAAGTAAACTGCTGTCTCATATAAACCACTGTTAATTTGAGTTTTCTATCTCGGCTGGACCTACCGCTAATAGAAAACTTCTCTGCGTCCCCTTTCTTCCTTTGACACATTTCTCACAACGGCACTGAAGACAAGCATTGTCACTGTTTTTTGTGCCTTCGTCTAGTCCAGAGAGAGGGGCTGTCTAATTTACCCCCAAGTTACTAGAGTCACCCACTATCTGGCGCACCGTCTTGATATGTTAAGAGGTGTTCACAAGGCATTTATTGAATTTAATCATACTGGTAACCGAGTACCAGGTCATTAACCTCAGCTGTCTTGCCCCTTCTTTCTTTCGGTCCAATTATAACACGAATTCCTCTTCAGACTCTCTCTCTCAGTATCTCTCCCAAACTTCTGCCCCAAATCTCAAGCTGAGCTATTTTTTTTCTCCTTTTTGAACACTGTTGAACATAAAATCTTATTTTCACAAAATTACAGTGTTCGCAGCATCTCTTCCCTATCAACAACTCCAAAAGATTAGAAAGAAATTCATCATTGTTTCAAAAGCCTATATTAAGTATCTACTATGTGTCAGGCACCATACAAGCAGCTAAGAGTATTAACCAGGCTTTCCTGGCTGCTGGCTCTCATGCTGTTCAGTCTGGTGTTTCACTTTGTGGACCTGCCCCTAACCCAGCAAGATACATCAAACTGTGCTTTAAGGGGGCTTGTGCTAAAGGAACTCCTTGTTTGTGAGATCTGACACAAACCAGTTTGAGACATGCCTGTGCCTTGTCTCTTCTCTGTTCTCTATCTCTGCCCCTCCAGCCTCCTATCTTCTCCAGCCCTTCCAGTCTGGTGTCTAAGCAGCTTTTCCTGTGCTGACCCTCCCACTTTATTTCCTGGTCTACTTCCTATCTCCCTAGTCCTTCATGGAAACTTCTGATACAGCCTTCTTGATGACCTCTGACTTGGCCCTGCCACTCTTCTTCAATACTATTTCAGGAGGAAAAGCAGTGTCTAAGTTTCATATCAGCCTTCCCCCCAGGTAGACACATGAACACCTTAGGGGGATGTGATGTAATGGAAAGAGCACTGGTTTAAAAGCCAGAGAGGTATGGACAAGTATGGCCTTAAGGAAACTTATAACTGGGAGTTCCCGTCATGGCGCAGTGGTTAACGAATCTGGGAACCATGAAGTTGCGGGTTCGATCCCTGGCCTTACTCAGTGGGTTAAGGATCTGGCGTCGCTGTGAGCTGTGGTGTAGGTCGCAGACATGGCTTGGATCCCAAGTTGCTCTGGCTGTGGTGTAGGCCAGTGTCTACAGCTCCGATTAGACCCCTAGCCTGGGAACCTCCATATGCCACAGGTGTGGCCCTAGAAAAGGCGAAAAGACAAAAAAAAGAAAAGAAAACTATTAACTAATGGATAGACAGAGCTCCAGTTTCCTCAAATATAAAATGGAGATTCGGAGTTCCCACTGTGGCACAGCGGAAACAAATCCGACTAGGAACCATTAGGTTGGGAGTTCGATCCCTGGCCTTGCTCAGTGGGTTAAGGATCTGGTGTAGGTCGCAGATTCGGCTTGGATCTGGTGTTGCTGTGGCTCTGGCGTAGACCATACAGCTCTCATTGGACCCCTAGCCTGGGAAGCTCCATATGCTGCGGGTACAGCCCTTAAAAAAAAATAAAGAAAAAAGAAAAAAAAGAAACCTACAATAAGGTCCACCTCATACCATCAATTAAAAAGTGTACAACTGGAGTTCCCGTCATGGCACAGCAGAAATGAATGCGACTAGGAACAATGAGGTTTCGGGTTCAATCCCTGGCCTCGATCAGTGGGTTAAGGATCCAGGTTGCCATGAGCTGGGTGTAGGTCACAGACTCGGCTCTGATCCTGCATTGCTGTGGCCGTGGTGTAGGCCAGCAGTTGTAGCTTTGATTAGACCCCTAGCCTGGGAACCTCCATATGCCATGAGTGCGGCCCTACAAAGCAAAAAACAAAACAAAACAAAAAAACATGCTGGGGAGGGTGGGGAGAAAAGGGAACTCTCCTACACTGCTGGTGGGAAGTAAGTTAGCACAACCAATATGGAAAACAGCATGGAGGTTCCTCAGACAACTAAAAGTAGAATTACCAATGACCCAGCAATTCCGCCCCTGGCATATCCCCAGAAAAAACCATGATTCAAAGGAATACATGCACCCCAATGTTCACTGATGCACTATTCACAGTAAACAAGACTTGGGAACAACCTAAATGTCCTTAAACAGATGAATGGATTAAGAAGATGTGGTACATATACACAAAGAAATACTACTCAGCCCTAAAAAAGAATAAAATAATGTCATTTGTAGCAACACGGATGCAACCAGATATTCCACTAAGTAAGACAAAAAGGTAAAGACAAATGCCATAGGATAACACTTACATGTAGAACCCAAAATATGAAACAAATGAGGAGTTCCCGTCGTGGCTCAGCAGAAACAAATCTGACTAGCATCCATGAGGATGCAGGTTCAATCCCTAGCCTTGCTCAGTGGGTTAAGGATCCAGTGTTGCCATGAGCTGTGGTATAGGTTGCAGATGCAGCTTGGATCCTGAGTTGCTGTGGCTGTGGCTGTGGCTGTGGCTGTGGCGTAGGTCAGCATCTACAGATCTGATTTGACCCTTAGCCTGGGAACCTCCATATGCCGTAGGTACAGCCCTGAAAAGACAAAAAATTAAGATAAAAAAATAAAATATGAAACAAATGAACCAATCTACAAAACAGAAATAGACTCATGGACAAGGATAACAGATCTGTGGTTGCCAAGGGAGAGGGAGAGGGATGCACTAGGAGTCTGGGGTTAGCAGATGCAAACTATCACATTTAGAATGGATAAACAATGATGTCCTACTGTATGGCACAGGCAACTATAATCAGTCTCCTGGGATAGACCATAATGGAAAGGAATGTTTTAAAAAGAAGGTATATATGTGTGCAACAAAGTCTCTTTGCTGTACAACAGAAATTAATAAAACACCGTAAATCAACCTATATGTTAATTAAAAAAAAAAAAGAGTGAACTGATACCAAGAATTGCTGGTTTCCCAAAAGCATATGTAAATTCAGTTTGTCCTTACAAATAAATAAATGTTTTTAATCTTATTTTTTTATCCTTTACTTCGTAACAACAGTAAATAAACATTTACCGAACCCTTACAATGGGCCACAGACAACTGTCATTAATTATCTCATTTAATCCTCACAAAAACCTCATCAGGTGGGTTCACTATTAACCACATTTAAAATATGAGGAAACTAAGTTCGAAGGAGGCTAAATAACATACCCAAATTGCCAAACTAGTCAGAAAAAAGAGCTACAATTCTTTTTTTTCTTTTTTGCTTTATCGGGCCACACGTGCGGCATATGTAAGTTCCCAGGCTAGGGGTCGAATCAGAGCTGCAGCTGCCAGCCTACATCACAGCCACAGCAACACACAATCCAAGCTGCACCTTCGACCTACACCACAGCTCATGGCAATGCCAGATCCTTAACCCACTGATTGAGGCCAGGGATTGAACCCACATCCTCATGGATACTAGTTGGGTTTGTTACCACTAAGCCGCAATGGGAACTCCAAGAGCCAGAATTCTTAACCACTAAATACTTCCTTTCTGTCTTTTTGCCCTCAGTACCTATATTTTTAACTTTTGGCTTGCAGCTCTTATTTTCTTCTAACTCTGAAAAAAATATATATTAATTTTTATTCCTTTGTATAATCCCTCTTTTTTAAATGGGTAGATTAAAACATATCAAGATCCTATGCCACTGTGTACATTTAAGCATTAACTTGAATGTAGAATACTTAGTATAAAAACATGATTGTACTAAGCCAACAGCATTGGGGATTGAGCTTTTATTAGTTTCCCAGGATCAGAGATAAATTTTACTGATCCATCCACATGCTCAGCTGGTTCCCCCTGCAACAAAAGGCCCAAATTTGTGTGTAAGAGAGTTAGCACTGCTAGGGAGGCAAACCATGGCCATGATGCTAGACAAAGCTAAGTGTAACAGAACTTCTGATTCTATTATCCTCTTACACACTGTCCTCCAAGTAAGTGACCTCTAGCAAGGTATATGACTACATTTTTTTCCAAAATAACATTGTTAATATTTTAACGTTTACTGTGTAATCAAGAGAGACCCATTAAGAGAGTAAAACATCAAGCCACAGAGAGAAGCTATTTGCAATGCATGCAACCAAAGAACTCATATCCAGGATATATAAAGAACGCCTACATATTAGTAAGAAAAAGACGAACACAATTTAAAAATTGCCAAAACGTCTGAACGAGTACTTCACAGAAGTATCCAAGAGGTATCCAAGAGACCAGTAAACACATGAAAAGATGCTCATTATCATTAGGCATCAAGGAAATGAAAATGAAAACCTCTAGGAAATACTACAACTATATATCTACTAGATTGGTTAAGTAAGAAAACTAACAATACCAAGCACTGGGAAGTTTAGAGCAAAGGGACAGAAATCTCATACACCGTTGATGGGAATCTGGCATAGCCACTTTGGGAAAAATGTTTGATAGTTATTTATGAAAGCTGAACAAACATGTACCTATGACCAAGCATTTCTTCTATGGGTATATAACCAAGGTACAGAACCAAAAGATAAATACAAGAACATTCATAAGAGCCAAAACTGGAAACAAACCAAATGTCTTCAAACAGAAGAAGAATGAATAATGGAGTTCCTGTTGTGGCTCAGTGGTTAATGAACCCAACTAGCATCCATGAGGACATGAGTTTGATCCCTGGCCTCGCTCAGTGGGTTAAGGATCTGGCATTGCCATGAGCTGTTCTTGGACGTGGCTCGGATCTTGTGTTGCTATGGCTGTGGTATAGGCCAGCGGCTACAGCTCTGATTAGACCCCTAGCCTGGGAATCTCAATATGCTGCCGGTTTGGCCTTAAAAAGACAAAAAAAAAAAAAAAGAAGAAGAAGAAGATGAAAAATGAATAATAAAATGTAGTATGGTCATAACAATTAAATACTGTACAGAATGCAAAAGAAGTAGCTACTGCTATAAATGACAACAAAGATGAAACTCACAGACAGAATGTTCAGCAACGGAAGCCAGGCACTGAAAAGAACATACATATGACTGAATTGATATGAAAGTCATACTAGGCAAAACCAGTCAATGATGACAGAAGCCAGAGGAGTGGTTAACTTTGGGGAGGTAATAACTGAAAGGGGCACAACTTCTGGATGCTGGACATTAATGTTCTCTTTCCAGATCTGGGTGACTTCGTGGGTGTACTCACTTTATAAAAATTCACTACAAATTATATAAGTTATATTTTCATTATTTGGACTCTTTAATATATGTTATACTTCAATGTAAAAGTTTATATTAAAAGCAGTTTACTATAGAAAAATTGAAAGCTACCTATCCAACAGTAGGTGAATATTCAAACATTACTATATATCTAAACCCATGGAATATTACTGAGTCATGTTTTTAAAGAATGATGAAATATGGAGTTCCCGTAGTGGCGCAGTGGTTGACGAATCCGTCTAGGAACCATGAGGTTGTGGGTTCGGTCCCTGCCCTTGCTCAGTGGGTTAACGATCCGGCGTTGCCGTGAACTGTGGTGTAGGTTGCAAACGCGGCTCGGATCCCGCGTTGCTGTGGCTCTGGCGTAGGCCGGTGGCTACAGCTCCGATTCAACCCCTAGCCTGGGAACCTCCATATACCGCGGGAGCGGCCCAAGAAATAGCAACAACAACAACAATAACAAAAAAAAAAAAAAAGGAATGATGAAATAGGAAATGTTCAAAATAGTCTAAATTAAATAAACTGAATTTACTGAATAACCTCAATTTTTTTTTTCTTTTCTTTTCTTTTTTTCAGGGCTGCACCTATGGCATATGGAGGTTGCCAGGCTAGGGGTCCAATTGAAGCCACAGCTGCCTGCCTACACCGCAGCCACAGCACGGCCTGATCACAGCCCTGTCTGTGACCTACAGCACAGCTCACAGCAATGCTGGATCCTTGACCTACTGAGCGAGGCCAGGGATTGAACCCACATCCTCATGGATACTACTCAAATTTGTTTCTGCTGCACCACAATGGGAACTCCCAGAGAAAAGCTATTTTAAAACATTAACAGCTTGCCACCGACACTGATTATCTTAATGAATTTACCCATGAACATCTATCTTGGTGTAGGATCTGTAGCACTAAAACCACTGACCAGAACCTACAATAACAGAAACAACTAGAAATTTGTTTTGGGTATGTGTTTCATTTTCTTTGTATGGCCAAAGTGAGAAACAGTGTAATCATGGGTCTGATTAAAGCTTTGCAATTGTTCTGGTACCCATTTAACTCTGCCGATGAACAACACACATGTGACAGACTAAAATCCAGACAGGATCTGACAAGTAAGGCATATCCAACACAGGTCTTATTATTGTCAAGGTTTCTAGGTGTGGCTCGCTCAAGCATAGTAAGATCATTTAGAGCTCTCTGAGTCAGTCACCCGCTCTCCCATCTGTGTCTCCCCTTCCGAGTCAGACATGGGCAGGCGCAGGACACTCTATACAGAGCACAGATCTGAGTCAAACAGTACATTTCAGGAGAGTGCTAACTCAGGAATATCTCATTTTTTTATGAAGGAAAATGAAGACAGGAAAAACTATTAACTAAAATACACATCTACAAAAATGAAAAAACTTACTTTTAAAAATGTTCGTGAGGAGTTCCTGTCGTGGCTCAGTGGTTAATGAATCCGACTGGGAACCATGAGGTTGTGGGTTCGATCCCTGGCCTCTCTCAGTGGATTAGGAATCTGGCATTGCCGTGAGCTGTGGTGTAGGTGGCAGTCACGGCTCGGATCCTGAGTTGCTATGGCTCTGGTGTAGGGCAAGGACTACAGCTCCGATTTGACCCCTAGCCTGGGAACCTCCATATGCTGCAGGAGCAGCCCTAGAAAAGACAAAAGAAATAAAAAATAAAAATGTTCATGAGTTTCAAGATAACTATAGCTTTTTACTATTTTATTTATGAGATTTTTCCACCCTGCCCTAACTGTGGGGGGCGGGGGGGGTGTTACTTTCCTACACTACAGGTTATAAAGTAGAAGGAATTAGATTCCGGAAAGTTCCAACCCTAGAAAGGTCACACAGCTGGCAATCACACACACCACTCAAGTTTATAGATTAATTTTTGTAGAAGTCTAGCCCAAAATTTAAGAGAATAAGAAATGCTAGAGTAAGCCACAATACAGGATTAAACACTTCCTATTTGTATTTCTTAGTCTGCCTTTCTCTGTTCTCCAAAGAGAAGTTGTCTGTGACCATGGATTAAAAAAAAATTTCCCCTCTAACCTTAAGTACATCAGTTCAGTTTTTATAATGCGATGATGCAAATTTCAAACTGGAATGACAGCTGTTACTAACACCATAGGCACTTTTAGGGGTTTTGATTCTCATTCACCAAGTAGACATGGCTTCCTTTCACTTGCTTAGTTTATAAACTTTTTTCTTTTTGGCTGGGCCTGCAACACACAAAAACTCTGAGGCCAGGGATTGAACTCCTGCCATAGCAGTGACAACGCCAGATCCTTAATCAACAGACCACCATGGAACTCCCCACTTACTAATTTACCTTAAAAGTAACAAAAACATTGGGAGTTCTCTTGTGGTGCAGTGGGTCAAGGACTCATAATTGTCACTGCAGTGGCTTGGGCTGCTAACTGTGGCGTGGGTTCAACCTCTGGATCAGGAATTTCTACATGCTGTGGGTGCGGCCAAATAAACAAAACAAAACATAACAAAAAAACCCATAAACACATTGAATACAATATTTGGGTCATTTTAGCCCCATCTTTTCCTCCAGACTGTATAAATCTTATTAAGACGGGACTAATCAATAAATACAAGTATCACATTCTGTATGGAACAAACTAACATTGCTCTGCAATATACTCACAAATATTTTAAATCATCTAAGACCAAAGTAAAATCTCGAAAAGACTTTCCCCAAGTTGGGCACAGAAAGATCATGAGCATTTTATTCAGAGAAATATGAAAAGGAGATGACATAGGAAATAAAGTGCTCACATTTTAGGAGTTAAACGGTTATTACATGGGTTGTTCATCAATCTCAATTTTAACTTTCTATCCCAAGCCAATACATAAATGTGAGCTACTATCAAGAAACTTTCATGCGGGTTCAGTCCCTGGCCTGGGAACTTCCATAGGTCACAGGCACAGCCAAAAGGAAGGAAGGAAGGAGGGAGGGAAGGAAGGAGGAAGGAGGAAGGAAGGAACTTTCTTCATCCATTCCAACTCTGAAACTTGACTTTCCTGAACCGAAACTGGCACCAAGGCCAATTTTTTCTTTTTTGTCTTTTTGCCTTTTCTAGGGCCACACCCCGGGCACATGGAGGTTCCCAGACTAGGGGTCAAATAGGAGCTGTAGCCGCCGGCCTACGCCAGAACCACAGCAACTTGGGATCTGAGCCACGTCTGCAACCTACACCACAGCCCACGGCAACGCCGGATCCCTAACCCACTGAGCAAGGCCAGGGATCGAACCCGCAACCTCATGGTTCCCAGTTGGACCCGTTAACCACTGTGCCACGACAGGAACTCCAAAGGCCAATTTTTTTCAAGTTTGTACAGTACATGTTGCTGTAAAAAGACGGTGCAAGTGAGGAGGACTTTTGGGACTCCTCTAAAACTTGAGTTTTAGGTTCCTTCATAAACCATCTGAGGAAAACTGCTTACATCAAGCAAGTTCCATTATCCAAGTTTAATTACTATGGTGACCATCAGAAATTTTCAACCAACTCCCATATGTTTAAGGGGACGTGTTATCACGTTTTACCGTTCATGAAACACTCAAAGAATGATGCCTGCCTTAGGGAACTCCAGAGACCTGTGAGTGATGTTTATGGGGGGGCGGAGGGGGGGGGTGCATCTTTAAATGAAGGTCACACAAAACTGTTCCACAAAGTTTACAGGTAATTAAAACGAATTTCTCCTTATGTCTGAGGCCAAGTTTAACAGTTCTACTGTCAATCAGTCAAAACTGAATACAAATTTCCCAAGTTCTGTGATCAGTTGTTTTGAATGTCTCTATTTGCTCAATCACCTAGAGCTCTGAGTCAGTGAGGCAGGACAGAAAAACTGTCATGGCCAAGTGAGTCTGTGCAATTTAGTCAGAGTACCAAAAATCGTTACCAAGAGGCTGGCATGCCTTAATCTGAAAAGCCTTAGCAATAAGACCAAAACAAAACGCAAAAACTTTAAAACTCAAAAGCTCCATTAAAGCTCAAATTTCTTAAATTATTTCAATGCTTTAAAAATATTCTTAGAAAAAAAAATATTCCTAGATAGCAAAAGTTTTTGATGGTCTCCTTTGGCCTACATGATACTGACAAAGGAAGTGTGAGTGGTCCACAGTTGATGAAAAGAAAAATAACAGAAAAGAAGTTTAAAAACCTACAGACTTGCCAGAAACACTGTAATTCAAGCCTGGAAGTACTTACAAAAGGACTTACTTTTTTTTTTAATGATTTTTATTTTTTCCATTATAGCTGGTTTGCAGTGTTCTGTCAATTTTCTACCATACAACAAGGTGACCCAGTCACACATACATATATACATTCTTTTTTTCTCCCATTATCATGCTCTGTCATAAGTGACTAGAGAGAGTTCCCAGGGCGGACTTACTTGACAGAGATGGCGCTGTCAAGCATTCCCCTAATCTACTAATTAAAATCCTTAAGCTTGCAAAAAATCGTCATTAGTACATCAAAGTTGCACTGATTCTTTCCACATTGATTCAAATTTCTCTTATTAATTCTTATCCTTTTCTGTGTTTTCCAAAGGAAAACAGCATCTATGGTACATTGTTTTTTTAACTACAGAACATAAAATTAAGGGTATTTAAGGAACTATGGAAAACACAAAGTTTACAAAGGAATTTTGAATCATTCAGTTTCCTATCTAGACTTTTCTATATGCATTTGAAAATCCATAACTAAAGGTATAAAAAATATGTACATATTTTAAGTGTAGAAAACATACACAGGAATGTTTACAGCAATGATGTTTGTAATAGCAAAAAACTAGAAACAACTACAACATCTGCCAACTGGTAAATGAACTAATAAACTGAGGTGAATTCATGCAATGGAATGCCAGAGCAGCAGGAAAACAAAAAAAGAACTACAATAACTGCATCAGCAAAATCAAACCTCATAAACAATGCTGAGCCAAAAAAAAAAAAAAAAAAGGCAAGTCACAGAAGAATACACACAGCACAGCATGATACCACTCCTCAAGTCTAGAAACTTTCAAAACTAAATCATACTTTGTTTGGGATATATACAAACTGTGAAGCAAAAATAGGGAATGAGTAACAAAATCCAGGATGATAGTTACACTGGAGGGTGAGCTGACAGTTACCAGGACAGACTCAAGGGCCTTCCGAAGTATTGTAAGGTTTTAGTTCATAAACTAGATCGCAGACAACGTACTGCTCTTCCTCAGACTGTGCACATACATAATAGATACTCTCTTGTATGTTCTATTCCATAATAAAAATGTAAATACCTAGTAAGACCTATTCAACTCCAAAAGAAAACCCTCAACTACCTATACTAGATAACCTAGTCACCCACATTAACTATGAACAACCATAAATGAAGCTGAGAAAACCCAACAGAACAGAAAAAGCAGGCCAAGATGGACCTCTGGAAAAATGCCCCAAAGGAAATATGAAATATTTCAGGAATTAAAAGAGAACTTTTCAAAAATTCTAATTAGTATTCTCAGAGATTCAAGAGGATATATTGTCTATAAAAATTAAGAATAAACTGCTGGGAGTTCCCGTCGTGGCGCAGTGGTTAACGAATCCGACTAGGAACCATGAGATTGCGGGTTCGGTCCCTGCCCTTGCTCAGTGGGTGAATGATCCGGCGTTGCCGTGAGCTGTGGTGTAGGTCACAGACGCAGCTCGGATCCCGCGTTGCTGTGGCTCTGGCGTAGGCTGGTGGCTACAGCTCCGATTCGACCCCTAGACTGGGAACCTCCATATGCCGCGGGAGCAGCCCAAGAAATAGCAACAACAACAACAACAAAAGACAAAAAAAAAAAAAAGAATAAACTGCTGTAAAAAAAATAGTAAATAAGAGAGAGCAAACACACAACAGATTAAAAACATATCACAGAGAAAGGAGTAAGTAATAAAACAAAATCTCCCTGAGCTCTAAAAAGACAACTAGTACAGACAGATTCAAAGAGTCTATCAACTGCCAAACAGGACGATGGAGAAGACAGGCACCCAGACACACCCTAGTGAGATGTCCCAACTCCAAACACACAAAGCAAACCCTAAAAGCATCCAGAGTATAAAAACAAGTTACTTTCAAAGAACTGACAAGGAAATGAGAGATAAAGACGTTACTGAAAGGCAAGTTTAACTCTCATGCATCCTGTATTAAAAATTACGACTCCAGGAGTTCCCATCGTGGCACAGTGATTAATGAATCCGACTAGGAACCATGAGGTTGTGGGTTCGGTCTCTGCCCTTGCTCAGTGGGTTAACGATCCGGCATTGCCGTGAGCTGTGGTGTACGTTGCTATGGCTCTGGGCGTAGGCTGGCAGCTACAGCTCCGATTAGACCCCTAGCCTGGGAACCTCCATATGCCGCAGAAGCAGCCCAAAGAAATAGCAAAAAGACAGGAAAAAAAAAAATTACGACTCCAAGTTTTTAAGAAGAATATAAGAAAAGTGGCAACTCAAGGAGTTCCCATTGTGGTGCATGGGAAACGAATCCGACTAGGAACCATAAGGTTGCGGTTCCGATCCCTGGCCTTGCTCAGTGGGTTAAGGATCCAGTGTTGCCGTGAGCTGTAGTGCAGGTCACAGGCGTGGCTTGGATCCCGAGTTGCTGTGGCTCTGGCTCTGGCTGGCAGCTACAGTTTCGATTAGACCCCCAACCTGGGAACCTCCACATGCCGCGGGTGAGGCCCTAGAAAAGACAAAAAAAAAAAAAAATCATCAGGAAAAAGGGTACTGGAAATGGGAACACATCTCACTTTACACAGCAAAGATCAAGAGATGCTTTCTGAAGTTGCCTTAACATATTGAAAGTTACACTATCAACGACCAGAACTGCAAAACTGTATTGGGAAGTGGGACTGGGGGTGAGGAAGAGTAGGCTATTTTTCCATTTCATGGAGTTTCTCAACAATATTCCCATGACATTTTTTTTTTTGTCTTTTTTTAGGGCCACACCCGAGACATACGGAAGTTCCCAGGTTAGGGGTTGAATCAGAGCTATAGCCGATGGCCTACACCTCAGTCACAGCAAGGCCAGATCCAAGCTGCATCTGCAGCCTACACCATGGCAACGCCGGATTCTTAACCCACTGAACGAGGCCAGGGATCAAACCTGCATCCATGGACGCTAGTCAGATTCGTTTCCGCTGAGCCATGACAGGAACTCCCATCCCATGACATTTCTTTTAAACAATGGGAAAAAATGCCTAGTATTCTTAAAAGAATTCTCATACTTCGTTTCCACCTCAATAATCCTTAAATAAGACCATCTTTTTATTTTTGTTTCATATTAGCGTATAGCTGATTTACAATGCTGCATTAGTTTCAGGTGTATGGCAAAGTGATTCAGTTACACATATACATATATCCATCCTTTTTCAGATTATTTTCCCATATAGGTTGTTACAGAATATTGAGTAGTTTCCTGTGCTCTATGGTAGGTCCTTGTTGATTACCTATTTTATATACAATAGTCTGCATATGTTAACCCCAAACCCCTAATTTATCCCTTCCCTCCAACTTTCCCCTTTGGTAACCACAAATTTGTTTTCAAAGTCTGTGAGTCTGTTTCTGTTTATAAATAAGTTCATTTGTACCATATTTTTTAGATTCCACATATAAGCAATATCATATATTTCTCTTTCTCTGTCTTACTTCACTTAGCATGATGATCTCTAGTTCCATCCATTATTTCATTCTTGCTTATGGCTGAGTAATATTCCAGTGTATATATGAACCACATCTTCTTTATCCATCCGTCTGTTGATGGACATTTAGGTTGCTTCCATGTCTTGGCTATTATAAAAAATAGTGCTGCAAGAAACATTGGAGGGCAGTATCTCTTCAAATCATGGTTTTCTCCTGCCCAGAAATGGGATTGCTGGATCATATGGTAGTTCTATTTTTAGTTTCTTTCTGAGGACCCTCCATACTGTTCTCTACAGTAGCTATACCAATTTACATCCCATCAACAGTGTAGGAGGGTAAGACCATCTTTCTTCCGGCTTCACAAACACACACCACACACTGACTCAGGGATTTGATCTGAGAAGCCCAGGCCAGGGCACTGAAGCCCTGAAGACTCAGAGCACATTCCATCTTTACAAATGGCTTCTTTTGCTTCTTCTCAACCCCCAGGTCCTGTTGCTGTCCTTGAGGCGAGTATCATTCACAATGATGATCTGAATGACATCCTGACAAGCATCACAACTGTGTCCCCTCCAAATTCATGCTGACTATACTCGTTCTGACCTCTTGGGCATTGGTGTTGCTTTCATTGTTTCATTAAGTCCTCTCAAACTCCCCTGCAGCTGCTGCTCTAATTCTTTTCACATTTCTCAAAACCCCAAGCTTCCATCTTTCTAAAGAAAAATTTCCCTTTAATCTCACACCAATTTCCTCTCCCTAAATCATTTTTTTCAACCAAATCCTTCTTGCATCAGAGGGAGAGAGGCCCTCCTCCCTCTCCAATCAGATCTCAGCCCTGACATCCTGCCCTCAAACTCAGGATCTAATCTGTGTCCAAAACTCCCCAGCCAACCCAATCTTTTCTTCTCTTAGCCTCCTCTCTTAGCCTCCCTGGGCCTATAAAGATTTCCTAGTGTCCTCTATTATTTAAAAGGAAAATAAAATAAGTAAGTACTCCTTTGAACCTGTCCTTGTTCTTTCATTCCTTTTTCTCAACTTCAACATGAGAAACCTACAGACTCATCATTTCTGCATCCTCATCACTTTTTTTTTCTTTTTCTTTTTATGGCGGCACCCACAGCATATGGAAGTTCCCGGGCCAGAGACTGAGTCTGAGCCACAGGCTGTGGCAATGCTGGATCCTCTAAGCCACTGCACCAGGCTGGGGATTGAAACTGCACCTCTGCATCGATCTGAGCAGCTGCAGTCAGGTTCTTAACCCAGTGCACCATAGCAGGAACTCCTCCCACATCACTTTTTAATGTAGCCTCTGATTCAGCCACAGGACTGGAACTGACTAATCCAATCATCTGTATTCCCTCATCTAATTCTCCTAACCCCTCTGTAGCTTCTGTACCATTAAGCATTTATCTCCATAAAAGCTGTGTAGCCAAGCACCACAAGCCCACCTCCTACCTCGGCGATCACCTCCGGCAGCCTGGATGACTCGTCTTTCTCCTCTGCTTCTCTAAATATAGGCATTCCCATGAGCTTCATTTTTCACTTTCCCTTCCGAAGAGCTGATTCACCCTGATGAACCTCATGAAGATGATGCTCAGATCCTCCAACCACGCTTCAGGGTGTAATTCACCCTTCCTAACTGCCTACTGACCAGTTTACCTGAGTGTCCTGTCAATGTCACAGACATCATCATACCCAAAATTATACTCAGCATCTCTCCCCCAAACCAGCACCTCAGGTATTTCTATATATAACACCAACATTTTCTCATTACCCCGAATTAAAATCTGGGCAATCTGTGACTCTGCTGTTAGCTATTTCCTCACATACTATTTTTCTTCCCCTCAATGTTTTACAGTTAGGGAAAGAAAAGATGAATAAGACATGGCTTCCAGCCTCTGGGAAGGATAAACAGAAATGGAAGGGAACATAAGCATTACAAAAGATAAACTCACAGGATGCTGAGGTTGGGGGCTGGAGGCAAGGGGATGAGGAGATACATCAGGAAGGGAATTCAACAAGTTGTAAATTATAAGAGTCAGAACAAAAGTCCTGTTCCCTAGCCCTCACAAGGCTAAAACAATAACAGCACATATTCCACATACCTCGCTTTAAGAAATTTCAACATGAGGGTTTCCGCTGTGGCTCAGTGGGTTAAGAATCTGACACAGTGTCCATGAGGATGTGGGTTCGATCCTCGGACTCTTTCAGTGGATTAGGCTCTGGTGTTGCTGTTGCTGTGATTGTGGCGAAGGTCACAGATGCAGCTCCAATTCGACTCCTAGCCCAAGAACTTCCATATGCCTCAGGTGCAGCAATAAAAAGAAAAAAAAAATTTTTGGAAAGAAAAGTCAATGTATACATTTTGACTGAACAATTATAAATTAGGCAACTGATGATTCTCACTATACATGGATTTTCTTTAAATATAACTGTCCTAACAAACTTAAAATACATTTTCCTGGAAGTTTCTTGGTGTTCTAGTGGTTAGGACTTGGTGCTTTCACTGCTGCAGCCTGGGTTCAACCCCTGATCTGGGAACTGAGATCCCACATCAAGCTGCTGCACACCGAGGCCATAATTAACCAACTAATTAATAAATTACATAAGATTTCCTTTTCATACATTTTCCAAAAATATACTTATAGGTCACCTCAGGAATTAAGAGCTGGGAAGAACTCTGTTCTCTCCCTGAGCTACTTTATCTCCTAGAGGCTAGGAGAGGTTAAATAACTTGCCTGAGGTCACAAAGCTTGTAAATAGCAGAAATGGGGCCTGAACCCAGTGATCTCTTCCCTGTTACCTCACTCACTGCCTCTGACAGGCTGCACCTCAGAAAGCTTTCCCAGCTGATTCCCATAAAAGGCAAAAGAAATGAAAATCTGTAAAGAGGGTCCAAAAGTCAGGTCTCTTTCAAAAGTCTTGAACATGGTCTCTTAGACACACACACACACACAGACGCACACAACATAAATTCCAAGAAAACAGGGATCTGGCTCTAACTTAATTCTCTGTAAAAATGGGAAACAGGTCCTCAGTTTGTTGATGCCAGATTGACCTGAAGACTCTCTTATGCCCTAGGTTCTCCTCAAATGCTGATAAAGTCATCTCCCCTCCCCCCACACAAATAAAGTCCTAACTGGAGTTCTAACTATTCAACTAATGGCTAAAAAACTTAGACTTGGGAGTTCCCGTCGTGGCGCAGTGGTTAACGAATCCGACTAGGAACCATGAGGTTGTGGGTTCGGTCCCTGCCCTTGCTCAGTGGGTTAACGATCCGGTGTTGCCGTGAGCTGTGGTGTAGGTTGCAGATGCGGCTCGGATCCTGCGTTACTGTGGCTCTGGCGTAGGCCGGTGGCTACAGCTCCGATTAGACCCCTAGCCTGGGAACCTCCATATGCCGCGGGAGCGGCCCAAGAAATAGCAACAACAACAATAACAACAACAACAACAACAAGACAAAAAAAAAAACTTAAGACTTGGAGGGAGTGAGGCGGAGGCACAGAGGTTCCCCAGGAGAAGTGGGATGGCTTAGAGAGAATGAATTCTAAGTACTAAGCCAACTGAGATAACCAAGTTCTAATCAGCCTATCTTAGCCAACCTCTGATTTCACCTTCTGTCAAAAGAAAAGAAGTTACTTCTCTCCAGCTCCAAAAATTGAAAGGTGATTTTTACACAAGACACCTGTCTTTTACTCTTAGAATGTGATCCCTTTCTAAAAGAGCCTCTGCTCATTTTATAGGGAACATGCTTTTAACACATGAGAAATGCAAAAAACAGAAGTTACCACGACTCAAGTCCAATCCTGCCTTGCCTCGTACCGCTTTACTGTCAGAGACTGATTTGCAATAAAGGCAGTAAGGTTAACAGCAAAAGAAAAAAAATCAGCTTTGCTGTGTTATTTAATTTCAACGGAAGTCTAGAAGACTAAAAGACCCATCCTTACTCCTCTATTGTCCCTTTCAGAAAGCTCCTGAGAAGTGAGTAGCCTTGAACTCAATTAGACTGAAAACAGAGAATTCTGAACAAGTGAGACCTTACTACTAAACAATTCCTAATTAAAACAAGGTGGACATTTTGATATTCTTTAACTTTAGATAAAGCCCGATGAGCTGAACAAACATGGTCATGTCTCGTTTTTTATGACTCACTGCGACACTGTCACATCCTTTCTCGCTACCACCTCTGCTTTTAAACAGACAAATCATTTCAGATAACAGGTTTGTCAAAAGCTGGGAAAGCAGTTTCCTGTCAAATGAATCAGAAATAAATCACTGGAAAACCAGCCTGGTTAGAACCAGAGGAGCTGCCTAACAATGAGTGACTCTACTTCACTCAAGGCTCAGGCTTCTGTTCATTTTTATCTCAAAGAAGAATGTGAGCCTCCTGCACTGGCTCTCCCCTCACTTCCCCCAGGATCCAAGGACAGTCTCCTGCCGGCAGAGGGTTCCCAGGACAGAAGGCAACGGTGCACACAGGGTGCGTGGACGGATCCCTCCTCCTGGCTCCTGGCCACACCCTGCATTCCCGTCTGAGACTAGAGACCTCCTGTCTCACCTACTTACTCATCCCCAAGGTGCATCCTTACCTCATCTACCTCTCATGCCACTGACCACAACCTTGTGTGCCCACAATTACCTGTCTATGACTCTCTGTAGGCAGAGCTGCTTAAATAGGGGTGGCTTTTTTGTCTGTCTTCAAAACTGGTTTCCAAGGATACACACAATACTCATTCTTAGTTTATTTTTAGCTCAGGGAATACACATCAAGCCATGAGGGGAGAACTCCCTCAACTTCCTCCTCCACCACCGGTAAATACCTGCCTCTGCTCCCATCCTGTCTTCCTTTGCTTCAGTTTCGGCAGAAAAGGAGTATCCTGGATAATCACTCCCAGAGGGGCTTGGAATCGCAGTCTCCCGACTCATGGAGACTGTTCCATGACATCCTTTTCTCCTCTAGACCTTCCAGCCCTCCTCTCCAAGACCTCTCACCCTTCCACCCCGCAAATGAACTTGCTCAAGTCTCTTCACATAACTCATCATTCAGCCATTAAATATGGATGGAGCACCTACTGGGTGCCAGGAGTTCTCTTCTACCCTGGAGATAAAGCAGGGACTAAAACGAAGAAAGTTGCCTTGTGCAACTTTCTTTCCAGCGGGAGAGGGAGAAAGAGGCAGTAAAGCTCTAAGCACCCTGGGATTCCCACTGTTCTCTCCCCCACCTCACCCAGCCAGGCTCACAACGGCGGTGCCCGCTGCCCGCCTCTACTTCGGCTTCCCCTCCTCCTTGGATGCCCAAACCTCTCGGGCCAGGTTTGCAGTCCCCACCCCCACCACTGAAACAGCTCCGGCCAAGGTCACCCGCAGGGACCTCCTCCACTCATAAATCGTGATGGCATTTCCCAGTCCACTCTTAAACTCTCTGTAGCAATCGGTGCTTCTTGAAATTCCCCATCACGTCGCTCTTCTTCCCGTCTGCGTTCCTCCGCACATACCTCTGACCCCTTCTCCTCAAGTTCCTTTCCTTCAGCCTCACCCCCAGATGGCAGTGCTCCCTCCCGGCTCTATGTTTAGCTCCTTCTCAGTCCCTGTGCTCCCCTCAGACCACCTCAGTCATGCCCGCGGCTCCCACTGCCAGTGACGGCCACTCAGGAATACCGAAGGTGTGCCATCAGGACAGGCCTTCCGGAAGGTGGCACACACACAGCCACCTGCCCGCTACGGGGCTCCAGCCGCATGGCACAAAGACCTCTCCGATTTAGGACCACCAAGTTTATCGCCTTCCATACTCCAGACTGTTCTTCCTCTATTCCCTGTACTAGGAAGGGTGCCCTGATGCGAAGCCAGAAACCTGGGCGTAGACTTAGGGGCTTCCATCGCGTCACCCACCCACCTCTTCTCCACACTAGCCTCACTGATTCTATCTCCTCAAATACCTCTTTTCACTCCCTCTTCCCCAAGCCCACTGCAGAGGCCACTAGCTCATCTCAGCAGCCGCCTTATAAGTCTCCCTGCCCTATCCCGCCCTCTTACCCTGTTCTTATCTACTTACAGTATTTCACATCCTATTCTAGGTGAATGGTGACCCTTGGCTGTGTGACACAAGAGTCTGAAACCTCCTCTAGGCTGATCTCCACTAAATACAGATGTCATCACCTCCTGCCTATAATTCCTCAATGATTCCCCATGACCTAGACGGATGCTCTTTAAACTCTTTTACCTGAAGAAAGTGATTGGGGGTGGGGGACGGAGGGTCTGAAGAAGCAAAGGCCGAAGAAGCCAGCCACTAGGGCAAAATGTTTTATGTATTCAAAATGTTTAAGTTCTATGTTATCTTGGATTTTAAATCCTGTATTACAATATAATCATGGTTTAATACAGCGATAATTTCCCCTTAATTTCAGTTAAATAGATACCCCAAGGAAGTGTACCCATTGATCCTATAGCCTTCAGTAACCCTAGCGCATCCCCAGTGGGGAAGTAAGAACCTAGAAGCTAAACTTCAAGATTCTAAGGGCCACCCCACCACCCTCTCAGCTCTGCCCACCTTTCCAGGCTTATGGACCTACTGAACTTACTCTTTATGCTCTAGTGATGACTACTAAAACACTGTAATTCCTCCAACATATACTCCAATGATTCACAAACCCATGCCTTTCTCCAAACCTAAAATATCCTCCTCCCTTGTCTGTCATCCCACCAACTCCGATTCAACTGATGACTCTGAGCCTGAGTGGTACTCCTTCGAGGAATCCTCCCCAGAACACCACATGTGCACTAATGCCCTTCGCCAGGGACCCCTGAGTATTTGTACATGCCTTCTTCATGGCCTTTATTATGCAATAAAGATACTGTCTGCAGTATCTTATCTCTGCAAATAACTACAAAAAACTACTGTCGTGTCCTGCCCCTCCTAACCACAATCAAACTTATTGGATTGTTTTGTTTTTGAAATATATGTACTTTCTCCCATTAGCTCCTTAACCCATGGTAATCTGGCTTCTGACTCCCACACCACCACATTAAAACTACTCTCACTAAATTCCTGAAACACCTAGTGGCTAAATCCAGAAACCGTCTAATCCTCACCGCTCTTAAATGTGCAGCAGCATGTGCTCATCCCCTCTTTTGTCTTTCTGACACCCAAACTCTTCTGACCTTCCTTCTCTGGCTGTCTTGCTAAACCTCCAGTCACTTCTTCCTGACCATCTTTGCAGGCTTTCCTTTCCTCTGCCCATGTTAGCATCTCTTAGGGGTCTGCCTGAAATAACTTCTCTCTGTTCACTCTAAGCCCCTTTCCTGGGTGAACTCATCTAGTCTCATGGCTTTAACTATCATCCTGTTTCAGATAAAGCTGAAAACCAAATGTGCGTTCATATACTCTATTCACTAATCACAATTTTTGCATGGATAAGTTTGGGGAATATAAAATAACACAGCAGCACGGCAGCATAATAAAGACTTACAGTGCTTATCATTGGCAGGGCACTGCTCTAATGACTGTGGGTTATTTTTTTGTGTTTGTTTGTTTGTTTTTTTGTTTGGCTGCCTTGAAGCAGATGGAGCTCCCAAACCAGGGATCAGATGCAAGCCTCAATCTCAACCTAAGCTGCACCTGCAGCAATGCTGGATCCATAACCCACTGTGCCAGGCAAGGGATTGAGCCCAAGCCCCAGTGCTCCCAAGACGCTGGTGATCCCTTGCACCACAGCAGGAATTCCATAATCACTGTATTTTTATGTATCGACTGATTTAGTTCTCATATCAGTCCTATGAAGTCGATAGTATTATTATCCACATTTTACAGATAAGGAAACAGATAACTAAAACTGACAAGGGAGGAAAAGACAGGAAAGAATCCCCACCCCCAATGAAAAACTCTTTTTTCTACAATTGTAAGGAAAAAATTAGAAGATAAATCAAATCCAGATTTCTGAACAACTGACCACTTCTGCCAATGGTGATCTCTGGTTAATTAACAGATAAAAGAATCACTTTAGTCTTGTTTTCAACATGATAATCATTTAAATCATATTTCTTTCAATCTTTGTTGAAGTAGGATAATCTTAATATTAAGATGTTTCATAAATTCTATTTCTCAGCTCCAAAGATAAACTTGAAGTTGATGACAGGGTAATAAATAAATGGAATACTTGAGATTTTTATTACTTTTATTGCATGTTTAAAGTTATAATACATTTGATAAGCAACGAGATCTTGCTGTATAGCACTGGGAACTCTATCTAGTCACAATGGAGCATGATAACATGAGAAAAAAGAATGTATACATATATGTGTAACTGGGTCACCTTGCTGTACAGTAGAAAATTGACAGAACACTGCAAACCAGCTATAATGGAAAAAATAAGTAATTATAAAATTTTAAAAAATTATAATAAATTTAGTGTTTGAACAACATCTGGGACATGAGTACTCAAAGAGGCACCTGAGAGAAAACAGTAGGACCAAAGATAAAACTTTTGTGTATGCACAGCTGGACATATTACAGGTGGCCTATGATGCCCTCAGAAGTCTAGCTGATCACACCACTTGTATAAACTAGATTGAACTGACCAAAGGTCTAACTTAGTTCAACAAACCCAATTTTTACCATATGGCTTATATCTTGCAAAAGATGTAATGTGGCCAAGAAAAGACACTGAAAAACCAAAGACAGGAAATATTTAGTTTTTCCCAACCAGGACTGACCAGTGAAACCAAAACGAAGGTTGCTTACACTATCCGGTCTACAGGAAAACCCACCAGTGAGCTCACACCTCGGATCAGATCCAGTGGGTAATACAGCTGGTCAAGGTAGCGGAAAAGGGAAGGAGCGCACAGGCAAAGAACAAAGCACCGCAAGACGTGGACATCCCCCCACGCCCAGAGCAGAGGCCCTCAGTGGCGTGGCTCCGTCTCTCGCTTTCATGCAAGCGCTCTACCAGGCTTGGCAGTGACTCTTCAATAAGTTGCTGCAGAATAAATATCAGCTGAACTGAATGAACCAAGTAGTAGATAGGCTGATGAAATGGAAAGTTGTCACACACCATCCAACTATAAAAGTCACATGGACAATCAGGGCATGCAGATCAAGAGGAAGGGAAACAAAGGAAAAACAAACAAATATGAGAAACTAACCAAATGCCAGGAAACATCAATGGGCCCCTGAGTTCCAGTCCTGGCCACCTTCCACAAGGGTCCCTGTCCCTTTCCAGCAGAAGCCCCAGGACTAAGCCTCTTTACTCTGTAAAGCTGTCACCATCTAAGGAATCCCATTGGAATATTCTCCCTGCAAAGTCCAGCTGTCCATGAACAAGTATGTACTGAGGGCCTTCTGTTCTAGGCCCTGGGCATCCAGCTGGGATCGAGACGGAAAGGTCTCGCCTTACGGAACGAGCATTTTACTGGAGGAGAATCAGATAATAAATAAATACATGAACAAGATCACTTCAAATGGCATTATCAAGTAGAAAATTTTAAACAGAAAAAAAGAAAGTAAAAAGATGAGATAGAGGAGTTCCCATCATGGCACAGCGGAAACGAATCTGACTAGGAACCATGAGGTTGCGGGTTCAATCCCTAGCCTCGCTCAGTGGGTTAAGGATCTGGTGTTGCCATGAGTTGTAGTGTAGGTCACAGACACAGCTTGGATCCTGCATTGTTGTGGCTGTGGTGTACACCAGCAGCTGCAGCTTTGATTGGACTCCTTGCCTGGGAACCTCCATATGCCATGGGTGTGGACCTAAGAAGCAAAAAAAAAAAAAAAGAAGGCAAAGTTGCCAGCCACACATAGCTCTTGAGGCAGAGCATTCAAGGCTGGAGAAAAGCAAGGATCAAGGAGGCAGGAATAAGCCTGGTGAGTTCAAAGGAGGGAAAAAGCCTCCACCGCCCTCAGGTTTCTGTTGAAGAGTCATCTTAGGATGAAGTCATCCCTAACTCTCTACTTTAAATTCTATCCCTTGACCGGTCCCAATATTCTCTATTTCTCTTCACCATTTTTCTCCATTGAAATTTTTACTATCTGACAGGCAATATAAATTTTTTCTTTTTCTTTTTTTTTTTTAAACAAGTGGCCACACCTGCAGCATATGGAAGTTCCCAAGCCAGGGACTGAGCTACAGCCACTGCAGAAGCACCGGCGAGCCACAAGGGAAGTCCTAAATTACTTACTAACTTCTTTCTATTCCTACAAAATGTAAGCCCGTGGAGGGCAGGGATTTTTGTTATTTTAACCACTGCTGTGTTGCCTGTAGCTATGTGGCATAAAGTAGGCACTCATTAATAGCAGCCAAATAAATTAAAGGAAAAGCAAAAGAGAAAGGGAGGGAGGCAGGGGAGAAAAGAAGGGAAGGTGGAAGAGACGGAAAAAAGAAAGGTGAGAGGGAGGAAAGGACGAAGGAGAGGAAGTCAGCCAGTGCAGTGGAAGCACAGTGGACAGGGACCTGGACTGTGCAGGCCTTGTAGATCACGGAACAGGAGCTGGAATTGTGTTTAGAAGACAGAATGCTTTGAAGGGTTACAAGGCAGGGAAGCCACATGACCGAATTTGTAGTTTAAAGAGCTGACTGGGGGGGGGGACATGTGGAAAACAGGTTAGAGAGAAGAAAGCAGGGACACTAAGTAAGGAGCTGAGGAAGCTAGAGATGAGGGAACAGAGGCAAGGCAATGGTCAGCAGTGATCAGTCAGAGTGAGAGAGAGAGGCAGATGCAAGGGTAGTTCTCAAGGTAGCACCAAAAAGACTTACTGACGGACGAGATATGGATAGCTGGATTGAAGAAAAGAGGAATCAATCAATAACTCAATCAATGTATTGCTTCTCAGCTCCAGATTTTCCCTTCATTGTCTGCTCTGTGCAAATGAAGATGGACCCTTTAAATATTTTTTCCTTTGCCAGATGCTATGATGTTAAGCTTTGCCTGCAGAGGCACTGGAAAGGCACCGCATGAGGATCGGGCTCTTCTTCCTGGTTCCTCTGTGCTCCTCTTGGCAGGATAAATAGAGTATCAAGGATAAACACAACATCAGCATTTCTGGTGTCCTACAGAGGCCTGGCCAACTTCTTTAAGATCTTTTCTAATTTGAGACAACTGGAAAGATAGTTGGTCTCAGCTTGTAAAAGCTATAAGCTTTCATGTTTTCATAATTATTTTTCTTACATATAAAAGGATTTGGGCACTTTGTTGTTCATCCTCATTCAAACGCTAATACCACAGTGCTTTGAGTATGATAATTTTAGAATCTGTTTTACTACACTGTAAAGCAAAGACCACCTCACTATTCTCTAAGTTTACTTGGCTAGTCTAAAAAATTTATTCTTCCATATGAACACACATCATTTAACCTAATTCCCCACCCCTAAAAGAATTCCCCATTGGAGTTGTAATTAATTTCCATTAAATTTATATATATTTAGTCTTCCCATTCAGGAACATGGTTTGTATTTCCATTTTTTTCTCGATCATCCTTAATAGTTTATAATTTTCTTCATACAGATCCTGTACCTTCCTTGTGATACTTACCATTAAGTATTTTACAATCTTTTAACACTATTTTATATGAAGTATTTTTCTCCTCGCCAAAGCAGTTCATCCCATGCTTCCCCGGTCAACATCCCAATGACACCCAAGAATCCTTTTAGTTCCCACTCACCCCCACACCACCCCGTGCCATGAGGTCCGAGTTTTGCTGGAATCAGAGTATTTCACTCAGACGACAAGGTTTCCTCTTGCAATATGTCTCTTCTATTTCAAGGACCCTTACTTAGCATTTATATTACACTTCCTTGTCACTTTCAATATGCCACATACTATACATAATATAATGAATGGTATAGAATACATATATTTCAAAATGCATTGTCCAGCACTGTTCTGTCTCCTCCTCCCGCCGTGGGAGGAATGTTTGATTAGAGTATTTTGCTCAAATTGGAGTCTATGGGTGATATAATCTGAATCCTTGCACACCCACATAGAGCCTTCTTTTCCCTTAAAGGTGAATAATACCCAAATTGCATATAAGATCCTTGGAGTGCAGTCATTTTTCTCTAGTCTGCTTCTTACACCATCACTATAGTGTTGCAAATGAGAAGAGTCTGTTTTGTCATTATAGTTTTAACTTTTTCTTTTGTATCTTTATCCTCTTTTGAATCTAACTTTTCCTTTTCTTTTGCATCTTTTTTTTTTCCTGTCTTTTTAGGGCCACACCCACGGCATATGGAAGTTACCAGGCTAGGGGTCGAATCAGAGCATAGCTGCCAGCCTACACTACAGCCACCACAGCACCACAAGATCCGACCCCTGTCTGCGACCTACACCCCAGCTCACAGAAACGCCGGATCCTTAACCCACTGAGTGAGGCCAGGGATAGAACCCATGTCCTCAGGGACACTAGTCAGGTTTGTTACCACTGAGCCATGATGGGAAATCCTCTTTACATCTTTATCTTTCTATCAAGGAGCTTGTGGGATTTTTTTTCCTTTATCACTGAATTCAGGAATTTTATCAGAACATGCCTAGCTTTGTGACTTTTCTCATCAATCTTGCCTGGAACCCAGTGAACTCATTCAATCTGCAATTTTTGTTCGACTCAGGGAAATTTTTTCTATTACTTATTTCTCCTTCTAAAATTATTATTATTTGCATTTTTGGTTTCCTGGATCTATCCTGCAAGCCCAACTTTCATGAGTTTCCATTCCAACTCTTGGTATTTTTGTTCTGAGCTTTGAAACTGTTATTTTACTTGAACTGAGTTTAAAAAAAGAGAGGACAAAAGAGATGTGCTCAAGCTGCCATTTTCCCAGAATCATTTCATAGAGGGATGTTTAAAGGCTATCTTATCACCCAAATAGGAGGGGAAAATGTCTTTAAGTGCTCAAGAGACAATTACTTAAAATTAATATTTTAAAATTAAATTTAAAACCCAAATAGCTATTTGTTAGAAATTACTGGATTGAAAGCTCCTTGAAAGCAGATATCTGCCTTCTATGCATCTCTCACCCTCTCAACAGATCTCGTTAATAAATGTGCTCAATACATCTTTATTGATATATTGATATACTGAGCATCTTACATGTTCCAAAAGGTTGAAACCTTGTCCCTATACCCAGAAAATCTAAAGTCTAACAAGGAGGCAAAATAACATAAATGAAACAAAGAAATAGCCAATCAGTTAAGTGTTAACGGTTACTGAATACAATAGCCTAAAAATAGAAGAGATTAATAAGGACTAAAGTAGTCAGTTGGTTTCATGACAAAAAAGGACATCAACCAGGGCATGAAACAGGGGTAAATTTTAGTAGGAGAAAAGAAAATAATCACTGCAAAGGCACAGAGATGGGAATGAGCAAGTCAGGGAAAAGGGTGAGGAAACCAGTCTGTGAAGAAGAGTCTGTCAGCTTACTAGTACGGAAGAAGAATAGACAGGGCAGTTGATGGTGGAGTTCAGATTCATTCACTTGTCAGATAAGTACGGAAAAGCACTTATGCTGAAGGATGCTGCATGCCAGCCTCAAGCAGCTTAAAAAAATACTAAAAAAAAAAAAAATCAAGCAGCTTACAAAGAGATGAGGATATTTATGCAAATGATCATTTTATAACCTTAAGATCATTGGAAAAATAGCTATAATATAGGAGTTACATTAGAGACTAGAGCTCAGAGAACCGACAAATGAGGAAGTTGTCTTTTTTGAAACAAGAAATGCATCTTCCAGGACTTCCCTTTGTCTCCTTGAAGAAAAAAGTAAGCAAAGAACCATGGGAAGAAAACTCATACCAATGCTTCTGTTAACATGTTCAATTCAAAAATGAAAGTTTGGGAGTTCCCGTCATGGCAATGTCACAACGGAAACGAATCCAACTAGTATCCATGAGGATGCGGATTCGATCCCTGGCTTCACTCAGTGGGTTGGAGATCCAACATTGCTGTGAGCTGTAGTGTAGGTTGCAAACTCAGCTTGTGTTGCTGTGGCTGTGGTGTAGGCTGATTCAACCCATAGCCTGGGCACTTCCATATGCTGAAGATGTAGCCGTAAAAAGACGTGACTAAAGAAAGAAAGATTGATTCTCCAAACAAGAAAGGAAATCCAATAAACTAAGAATGACAACTCTTTACAATTTTAAGGAAAAAAAAAAAAACTGTAACTATGTATGGTGATGAATGTTAATGAAATTTATTGAGGTGATAATTTCCCAATGTACAGAAATATCAAGTGATTATGTTGTATACCTGAAACTAACGAAATGCTGTATGTCAAGTACACCTCAATTTAAAAAAAAAAAAAAAAGAAAAAAAAACTGAAGACAGCCTTCTTGCTTCTGTCACAGATTTCTTAAACAAGAAATTATCAGAAACTTCTTCTAACGATTCCTGCTGGGTTTGTTTTTTATAAAGGAGATTCAGTGACAAGACTGGCCAGCCCTGTAATGCATTTCATGCCTGACCTGAGTTAAAAGCCACAAGTTCCAATCTATGAATAAATTGAGACATCATAACCCAAGGTCCTTAAAAAGAAAAAAATCCTATAGCTACTTTAATCCCTAAAAGCGAAAGTCCTCTGAAAAGAAAGGGATAACAGAGCACTATTCCTTCACAAAAAAAGACATAACTCCAAGAAAAATCAATTAAAGTACATGTCATTTACAGAAATATCTACATTAAACATTAGTTTTTATAATGAACATTAAATAGCCTAAGGAAAAAAACGAAACATTAAAACCTTTTTCTGAACCAGAATATAACTATTAATACTCTATCTGCAGTCCAGAAGCTCAATTCCAGAGCACACCGACCACCTTTCAAAGATACCAGAGACCTGTGGATTTTCATTTAGGGCTGTGCTGTGCAGCATATTTCCTTCTGGATTCCCCCTTTTCAGTTTCTCATCATCCCCACCTCAATTCAAGGAAGAAAAATTAATTTCACATCAAAATATACGTACAGGAGTTCCCATCGTGACTCAGAGGTTAGTGAACCCAACTAGCATCCATGAGGACACGGGTTTGATTACTGGCCTCGCTCAGTGTGTTAAGGATCCAGCTTTGCCGTGAACTGTGGTATGGGTTGCAGATGCAGCTCGGAACCCGCGTTGCTGTGGCTGTGGCACAGGCCAGCAGCTGCAGCTCCCATTCAACCCCTAGCCTAGGAACCTCCATATGCCACGGGTGCGGCCCTAAAAAGACAAAAAGACCAAAAAAAAAAAAAAGAAAGTACATAAAATTATCCTGTACTTCAGAGATACACAGTCTTATAGGATTTTACCCAATATTGTTTTTTGTTCTTCTAAGAAATAAAGAAGTCACAACTTGCCAGAAGTTAGGCTGACACAAAGGAAACCATTCAAATACATTTCAGAGTCTAAGCCCGGGGTTCTGGCAATGCAAGGCCAGAAATAACCTCAGCCCTACTCCTATCTAATTCTCTTAGGAGAAACAAGATGGAACATTCCCATTCTATTCTCTCCAGGAAGCCCTACCTCCACAACTCCAAAGACAGAAGCTGTATCCTAAGAAACGTGCCAACAGTTAAGATGGGGAAAAAAAAAAAAATTGCTGCAATTGCTTGAGATGTGATTTAGGGAGACGGAGACAGATGGCAGCATGGAAACACCATGGGGCTTGGAGCCAAGCCGACTTGGGTCCCAACCCCAGCACACTGTACTTTCAGGCTTCACGTTCCTTAACAAGTCTCTACAGAATGGAAACGACACACCTATCTTTAGGAGCTGTGAGGATTAGAAGCGCATCGGAAGACCTATCCAAGGTCACAGAGCAAGCAGAAGAAACAGGACAGGAACCCAGTTCTAAATGACTCAAGTTGAGTGTTCTCTCCCCTTTGCCATTTCTTTCAGACGTTTCTGTTTCTGGCAGGGAGAAAGGGAAAGATCAGGTCATGGGTAACAACAGGCGGGAGAGGCACACCCTGCCTTCCACTGAAGGCCCAGGTGCTTTCTGCCAGCTCAGTACCCTCCTCATCAAGATAATAGGAGCTATTTATTCAGCACCTACTTACCGGCCAGGCAGGATATATAAAGTGCTAAGCACAGGGCTTGTTACATAATAAAGAACTCAAAAATTGATGGCTACTTATACAGAGATCTTCACTTCTTCAGAAAGCTTAGGAAAGGCTGGCTTCTTGCAGGAAATTGAGTGGAACAGAAGTTAACCAGGCAGAAAAAGGGGAAGGAAGAACAATGCAGAGTGGGCATTTCTCAGAGAAAGGCAGTGTGTACAAAGGTGTGGAAGTGAAAAAGCACTGTGTATTCAGCAGAGTACAAGTCATTCAGCACAGCTAAGGAGGAGAGCAAAAACCTGGAAGGCACAGGAAGTGGGACTAAAAAGGCAGGCAGGGCTTGATATACAAAGGACGTTTGGATTTTACCCTGTGGATAAGGAAAGCCAACGAAAAATTTTAAATGGGGAAAAGGACTCAATTAGATCAGTGTTTCAGAACGATCATTCCATCAGAGACTAGAGAAGGATGAACTGGAGGGAGAAGAGACTGAAGGCAGGTGGACAAGTTAGACTACTGCAGTAGTCTTAGCAAAAGACAGTAAGAACCTGAACAAAGACTGAAACAACGTGAATGGAAAGGAGGAAGTCGAAACAACAGGACTGAGTGACCCTCTTAGAGGTGGACATTCTGAAGCAGGGAGTATTTCTGGAACAGGCTGAAACAAGGAGTATGGTTTTGGACATACTAAGTTATAGCTGTCTGGGGGCGGGAAATCAATGGGACGTGGAGCAGAGAGGAGTCAGGGCCAGAGACACAGGCTAGGGAGCCATCACCTCCCAGCCATGATAGCTGAAGCCCTGAGCACAGATGAGATTATTCAGCAAGTGTATGTGAAATGAGGTGAAGGCTAATGACAGGTATCAGGAACACCCACACCAGGAGGAAGAGAGAGAAAAAGAAGGAACAGTTAGGGAGCTAGAAGGAAATGACACCATAGAAGCTAAAAAGGGAGGGAGTTTGATAAAGATAACGGTACATGGTGTCCAATGTTGCAGAGAAAGATGCTGTATATACAGTGGGCACTTTTCAGTCTGAAATCAGAACTCACTGGTGGCCTCGGAGACAGTTGTTTTTCAAGGGCTTGATGGGGCGGAAGCAATGGACTGAGGAGTGAGCAAAGGTAGGAAAGAAGACAAAGGAAACTTAGGCTCTACTTTCTAGGATCTATGAGAGGAAGAGAACGAGAGCACACAAGAACAAACAGATTCTAATACAAGATCAGTGTTTCAGAATGGGAAGACACTTTTCTTATGATGGGAGGAGCTTCCGTATATTTATAGGCTGAAGGGAAGGAGCCAAGTGTTAAGTGAGAGGTTAAAGATGAGAGGAAAAGACAAAAGACTACAAATGAATAGATCAATCAATGAAGTAAGATCCCAAGATCCCAGAAGAGAAGGGATGGGGCTGAGATCAGAGTCAGGAGGAAGGTAGTTCTTCCTCTGAGAAAAGAAGGAAAGGGGCTAAGAGTGGGAACAGACAGAGAAACGTTTGTGGGTGTAGAAGAGGAGGAAGCACAGGGAGTTTGGCTTTCTGTAAAAGCCAGTAAGAATGAAAAGCAGTAATATGTAGTCGGGGTTCTTAACTTTGCGTCACAGACCTTTTTAGGAAACTGATGAAAGCTGGAGACTCTGCTCTCCAAAAAGGCACATGAGCAGTCAAAATTCTGCACACAATTTCACAGAGTCTCCAGGTCCACTGAAACCAGCCCAGGTGTCCAAAGATTCTGTCAGCTGTGATGCTATGAAATTCCACAGAAATGGTCCTTCAGAAGACATTTTGTTCACAGAAGAGCATCCCCAGAAGAAAGTAACTTATTCATCATAAAAACAGTTCCCACTGTGGCTCAGCGGGTTAAGAATTCGACTAGTATCCATAAGGATGCGGGGTCGATCCCTTGCCTCATTCAGTGGGTGAAGGAGCTGGCGTTGCTGTGAGCTGTGGGTGAGCTGTGGTGTAGATCGCAGACGCGGCTTGGACCCTGCGCTGCTGTGGCTGTGCTGTAGGCTGACAGCTATAGGCCCAATTCAACCCCTATCCTAGAAACTTCTATATACCTGCCACAGGTGCAGCCCTAAAAAGAAAAAAACAAAGAGACAAACTATTTGATGTGCACAAAAGAACTAAGACACTAGGGATAAAGGATACAGGAGACCGTTCCTGCCTTGGAAAACAAAACTTGGAACTTAGAGACAATGAATGACAAGAGTCTTGGATTTAGCAACAGCTTTAACTAAAAGTAGTATTTTTAAAAAAAAAAAATTTGGGGAGTTCTCATTGTGGCACAACGGAAACAAATCCAACTAGTAACCATAAGGTTGCAGGTTCCATCCTTGGCCTTGCTCAGTGGGTTAAGGATTTGGCACTACTGTGAGCTATGGTGTAGGTCACAGACACGGCTCAGATCCCATGTTGCTGTGGCTGTGGCACAGGCCAGCAGCTAAAGCTCTGACTCGACCCCTAGCCTGGGAAATCTCCATATGCCTTGGGTGCGGCCGTAAAAAAAGCAACAACAACAACAAAATTTTTGGTCATGCCTGCAGCATGCAGAAGTTCCTGGGCCAGGAATCAAACCTGTGCCACAGCAGCGACCCAAGCCACAGCAATAACAATGCCAGATCCTTAATCCACTGAGCCACCATGGAACTCCAAAAGGAGTATTTTTAAAAGAAAAAAGAACAATTTAGAGCTGACCTTTAAGTCTAAAGATGGAGGACTGAACAAGGCTGGTGATAAATGCAACTCCAAGGAAAAGTGGCTGCAAGAAAACTTTTGTGAGTTCCCACTGTGGCTCAGCGGTAATGAACCCTACTAGTATCCATGAGGACACAGGTTCTATCCTGGTCTTGCTCATTAGATCCAGTTGCCATGAGCTGTGGTATAAGCTGCAAACGCGGCTTGGATCCCAGCATTGCTGTGGCTGTGGTGAAGGCCAGGGGCCACAGCTTCGATTAGACCCTTAGCCTGGGAACTTCCACATGCCATGGGTGTGGCCCTAAAAAGACCAAAAAAAAATAGAAAAAGAAAAAAGAAAACTTTGAAGGAGGAACCAAAAGAATCTGTTAAGAAGGACAAAGAGAAAAAGGAAGAGCCAAAAACCATTTGGAAATTGAGCATCCACATGTGCCTTTTCACAGCCTGGAGACGCATGAGTCTAAGAAACCATGCCTACATTTCAGAGCCCTGCACAGAAACATACAGACTTGGAAATATACCCATGCCAGATGTCGGAGTGAAACAGACCAGCTACTCTTTTCTGCTCCAGTCAACTGCCTGCACTGACCCAACATGTGTTGAACTAGGGTAGAGGGTGACGACAGGAGCAAATGATGGTGGAGTGAAGTCTTACGAAAAAAATTACACAAATTGATTCCATTCATCACTTCACATATAACCATGTTCTGCTAAGCAACACAAGATATTAAAAACAGCCAAGTCACTATGCATCCCTTCACTATCAGAAACAATAAAGATTACACGTACCAAGCACTTACAGCACGCACACCCCACACCCCGCTGTTCTACGATCTCATTTCAAACCTTCCTCCAACTCTAATGAGGTTGTCGTTCCTTTTTTAAGAACTGAAGAAACTAAAACCAGGAAGGTCAGGCAGTCTTTTCAAGGTCACAGGGCTAAGTGACAGGCCAGGATTTGGACCCAGGCCCACCAGATGCCAAAACTCATTCTCCTCAAATGATCACACAACCCAGCCTCATGCCAAAATCAAATCCCCAAGACAGAGACTTTATGTTTCAATTCAAATCAAACTGAAGTGACCAAAAATTTACTGCACTTCCTAAAACAGTAACAAAATCGTTGAGAAGCTGTTTAAAGGAGTTTAAAGACTGATCTCTGTAGGAGCTTACACTCAGGTGAAATGAAAAACAATATAATGGGAAAATAATGACTAAATAATTAGAAAATCTATGATTGACAAAAATGATATAAACTGTAAATGCTATAAGGTTTGATGCAAGAGAGCTCACAGAGGTCGGGGCAGGTTTAGGAAAAAAAAGGGAGAACTTCAACTGAGCTCTGAAAGAATGGTGAGAAATGGAGCAGACCAGCAAGATGGAGGGTTTCAAAGAACATTCCTGATTAATTATGAGAGAGGACCATGAAGAACTATAATCATTATGATACAAATACACACGAAGGCCGTTTTTTCCAGCCCATCATCTGACCTTTCAATCCCGAGGCGCTAATCCTCACACAGGCTGGGAAAGACAGCAGCCACCAAAGGCTGAGCTGCGAGTGAAGAGTTAGAGATTTCTCTCATCCACAGATCCGGCTCAATGCTAAGGGACTGTCAAACAAGATTAATTTTTCAAAACGCACACCAGAACTAGGGTGTCTAAACAAGTGCCATCCTTTACAGTAAAGTGAATCATTCTTCCAACAAATCTGTCTGGAACTGCCCTCAAAACCAATTTACCATCATTCTAATTTTTTGACAGTCACAACTAAAATACATTCATAATCACTCTAGTTTTTTCATTCACAACTGGTGTGAATCAACCGGCTTTTCTCTACTTGCCTCCAAGTAAGTCATAAAATGCAACTCTACACTGAAAGAATTAAAATTTGCCGCCATAAAAAAAAAAAAAAAAAAGGAGTTCCCGTTGTGGCACAGTGGTTAATGAATCCGACTAGGAACCATGAGGTTGCAGGTTCAGTCCCTGCCCTTGCTCAGTGGGTTAACGATCCGGCAGATCCAGTGTTGCCGTGAGCTGTGGTGTAGGTTGCAGACGCGGCTCGGATCCCGGGTTGCTGTGGCTCTGGCGTAGGCCGGTGGCTACAGCTCCGATTCGACCCCTAGCCTGGGAACCTCCATATGCCGCGGGAGCGGCCCAAGAAATAGCAAAAAGACAAAAAAAAAAAAAAGAAATTTGCCGCCATGAGGATTTTCAAAGGGATGTGCCACAGGCTCTGACAGCAAGCAGCTCCTAAAGAGGAGGTCCAACATAAGACAAGCACAGCCCACCAAAACATGGACATGCACATTTCAAAAGGCAGATCACTTAGATGATGCCCCATTCGGGTTACGCGAAAACCCCACATTCTGCTTTCCTTGATGCTCCTGACATCAGGTATGATGACTATTTAGATGTCATTTTCAGATAAAGGTGTTTCTTATGAACTCACAGCTATGCTATATATACTGTGGGGGAAGTGGCCACTCTCCCATTTTAAGTAAATCGAGAAGGATTTACCAATTTTCTGATGGCTTAATTCCAGCCGCCCTTTGGAGACTGAATTAACAATCTCAAACCAGCATCTCTCTCTTTTCCTCTTCAACTCCCCCACCTCTGCCCAACTCCTCCAGGAAGCACCTCAACTCCTGGGAAGGAGGCCTCTCTTACACCTCCACCTTCAAGCTGGACCTGTACCACGCTCTGAGGACTGCTGGGGTGAAATGTGACGAAATGACAGGAGAACGGGAGAATGGGACTGTGTTTGTTGCGTTTGTGCCCAGAGAAGCATTCAAATAAGAAAAGGGAGGCTCCCTTCCTGTAAGTGTTATTTTATCTTAAATACCTTCCCAGTTGTCATCTGGGCACTGTTTTCAGACACCAGAAGACTTGCAGTCCTTCCAATATGCCACCGGAATATGGGATTTACGGCCTTCTTCCCGTCACACTTAGGACTGAACTGCATGAGCTAAGTCACAGCTCTTTCTATCAGCCATACAAGCCAGTCTTGTATTTATAGTTCTCTGCCGTTTCTTTTTCACAACGACGGAGCAGATAGCTTCCTCTTTTCTTAGAAGGCAGCTCTGCACAGAACTCTGTACTGGGCTGTTTTGTTGGTATTGTTAAGTGATTTCCCTATCAGACTCAGAGCTCCCTGACAGCAAACACGGTAGCCTGCTCACCTCTGTATCCCCAGCACAGGGCAGACAGAAAATAAATGTCAGCCGAATCAACTAAGGAAACAACAGATTCAAAAGCGGTTTCAGAGAGTCAGCGGGACTCTTTTTTGTTTTTTTAATTTTTTGCCCCTGCCTGCAGCAGGTGAGAGTTCCTAGGCTAGGGATCGGAACCCTTGCCACAGCAGCAACCCAAGCCCCTGCAGTAACAACACTGGGTCCTTAACCCACTGAGCCACCAGGGAACTCTTTAACAGGGCTCTTTGGAATTGTGGCATACAACTGTTTAGTAGTATTTCCTTAGAGTAAAAATTAGAGTTAACAGCTTGTGCAATAAGAGTAAAGATATTTAAATCATTTGATGGAGTTCCCGTTGCAGCTCTGTGGTTAACGAATCCGACTAGGAACTATGAGGTCGTGGGTTCGATCCCTGGCCTTGCTCAGTGGGTTAAGGATCCGGCATTGCCGTGAGCTGTGGTGTGGGTTGCAGACGAGGCTCGGATTCCGCATTGCTGTGCTGTGGCATAGGCTGGCAGCTACAGCTCTGATTAGACCCCTAGCCTGGGAAACTCCATATGCCACAGGAAGCAGCCCTAGAAAAGGCAGAAAGACAAAAAAAATTTTAAAAATAAAAAAAATAATGGCACTTATTAGTGAGTAACTTTAGAGAAAAAGCCTTTCTAAGTTTTCCCTTCTGTTAAATCAAAAAAAGGGAGTTCCCAATGTGGCTCAGCGATAATGAACCCCACTAGTATCCATGAGGACTCAGGTTTGATCTCTGGCCCTGCTCAGTGGGTTAGGGAGGTTAGGGATCCGTCATTGCCAGGAAGTGTAGTGTAGGTCACAGACATGGCTTGGATCTGGCGTTGCTGTGGCTGTGCCTGCCATAGACCAGCAGCTGCAGCTCCATTTGGACCCCTAGCCTGGGAACTTCCATATGCCACAGGTTCAGCTCTAAAAAGAAAAAAAAAAAAGAAAAAAAATGGAAGAACTGTTAATATCTATTCTACCTAATCACAAAAGTTTAGTGACGCTCAAATGACATAATGTACAAGGTCATGACACAAATAAGATGTATTATCAGACACATGTAAACAAATTCTCATCAACAGTGTTATTTTATAGGCATACACTTGACTAAAACATATGGCTAAAGTTCAGACAGCAGAGACTATTGTCAAACATATAATAAATACAATAATAATAAAATAATACATGTGCATCCTGAAAGAAATTTCAATCATGGGAATACTTGTAGAAACCTCCTATCTATCCAACTTGTCTATAGAGAAGCTGATGATTATGCATCCATTCAATTTTAAATGATTCTCCAGACAGGGTCAGGCTGTTCTTTTTGGTGCGAGAGCAGAAGGCTTTAAGCACCAAGTCCACGGTGACCTGCCCGAAGCATCAGCCACAGCACTGGGCTCTGCAAGGCGCTCTGCGGCAAACAGCCCAGGGAGGCACAGTCTGCGTTCCAGCACAGGGCTGGCTCATCTGTGACCAAAACCTGCAGCTGAAAATACGGGCATGCACGAAGAAAATTCTTTAACAGCACGCAGCTCGGATGATCACTATAATTAGGTCCAACTACAGCCTAAAGCTTAAAAAAAATGAATAAAATCGAGGAATGGGTGCACCAGAACCAGCAACACACAATAAACATACAGTTAAAAGCATCTTTTTTTTTTTTCTCCAGAAGAAAAAAAGTACTTTGCTCAGAGCAGTAACTGTGGAGGAAATGTAAAACAAAAGTTCCTTCATAATACGCCACAGACAAACAATATGCTATAGATGGGGGGGGGTGTTGGGTTGTTTTGACTTCGCTTGAATTCCTAAAAACCGTTTACCTACTTCTCCAGTCAACCATCCTCTGTACCTCAAACAAGAGAGAAAGACAGATGGCTAAGATGCTGACACTGCAGGCCCAAGGGGTTTGTTTGTTTGTTTGTTTTTTTGCCAGTTTCCGATCGCTAAAAGAGATAAACTGCAGAATAATGCAGTTATAAATCTTTAAGAAACCAACTCGAACTAAGTCTCAGGCCAAACCGAAACAATCCTGCATCAGAAAACAAATCGCGCACTTGTCCTTAAAAAAATGCTGAAGGCTTGGCATCCCAGTTTGTAGGAGTTTCACACCTTCCTGAAGGAGAGAAAGGTGAGCTAATCGGTGTGAGCCCTAGAAACAGTTCCTCGGAATCATCTCTAGGAACACCCAGTAAAGTAAACACAAATCAGCTGGAAGCAGAGAGACCAAGAATAAGGAGCTTCCAGGGTTTCCCTCTCCATGTAAAAGCAATCAACTCCTATTTTTAATCTCGTCTGACGCAAACTTCCAGCCAAACTTCTCTGGCTCATCAAAGATAGGCTGATTTGTTACTATAAACTAACTGGTTTAAAAGTCCGATTTGAATAAGAGCCATCACAGATTGAATGACCATGCTTCAGTTTAGAGAAATGAGGTAATTTGAGAGACAGAACCAAGATGGCAATGCCCTGAACACTTCACAGAAACAAACTCATCCACCACCGCAACTGTTTCTGGGGTCTGGCCCAAGAAGAACTTCCCAACTGATTAATTGAAAAATAACACGTTGATTATTAAGTGCAAATGAAAACAGCACCTCCCTATACATTGGGAAAACCTAACAGGGTTATTACAAATAATTATTTCCCTCCATGCCCAACTGGTTTTATAACACTCCAATCTACTTCTGGCTTTTCCCAGCAAAGGACTGGGGGGTGGGAGAGAGAATGCCCTGATAAGTAAACAAAAAGTCAGAACTCTCCTGGGAACTTGTCACATTCTTCTTTTCCAATCAGCAATGTTTAATCCACTTGAAAAACGCTTGTGAAGAGGGCTTTTGGCAAAGAACTCAGTAAGAATATGCAGCTCTGGGGACGCTACCACAGGGCTGACATCAAGCTTGGAGGAAAATGCTGCTTTTGTCTCAGAGGCAGCCTGTGATAAAAACAGGAACTTTATGGAGAACTGATCACAACTGCACAAGAAGCCTGATCACATGCCCACAACAGAGCAACGTTTCTCTCGTTGCCGTCCAGGGACTTCTCCAAGAATAGTGGCTCGATTTATTCCATTCTTTAATTCTCAAAACCAATCCAAGCCTCCTGGTAACAATCCATTGTCAAAAGAAAGCCGGTGCCGGTCAGGATTTGCATGTAACCGGGAGCCACCTCTCTCCTCTCTTCAAAGACTCCAAAAGGTGGATCAGATGCGGAAAATTCAGTCCGAATACAGGCAAGCAGGAAAAAATCTTTATGACAAAGGTGGTCTAAAAGCAGCCCCGGTGTCTCTCTCTGGGTTAAGGCCACAGCTTCTGGCCTCCCTAGGACCCTCAACGGCCCACCCTGCTTCCACCTCACTCCTGTCACGGGGGAGGCATCTCGCATTGTTAAAGAAGGAAGAAGAAATGCTGCGGATTTCCCCTGTGTCTTTCTCATTTGCTGAAGGGGGGAAGGGGAGCTGAAACGGGCGTGGGGCCCTCCCCTCGAAAAGGCGAGAGGAGGACTGGAGAAGGCTGTCAGCCACCCTGCTGGTGGCCTCACTCCCACCCCGCCCCCACCGTGCCCCGACGCCCCGGCAGGAGCGGGAGGGCTCAGCTTTGTCTCGGGTTTTGGGGGGCAGGGAGCGCAGCAGCAGCCCGGGCCGGGGAAGGACCTCTCCCCCCAAGCCCCTCCTCACCCCCGCCCAGGGAACACAATGAACTACGCGGAAATCCACTGCCCAGGGTGGGAGCGGAGAGAAGCGACCCCTCAGAGCCCGGGCCAGATTTCCGGAACCCTCCTCCCCTCCGCCCGCGCCACCACCAGGGCGCGCGGCGGGGACCTGGTCTCCCCTTCCAGCGATCCGCAGCGGCGCCCGGGCGCCTGCCCGACCCCCCGACCGCCCAACCCGACCCCCGGCCCGGCTCCCCACCCCCGGCCCGGCTCCTACCCTCCGAGAGCTCCAGCTCCAGCTCCGCCAGCTGCGCCCGCACTTCGGGCGGCAGTGCTGCCACCGCAGCCGGCGCCGGCTCCAGGCCTCGCTCCGCCATCCCGGCTCTGCCAGCCACACTCCGGAAGACAAGCGAGCGGGCCGAAGGAGGGACGGACTGACGCGGGCCCACACCCCGGCTACAGGATCCGGCTCCGGCCGCCGAGCGCCGCCAGCGCCGCCGCTGCCGCCGCCGCCATGAGCGAGGGTCACGTGAGCGCGACGGCCCCGCCCCCGGGCCGAGGACTCTCCGCCTCCGCAGCCCAGTCATGCTGAGGACCCGCGGGCTGACGGCGCCCTCTACTGGGGGACTTCTGAAACGACGCGTCTAAACCCGCCCCCCAGATTTCTCCCAGGCGAAATGGGCTCACCGTGTTGATGTCGATGTGAACAAGTAGTGTTTACCTTTTACAGACTCTCAAGCAAGGCGTTTTCAGGGGCCCTAGGTCTTGCTTTTTCAAGTTATCCTCACTTAGTAGTGCATGCCGTTGTCTCGTCCCTTCCTCCGTTCCCCCCATTGACACCTGACCCTTTATAAGGACTTGAATGCAGGCCAGTTCTTTCACTGGGGCTTCCCCATCCCATTTACCCTGAGCTCCTTGTTTCTATTTCAGTTCTAGCATTTAAGGCAAAGGAGGGAGAATCCGCCTCCTCCCGCCTAGACTTCTAATCACTTGCGAGAGGAAAACTTTTTCTTTCTGTTATTATCCAACTGGGCGTATGACTTAATAAGTGTTCTAAAAGTATTAATATTTTAATTCAATGTAAGGATCCAGACACCTGTGTGTTTTCACCAGGAGCTACTGGCACAGATGCCTTAAATTGTCATCCATAGTCTTTCTTTAATAGTATTGAACTTTTTTTCAATGCCAAAACTCCCCTGCACAATTTGAGGGAATTCCAGTGTTTTCCCTTCCCTTCCTTGTGGATTCAAAACTGATCCTCTGAGAGTAAGACCTCAGCATCTATTCTCTAGTAGTTTCCAGACAGAATTATATCATTCATAGGCTGAAAAAGGAAAAAAAAAATTAAGTCGAGAAAAGAATTTCAGGTCGAAAAAAAGGAATGTGACATCATGGCTGATTAAAAAGTAGGCTGGGGAGTTCCAGTTGTGGCTTAGTGGTTAATGAATCCGACTAGGAACCATGAGGTTGCAGGTTCGATCCCTGATCTTGCTCAGTGGGTTAAGGATCCGGCGTGGCCACAAGCTGTGGTGTAGGTCTCAGACACGGCTCCGACCCTGAGTTGCTGTGGCTGTGGTGTAGGCTGGCGGCTACAGCTCCGATTCAACCCCTAGCCTGGGAACCTCCAGATGCTGTGGGAGCAGCCCAAGAAATGGCAAAAAGACAAAAATAAATAAATAAATAATAAAAAGTAGGCTGAAGTTTCCTTTTAACTGCAGCAATGTAAGGAGAATCTGTGGAATATATGTGTATGTCCGCTGGTTTACATGAGGACTCTAGCAATTTTTTTTTTTTTTTGTCTTTTTGCCATTTCTTGGGCCGCTCCCACGGCATATGGAGGTTCCCAGGCTAAGGGTCTAACCAGAGCTGTAGCTGCCAGCCTATGCCAGAGCCACACAGCAACGCCAGATCCGAGCTGCATCTGTGACCTACATCACAGCTCACGGAAACACCGGATCGTTAACCCACTGAGCAAGGGCAGGGATTGAACCCTCAACCTCATGGTTCCTAGTCGGATTCGTTAACCATTGCGCCACGACGGGAACTCCAGCAATTTTTCAATGGTTGACATTCCTCTCATCAAAAAGCAAGGGCTATGTCCCCTCCCCTGAATCTGAATGGACTTCTGACTGCCTTGACCAATAGAGTATGGGACAAATGATACCACGTGACTTCTGAGGTTAAGTCCTAGAAAGGCACACAGCTTCTCCTGGTTCTCTTGGTTCTTCCTCTACAGAGACCCCGTTTCAGGACCCTCCCTCCCAGGACACGCTCTCCGAGGACCCAGCAGCCATGCAGGGAGCCAGCCACATAGAAGGCCATGTTAGGTGCTCTGCTCAACTGCCCCAGCTAAGTCCAGCCTTTTAGCCATGTAGCCTAGGGTAGAGAACTTCCAGATGCTTCCAGCCCATGAATCTTTGTCTTTCCAGCTGAGGTCCCAAACAATGTGGAGCAAAGACAACTGGTCTCTGAGGTGCCCTTTCCAGATTCCTGTGAACATAGTAAAATGGGCATCCTTTCATGCCACTGTTGGGCGGGTTTGTTACACAGCAGTAGACTACTTACTACAAGCAGGGCCTTAGCAGGTTTCTTGTTTACCCTCTCAATGGCCCTTTCTGTATTTTTTAAAAATTTATTTATTTTATTTTTAGGGCCGCATGTGTGGAATATGGAAATTCCTGGGCTAGGGGTCGAGTTGGGGCTGTGGCTGCCAACCTACACTGTAGCTCACAGCATTGCCAGATGCTTAACTCACTGAGCGAGGCTGGAGACGGAACCCATGTCCTCATGGATACGAGTCAGGTTCGTTACTGCTGAGCCACAATGGGAACTCCCTCTCTGGTTTTTTCTCAGGACAGCATACCAACCCCTATTGAGGCTGAATATGCCAAATACTCACTTTTCCATCCTCCTTGGCAGGTGTGTGAGCCACTGAGGAAACTATGGAAGGGGAGCCGGCTGAGAAAGATTTTCCTCCCTGATGAGAGATGCACAAGGAGAAAATGTCCCTTCACTTCCTTCCTGTCCTTGGATGCTGTCCTGTCCAGGGTACCAGCAGTCACCTTGGCACTGTAAGGAGAGAGCTAAGAGAAGTGAAGAGACATCACCTAGAACCTGCCAGAATTGATCTGCTGAAATAGCAAACCCTGGAACCACCACCCATAGTGGACTTCTCCTTTCTGTTATATGAGAAAATAGGTTTAAACCTTTTTTTTTTTTTTTTTGGTTTCCTTGTCTTTCTTAGGTTAGGGCTGTTCCTGTGGCATATGGAGGTTCCCAGGCCAGGGGTCCAATCGGAGCTGTAGCCGCCGGCCTACACCACAGCCACAGCAACATGGGATTTGAGCTGCATCTGCGACCTACACCACAGCTCATGGCAACACTGGATCCCTAACCCACTGAGCAAGGCTAGGGATCGAACCCACGTCCTCATGAATGCTAGTCGGGTTCATTAACCGCTAAGCCAAGACAGGAACTCCTAGGTTTAAACCTTTTTGATTGGTTATTCTGCTATTTACAGTCCAAAGCTTCCCCTCTGGTACTGAATTTATTACCAAAAAAAAAAAAAAAAAAAGGTGTATTACAGGTGAGCAAAATGTGAAATGGCCAAGTGCAATGGCAAAATGTCTAATAGATTATTATAACACACACCACATATAGACTGGGATTGCTTTGTTAGGGGAAAAGACCAGAAAAATTCAGGATCCGTGGGGGATGGTGAGTTGACTACTTGATGTGGCCTTCAGTAAATTCATGCAAGAGATAAACAGTCTAAAGCTGTCCCAACTGAGGATGGGGGGAGGTTTGGCTTCAATAAGAAGTTTTTCAGGGTATAGTCAGTCCAGGTTGACAGGGATGACAGAGTGAAGCTTTGTTGGCTTGGGGAAGCCAACTTCTTCTCTGCCTAAATTAAAGCTAAAATAAACAGAAGCAAGAACATGAAAAAATTAACAGGTGGCAAAATTGAGAAGATTGGGGCTCTAGACCTCTGAAGGACCTCAGGACCTTTCATTAAACAGTCTGGGTCTGATAAAGGAGTAAATTTAACAATGAATACAACAAGCTTGGTTGGAAAGATTAGATAAGTGTGGGTTTCTTCCCCTGAGGTTTTTAGTTTCAAATTGTTTCAAGAAACACAACTTGGAGTTCCTGTTGTGGCTCAGGGGGTTAAGAACCAGATTAGTATCCATGAGGATGCAGGTTTGATCCCTGGCCTCACTCAGTGGGTTAAAGGATCTGGCATAGCCACAAGCTACAGCGTAGGTTGCTGTGGCTGTGGTGTAGGCCGGCAGCTGCAGCTGTGATTCGACCCATGGCCCAAGAACGTCCATATGCCATAGGTGTGGCCCTAAAAAAAGAAAAGAAACAGACCTTTTAGGAGTTCCCTGGTGGCCTAGTGGTTATGATTTGGTGTTGTCACTGCTGTGGCTCGGCTTTGATCCCTGCCTGGGAACTTCCACATGCCCTAGGCATAGCCAAAAAAAAAAAAAAAAAAAAAGAAAAAGGAACAGACCTTTAAACTTAAAGGGAAGAGGTTATTCGCTAAGTGTAAGTATAGGGACAAGATGTATGAGGCTGAAGTTCTCTCAGGCCTCTGACTGACTGTTGACTAACCAAAATAAAATATGAACCACATGTGCAATGTTAAATATATTGCAGTAGCTACATTAGAAGTAAAAAGAAATAGCGCATCTCAATTCAGACTGGCTGTATTTCCCTTCATGTCTCAGCGGTTAATGAGCCTGACTAGGAACGAACGCAGGTTCAATCCCTGGCCTCACTCAGTGGATTAAGGATCTGGCATAGCCACAAGCTACAGCGTAGGTTGCTGTGGCTGTGGTGTAGGCCGGCAGCTGTGGCTCCGATTCAACCCCTAGCCTGGGAACCTCCATATGGAGTGGGTGTGGCCCTAAAATGCCAAAATAAATAAATTAATTAATTAAAAAAGGCAGACTAGCTATATTTCAATTTTCAATAATTATGTCTGGCTAGTGGCTACTGCCTTGAACAGCACAGGTCTAGACGTGATCATTACCTGCTTTATTGGCACATGGAATTCACTAGATTGAATAGTCTGGAAGCCCACAAAGTTTCTGCAGCAGGTGTATTGCCAAACCTGGATTTAACTGCTTCTAGTTGTTCAACACTAAATCCATACCTAAACCCCCGACTCCTACCAACAACAACATAGCTGCCAAAACCCTGCAGCCCCCAAGAAAGACGTAGACCTAATGCCCATCCATAGCAGGTATACCAGTGAAGGACCTTGGATCAGCACGACACACCTAGGAATCAGAACCATAGGCCTGCAGACTAACAAACTTCCTCGATTCCCCAGGGTGAGCATCCTCACGAGTCCTGTCAGGCAGTACGGTAGACTGTTGGCAAAAATAGCTGCAATTGGAGTTCCCATCATGGCGCAGTGGTTAATGGATCTGACTAGGAACCATGAGTCTTGGGTTCAATCCATGTTCTGCCTCAGTGGGTTAAGGATCCGGCATTGCTGCGAGCTGTGGTATAGGTCGTAGACACAGCTTGTATCTCGCATTGCTGTGGTTGTGGTGTAGGCCGGCGGCTATAGCTCCGATGAGACCCCTAGCCTGGGAACCTCCATATGCTGCAGGTGCGGCCCTAGAAAAGACGAAAAGACCAAAAAAAAAAAAAAATGGCTGCAATAATGTTCACCCCACCCCCGGTACTCACTCCCTTCAGGTAGACCCCTCTTGTGCATTAGGCTTGATCATATGACTTGCTTGGACCCATGAGACCATAGTAAACAGGACACAGAAACTTGGAAAATGCTTGTGCATTGGAGTTTGCCCTCTCTCTTTCTTCTTTTGGAAACTCTGAAACCACTCCCTTGTGAGTGAGTTTGAGCTAAACTACTAGATAAGGAGAGCTATGGCCCACTCCTGGCAAAAGCCAACCAACTGCAAGGTATATGAGCAAGGCCACAGACTTCCAGTTGACCCCAGATCCACAAGTGAGCCTGCTGTGGCCAGCCCAAATGGCCAAGGCACATGAACAAAAAATGGTTGCCACTGTAAGCTGCTGGTCTCATTGGTTTGTTTCACAGCAAAAACTACGAAAAACAAGGTATGGTTTGTGCTCAGGAACAGTGTCTACTGCAGCTTTCCTTTTCTGAAGTAAAGCATTACACTTCAGGGTTTTTTGTCTTTTTAGGGCTGTACCTGCGGCATATGGAGGTTCCCAGGCTAGGGGTCTCATTGGAGCCATAGCCACAGGCCTACACCACAGCCATAGCCATGCCAGATCCTTAACCCACTGAGTGAGGCCAGGGATCAAACCTGCATCCTCATGGATGCTAGTCCAGTTCCTTACCACTGAGCCATGATGGGAAGTCCCGGTACTGACTCTTCCTTTCTGGCATTGTCTTCTGCAGTCATTCTCAAATGTTAGCATGGGTCAGAGTCTTGGAGAAAACTTATTAAAACACAAATTCGCGGGTCCAACCCAGAGTTTCTGATGTCATAGCTTTTGCCTGCGGTCCAATAATTTACATTTATAACAAGTTCTATGCTGACACTGTAGCTGCTGGTATAAGGGCCACACTTGGAGACACACTGGTCCCGGAAAACACCGGTCTATTGGATGTCTTGGAAACAGCTCACTTGTAACTCTAGGTCGCTGGTCCATGAGAAATCCTTTCAGACTTGAATGAGAAGATTGCATAGTCCCAGAGGCCCTGGACTTGGAGCTGGAGGAGATTGCTTCATGATATTGGGCTCGTCTCCCTTTGAGGGAGGGATGAGATTTTCTATAAATGAATTGTACACATTTTTAATTGTCCATAATGGAATAAAGGATTGCCACAATTGAGTGAGCTGTGGCAGAGGTTATGAGCTGTGTACCCAAATCTCGTCTCCTCTCCTTTCTCCTGCCCCACCTCGTAGACAGCTGTAGATGCGGCTCGGATCCGGCATTGCTGTGGCTATGACATAAGCCTGCAGCTATACCTCCAATTCAGTCTCTGGCCTGGGAACTTCCATATGCCATGGGTCCAGCCCTAAAAATGTAAAATAAAATAAAGTAAAATGAAATAAAATAAATCCCACCTACCCCCTTAGAAAATGGGGTAAAATGAAAATGCCAGATCCTCGGCCTTCCTTGGCACCAGGCATTGGCATAGGACCTGTTTCCAGCAAAGGAACCTGAACAGGGAAGACTAATGGGGAAGGAAGGAATTCGGGGAAAGATATTCCTCCCTGATTAGGGGAACATATCAGGAGAATCCTGAGAACTCTGCTAGACTCTTGGATAATTATACTCTCAAAGGACAGACACAATAGCAAGGCTGGTAAACAACAGCTCAGAACACCGGACAGCCACAGAGTCCTGAAGGTGGTGGCAAAAAGCAGCAGCCTAAAATGACTTGTGATTTATCTCCTAGGACTACCCAAAAATTGGATGAAGAATGGGGGAAGGATCTTATCAGGGAGTCTCTCACCTGTAGGCAGAAGCAACAAAGTATTTGCACTCGTGTTAACAGGTTCTCACTTGTAACTATAAATTGAATATTGGGAAATTGAAACCTACCTGCAAATGAAATTACATAAGAAAGTCCTGTATAAACTGGAAGACATTACACAAAGGAAAAGGTTTTTGTGGGATGAACCAACATCTCATGATTTTTTTTTAAATTTCTTTCTTATTTTTAATTTTTTTTTGTCTTTTTGTGTTTTCTAGGTCCACACCTGTGGCATATGGAGGTTCCCAGGCTAGGGGTCTAATCGGAGCTATAGCAATGGCCTCCACCAGAGCCACAGCAACGCAGGATCCAAGCCGCGTCTTCAACCTACATCAAAACTCATGGCAACGCAGGATCCTTAACCCACTGGGCGAGGCCAGGGATTGAACCTGCAACCTCATGGTTCCTAGTCAGATTCTTTAACCACTGTGCCATGACAAGAACTCCATGATTTTTTTTTTCCATCTTTTTAGAGCTGCACTCACAGCATATGGAAGTTCCCAGGCTAGGGGTCGAATTGGAGCTGCAGCTGCCAGCCAATGCCACAGCATCAGCTACACAGGATCCGAGCCATGTCTCCAACCTACACCACAGCTTACAGCAACGCGGGATCCTTAACCCACTGAACAAGGCCAGGGATCGAACCCTGGTCCTCATGGATACTAATGGGTTCGTTAACTGCTAAGCCACGATGGGAACTCCAACATCTCATGATTAACATGGAAATTTTCATGTTTGTTAAGTCCATCTGAAACCATGGGAGAAAGAGAAGAAGTATTCAATAGACGCTCTTCATCTCAGGAAGTTTTGGGAAAGTATTAGGAAGAAGGATCTCCCCCAAAAGGTGTTGTGACATGTGATGGGGAGGTTAAGGTATGCTTTAAAAGGAAAGGCATCTTTTCTCACTAGGATCTCCCACCCCACCCCTGGCCACACCTGTGGCTTATGGAAGTTTCTGGGCTAGAAGCTGAATCAGAGCTGCAGCTGCTGGCCTGCACGACAGCCACAGCAACACCAGATACTTAACCCACTGGGCAAGGCCAGGGATCTAATCTGCATCCTCATGGATACAAGTCTGGTTCTTAACCCCCTGAGCCACAATGGAACTCCTCTCACTATGATCTTAAGTGGAATTTTGGCAGGCAGTAGAAAAATAGGATAAAATAGCGGAGTCCCTTAAACTCTTAATAGTCCATTAATTTGCATGACCCTATCCCCATTACAACCATAGCTGCTGCAACCGTAGACTTTGAGGAAAAAGTGTTATAATTTGGATTCAAAAGGATCTATAACATGGTCATAGATGAGACCAACCGTTTACTTTTTCAGTTTCTAGCTTAATCTACCATGCAATGAGCATATAACACTTATATTTTTCCTTCAATGCTCAATGACAATTCTCAGCCATTTTCTCCTCAAAATTTTTTTCACCATCATTTTCTTCCCTCTATTCTTCTGGGAATTCTTCTAGATATATTTTGGAGCTTCTTGGCCTATTCTTCCTTTCTCTCTCTCTCTTGTTTTTATGCCACATCTGTGGCATGCGGAAATTCCTGGGCCAGGGACTGAACCTGTGCCGCAGCAGTAACCAGAGCCACAGCAGTGGCAACACTGGATCCTTAGCCCCCTGAGCCACCAAAGAACTTGTATTTTGACTATTTTATTCATTTTCTTTTCAGACTATTCTGTCTGATGTTAATATAGCCACTCCAACTCTTTTTTGGTTTCATGATGTATCTTTTTTCATCCTCTCATTTTCAACCTTTTTGTGTCTTTGATTCTAAAAGTGTATCTCTTTTAGACACCATGTAGTTGGATCATGTTTATTTTAATCCATTTTTGCCAGTCTCTGCCCTTTGATTAGCGTGTTTACTCCATTTACATTTAATGGAGTTTTGAACCTACTCCACAGCTGTAACCAGAGCTACAGTAGTGACAATGCCAGGTCCTTAACCTGCTGAGCCACAAGGGAACTCCCCAATTTACTTTCTATATGCCATGTATTATTTTATTTTTGTATCCTTTCCTTACTCCTTTCTTTTATGTCAAATAGGTATTTTCTAAAATACTATTTTACTTTTCTTGTTATTTTTCTTTCTTAGTGGTTGCCCTGGGGATCACAATGAACAATTTAAGACAACCTAGTTTGGAGTAATACCAACTTACTTTCAACATAGCTCTATTTCCTACCCCTCCTTCATGCTATTATTGACATGCAAATTGCATCTTTATAAAATATAAATCCATCAATCATCCAGTTTTATAATGATTGTTTTACACGGATACACACACACACACTTTTTTTTTTGGCTGCCTTACAGCATACGGAGTTCCTGGGCCAGGGATCAGATTCAAACTGGAGCTGTTCCAGGTTGGATTTGTGACCTACACCACAGCTGTGGCAATGCCAGATATTTTAACCCACTGTGCTGGGCCAGGGATTGAACCTGCATGCTGGCGCTGTGGAGATGCTTCTGATCTTGTTGTTCCATAGCAGGAACTCCTGCAGTTATATATTTTAAATCAGAAGAAAAGAGTTACAGGAGTTCCCATCATGGCTCCGTGGTAAGGAAACTGTATCCATGAGGATGCGGGTTCCATCCCTGGCCTCGCTCAGTGAGTTAAGGATCGGGCATTGCCATGAGCTGTGGAGTAGGTGGCAGACACAGCTCGGATCTGGCATTGCTGTGGCTGTGGTGTAAGCCGGCAGCTATAGCTCTGTTTTTACGCCTAGTCTAGGAACTTCCATAAAAAGAAAGAAAGAGGAGTTCCCGTCGTGGCTCAGTGGTTAATGAATCCGACTAGGAACCATGAGGTTGCAGGTTCGATCCCCAGCCTTGCTCAGTGGTTGAAGGATCCGGCGTTGCCGTGGGCTGTGGTGTAGGTCACAGACGCAGCTCGAATCCCGCGTTGCTGTGGCTCTGGCGTAGGCGGGTGGCTACAGCTCCGATTGGACCCCTATCCTGGGAACCTCCATGTGCCCCGGGTGCAGCCCTAGAAAAGGCAAAAAGACCAAAGAAAGAAAGAAAGAAAGAAAGAAAGAAAGAAAGAAAGAAAGAAAGAAAGAAAGAAAGAAAAATAGTTACACACAAAAATACATTCATACCATACTTTTATTGTAGCTTTTATCAGTGCTCTTCATTACTTCATGTGGATTCAAGTTACTGCCAGTGATTTTTAATTGATTCCTGAATGATGCTAATTTTTATGTGAGAATGTCTTGATTTTTCCTTCATTTTTTAGAGGATAGAGTTTTGTCATTGTTTGGCTTCTTAGGGCTGCACCTGCAGCACATGGAGGATCTCAGGCTAGGGGTCAAATCGGAGCTGTAGCCACCAGCCTATACCACAGCCACTGCCAGATCCAAGCCGTGTCTGTGACCTACACCACAGCTCACAGCAACACCAGATCCTTAACCCACTGATTGAGGCCAGGGATCGAACCCACGTCCTCATGGATGTTAGTAGGGCTCGTTAACCACTGAGCATGATGGGAATTCCATAAAGTCTGCATTCTTTGTCATGTGTGGCCACTGAACTCTATATTCAATTGTCTTGGTGGTCAGCTAATAAATAGAGATTTTTTAATATGCCTTGAACCATTGAATCTCCCAGACTTTGCAGAGAGGCAAAGGCTTTGTGTGTGTCTTGAGTCTTCACAGTTCCAGGAGTTTACAACTCTGCTTTCTTTCCCTTTTTTTTCTTTCTTTATTGGTCACACCTGTGCCATATGGAAGTTCCCAGGCCGAGGACTGAACCCATGTCACAGCAGTGGCAATGCTGGATCTTTAACATGCTGAGCCACCAGAGAACTGCTTTAATCTTTACTTCCTTCTTGTGCAGAACCTTAAGATCAGCCAGAGGAAAGATTGGGGTCTTTTTAGGTTTTTCCTAGGTATGCACCCAGCCGTGCACATGCAGTGACCTTCTAGAGTCCCAGGAGATATGTCTGAGGTACTCTTTGAACATCTCATTCTTGAGTTTTTTGTTTGTTTGCTTGCTTTTTCTAGGGCTGCTCCCGCAGCATGTGGAGGTTCCCAGGCTAGGAGGTCTAATCAGAGCTGTAGCCGCTGGCCTATGCCACAGCCACAGCCACGCCAGATCCGAGCCGCATCTGTGACCTACATCACAGCTCACAGCAATGCTGGATCCTTAACCCACTGAGTGAGGCCAGGGATTGAACCCGAAACCTCTTGGTTCCTAATCGGATTTGTTAACCACTGAGCCATGACGGGAACTCCTCTCATTCTTGAGTTTTTGACTTTTAAAATTTTTGGTTCAGGCTCTTGTTAGTCCCAACTAGCATGACAACTTCGAGTAGATGCAATATTAAGCAATTGCCACTGATTATTTTTGACAAACACTCTAGGGATATTTAAAATTTTTGGTTCAGACTCTTGTTGGTCCTAACTAGCATGACAACTTCAAGTAGATGCAATATCAAGTGTTTTGACAAACACTCTAGGGATATAGAGAGAAAGCTCTGATTTATGTCAAATAAAGATGGGCCTGGGAATAAAGTCTTCCAGGGACCTGCCAGACAGATCAAATGTGACAATTCTCTGGAAATGGGACTTTTGGCAGTTTCAAATTCCCCCCCCTCCAATGGCTGCTAGGCTTCTGGTTTTCACAGCTACTGCAGAGATGGGGTGATGGAGATGAGACAGATCAAGTTAAAAACACCACAAAGTTTGCTGTTCTTATTGCGATTCAGCTGCCTTTCTTAAATAAAATACAATCTCCTCTCCAAAACCATTGTAAGCCTTTGGAATTTCCAGAGTTCTGAAAATGTTGATTTAGATCATTTTTGCAAGTGTTCTCATTGTGGAGGAGTGTATTTTAAGAGGTTCGTACTCTGCCATTCTGATTGTACTACTTGGAAAATGGGATTTCATGCTCATTTCTTGTGAGATGAATCTTCCATACCATTCTTTAATAGTCTTGGTCTTACTTCATTCAGGCTCCTGGTATCCTAGTTCAGAACCTTGTATTAATTGGTTATTCAAAATACTTGTACCATGATAATATTAAGGATATAGCCAACGTAGTCGTTAATGTAGTCAGTTCCCTTTCTCAAGTCTTTCCATTCTCTCATGCTCACAGCTTCACAGAAGTCTTCTTTTTAGGTGGCAGTAGCTGTTTGTCTTGACCGATTGTTCATAACTGGAAGTCTGACTACAGCCCCTAGTCTCAAGCAATGAGCCTGGTCCTTGATGTCCAAGTTCAAGCAAAACAAGTTTAGCTGCCACTACCTTGCTGGATTCAAACTCATAGCCTCGTTTATCTGTTCTTAGCCTCCAAATCCCACGGAACAAAAGCTTGACTCTATGCTCACTACTTTTTGTTCCACTTAAAGTTCATAAAGGAGGAGTTTCCTCTATGGTGTAGCTGTAGTGTAGGCCAGTAGCTACAGTTACCATTCGACCCCTGGCCTGGGAACTTCCGTATGATGCAGGTGCAGCCCTAAAAAAGACAAATGAACACAGTTCACAGAGGAGTTCCCATTGTGACTCAGCAGTACCAAACCTGACTAGTATCCATGAGGATGTGGATGCCATTAAAAACAACAACAACAACAAAAACCTGTTAGAGCTAATAAATGAATTCAGTAAAGTTGCGGGATACAAAATCAACACACAGATTCCATTGTGTTTCTATACACTAGCAGTGGACTGTCAGAAAGGGAAATGAAGGAGTTCCTGTCGTGGCTCAGCAGAAACAAATCTGACTACCATCCATGAAGATGTAGGTTTGATCCTTGGCCTCAAGGATCCAGCACTGCTATGAGCTATGGTGTAGGTCACAGATGTGGCTCTGATCTGCTGTGGCTGTGGCTGTGGCATAGGCTGGAAGCTGCAGCTCCAATTCGACCCCAAGCCTGGGAACTACTTTATGCTGCAGGTGATGCCATACATTAAAAAAAAAAAAAAAAAAAAAAAAGGCCAAAATGAACTTCTTTGCAGAACAGAAATACTTACAGACTTTGAAACAAACCTATGGCTTCCAAAGGGACAGGTGTGTGTGTGTCTGTGTTGGGGATGGAGGGGAGGGCTGGACTGGGGATTTGGGATTGACACATGCACAGTGTAGTATATGGAATGATTGGCCAATGGGGACCTCCTGTATAGCACAGAGAACTCTAACCAATATTCCATGATAATCTATTTGGAAAAAGAATCTGAAAGAGAATGAATGTGTGTACATGTATAACTGAATCACTTTGTTGTATAGCAGAAATATCAACATTGTAAATCAACTATACTTCAATAAAACTTTTTTTAAAAATGAAAAAAAAAAAGGAGGTGCCACCTTACACCTGTCAGTATGGCCATCATTGACAAGTCAACAAATAGCAAATGCTGGAGATGGTGTGGAGAAAAGAGAACCCTCCTACACTGTTGGTGGGAATGTAAATTGGTACAACTACTATGGAAAACAGTATGGAGGTACCTCAGAAAACTAAATATAGAACTGCCATATGATCCAGCAGTCCCACTCCTGGCATATATCTGGACAAAGCATTGAAAAAGACACAGGCACTCATATGTTCACTGCAGAAATATTCACAAGAGCCAAGACATGGAAACAACCTAATGTCCATCAACAGATGAGTGGATTAAGAAAATGTGGTATATATATACACAATGGAGTACTACTCAGCCATAAAAAAGAGCAAAATAATGCCATTTGCAGCAACACAGATGGAATTAGAGATTATTATACTTAGTGAAGTAAGTCAGAAAGAGAAAGACAAATACCATATGATATCACATATCTGGAATCTCATATATGCAACGAATGAATCTTTCCACAGAAAAGAAACTCATGGACGTGGAACAGACTTGTGGTTGCCAAGGGGGAGGGGGAGGGGAGGGGGTGGGATGGACTGGGAATCTGGGGTTAATAGATGCAAACTATTGCATTTGGAGTGGATAAGCAATGAGATCCTGGAGTTCTCGTCGTGGCACACAGGAAATGAATCCGACTAAGAACCATAAGGATGTGGGTTTGATCCCTGGCCTCGCTAAATGGGTTAAGAATCCGGTGTTGCCATGAGCTGTGGTGTACGTGGCAGATGGGGCTCGAATCCTGTGTTGCTGTGGTTGTGGTGTAGGCTGGCAGCTGTAGATCCAATTCGACCCCTAGCCTGGGAACCTCCATGTGCCAAGAGTACGGCCCTGGAAAAAAAAAAAAAAGCTATGAGATCCTGCCATATAGCACAGGGAACAACATCTAAGTCACTTGTGATGGAACATGATGTGAGAAAAAGTATATATATACACACACACACACACACATATATACGACTGGATCACTTTGCTGTACAGTAGAAACTGACAGAACACTGTAAATCAACTATAATGGAAAAAATATAAAAATCATAAAATTTTTTTTTAATGAAGGCAAAAAAAATAGGGGCAGGTAGAAACCAAGTAATTTTTAGCCTTGTCCCTAAGAGTGAGGTAAACTGAAAGAAAATGTAATCTTATGAAAAGCACCCTATGCTAGAGATCGTCTGTCTTTTAAGGGAATGATTTTAGTTGAGTATTTATTTTTGCACCATGCTCCCATCTTCCCATTGTTAGGATTATCAGAAATCCTGCAAAGAATAAGCATAACAGTCTCAAATTGTACTCAATATATCCCACCCACAAAAGGTTCTTTGCCAATGTATTCACTCATGCTGAATGCCACAAAATTCCATCCAGTTTCAAAGCCACAAATTCGTAAGTCATTTTTTGTTTTGCTTTTTTGTCTTTGTAGGGTTGCACCCGCAGCATATGGAGGCTCCCAGGCTAGGCGTCAAATCAGAGTTGTAGCCGCTGGCCTATGCCAGAGCCAAGCCGCATCTGTAACCTACGCCACAGCTCACAGCAACACTGGATCCTTAACCCACTGAGCAAAGCCAGGGATTGAACCTGAGTCCTCATGGGTGCTAGTCAGATTGTTTCTGCTGAGCCATGACAGAAACTACATGAATCATTTTTTTTGGATTTCTCTTGCTCTACCTAATCTATTCAAGCATTGTTTCCAAATCTACCACTTTGCTCCAAATGTATCTTCATGAGGTTTACTCTGACCTCATCTGAATTCCATACTGCACAAATTTTAACCCCCTTGGAATCTGGCCAGGAAGATGAAAGTGTCCCCTATGCTGTATTGGCAGGACACTTACAATATTTACAGTGTAACATAAAATGGTATGTACAGGTTGCTCCCTCATCTGGAACACTTTCCTCCTGCTCACCTAATTAAATCTTTCAGATCTGTCCTGTTTTTCAGCGAGGGCTTCTATCCCTGCACCAATCCCCCATGCCAACTGCATGGATTGTCTGACTCCAGCTTTCATACTTACTATTGGCTAATTTTGCAATTACTTTTTCTGATTTTGTGTCTGCGACCTACACCACAACTCACAGCAACACTAGATCCTTAACCCGCTGAGCGAGGCCCGGGATCGAACTCGATCCTCATGGATACTAGTGGGATTCGTTTCTGCTGCGCTACAGCAGGAACTCCCATTCCATAGATTTTTAAGGAAATTCACAATCCTTTAGTAGTAAACTTTTTATAAAAAAAAAAAACTTCCAGGCATAAAATTGAAATTTAAACTTTAAGATAGGAGTTGCTGTTGTGGCTCAGAAGGTTAAGAATCCAACTAGTATCGATAAGGATGTAGGTTTGATCCCTGGCCTCATTCAGTGTTAAAGGATCCGGCATTGCATAAGCTGTGGCATAGGCTGGCAGCTGCAGCTCTGATTTATCCCTACCCAGGAACTTCCACATGCTGCAGGTGCGGCCCTAAAAAAATAAACCTTAATATTTCCTAAAAAGGAATAAAAATATTAGTTATCTCAGTGATGAGGCTTTTGCCAAATCCATTCTTTTTTTTTTTTTTTTGGTCTTTATGCCATTTCTTGGGCCGCTCCCACGGCATATGGAGGTTCCCAGTCTAGGGGTCTAATCGGAGCTGTAGCCACCCGCCTACGCCAGAGCCACAGCAACGCGGGATCCGAGCCGCGTCTGTGACCTACACCACAGCTCACGGCAACGCCGGATCATTCACCCACTGAGCAAGGCCAGGGACCAAACTCATGGTTCCTAGTCGGATTCGTTAACCACTGCGCCACGACAAGAACTCCCCAAAATCCATTCATTTTAAACACAACTCAAAAGCCTGTATAGGAGTTCCCACTGTGGCTCAGTGGAAACAAATCTGAGTAGTATTCATGAGGAGCAGGGTTGGATCCCTGGCCTTGTTCAGTGGGTTAAGGATCTGTGAGCTGTGGTGTAGGTCACAGATGCGGCTCAGATCTGGCGTTGCTGTGGCTGTGGTGTAGGCCAGTGACTACAGTTACGACTGGACCACTAGCCTGGGAACCTCCTTATGACACGGGTGTGACCAGAAAAAGACAAAAACTGGAAGGATTTTTCTCACTGATAATGGCTTATCTTCATTAAGCTAAATAACTAATTTGCAAATTAAAGGTTTTAGGTGTTACACAGGGCAATGCTACTGAGCTAAGTAATTATCAAAGTGAATGTTCATTCACATTAAATGTTACCCTTATAAACACATTCATAACACTTAGTAAAATAAATATTTCTGAATATGAGACTCAGAAAATCGAATTGGAAATTAGCCCGTATCTAAAAGACCTAAATTCCTAGCACTAAAACCTTCATCCCGGAGTTCCTGTCGTGGCGCAGAGGAAACAAATCCGACTAGGAACCATGAGGTTGTGTGTTTGATCCCTGGCCTCACTCACTGGGTTAAGGATCGGGTATTGCCTCAAGCTGTGGTGTAGGTCACAGACGCGGCTCGGATCTGGTGCTGCTGTGGCTGTGCTGTGGCTGGCAGCTGTAGCTCCAATTCAACCCCTAGCCTGGGAACCTCCATATGCCACGGGTGCGGCCCTAAAAGGACAAAATACAAAAAAAAAAAAAAAAAAGTTCATCCCAGCTAGAAAACTCAAGAATAAACTGTGGCAAAACAGTTGTGAGAAAACACTTCAGGTTGTTTCTTTTAAAAGCCATGCACCCAACATGTAGAAGTTCCTGGGCCAGGGGCTCAAAACCTGTGCTACAGCAGTGACACCGGATCCAGATCCTTAACCTGCTGTGCCACCAGGAATGCCCAAGGTTTTTTTTTAGCAATACTAAATTCAAATAAAAGTTGAGCTGTTACATTAATTTACAGATACCAGCTGTTAAAAAAGCCAGTGAGCTCTTTTTAAAAAATCAGCTGGAGTTCCTGTCGTGGCGCAGTGGTTAACGAATCCGACTAGGAACCATGAGGTTGCGGGTTCAGTCCCTGCCCTTGCTCAGTGGGTTAACGATCCGGCGTTGCCGTGAGCTGTGGTGTAGGTTGCAGACGAGGCTCGGATCCCGCGTTGCTGTGGCTCTGGCGTAGGCTGGTGGCTACAGCTCCGATTCAACCCCTAGCCTGGGAACCTCCATATGCCGCGGGAGCGGCCCAAGAAATAGCAACAACAACAACAACAACAAGACAAAAAAAAAAAAAAAAAGGAGTTCCCATTGTGGCTCAGTGGTTAATGAATTCGACTAGGAACCATGAGGTTGCGGGTTCGATCCCTGGCCTTGCTCAGTGGGTTAAGGGTCTGGCATTGCTGTGAGCTGTGGTGGTATAGGTTTCAGACGCAGCTCAGATCCCACATTGCTGTGGCTCTGGTGTAGGCCGGTGGCTCCAGCTCTGATTAGACCCCTAGCCTGGGAACCTCCATATGCTGCGGGAGCGGCCCTAGAAAAGATAAAAAGACAAAAAAAAAAAAGAAATGTTTAAAAATACATTAATTTCTTAGTGACCTCTCCCTAAAAAAGCTCCCCAAACCCATTAGCTCCAGGGTTTGACACAATCAAAGCAAAAGATGTGGTTGAATAGGTGAGAAAAACCCCTAGGCTACTGTTACCTAGAAAGAGAAGTTTAAAGCCCTAGAGCTTACATACTCAAATCAGGCCCTAACCTGCTGCACACTGCCTCTGATTTTCTTTCCCTTTAATAACTGCTTCTGACACTAAAAGAATTTAAGAAAACCTCAGAATCATAGAGCACGTCTTTCTAACTCTCTATCCTCATTTTGCAGATGAAATATCACACATTCCACCCCCACCCAAAACAAAACAAAAAGCTTTGAAAAGCAGAACAGAACTAGAGTGGGCAACATAAAAAACAATCAAAAAGTAAATACAAGTAGTCATTAGACATAAACCACCTGGAGAAAAGGAAACCAGTCCTGCTTTTTAATAATTTTATTTTTTCTAATTTTGTGTTACTTTAATTTCCCATAGCACCTTGGCAATGTTGAAAACAAAAATACAAATACAATGATGTACTCATTTTAACATAATATGCATGAGCATGTGTCACACCATTTTGGGGGGGGGGACAGTTTTGACAACAAGAACAAACCTAAGCAATGGACAAGAGAAGCCAGATAACTGGTTCTGATTCCCAACCCCAAACATTTAAGAGATGTCACTCGAGAGACATCTGAATCAGACAAAAAAAAAAAAAAAAGTCCATAGTGATGTGGATGTTTATATATACTAATGAGTATTTTGTGCTGCAAAACTGAAAATAAAACCATTTTATTTTACACACTAGTCTGTTGATATTTGCTATCTGACTTGTACTTTTAGGAACTGCCTACTCAACAATTCTCAGCTTTTAAAAATAAAATTTAAATTATTTAATAATCAGGTAAATTCTGAAAGAGAACATATTCGACTTGAAAACAACTTCTCTTTCAACTTAAAATGTCCTTATTCAATTAATTAAAACTGAAATGTTTATGTATCTTCTTGAAATCTCTGACTACCTAAATTAGCATATACCAAAAAGCCCAAAGTTAAATTAATGGCCACCAAATTACAAGAAAATATAAAAAATTAGGGAAAAACCCCACAAACTGTAGTGAAGAATTTATAAAACTCCTCAAAAAGAATATACGGTCCTTGTCTGCATTTTACGTTTTTTGTAAAAACAAAATAGTACTTTAAAAATATGGTTAATGTACATGGCCAACATTAATATATCAGAGACTTAACCCCAGTGCTGTTCAACTGTGTCAAAGAAAAATCAGTGGACTTGCCAAAAGACGAAATATTAAGGCCATAACTAATAAACTATGGAAAGTGTTCAGTAACTTTTAAATACTATTTTCTGCTCCAGCAGATGCTAATACTCCATCATTAAGCCTTCTGCAAAGCCAACCTGGTTATTTAAAAAGAAAAAGGAATGTAAAACAATATTCAAGCTACCTTAATTTTAGGAACCAAAAATAAATTAAAATCTGCATGTCATTTGATCACATGCAAATTGAGGACATAAAGTGATAACAATAAACCTGTATTACTACTAAAAGATCGTATCTTCTCCCAAAATCCAGTTGAAAAAAATTTAGATGGATCATTCCTTTGAATGCCAGTGTCTACATTTGCAAAAATGAAATTACTCAGATTAAAGACAGGCCTACATGTCATGAAAACCTTAATTACTGGGACAGAAAATGGAGATAGGTCTTGCCATACTTCTATATACCTTCTCTATGAAGTGCAAGGTGATAAACTTGTGTGACTCTTGTTCTCTTCATGCATTAAGAAGTATGGGAGAATATCACTGTACCATACACTCAGTATCATTTGTATCTACTTTTACCCTCCAACAACCCAAGGAAGTGTTAACTCATAAGGATGAGGAAGAAAACTTGACATTTAAATTCCTCCTTCTAATGAACTAAATAAATAGCTGAACTACAATGAATGGCCAACCCTCATCAGTTACGAGTAATGCTGGACAAAGAAGCCATCAGTTTCACATAACTCACAGGTATCATTCAGATACCTTAAATCCGATGTAATAAAATAAATGCTAAATACATACTGTGAATATATATATTATATATACACACACCCATACACACACCCATACACACTCTTCCCTATACATCCCATCAAAATGGGAACTATTTATTAGCTGTAATGAGGCAAATAAAGTTAAAAACACTATATTTAATACAAATTTTTTAAATGGTCGGTCATGTCTTTAAATTGCTACTTTCAATAACACATTCTTGGAAAAAGCAAGAACATACTTGCTTTCTTCAAAAAGAACTCTTCTCTTGTTTATCAATTAGAATATTTAGTTTCTAGAAGTTGAGTGGACTAACCGTAAGTCACACAAGGATACAAGTAATATAGGCCTATTTCTGTGACACATTGTAAAAAAAAGTATTATTTCATTTTAAGTGCAATAATTAAATTTTATAATCCTTACCAAGTGATTTTTATAAAATGTTTATTCTTAAATCCAATGCATTCACAGAATATTAACACTTTAAATGCTTATCATTTCCACCAACTGCAGCATTATCTAAGTAAACCAAAATAAGCACTTTCATCATAGATGTAGTCAATGATTATTAATACTCTTTTTTAAAGGACCTAAACTTCCCCCAAATCTCAGCACAGGTAGTTTTATTGTATGTTTCATTTAGTAGATGATTTTAAAAAATAGTGTGTAGAAATGAATAGTTTCAAACTGCTTAAATATATATCATGTTATCAATCCACCAAATCAAAAGCAATTGCCAAGCTGAATAATAAGTTACAAAGAAATGATAATTCTGGCTTGTACAGAAATGTGCAGTGTTTTCAAAGCTCTGAACAGTAATCTACTAATACAAATCGCCAAAGCTTAACTTAGAGTTGGAAGATGAGTTTCACAGTAACGTAATTTTAACCTCCATTTACATTCATTTTAATATATTACTAAGATGTTTGACTCTATGTCACAATGGTACTTTCCAGTGTTCACAATTTACAGTTTCGATTTGTACATGTGTAATTCACTAACATAAGGGACAGTTATTACTATCACAAACTATCCCTAAAAAGAAAACAAAACGCCACCTTACATAGAACTCTGAAAATGGTATGACTGAAAACAGATTAATGCAACATGGTTTTTAATTTTTTAGCCATTCTCTAAACACCAGCATGTAAACTTGCCTATTTAATATGAGAACAACTTTATTCACTGAGAAATTATGTTAATTATAACTATCTTTCTAACCTTAACTCAAAAATTTTGTGACTTCCTGGTTCTATTTCTGTAAATTCCAAAGTGTAATTTTTTTTTTGAGAAAGAAGATGATAAATACACTGTAAACAGAAAAAAAGTCGTCCCCAAATTAAGCCTTTAAAAAGAGATTTCTTTTTTTACCTCTACACTGTTTAACACTTTAAAGAGTCAGCTACAATGTTTCATCTTTAACACTAACACAAATAAATTACTGTAGGGTCAGCCTGCCCCAACATTCTGGATTTAAAGTTCTAAATACACAAACAGAAGAGTAAAATAATATTCAAGTCAGAAATTTAGAACAGTTATATGATTTGATTAGACTGATCAAGGCAGTTAGAAACATACAATTCTGTAGGTGGCTGGTTATTTTGCTGTTGGGGGTGGGGTAGTCAAAGAATAGAGATAAGAAATTACGTAACTAAAAAATTGTTTCCTAATTGGGGGTTGGGGAGTGGAGGAATCACAGGGCAGCTTAAATCTCTGAATTCCATTGGACGCACCCACTCAGATCCAAGACAAACTTTAAATTCTTTTTTAATAACCCCCATTCTTTCCTTGAGTATCAAACTGATTGGTAGTCACATCTCCAAGTACAATCAGAGATTAATAAGCTTGCTGAATGAAATATTAGTAAGGTCAAAAAGAGTAAAATTTTAAAACTGGAGAAAAAAATCTACTCAAGTATTACATTCAGTTTTCAAATCATTTACTAACATGACAACAGATTTGGCTTCAATCACACTTGCACACACTCACACCACAACAGGCACCCCAGCCACTGATCTGTTTTGCAACACAAGGCCGTATAGGCAGAAATGGTATTCTCCAAGCCAAACTTTAAATAGATTAAAAAAAGTAATTTCTAATTTTACAGAAATGCTTCTTCAAAAAATATTTTCTCTCACTCCCTCATCTCCTATACTGAAGGATGTGTAATACGTTTCTTCCCCCCAAGCTAAATCTGAACCCTCAAAATTGATTCCGGGCAGAAGATCTCTGCAAATTAAAATCAAAAACAAAAATAGAAAAATTATATATTTTATATGTATACATATATATATATTTATACTGATTGGAATCCTCCAGCATTTTAAAATCACTTTAGAGATGAATTTTGGGATTCTACCACTCACAACTCCAAAATCCATAATGATTTAAGGATGTACTTTCTCTTGTTTCCTTCCTGGCCACCCCCTCCCCTCCACAACAGTTCAATATAGCCACGGCTCGAGTTTAATGGGAAGAGAGAGAAGTTTTTGAATAGTTTTTGCTTTTTGTTTTTTTTACTTTGGTGATCTGGGTGGCACATATTGCTCTTTGCCATTACGTCGAGTCACTCCCTGAGGTATAGCCCTATGGCCAAACTGGCGTCTCTGTTCCCTGATTTTTCCAGCTGTTCCCCTAGGAATGGCATTGCCTCGGAAGCCAGAGTAATCCTTACTAGCCCTTGCTTCTGGCTTCTCATTTGATTTCTCAATGGACTTCTCCGCAGCTCCGTTCTCTTCATTTTTGGTGGGAGATACTGCATTGGAGCGAAGTTCTCGTAGTGGCTGCACAAGGACTGGAGATGGCTCCTTAGGGGGCTTCTGGCACACTTCAGCGTAACTTAGCTTTCGGGGTTCCTTTGAAGCAAATATAATAAACACAAAAACTTACGGCATATATTCTTGAAATAATAAGGTACAAAAAGAATACTGTTAACTAAACAGGCAAATCAGTAAGTTATCTTCTAGGAAAGGGCAGTAGATAGTCACGTATACATTGCTATTAAAGGCAACTGGTACAATCAAATTTTGTTGGCGTTCCCGTCACGGCTCAGTGGTTAACAAATCCAACTAGGAACCATGGGGTTGTGGGTTTGATCCCTGGCCTTGCTCAGTGGGTTAAGGATCTGGCGTTGCTGTGAGCTGTGGTGCAGGTCGCAGATGTGGCTCGGATCCCGAGTTGCTGTGGTTCTGGTGTAGGCCGGCAGCTATAGCTCCGATTATACCCCTAGCCTGGGAATCTCCATATGCTGCGGAAGCGGCCTTGGAAAAAGACAAAAAAAAAAAAAATTGTTGCGAGGGTTCCTTGGTGGTACAGCAGGTTAAGGATTTGGTGTTGTCACTAAAGTGGCTCATATCACTGTTATGGCATGGGTATAATCCCTGGCATGAGAACTTCCATTTGCCCATGTGGCCAAAAAAAGAAAAAACTGCTGAATACAGTAAAGAGTCCTAGTAATTTAGGTACAATACAATTTCTTCTATTTTTTTTTATATTTATTTGAAGGATGTATAAGTCAGCACCATTTATAGTGAAGCAAGTATCTGGAAACCTAAACGTCTAACGAGGACAGTCAAAATTAGTAACAGTACACCCATAGGATGAAATAAAACGGTTTCACTCCCTCTTCCCTGGCCACAAAGAACCTTGAGAGAGATACCACAAGAATCTCAGTAAAGCAGTTAGAAAGCAGTAACATATTAATAGAAGACTAAGTTATTATCAATGAACAAAAGACTTTTAGGCAAATTGTGTTTTTTCTCTGCTTTTCTGTATTTTCCAAATTATAAAAATGATTGTGGAAATTGAATAAAAATGGCAGTGGCCCCTCATAGATTTGTTAAGCATTATAAAAAAAGAATTTCTAGAGACTCAAGACCTCTTTACCCTAGCCCCCAAATGATAGAGTCATAATGAGAAGGAAGCTTCACTTAAGCATAGTCTGATCAGAAATAAACTCCTTTAGCTTCTTTCTGATGCAGGCAGACAGCCCCAATTTGGGCTATTTCCAAATGACTCTGCTCTAGTAAAGAAGTATGTGAAAAACAAAATTTCTCCTTATTATACTCATTGTTTTATTCATATAAACTAAATTCACCAAGTTACCTGGAGGGCCACAGCTGCAGCTGCATTTACGTTACTATGACATGACGAAGCAGTGCTTGTTCTTGATGGCTTTGCAGTACTCGGGGAAGAAGCTGGTATAGTTGTCTGGTTGGGAACATCCTTTTGAACAGCAGAATCCTCTATTAGATCCTTTTCTTGCTGAGTTGTGCTATGGAAAAAAGAGTTTGACATTAGGCTTAATATACAGTACACAGAAATAGCTCATCAGAAGAAAAGTATTTATTTATTTATTGGCCACACCCGAGGCATGCAGAAGTTCTCGGGTCAAGGATCAAACCTGTGTCACAGCCGTAACTAGAGTCACACCGGTGACAATGCCATGAAAATGCCTTTTTCCCCCTTTCTTTTTAGGGCTGCACCTGTGGCTGTAGCTGCCAGCGTACACCGCAGCCACAGCAATGCTGGATCCCACCTGCATCTGCAATCTACATTGTAGCTTGCAGCAATGTTGGATCCTTAACCCACTGAGTGTGGCTGGGGATTGAACCCACATCTTCACAGAGACTGTCAGGTTCTTGACTTGCTGGGCTACAATGGAAACTTCAGAAAAAGTAATCTTAATGTGGAAGATATCTATATTGAAAATTTTGTACCTTAATGCAGAAAGCTCAGCTGCACATGGAGGACTGGTACTTGTACTGAGTTGCTGGGCAGAGGTGCAGTCTGTCTGTTCATCCTCTGCAGGCACTGGGCAAATCACTCTCAACTCTTCATTATCCTTAAAATGGAAACATATTTCAAAATTGCAATTACACAGAAACTTTTCCAAAGAAGATGGCCAATAAAGCACATGCATGAAAAGAAGCTCAACATAATTAACAACCAAGGATTTGTGAATCAAAGCTGTAATGAAACCACTTTACTCTCACTATGACAGCTATAATCAGTAAGACAGATAATAATAAATGTTAGTGATGGTATGGAGATACTGGAACCCTCATATGTTAAGGGTGTAAAATGTGTGGCCACTTTATAAAACAGTGTGGCAGCTTCTCAAAAAAGTTAAATACAGAATTATCATATGACCCAGCAATTCCACCTACTTATAAACCTAAGAGCAAACATATGTCTAAACGAAAACGTATATACAAATGTTCACAGTAGCATTATTCATAAGAACCAAAAAGTGGGAACAAGCTAAATATTCAACTGCCAAATAGATAAACGAAATGTGGTATACTTATTCAATGGAAGATTGCACAATGAAAGGAATGAAGAACCAGTACAAAGAATGACCCTTAAGGACAGCATGCAAAGTGAAATAAGTCAGTCAGAGAAAGACAAATATGTTTGATTCCACCTATATGAGGTAGTCGAATTCAAAGAGACAAAGCAGAATGGTAGGTTACCACGGGCTGAGGGAAGGAGAGAATATGAGCTCCTATTTAGTGGGTATAGTATTTTAATCTTGCAAGATAAAATGATAAGACTGGTTACAATGTGAATGTACTACTGAAGTGCATAACACTTAACATGGTTAAAATAATAAATTTAATGTTATGTGTATTTTACCATGATTTAAAAAAGAAAGGAGCTCCCACTGTGGCACAGTGGAAATGAATTTGACTAGCATCCATGAGGATTCGGGTTCAATCCCTGGCCTTGCTCAGTGGATCAGGGATCTGGCATTGTCCTGAGCTGTGGTATAGGTCATAGATGCAGCTCAGATCCAGTGTTGCTGTGGATGTGGTGTAGGCCAGCACCTGTACCTCCAATTCAACCCTATCTGCGGGAATAGCCCTAAAAACCAAAAAAAAAAAAAAAACCCCCCAAAAAAAGAAAAACAAGTACCACCTTTAGAAATTAAAATTTCCCAGAGTTCCCGTCATGGTGCAGTGGTTAACGAATCCAACTAGGAACCATGAGATTGTGGGTTTGATCCCTGGCCTTGCTCAGTGGGTTAAGGATCTGGTATTGCCGCGAGCTGGGGTGTAGGTTGCAGATGAGGCTTGGATCCTGCGTTGCTGTGACTCTGGTGTAGGCCAGCAGCTACAGCTCCAATTAGACTCCTAGCCTGGGAACCTCCATATGCCACAAGAGCAGCCGTAGAAATGGCAAAAAGACAAAAAAAAAAAAAGAAATAAAAATTTCCCGACTAGTGAAATTTCAATAGGTTTTTAGGAATATGGAATTAAAATTTTCAAAAATTCCACAAGTTTAGGAGTTCCCATTGTGGCTCAGCAGTAACAAATCTGACTAGTGTCCATGAGGATGCGGGTTCCATCCCTGGCCCCACTCAGTGGGTTAAGGATCCAGCATTGCCATGAGCTACAGTGTATGTCACACAGCTCAGATCTGTGGGATTTGGCATTGCTGTGGCTGTGGCATAGGCTGGCAGCTGCAGCCCCAATTCGACTCCTAGAGCCTGGGTACTTCCATATGCTGCAGGTGAGGCCCTTAAAAAATAAATAAATAAAACTCAAGAGTTTAAAAGGTAACATTCAGGAAAGTGTTCACCCTACAATTATGGGTTGGAATTATAAGAGATACACTTTATTATTATTTTTTTTTCTTTTTAGGGTTACACCTGTGGCATCTGTATTCTAAACTTGCTTTCATCATGAAAGGGTGAATTTTTTTTTTTTTTTTTTTTTTTGCTGTTTAGGGCTGCACCCAAGGCATATGGAAGCTCCCAGGCTAGGGGCTGAATCAGAGTTACAGCTGCCGGCCTATACCACAGCTCACTGCAATGCTGGATCCCCAATCTCCTGAGTGAGGCCAGGGATTGAACCTGAATCCTCATGGATACTAGTCAGATTTCACAACGTGAACTCCTAAGCAAGGGAGTTCTATAGAGATAAGCTACTGATCAACTGTGAGAACAGAAAGACATTTTTAGAATGCAAAATTTCAAAGCATTTATTTTAAAAACCTCTTATTCAGGAAGCTTGGAAAGATGTGACACACCATAATATGGGAAAGTAAAACAAGAGTACAAAAAAGAAGTGATCCACCAGAGAGAGTAAGAAAAATTCCCAGGATGATGCTGAAGGCAAGTCCCAGGAACACAGCTGTGCAGTAGGTCACTGAATGTGTAAGAGACAAGACACGGAGTTCCCGTTGTGGCTCAGTGGTTAACGAATCCAACTAGGAACCATGAGGTTGTGGGTTTGATCCCTGGCCTCACTCAGTGGGTTAAGGATCTGGCATTGCCATGAGCTGTGGTGGAGGTCACAGACACGGCTCAGATCCCTCACTGCTGTGGCTCTGGTGTAGGCTGGCAGCTATAGCTCCGATCAGACTCCTAGCCTGGGAACCTCCACATGCTGCGGTGTGGCCCTAGAACACACACACACACACACACACACACACACACGACATAACAACAGTATAATATGAGGCTCAGTTATGAAGAAAAGATGCAGTATTTGAGATGTGACTTACAAATGATGGCATGACCTAGTCTAACTGGCAATGCCTTTTTACTTAGTGATATTAAAATAATGGAGAGTCATTGATGGCATCATAGATACGATAAAGTGCAATATACTAGGAGGATGAAACAAGTATATTGGTTTAAGAGAAATAAACCTTAGCTTCTAGAATATAAAGTTAATAGAAAACATCTAAAATTGAAAAGTTAAGAAGTAGCAATACAGGAGTTTTTCACTATAAGCCTAGATATACTATGTATACGTACTATTAAATACAAACAAAACTGAACCAGAAAAAGATGGTAGAAAGTGAGAAAAATTTGTGGGGCGTGAGGATTTAGTATATAAAGAAGTCTACACACAAAAATACTGTAGAATGGGGTATCCCAACCTTTTGACATCAACCCTCAATTTATTTGAAAGACTGAGTTTACCAAAGCAGCTTAGCATTCACATCAGCAATTCATCATATGCTCTTAAGTGGAAATGACACTTTCCATTCAGCTTGCATTAATTAGTACTACCAAGTTGGGCAGACTTGATACAAAGACATGAAAAGCAAAGAAACATTTTATTGACTTTGTATAGCTTGAACACAAATCCGCCCATTTTTTTTGGCCACACCTGCAGCATGTGGAAGTTCCTAGGTCAGGGATCAAAACTGTGTCACATCAGCAACCCGAGCTGCTGCGGTGACAATGCCGATCCTTCACCCACTGCACCACAAGGGAAATCCAGCACAAATCTTTTTATAGTACTCAGAGTATGCTGAAAACCCCATGAATAAAAACTATATGATCTAAATAAGCATTGAGGGCAAACAAAATTTTAAATAATAACCCTGAAAACAAAGGCAAAAGATTCATCCCCTCAGGTACAAGGTTGCATGCCTCAGTGTTTACCTTATCTTTGTAGACTCCTTTAACAACATCAGACATTCTACTCTCCAAAACAAGTTCACCTGGTGTTCTTGATGAACTTCCAGGTAAAGGAGGAAAATTTGAGGCTAGTAAGTCAAACTTTGGTGTTGGAGCCTTTGCTTCAGCTGTTGAAGGATGGGGTCTCTAAAAGATACAAATCATAAAACAGGTCACGTCTATCTCATTCTCCACTCCTGTGTCATAGAAGCTGAAAGCAAACAAAATATACGAAACACAAAATCCCATCCTAGGGAGTTCCCATTGTGGCTCAGTAGTTAACGAATCCGACTAGGAAGCATGAGGTTGCAGGTTCAATCCCTGGCCTCCCTCAGTGGGTTAAGGATTTGGCATTGCTATGCCTGTGGTGAAGGCCGGTGGTAACAGCTCTGATTAGATCCCTAGCCTGGGAACCTCCATATGCTGCAGGTGCAGCCCTGGAAAAAGACAACAAAAAAACAAACAACAAAATTCCATCCTGAAGAACAAAACTTTTCCCTATAAATTCCTGGCTTTTCATCTCAGTTGAGCTTACTTTTCTTTAGTCAGCTTCCTCTCCTGTTGCTTTTCTTTCTTTTTGCCTTTTGTCTTTTTAGGGCCACACCCATGTAAGGAGGTTCCCAGGCTAGGGGTCCAATTGGAGCTGTAGCCGCAGCCATGGCAATGGCAGTGGCAACACAGGATCCAAGCCTGAGCAGCAACCTACACAGCTCACAGCAACACAGGATCCTTAACCCACTGAATGAGGCCAGGGATGGAACCTGTCTTCCTGGATACTAGTTGGGTTTGTTAACCACTGAGTCACAACATGAACTCTGCTCTCCTGTTTCTTTTGCAAACTTTGCCATATTCCTTAAACCATCCAATCAATCTCCAGTTTTTGCTTTCTAAATTTGCTATACCCTCTTCCACTACAAAATTAAAAACAATAAACCCTACCCTACTGAAACTTGCCATCATCCTTTCTCCTTCCATATAGTCTTGAGAGAATAATACCCTTCCTTGAAAATCTTCTCATCTATCTCTTTCACCTATCACTCTCTCTATCACAAGCCTCTCACTTGTGGTATCCTCTACTTTCTCACCCCTGTACTCATCACACCACTAAAATTGCTTTGACAAGTCACCAATGCCTTCCACCATCCAAATCTGACTTTTTTTTTGCTGACCTCCCTCTAGGATTTGCCACTGTTAACATTCTTTCCTGTGGGAGTTCATTCTTCTCCTAGCTTCTGATACCACTTTCCCTTCATTTTCAGATCTGATAAGCATGTTCTCTTCTCTCCCTGCTCCCTTTTCTGGGAGGTGCACTCCCGGTATGCAGAAGTTCCCAGGCCAGGGATAGAACCTATGCCACAGCAGTGACCTCACCCACTGCAGTGACAACCCTCTTCCACTGTCACTCCCACTGAAAAAATTTTTCTTGGAATTCCCACCACGGTGCAGCAGGTTAAGAATCTGCAGAAAAAAAAAAAAAAAAAAAGAATCTGCAGCAGTACGGGTGGCTTCAGGGAGATGCTTGATACCTGGCCTGGCACAGTGGGTTAAAGCATCTGACATTGTTGCAGCTATGGGGTAGGTCAGCAGCTGTGGCTCGGATTCAATCCCTGGCCCAGGAACTTAGGCTGTGGGTGTGGCCATAAAATTAAAATTTTTTTTTCCCTTAAATCTATAAGAGGTTTTATAAGATTGGTGAAAATAAGAATCAGCAGTAGGGAGAAAATTGCCCCCAAATAATAATTAATAAACAGTGTAACAGTTTCCAACACTATCAAACAGAGCATAAAAGTGAATTATATATCAGGCTGGGAAAAAAAATCACATACTTTGTAAGGCTATGGATAAGCAGGAATTTTTTTGCAATGAGTGAAAACTGGCACAACTCCTATATAGAAGCCATTAGGCATCAACTTACTGAAATGCAATTCAGAAATCCCACCTTTAGGGATTCTCTTTCAGATACTACTGCACACATGAGAAATGGTGGTTGCATGAGGTTATCATTGTACTGTTTGTAACAGCACTGTAAGATCACAAGATTGAAACTACTTAAGTGTCCATTAATAAGGCAATAAACTTTCCACGAAATATTTTCATATATTTTATTTTAAATCTTGTGAATAGACTAGATATTTAAGTCATTTTTTTTGAAAAGTGAGTAACATAGGTCAAATCTCTAACTATGTGTGCTTTAAGAGTGAGGGGTGGTAGTGATAGTGGATATTTCAGCATCAAGAATAATCTCTATTTATCTTTGCTGAATATTATAATCAAAACTGCTGAAAGATACAACAGAAGCCACTGCCATAGTAAACCACAAAAGAAAATAGAAACTAAAGATTAAACAAAAATACTTACTGGGATTCTTTCATCTTCCCGTCGTCTTCGACCTCTGAAAAGAGTTCTCCTTTTAACAGTGACAAAAGGGGGTGGGGTGTGGGGTGGGGAAGTGGCAGGGAGTGGGGGGGGGGGAGAGACACACAACTCATTAAGTTTCTTCCAATGTACACGCTCTATCAAAGTCGGGTGAACTTTTATTTTAAGTATCTCTACTTTCTAAATCTCCCTTATTATTAAAAGATTAACGTACGTTCTTCTGAAGGGATCCTGTGCTAACTTCACCTATGACCACCACCAAGTAAGTTGAGCCCATTTTTATTAGCAGTGCTCCTTCCACATCAGAGGCATATTTGGGTTTGGTTTTTCTGTTGTGTTTAGGCAGGGTAGGCAATATATAATCCCATTCCCATAGTTTATAAATTGTTAGGAATTAAAACTATGAAGCAGACTGGATCTTCTATCTTTCTAAGCCAATCTTTCCTTAGTGAACTGTAAAGGACTTCAGAATAACTTTTTAAAACCTCTGAGTCAGAGCTATTTTCTACATGGGCACTCCAAATTTCTTAATAATTATGATAAACCCACAATATGTGAACAAAGCATTTATTTAGCATAACAATATACCAATAATTAAGTTAAAGCAAAAAAAAAAATCACTACATCATGGTCTTCCAATATTCATATTATGATCAAAGATTTTTTTCCTATACCTTATTTCCATATTTATTACTGCATTTCCTTACCTGCCCCTTCCGTAGTCCCCATTCTGCTCCATCTGCAAAGTGGGAGTCTCCTTTGGAAGGTAGCTTTGCTCCTGATGCCCTGTTACTGTGGGGTTATGTCGTTCAGTTGGAAAGTTCCTTGAACCAGATCTGTTCAATGGTCCATCCCCCAATGACACAGAGCCCTCTGTTGAATGTTCTGAACCACCTGATGACCTAAAATGAGGCTTCACACTATAAGAAATATAAGATCATATACATGAAAGAAAAATTCATTCCTTAAACAGATAGAAAATCTCTCCTCTTAATGGTACAAACTCTTAATGGGCTAAATTAAAAAACTGCCTTCTGCTGTACTGATTTTCTATAAACTGAGTTAGATATAGAAGTGTCATGTTATAAAAATGTAAACCCTTTTATGTTCCATAGTTCTTTTTGTCTATTTTTAAGAGGCAAAGAACTTTTACGTTTAAAAAAAAAAAAAAGAAAAGCTGTTTGAAGAGATTTCAGGAAAGATTCAAAGTTCTTCAAGATAAAGCTACCTTTACTTCAATATTCAGGATATAACTAAGGATTTTACCTAATTTTTCTAACATTAGCTGCAGTTTTGACACATCTAAATCAGCCAGGCAGGGAATTCCTGATGTGGCTGAGTGGTAAGGAACCCAACTAGTATCCATGAGGACCTGGGTTTGATCCCTGACCTTGCTAGGTGGGTTAAGGATCCAGCATTGCCATGAGCTGTGGTGTAGGTCTCAGATGCAGCTTGGATCTGGCATTGCTATGGCTGTGGTGTAGGCCAGTAGCTATAGCTCCAATTTGACCCCTAACCTGGGAACATCCATATGTCACAGGTGCAGCCCTAAAGACAAAAAACAACAAAAACAAAAAACCCCAGAACAGCCAGGCAGGAAGCTTATGGAGTCTATGCCATGCATTTTCAGTGTGGCAACAAGACCCCCAAAGGCAGGAGTAAGAACTGGTTTCTGGGGAAATCCCACTGTGGCTCAGCCGGTTAAAGATCTAGCGCTGTCATGAGCTGTGGTGTAGGTAGAAGACATGGCTTGGATCCTGCTTTGCTGTGAGTGTAGGCTATAGCACATGCTGGCAGCTACAGTTCAGAGTGGACCCCTAGCCTGGGAACTTCCTTATGCTGCAGGTGTGGTCCTTAAAAGCCACAAATAAAATAAAATAAAGATAAAAATCAAGTTATAAAGTTGAGCTAAACTTTGGAGTCCCCTGGTGGTTCAGCGAGTTAAGAATCCAGCATGTCACTGCAGTTGCCCAGGCTGCTACTGTGGTGTGGGTTCATTCCCTGCCCCAGGAACTTCCACATGTCACAGGGAGAGCCAAAAAGAAAAAAAAAAAGTTGAACTAAGTTTCAAGTATGATAACTTTTCCAGGGAGTTTCCATTGTGGCTCAGTGGGTTAAGAACTTTACTAGTCTCCATGAAGATGCAGGTTAGATCCCTGGTCTTGCTCAGTGGGTGAAGGAAGCTTCAGTGTAGGTTGCAGATGCAGCTCGGATACGGCATTACTATAGATGTGGCTGTGGCTCCGATTCGACCCCTAGCCTGGGAACTTCCATATGCCATAGGTGTAGCCCTAAAAAGGAAAAAAAAAAAAAACCAAAACAACACCTCTGCAAAAAATATACTTTTCCAGATAATTACTTACATATTACAAGATACTCTGAAAAGCAATGAAAATTACAGTATGTCAATCAACACAAAGTAATTTTCAAAATATTTATATTATCCATCATATCTGAAAATGACTTCATGAGGTAGATATGCTGTTTATGTATCCTTTTGGAAAATTAACACACACCAAAATTTTCTCACTGCATTTCAATATACCTAATGGACAAGTAATTAGGTTTAAACAGCCCTCAGATCTCATAATCTTACCCTTCACTGAGAGGGACTTAACAATCTCAGCCCAGGCAAAAGAAAAAAGGGTGATGAAAGTAAGAAGTGACAAAAGACTGAAAGGAAGAAATAAAAGTAACAGAAAGATAAAGTATGAAAAGTAGAAAATTGCCCAGACTTCTGAAAGTTAGTCCTATTCTCTCTAAGTAGGTCTAGTGATCATCACTGGGCTGTTATAAGGTTAATAAACTGTTCCTTTACTGGTAACTTAAACAAATTTTAAGAATAAAGGTCTAGGAGTTCCCATTGTGGCTCAGAGGTTAACAAACCCGACTAGTATCCTTGAGAACGCAGGTGCGATCCCTGACCTCGCCCAGTGGGTTAAGGATCTGGCATTGCCATGAGCTTCGGTGTAGGTCACAGACATGGCTCAGATCCTTTGTTGCTGTGGCTGTGGTGTAGGCCAGCGGCTTCAGCTCTGATATGACCCTTAGCCTAGGAACTTCCATATTCTGTGGGTTTGGCCCTAAAAAAAAGATATTGGTAACTTAAAAATAAATAAGTAAGAATAAAGGTCTGGGATTTCCCGCTGCGGCTCAGTAGTTAACAAACCTGACTAGTATCCATAGAGGACACAGGTTTGATCCCTGGCCTTGCTCAGTGGGTTAAGGATCCAGCCATGAGCTGTGGTGTAGGTCGCAGACACAGCTCGGATCCTGAGTTGCTGTGGCTGTAGTGTGGGCCAGCAGCTACAGCTCTGATTCAACCCCTAGCTAAGAACCTCCATATGCTGCAGGTGTGGGCCTAAAAAGACAAAAAAATAAAAAGACAAACAAACAAAAGACAAAAGAATAAAGGTCTGGCAATGGCCACTTCTTAGAAAAAAAGAAGGAAACAAGGATTTGGGTTGGTGGCCAAAAGACTCTTTAATTCATCTGCAGTATCTGCATTTTTAAAAAATTTTGTTTGCTTTGTAAGGCCACACCCAAGGGTTATGGAGGTTTCCAGGTTAGGGGTCAAATCGGAGCTACAGCTGCCAGCCTACACCACAGCCACAGCAATGTGGAATCCTTAACCCACTGAGCAAGGCCAGGGATCAAAACCCACAACCTCATGGTTCCTAGTCCGATTCTTTTCCGCTGTGCCATGACAGGAACTCCTGCATTTTTAAAAGTACTCATGCATTATTTCTGTGACTAAAAATTAACAACCTGTATTGGTCAAATATATGGAAAAAATTGTTCACGAGTGGTTCTGGAAAAACACTGTCAGTCTAGAAGAGACCCACAGTTGTGAATGTAGAATTAAGTCCCCTCTATCAAGTAAGGAGATTTATACTAAAGAATCAGAGGTGGCTTGTAACTTATCCCTCTTTATAGTCACGTCCTTAGGTTCCTCCATCCCAAACTCTGAGGCTGGAATGAGCATCATGGAGCACCAGGTGAGCTCTAGTGCGAACCTGCTCTAGTGCTGTTCCCTCTGACAATAACTCAGAGCTCTTCTAAGTCTGAATCACAAACCCAGGGGCTGCTGTGGGCTTTGAGCACCTGACAGTCTGATTTCCTACCTGCTCTTCTAACAGTAATCAAGTAAATAACATACAAAACTACATTATATATCTTTCTTCTATCTTCAAAACCTTAGATACATATTCTTTTCTTTCTTTTTTTTTTTTTTTTGGTCTTTTGTCTTTTTAGGGCCGCACCCGCGGATATGGAGGTTGCCAGGCTAGGGGTCTAATTGGAACTGCAGCCACCAGCCTACGCCAGAGCCACAGCAACGATGGATCCGAGCCGCGTCTGCAACCTACACCACAGCTCATGGCAATGCAAGATCCTTAACCCACTGATCGAGGCCAGGGATCAAACCCACAACCTCATGGTTCCTGGTCGGATTCGTTAACCACTGTGTTTTGTTTCCACTGTGCCAGGACAGGAACTCCGTAGATACATATTCTTATAAGCAAGAGTAACAACTGTCATTCTTGGTTTTCTTATTGTAATTCGACCCCTTTCATCAAGAAAGCACAGCAAACAAAAACAAGTGACAATAAAGGCACATCAAAAGCCCATTTAATGCATTTTTAAGTCAAGCACCTACAAACATCAATACTTTTTGTTGTTATTCAAAATTACTTTTAGAGTTCCCGTTGTGACACAGTGGAAACAAAGCCAACTAGTATCCATGAGGGTGTGGGTTAGATCCCTGGCCTCACTCAGTGGGTTAAGAATCCGGTGTTGCCGTGAGCTGTGGTGTAGGTTGCAGACATGGCCTGGACCTTGCATTGCTGTGGCTGTGGTATAGGCGGGCAGCTACAGCTCCAATTTGACCCCTAGACTGGGAATTTCCAAATGCCATGGGTGCAGCCCTAAAAAGAAAAAAAAAAACCAAACTTTTAGTCTATCTTATAACTGAGATAGCTATTTCACCTCACTGTTTAAAACAAAATTCACCCTTCGAAGAAAGGCGAAAAAAAAATTTTTTTTTAAACAAGGCTACTACATCCTAATATATTTTTATTTTTATTTATTTATTTTTTGGGGGGGTCTTTTTTTTGCTATTTCTTGGGCCGCTCCTGCGGCATATGCAGGTTCCCAGCCTAGGGATTGAATTGGAGCTGCAGCCACCAGCCTACGCCAGAGCCACAGCAACGCTGGATCCGAGCCGCGTCTGCAACCTACACCACAGCTCGCGGCAACGCCAGATCGTTAACCCACTTAGCAAGGGCCAGGACCAAACCCGCAACCTCATGGTTCCTAGTCGGATTTGTTAACCACTGCGCCACGACGGGAACTCCCCTAATTTTTTTTGGGGGGGGGTCCTAATATATTTTTAAACAAGGCTACTTCCCTCCTCATAAGGGAAGTTGCAAATTGTTATGTGTACTAACTGAATTCTTCTAAGAAGAAACTTACTAGTTATGGTAGAAGAAAATGTTTTAGTCTCAAGTCAGCTGATAATAAAAAGCCATGCAAACCCTAGCAAGGTATTTCTCTTTAATTTTCACTTTTTGCATCTGTAAAATGAGTTATAACTACATTGTAACAAAGATCTTTCCATATTTAAACATCACTATCTCTATGAGCACATGGAAACGAAATAATCTTTTTGACTAATAGGAAAGTTAGAGGACAGTACATGTATTAAGACTCAATGTACTTCTACTCATATGTACTAGCAATTAGAAATACTTGGAATTTTCCTGCTGTTACTGTATTACCAAACTAAGAGTCATCTACAAGAGTACAAGTAAAAAATCCATCATTCTTAAAATGTAAAGAATTCTTGCTCAGAACTTCACAAAGCAGTAAAAATGTGTATGTGTAGTAAAAATTTTCAAACACTTAAAAATGATCTTCAAATACTTTAACCACCTGTGTCAGTTAAAGTGAGTATAACATTTGTGACTATCAGAGGGTAGTAGATATGCGAATGCTTCCAGAATCCACTGAGGAGAATATTTTTTAACACAGAGAGGCTTCTTTTTCCAGTGAAGCTTGTTTTAGGAAAACTTTACATGAAAGAACTGCGTTCCCAGAAGTCATCTTGGAAAAACATTCCCCACGTGATCTCCTTGCCAAAAAGAACCAACTAGGAGAATGAATAGAAACAATTTAAAACAAAACAACAAAAACAGAAGCCACCCATGAGGTTCACAAAATAAAGAAATAACAGATATGAAATTACTAAGTAAATCTCAACTACTACATGAGCTCTCTGGTTAATGTCAAAAGTCATTATATACCAAATTACTGAGGTTTTAAGTTAATATTTAGGTAAAGAATGTATGATACTTAAGAGACAAATTAATCTCTTATATAACAGCAAAGTTTCCAGAGTTCTCAATAATTTATTCAGAACTTTATGTTTTGTTTCGTTTTTTTGTCTTTTTTAGGGCCACACCCTCGGCTAGGGGTAGAATCAGAGCTGTAGCCTCTGGCCTACACCATAGCCAAGGCCACATGGGATCTGAGCCGTATCTTCAACCTACACCACAGCTCTCAGGAATGCTGGATCCTTAACCCACTGAGCAGGGCCAGGGATCAAACCTCATGGATACTAGTCAGATTCATTTCCGCTGAGACACGATGGGAACTCATAGAATGTTGTTTTAAGAGCAGCCTTTGGAATCAGATGGCCTGGACTCAAATCTTGGCTTTGCAAGCTACGAGCTACATGCTTGTAGACATGACAGTTAACATTTTATGTCTCAATTTCTTCTGCTTTAAAGAGACATAATAACTGTATTTTTTTTTTATTTTGTACTTTTTTTTTTTTTTTTTTGCTTTTTAGGGCCACACCTGTGGCATATGGAGGATTCCAAGCTAGGGGTCTAATCAGAGCTGTAGCTGCTGGCCTATACCACAACCATAGGAACGCCAAATCCGAGCTGCGTCTGCAACCTATACCACGGTTCACGGCAATGTTTATTTATTTTCTTTTTAGGGCTGTACCTTGGGCATAAGGAAGTTCCTGGAGTTAGAGGTCCAATTGGAGCTGCAGCTGCCAGCCCATGCCATAGCCACAGCAATGCGGGATCTAGGCTGCGTCTGTGACCTACGCCACAGCTCAATGCCAGGTCCTTAACCCACTGATTGAGACCAGGGATTGAACCCACATCCTCATGGATAATACTAGTTGGGTTCCCAACCGGCTGAGCAACAATGTGAACTCCAATAACTGTTTATTTTACAGGGTTATGGAAATGAACTATGATAAAACAAGTAAAGGCTTTAAAACAGCTTTAGACATTAAATGCTCAACAAACATTAACTATTGTCTCCTGTACACTATAGTTAGTGGAAATCATTTCAGGCCAATCCTTAAAAACCCTACATAACTCACATTCCCTGTATGTATGTATGTACTGCCGCTCTGTGACACACGGAGTTCCCAGGCCAGGGATCAGACCCGGGCCTCAACTGTGATCTATGCAGCACCTACGGCAACAAGGGATCCTTAACCCACTGTGCTGGGATGGGGATCCAAGCGGTGTCCCAGTACTCTCAAGAAGCCACTGATCCCATTGTGCCACACAAGAACTCTCCCAGCATTTATTATTTAAATCACTTAACATTTTTATCCGCAAAAAAGCTCATTCTCCAAAACATTACCTATTTAACACAATAAATGGCACTTAGGCACCAGATTTTATGTTGTTACCATAAAATGTATTTTTAGATTCTCTTTATTATTAAAAAAGGTCATATGTATTATGTATAATCTCAAGTCTCAAGTTCCTTTTATAACCATTATCAACTCTGAGGTAAATGTATGTTTTATTAATTCTAAGTTAAATTGTTCACATACTTTTTTGCGGAAAAAAAACCTTTTTTTACTGGGTCAGCAAATAAGCATTGCTATTAACACAGTAACTATTTTAAGAACTATGAAGAATTGTGTACAATAAATTCCAGCTACCATTTTTATCTTACCGATTTTTTTGGAATGGTCGACCCATGTTCACAGCAGCAGCAGCACTTGTTTTATAAGATCCCGGTGAATTAAAGCCATTCAGAAAACTACCATTGGGAAAAGGAGCCTAAAAGAAATTTTTAATGTTTAAAACTATTCATAGTAAAGCCAAACTTGTGTTCTTGTGTGAAGGTCATAAGAAACTTCTGATGAACTAACCTAGCATCAGTTTCTCTTATAAGCCAAAAATAATTTTAAAACATCTGCAATACTTTTTTCAAGCTATCACTTGCCTTACAGAACAAGGAACCACTGGTTCAATACCTAATAAAGAATATTTCTCAGAGTTCCTGTCGTGGCTCAGCACTTAACAAACCCAACTAGTATCCATGAGGACATGGGTTAAGGATTTGGCGGTGCTGTGGCTGTGGTGTAGGCCAGCAGTTGTAGCAGTGATTCGACCCCCAGCCTGGGAACCCCTCCATATGCCGTAAGTGTAGCTCTACGAAGACAAAAAAAAAAAAAAAAAAAAAGAAAAAAGAAAAGAAAAGAAAAAGAATATTTCTCTCTGGAAGTTTCACAAAGCTAAAAGCATTTTAAATCATTTAGAATTTACCCAGGCTCTTATTTTATCTAGCAATAGCTAAAGAATAAAATGATAGGAACCAACAGCTCAATTCTAAGTCATATGTATATACACAATACTGGGGATTAGATATCCTCACTACTATTTATTTAAAAGTCAGAAACTAATACCAACACAAAATAAAACATGAATTCTAACTCTAGCCAATTACTTCAAAATTCAAATTTCAGCTTCAACAATAAAATTTTATTTCTAAGGATCTCACTTACCAGTGGTGTTTCAAAGTAAGGTGCAGGATTTGGAGACCAAGACTGAGGCACAATACTATAAACAGAGTACTGTTGGTGAGGATTATATACAGGCTGCATAAAGACTGGTGAGGCATACTGTGCTTGAGTTTGAATGGGCTGACTATACATAGTAGAATCCATTAAGCGATAACCATTTTTAGCAAAAAAAGTATTAATGGCTTTTATCCTTGCCTAGAAGCAAAAAGAACACATTATAATCACAAAAGATTTAAGTGTATATTTTCACAAATACATATAACTTTTTGAAAATATTTTACATGACGTTATTTCCATGTACTGGAGAATAGGTAGAGCACAAGAAAATGAAATCATTGATGGCCATAATTTTAGAAACTTTTATATGACAAATACAATTAATAAACGAGGTAAAACCACAAATCAAAATATTAAAACAAATTGCAGCTTATCACAAACAAGGGGGATAATATTCCTAATATACAAATTCTAAAAAGAGATGAAACAGCCTAACAATCTTTAGAATGTTATAAAATGCATTAGAGAAATAAAGTTCACAGAAAAGAGAAAGGCAAAAGGCTCTTAAGCATATGAAAAGCTGTTAAACCTTGCTCATGTGAGAAATGCAATTAAAATGGATAAACTGGCAAAGTCTAAAAACTTGATAACATATTCTATTAATAAGGTTGTGGCAGAAATAGGCACTGTGATAAACTGATGATGAGCAGTCAAAATAGCACAACTCTTATAAAGGGAAATTTAGCATATCTTCCATAAGACCATATATGCAGTTACCATTATTTTTATAAACCCCACTCCTGGGAAACTTTACCAAATATACACTGAACAAAGAGGTTTTAAAAAAAAAGATACAGGAGTTCCCATCATGGCTCAGTGGTTAAAGAATCCAACTAAGAACGATGAGGTTGTGGGTTCAATCCCTGGCCTTGCTCAGTGTGTTAAGGATCCCGTGTTGCAGTGAGCTGTGGTGTAGGCTGCAGATGCAGCTAGGATATAGCATTGCTGTGGCTGTGGTGTAGGCTACAGATGCAGCTAGGATATAGCATTGCTGTGGCTGTGGTGTAGGCCAGCAGCTACGGCAGCAATTTGATCCCTAGCCTGGGAACCACCATATGCCTCGGGCACAGCCCTAAAAAGCAATAAACAAATAATTAAAACCAATAACCAAACTTACCACCTAAAAAACTGAAAAGGAGCAAGCTAAGACCAAAGCTAGCAAGCAAAAGGAGGAAATGAGGATTAGAATGGAGATAGAGAAACAGAGAAAAATCAATGAAACTAAAAATTGGTTTTCTGAAAAGATTAGGAAATGAGCAAACCTTTAGCTAGACTAAACAGGAGAACAGATTCCAATCCCTAAATGAGAAGTGAAAACTAAAATCAGACATAAATACTCATTTTACAAAAATAAGAAAAATCCAACAGAGGTCCTATTGCGGCAAGCAGTAACAAACCCAACTGGTATCCACAAGGCTGGATCCCTGGCCTCACTCAGTGGGTTAAGAATTCAGCATTACTGGAGTTCCCATGTGGCGCAGTGGTTACCGAATCTGACCAGGAACCATGAGGTTTCAGGTTTGATCCCTGGCCTTGCTCAGTGGGTTAAGGATCTGGCATTGCCGTGATCTGTGGTGTAGGTCGCAGATGCAGCTCGGATCTGGCATTGCTGTGCCTGTGGTGTAGGCCAGCAGCTGCAACTCTGATTTGACCCATAGCCTAGGAACTTCCATACGCTGCACATGCATCCCTAAAAAGCAAAAACAAAAACAAAAACTGCAATGAGGTACTACCTGACACCAGTCGGAATGGCCATCATTAACAAGTCTACAAATTACAAACACTGGGGAGGGTGTAGAGAAAGGGAACCCTTGCACAATGTTGTGGGAATGTAAATTAGTACAAACACTATGGAGAACAGTATGGAGGTTCCTTAGAAAATTGAGTATAGAACTACCATATGATACAGCAATCCCACTCCTGGGCATATATCTGGACAAAATTACAACTCGAAAAGATACACGCCCCTTTATGTTCCTAGCAGTACTATTCACAATAGCCAAGACATGGAAACAACCTAAACATCCGTCAAAGGATGAATAGATTAAGATGTGGTACATGTATACAATGGAACACTACTCAGCCATCAAAAAGAATGACACAATGCCATTTGCAGCAACATGGATGCCACTAGAGATTCTCATAGTAAGTCAGAAAGAGAAAGACAAGTATTGTACAATATCACTTATATATGGAATCTAAAATATGGCACAAATGAACCAATCTACAAAACAGAAACAGACTCACAGATGTAGAAAACAGACTTGTTGGTTGCCAAAGGGGTACTGGGGAGGGAGTGGGATGGACTGGGAGTTAGTCTGGGGCTAGTAGATGCAAACTATTGCATTTAGAATGGATAAGCAATGAGGTCCTACCGTATAGCACAGTCTCTCAAGACAGACCATGACGGAAGACAATATAAGAAAGGGAACATGTATGTATGAATGACTCAATCACTTTGCTGTACAGAAAAACTGGCGTAACATCGTAAATCAACAATACTTTACAAAAAAATAAAAAAGAAAATTTGAAGGCAGATTTCATGGGATCTACATTAGACATGTAAAGACAATGAGCAAGTGTCACCAATGACAATTTTCAGGTTCCCAAATGGCTGAATACTAATGTGGTGATACAGTTTCAAATGAGTTTGAAAATATTGAGACTGCTTCCCACTACTGTTACTAAAAATCATCCCTGCTTCTTTTGAGACCTATGATTATTTTACATGTTGTTAAACAGCATCTAACTAAAAAACTTCATACTGTCAGAAGTTATGCCTCTGGAAGGATTGCTGTTTAGAAACTTTTTTTCTTCTTTTTAGGACTGCAGGTGCGGCTTATGGAAGTTCTCAGGCTAGGGGTCGAACCAGAGCTGCGTCTGCAACCTACACCACAGTTCCAGGCAACGCCAGATCCTTAACCCACTGATCAAGGCCAAAGACTGAACCTGCATCCTCATGGATATGTGTCGAGTTTGTTACCACTGATCCATGATGGGAACTCCCAGAAAATATTTTGATGTTCTATTAACTGATTTCCTGAAGTAGCATTTTATATGAGCCGGAAATTTCTTTAAAATCATTATGGGGGAGTTCCCGTTGTGGCACAGTGGTTAACGAATCCGACTAGGAACCATGAGGTTGCGGGTTCGGTCCCTGGCCTTGCTCAGTGGGTTAACGATCCGGCGTTGCCGTGAGCTGTGGTGTAGGTTGCAAACGCAGCTTGGATCCTGCATTGCTGTGGCTCTGGCATAGGCCGATTCGACCCCTAGCCTGGGAACCTCCATATGCCGCGGGAGCGGCCCAAAGAAGCAGCAAAAAAAAAAAATCATTATGGGTTTTATAAAATGTTATTCATCTTTGTTAAGACAGACAACAAAAACTTCCTTGTTTCATGCTGGCCTACTTACAAGTGTTTCTTACCATAATTGGCTTGCCCTGAAATGTTTTAACTTCTTCTCTCAAGTATTTAAAAGCCTGTTAGCAAAGCAGAAAGGAACATTCATTAGCATTCAAACATTTCATTAAAGCCACCATTATTCTATCAAGAGAATATGGTATTAGCAATTATCTCTAAACTGTTAAACAATAAAAAATTCTAAAGGTGATCCTATCATGCAGGTGATAGAGAATAAAAAAGTAAAAACTTAAGATCTCAGGTATAGTTCACATTTATTGTATATTAACCACTATGGATTACTACAGATAAAACACACAAAATTCTAAACAGACCCAACCCAAATTACTACCTATCGATTTAAAAATGGGTTCAGGAGTTCCCGTTGTGGCACAGCAGAAATGAATCCGACTAGGAACCATGAGGTTGAGGGTTTGATCCCTGGCCTTGCTCAGTGGGTTAAGGATCTGGCGTTGCCGTGAGCTGCGGTGTAGGCCGGCAGCTACAGGTCTGATTAGACCCCTAGCCTGGGAACCTCCATATGCTGGGGGTGTGGCCCTAGAAAAGACAAAAAAAATAAATAAATAGAATACTACCTCATAAATTTTTGTTTCAAAGGAGTATTTCTTCTCTTATTTTTAGGTAGAACATGATAATAAATAAGAATATAATTTATATCCAAATTCCCAGAATCAGTATGGAAATTATGCATTTATTGTAGACCTACTATGTACTAGAAATACTACTAAAGAGCAGTTTCTAATCCCCATGTTAATTTTAAATTGTGTGTTTTTATTGATAGGAAACAAACTCTTCTTAAATTGAAACAAAACTTTAGGGAGATCATCAAAATGGAAACCAATTAATATGCAAAACCAAAAAGGTGAACAAGGCTCTCCACAGTATTTACATTACTATAAGCACTTGGTTTCCTGAATTAAAGTATACCACTACTTCTTTTACCATTAGGACTTACAATCAGAAGAAAAGTTTTCTTCTCACCTGCTGTGCGTCTGTGTCTGACTGGAAAGTGATATACCAGTTGCTATTGTGTGCAAACTCGCAGCTTATCACCTTGGGACAGTTTTCATTTTTAAACAAAGCTTTTACTTCCTAAAAAAGAAAAACTTTTGTTAACTCTAAAAATATATCAGGTAGTTCCTGTCGTGGCACAGTGGTTAACAAATCTGACCAGGAACCATGAGGTTGCGGGTTCAATCCCTGGCCTCGTTCAGTGGGTTAAGGATCCGGTGTTGCTGTGAGCTGTGGTGTAGGTCGCAGACACAGCTTGGATTCCATGTTGCTGTGGCTCTGGTGTAGGCTGGTGGCTACAGCTCCAATTAGACCCCTAGACTAGGAACCTCCATATGCCGTGGGAGAGGCCCCAGAAAAGGCAAAAAGACAAAAAATAAAATAAAAAATGACAATATATCAATAATGAGGGCATCCCCCCATTTGTCTACAATAGTCACTGCACACAAAGCTATCCCTGCTTTCAAAATTAACTGAAAACTGAAATTACCACAAATACATGGATTTAGAAAATGATTATCAAAACAGAACAGTGTAATTGTTAACAGCTTGAATATAAAAAAAGAAAACAACTAGAAGTGAACTTTAAATATCCCTAAAAAGTTACAAAAAATGAAACAACCTCTACTGAAACACGACCCAGGGTGAGACACTGATTTAGATGGAGAACCACCCAGTGTTGACGGTTTTATAATCTCCACTTCACAGATGAGAAAATGGTGGCTCAGATTATTTAAACTACCCACATTATAACAAAGTGGATCTGAAACCCAGACTTGTATGATCTCCAAATTACATTTGTATTAATAACTATTTGAGCTCAAGGACAAATTTAGCAGTATATAATAATTCCCAAACAGCGGCCCCTAAAACCTGATTAGGTTAAACAGTACCATAGATATCAAAATTCACCAATTATTAAGCTGATTGAACAATCAACATCACAGCAGTGAAGTCTAACCTGTATTCTGACTCCAATTTCTAAAATACTGAATTAAAAAAATGTTTCTACTTGTAAAGAAATTTTCTTGTATCAACTATTACTTGAAATAAATTCACAGATATTCTCCAAACATTTCTATTTCCTTTATAATGTATAATGAACTGAATAATTTAGTTAAATCTTAATAAAATCCATATTTTCATCCTTTATCATTCTTTAGGAATAGTTCTGTCATTATTATTTTTTGTCTTTTTGTCTTTTTAGGGCTGCACCGGAGGCATATGGAGGTTCCCAGCCTAGGGGTCTAACTGGAGCTGCAGTTGCCAGCCTATGCCAGAGCAACAGCAATGCAGGATCTGAGCCGCATCTTCAACCTACACCACCGCTCATGGAAACGCCAGATTCTTAACCCACTGAGTGAGGCCAGGGATTGAACCCGCAACCTCATGGTTCCTAGTCGTATTCATTTCTGCTGCGCCAAGATGGGAACTCCCTGTTCATTGATTTACTTTTCCAAATATCAAAAGAGAAGTCTGGATCTAAAGTAATAAAATTTATTCCACTTGACAGGAATCCTTCAGGTCACCATCTAACTTTCCTCAATCTAATTTGAATTTCAAGGGATTACTGTCTGGATCGACTTTCTATGGCTACTTTGTTTTTTTTTTTTTGCTTTCTAAGGGCCACAATTGCAGTATATGCAGGTCCCCAGGCTAGGGGTCTAATTGCCAGCCTACACCACAGCCACAGAAACATCAGATCTGAGCTGCGTCTGCGACCTACCATACAGCCCACGGCAACGCCAGATTCTTAACCCACTGAGCAAGGCCAGGGATCGAACCTGCAACCTTTATGTTTCCCAGTCGGACTCATTTCTACTGTGCCACGACAGGAACTCCCTCTCTGGCTACTTTGGTCATCTGCATTTCTTTCACTTTTTTCTAATTAACAGTAATTTGCTGCCTTGCTCCTTTTATCTACTGTTTTTTATTAGAATGAGCTCTTTATGTATTCAGAATAATGAATTACAATAACTACAGAAATGATTAAGAATAGCAAATCTTAGGAGTTCCCGTTGCAGCTCAGTGGGTTAAGAATCCAACTAATATTCATAAGGATGCAGGTTCGATCTCTGGTTTAGCTCAGTGGGTTAAGGATCCAGCGTTGCTGTGGCTGTGGCCGGTAGGTGCAGCTCCAATTGACTCCTAGCCTGGGAACTTCCATATGCCATGGGTTTGGCCATAAAAAAGAATGGCAAGGAGTTCCTACTGTGGCACAGCAGAAATGAATCTGACTAGCATCCATTAGGATGTGGGTTTGATCAATCCCTGGCCTGCTTAGTGTGGGGGGATCCAGTGTTGCCCTAAGCTGTGGGCTAGCAGCTACAGCTTTGAGTTGACCCCTAGCCTAGGAACTTCCATATGCCTCAGGTGGGCCCTAAAAAGCAAAAAAGCAAGAAAGAATGGCAAACCTTTGAGTGTTTTATGTACCAGGTGCAGCTCAAAGCTTTTCATATACTAATTCAATTCTCACAATTGTATTAATTACTTATTACTTTTTTTTGTCTTTTTTTGCCTTTTCTAGGGCTGCTCCTATGCCACATGGAGGTTCCCAGGCTAGGGGTCCAATCGGAGCTGTAGCCACTGGCCTATGCTAGAGCCACAGCAAAGCCAGATCCAAGCCGCGTGTGCAACCTACACCACAGCTCACGCCAGATCCTTAACCCACTGAGCAAGGCCAGGGATCGAACCCGCAACCTCATGGTTCCTAGTCGGATTCGTTAACCACTGCACCACGACGGGAACTCTCATTTACTTATGACTATTACCCCATGTAATAGATAAGAAACCCGAGGCAAAAGAGGTTAAGTAACTTATCCAAGATCATAGAGCTAGTAAGAAAAAATGCTGGAATTCAAATCCAGGCATTCTGGCTCTAAAGTACAGGCTCATTTACTCTATCTACACTGTGGAAGCTCCCGGGCCAGGCATCAAATCTGGTCCACAGCTGTGCCTTGTGCCACAGCTGCAGCAATGCTGGATCCTTAACCTGCTGTGCCACAGCAGGAACTCCTATATTGCTTCTTAATATTGCAAATATTCTCATTCTACAATTTTCCTTTCAATTTGATACTTCTGAACATAGTTCATAATTTAAAATCCAAGATCTATTCAGTGACAGTTTCTTTTCTAATTTCTCTCACTGTTTCTAAGTTTATGAAATTGTCATTCTGGAAATTTAACACTGGATGACTCTAGGCAAAAAGATTAACTACAAATGTGTCAAATACATCAGGTAACAAAGATCTAAAACGTCTTTTAAAAATGGCTAATCAGGAGTTCCCGTTGTGGCGCAGTGGTTAAAGAATCTGACTAGGAACCATGAGGTTGCGGGTTCGGTCCCTGCCCTTGCTCAGTGGGTTAACGATCCGGCATTGCCGTGAGCTGTGGTGTAGGTTGCAGACGCGGCTCGGATCCTGCATTGCTGTGGCTCTGGCGTAGACTGGGGGCTACAGCTCCGATTAGACCCCTAGCCTGGGAACCTGCATATGCCGCAGGAGCGGCCCAAGAAATAGCAAAAAAAAAAAAAAAAAGACAAAAAAAAGGCTAATCAATTACCCTATCAGTTACTGATTAGTCCTCCCCATTTCTAATTTACTATGCCTTAACATGACAACTTAGTGTGAAGCTCTGTGGCCTAAGAAACATGGGCTCTGGAATCAGAAAGAGCAAGTTCAAATCCAGACTCTGTCACTTAAAACATTTCATGTCTTTAACCATCCTAAGGCTCAATCACTTTACCTGTAAAATAGAAACAATAAAATTTTAGCCTTTAACGGAAAGTACACTGCACAATACTTAGTAGGATCTAATTAAAAAAATATTACGAGCTCCCCTTGTGGTTCAGCAGTAATGAACTCTACTAGTATCCACGAGGACTCAGGTTTGATCCCTGGCCCCACTCAGTGGGTTAAGGATTTAGCATTGCCATGAGCTGTGATGTGGGCTGCAGACTCAGCTTGCATCTGGCATTGTTGTGGTTTGGAATTAGGTTGAGAGCTACAGCTCCAATTCGACCCCTAGCCTAGGAACTTTCATATGCTGCGGGTACGGCCCTAAAAGGCAAACCAACCAACAACAACAAAAAACAAACAAAAAAATCTCATAACATATAAAAGGATGTCTTCCTGGGTTTATTGTTTCATTAAAATATTATATTATTCTTGTATCTGTACCATACCATCTTCATGACTGCAGCTTTGTTTTATATTCTGCTAACCAGTAGGATTGGTCCCGACTCATTAATCTTTATTCATATTTTCCTTCATTCTTATGTTAATTCTTTCAGTTTAATTCTCAAGCTACAAAAGGGCCTATGTATATATTATTGCCATTCAGTCAAATCAGTAAACTGAGAATTAGTATCAATGCAATACTCAGTCCACCCTTCTAGGGAACAGAATTCTATCTTTTCTCATCCTATGCGCCATTCTTCCAATATTTCAGAATTTAAAAATTAGTGTTTATCTTATTCTAAGTAATTGATATGAATGAGGGCAGTGACTTAAAACTTTGCCTGTTTATCTTCTCCAATTTAAATGGTTACAAAACACAGAGCTTTAACAATGCTTATGATTTACCTCTATTGGTGTTGTTTCAGGAATCTCTCTAAGAATCACAATACAACGTTTATGACTTGGTCGTACTTTCTCACCCTTCTCATCAACTTGTACCATGGGAGAAGCTGAAATTTAAAAAAAATTGTCTCAGTGAAAAGTGAAAAATAGTGATATTAATAATTCCATTAAAATTATGTACTTTTGGAGTTCCCATCGTGGCGCAGTGGTTAACGAATCCAACTAGGAACCATGAGGTGGCGGGTTCGATCCCTGCCCTTGCTCAGTGGGTTAACGATCTGGCGTTGCCGTGAGCTGTGGTGTAGGTTGCAGACGCAGCTCGGATCCCGCGTTGCTGTGGCTCTGGCGTAGGCCGGTGGCTACAGCTCTGATTCAACCCCTAGCCTGGGAACCTCCATATGCCGCGGGAGCAGCCCAAGAAATAGCAACAACAACAACAAAAAGACAAAAAAAAAAAAAAAGGAGTTCCCATTGTGGCTCAGTGGTTAATGAATTCGACTAGGAACCATGAGGTTGTGGGTTCCATCCCTGGCCTTGCTCAGTGGGTTAAGGGTCTGGCGTTGCTGTGAGCTGTGGTGGTGTAGGTTTCAGACGCAGCTCAGATCCCACATTGCTGTGGCTCTGGCGTAGGCCGGTGGCTACAGCTCCGATTGGACCCCTAGCCTGGGAACCTCCATATGCCGCGGGAGCAGCCCAAGAAATAGCAAAAAGACAAAAGACAAAAAAAAAAGACGAGGAAAAAAAAAAATAAATAAATAAATAAATAAATAAATAAAATTATGTACTTTTAATTTTCAACTGAAAAAATTAGCAGAGGCTAATATCTTAAGAAATCAAGTTGTATAATCAAAGACTACAGTTATGATAAAACATCCTGAGATTGATATGCAAAGAACACTGTCCAATGTTACTCTCTGAACAAATATTCAGCGTACTTATTTTGTGACTTGGCACGGTGTTAAGAGTTGAAAACCCTTCAGAGAGTATACAATATTATATCTCATAGGGCAACTTCCCTGTATACAATTACCAAACTGTTTATTTCGAGTAAAATCAATGTACTTGCATTATTAACCAAATATTACTCTGATGAAGGTAATGAGCTCTGATATGTGAAGAAATTCTTAGAGTCTGAGAAGCACTTAAACCAAGAATTATATACAAATAATTACAATATTTCCTTGATTTTAACATAATTACTCTTACTGAGACCCAGAAGCCATCTTTTAGATCCTGATTGAATTAATACTGAATGAAGAATAGTACCACAAGCCAAAAGTTTTATTTCTGGTCCCTTCAAAGAGATAGTGTATCGCATCTACCTGAACAGGTAAGTAAAGGGAATAAAAGTTAAAGGAAGAAAGCTTGTATATAAATGCTAGGTTCCAGCCCTTGGAGGTGGGAAAGTCTGTCTCTTGGCCAGTTCTTCGAATGATAACAAGACTGGATCATTTTAAGAAACAATGTATGTACAAAACTGATCAGAGATTTCATAAATGATTTTAGTCCTATGAGAATGGAAATCTCTATTCTCATATAAGCTTAACAACAATTGGCTTGGAGATCCCATCATGGCTTGGCAAAAACGAACCCGAACCCGACTAGTATCCATGAGGACTTAGGTTTGATTTCTGGCCTTACTCAGTGGGTTAAGGATACAGTGTTGCCATAAGCTGTGGTGTAGGTATGTTGCAGACATGGCTCGGCTCTCACTGCCGAGGCTGTGGCGTAGGCTGGCAGCTGTAGCTCCAGTTCGACTCCTAGCCTAGGAACTTCCATATGCTGTGGATACAGCCCTAAAGACAAATAAATTAAAAAAAAATTAAAAAAAAAAGAGAAACACTTGGAGTTTCCCCTGTGGCACAATGGATTAAGGATCCAGCATCACTGCAGTGGCTCAAGTCGCTGCTATGGTGTATGTCTGATCTCTGGACTGGAAAATTCCACATGCCAAAAAAAAAAAAAGAGGGAGAGAAAACACATACTTTAGAGCAGTGTTTGTCAAACTACGGGTTGCAATTCTTTAATAAGCTGTGAATAAATTTTAGAAAAAGAAATGAATTCATCACAAGCATTTAGTATTCATTTGTGTAATTAACATTTCCGTTGTGTGTATGTGTTGGCTGTGATGTAAAATTTACTTCTTATTTGTGTTGTAAAGTTTGAAAGATGGAGTTCCTGTCATGGTTCAGTGGTTATCGAACCCAACAAGCATCCATGAGGATGCAGGTTTGATCCCTGGCCTCGCTCCGTGGTGTAGGTTGCAGATGTGGCTGGGATCCAGTGTTGCTGTGGCTGCGGCGTAGGCCAGCAGCTGGAGCTCTGATTCGACCCCTAGCCTGGGAACCTTCATATGCCACAGGTGTGACCCTAAAAAGACAAAAAAAAAGTTTGAAAGTGATCACTTTAGAGGTGGGATAATAACACATATAATTCTCTAAGAGTCCAGAAAACTGAAGCTTAATTGCTTTAATACTCGGCTATGAATTAAACGGGTATCAAGATGAACAACGGAGGTACAGAATTGATACAGAAGCTATATATGTACTAGTCAATAAAAACAGATAAATTAGCATACAACAGCAAAAATATGTAGTAAAAAACAATTTCTGGGAGTTCCTGTTGTGGCTCAGCAGGTTAAAAATCCAACTAGTATCCATGAAGATGCGGGTTTGACCCCTGGCCTTACTCAGCAGGTTAAGGATCCGGTGTTGCTAAAAGTTGCAACATAGATTACAGATGCACTGCTGTGGTATAGGTTGGCAGGTGCAACTCCAATATAACCTCTAGCCTGGGAACTTCATATGCCATGGGTGCAGCCATTAAAAAAAGAAAAAGAAGAAGAAAGAAAGAAAGAAAAAAATTCCTGTATGATCAGAAAGAAAAAGAATACTTAAATTTTTTTACTTTAAAAAGTAAGCTTAAAGGCATGATTTACATACATCTCAACACTTCAAGAATTAGGTCAGGGTCTGTGGTCAGTTTTTTTATTTCTTCCATGTTGGCAACTGTCCAAATTGGGATGAACTGATCACTGTCCATTTGAGATATCAGGTAAAGATCTTTTGACAAATTTTCTCTGAAAAGAATAAAGAGAAGCAACAGTCCTATGAAACAAACAAGTCTTAAAAAGCACCTAAAGATAAAAGATGCCTTACTCACTTTTGTCACTAAACCTAGCAAAACAAAATTATGCTATCAAAAATAACACAGTGGACTAAGAAAATACATAATATAAAACAGATATATTCTAACAATTTCTGGAAAGTTTCTGAATCCCCAAATACACTGGGCCCAATAGTTTTGAGCAAGGAATTTTATAAAATTACACTGAAAGAGGTTTAATATTAAATTTTAAAGTAAACTACAAAATATTACATATAGTTTGATTCCATCCTATAATTTATCACTAATGTTAATATATGCATACAGGGCAGTTCCTGTTGTGGCTCAGGGGTAATGAACCCAAGTGGTAACCATGAGGATGGGGGTTCAATCCCGGGCCTCACTTAGTGGCTTAAGGATCCAGCGCTGCCGTGAACCATGGTGTAGGTCACAGATGCCTATCAGAGTCTGTGTTGCTGCAGCTATGGTGTAGGCCAGCAGCTACAGTTCCAATTCAACCCCAAGCCTGGAAACCTCCACATGCTGCAGGTGTGGCCAAATAAACAAATAAATAAATAGTAACACATAGGAGTTCCTATTGTGGCACAGTGGATTAAGAATCTGACTGCATAAATTAAAAAAAAAAAAAAATCTGACTACAGCAGCTTGGTTCCCTGCTAAGGCTCAGGTTCCATCCCTGGCTCAGCACAGTAGGTTACAGGATCCAATAACCAATCTCTAGCATAAAGAATGAACATACTAATATTGTCCTAATTATAAAATATTCTTTAAGAACTTGAAAATAAGGAGTTCTCATCGTGGCACAGTGGAAACGAATCTGACTAGGAACATGAGGCCTCACTCAGTGGGTTAGGGATCTGGCATTGACGATGAGCTGTGGTGTAGGCTGGCAGCTGTAGCTCCAAATCAGCCCCTAGCCTGGGAACCTCCATATGCTGTGGGTGCAGCCCTTAAAAAAAAGGGAGGGGGAGTTCCCATTATGGCTCAGTCATTAACGAATCTGACTAGGAACCATGAGGCTGCAGGTTTGATCCCTGGCCTTGCTCAGTGCGTTAAGAATCCAGGGTTGCTGTGAGCTGTGGTGCAGGGTCGCAGACACAGCTCAGATGTGGCGTTGCTGTAGCTACAGCTCCGATTAGACCCTAGCCTGGGAACCTCCATATGCCATGGGAGCAGCCCTAGAAAAAGCAAAAAGCCAAAAAACAAACAAACAAAAAGCAAAAATAAATAAATAACTTGAAAATAAGACAACTGTAAACATAAAATTTTATTTTACAACTAAAAGGCTACAGCATAAATCAACTAAGGTTTTCAGCAAATCTATTCTTATAAGACAATGTGACACACCCTTAAAGAAACTGTAACTTGTCAGAAGTCAGTCCAATCAACAGATATATAACATCCAGGATTATGACCAATAATACCTCTTGTTCTAGTGGCAATTTTGCTGAGCTACAAACACCAACTGCCTGGCTGGTTTGAACTGTATCATAATTCTGAGTAGAACGTGGCAGATCATAAGCCAGAGCTCACTGAAACAACTAAAAAATTTTGGTTAAGTTATAAAAGTCATGTTATTAGAGATAAAGGAGAGCTGTGGAAGCTACAAGGACAAAATGAAATTTCAGAAAGATGATCTTTCTTTCCTGAGGGTAAGGGTATTTGTGGATCCTAGACCAAAGGAAAACAAGTAGAGCTTTAAGCAGTTGTGCACAACTGGTTTTATAAATCAGAAGCTAGGAGTTCCCATTGCGGCTCAGCAGTAATGGACCTGACTAGTATCCATGAGGACTTGGGTCCCTGGCCCCACTCAGTGGGTTAAGAATCTCAGCATTGCCCTGAGCTGTGGTGTAGGTCACAGAAGCGGCTCAGAGCTGGTGTTTCTATGGCTGTGGTGAAGGCCAGCAGCAGCTGCAGCTCTGATTAGACTCCTGGTCTGGGAACTTCCATACAGCACGGGTGCCGCCTTATAAAACAAACGAACAAATAAATAAAATGAAATATATGATGAGTAAGTGTATTCAAATATTATATTAGAAAAATGTAAAAGAATGGTTAGAGAGACACAGAAGAGTTTGTGAACTCTTCCATTTAGTTTGTGAACTCTTTCATTTAATTCTCACCGGAAGCTAAAGGAGCCCCCAACATATCTAATTTTCCTCTGTATGACATTTATTGAATTTTAAGGTTGGCAGTCAGATTGAAAAGAGTAAAATCTTGTGGTCTTTCCTGTGGAAGTACCAGTGGAAGGAAGAACCTTGCATCAAATTTAAGATGTCAAGTTCCTGCTGTGGTGCAATGGTATCTGCAGCACAGCACCAGAATGCAGGTTCAATCCTTGGCCTGGCATAGTGGGTTAAAGGATCTAGCATTGCTGCAGGTGCAGTACAGGTTGCTGGCCCGGGAACTCCGTATGTGGCAGGGTGGTTAAATAAGAAACAAACAAAAAAAGAATCTTCTCTTAAGAAAAATAAAAATCCTGTAAGTACTTTTTTTTCATTCTACTAAAATAAAGATTTCTTTAATTAAAAAATAAAAACAAAAAACCTAGGACAGATCCTCTGCAGAAGTCATTTGCCAGATTTTGAAGTTGTACAGGATAAGAGGCAAAAGAGTTCATATCAAACCTCTGAGGAAGAGAACTAAATTTGCCTTGGTGTTTCAGGACTGGAGTAACAAAAAACTGCCAATTCTAAATTAAAAGGCAAGGAAGGTCATGCCTAAAGAATGGAGATAAAACAGAGGCAGACTGAGTCTAACCAAAATGGCTGCTCAGCCCTGACTCAACTCAGTTCCTGACTGGCTTGAAGCAGTCTTCTTCTGCCTACAGAAGCTCAAATCTTGAAAAATTATAGCAGTAGCAGCTTTCAGCTTCTTTTATATGCAGTGTCCAGGATATGTAAGTGTCCAAATTATAATAAAAATTTATAAGACATGCAAAAAGGCAGGAAATTGTGACAAAGAATCAAGAGAAAAAACTCAGAAATATAAGCAGACACACAAATGATCCAGTTAGTAAGCAAAGATTTTAATATAACCATAAAAAAATGTTACAGAATATGAACTGCATCATAGGCACAACTGACTAGAGAAAAGCTAGATGGGTCTTGTTGTTATAAAACTAGGGCCTGTACTAGACAGTAAAGGCGAAGAATAAAAGAGGCAAAGAACGGGGAGATATTCAAAATGAAGAATCAATTAAACCTCAGTCAAGAGTGTATTAAGTGTAAAGAAATAAAGAAGTCTATGATAGGAGTTCCCGTCGTGGAACAGTGGTTAACGAATCCGACTAGGAACCATGAGGTTGCAGGTTCGGTCCCTGCCCTTGCTCAGTGGATTAAGGATCCGGCATTGCCGTGAGCTGTGGTGTAGGTTGCAGACGCGGCTCGGATCCTGCGTTGCTGTGGCTCTGGCGTAGGCCGGTGGCTACAGCTCCGATTCAACCCCTAGCCTGGGAACCTCCATATGCCACGGGAGAGGCCCAAAGAAATAGCAAAAAGACAAAAAAAAAAAAAAAAAGAAAGGAAGTCTATGATAAAATACAGGTTTCCTAGCTTAAAAAATTGGTTCACTGGTTCTCCTCTGAAAGATAGAAGGCATTACATCTGCATGCCCAGCCAAATTTCTGTTAATTCTGGAAGGGGGAGTTCTACATACTAAAGTTTTATACATATAAGCTATCATTATACCTACATAATTATTATATAAAAATTATATTTATATTTAAATTATATAGATTCTGTGCCCATACATCTTATTTAAAAAATAACCCTGATCAAAGGTTACAAGAGCCAACTACTAAAAATATAAATTGAGTTAACTTCTTTGAGAAGCCTGAAATTGACTATGATCACAGGAAATACCCAATAGAAATTCTATTACCTTTCTACTAGGAATAGATCATTTGCAAATCCAATTGGAGACTACCACCTTTAAATCTAGTTAAGAAATAAAGAGAAGAATAATAGATACCAACATACATCACTGAAGGAAATTCTTCATTCTTCCATTCTATTTCATATGTATTTTAAATCTACTAATCAGACAATTCAAAAAAGAAATGTCAATTAAAAAAATGAGCATACCGTGAGAAACAGAATTCTAATTGTTTCTTCAGACATTCTTTCAGGTCTTCTGTAGAAATTGCTGAGTTGCTCTCTCCTGACGGTAGAAAACAAGAAGGGAAAAGTAAATACCTAATTACCACAGATAGTTAACTTTAAATACTGTTATTTTCAGAATAAGTTACAAAGTACGCACAAACTAAAATCACCAAAAAACTGTATCTTTAATAAAGAATTAGGATAGCACAAGGTCTAACAAACTTCTTTCAATCTAGGGAGTTCCCGTTGTGGCTCAGCAGAAACGAATCTGACTAGGAACCATAAAGTTGCGGGTTCGATCCTCGGCCTCGCTCAGTGGGTTAAGGATCTGGTGTTGCCGTGAGCTATGGTATAGGTTGCAGACTTGGCTCAGACCCAGCATAGGCCGGCAGCTGTAGCTCTGATTCGACCCCTAGCCTTGGAACCTCCATATGCCACAGGTGTGGCCCTAAAAAAGCAACAAAAACAAAAACAGGAGTTCCCGTCGTGGTGCAGTGGATACAAATCTGACTAGGAACCATGAGGTTGCGGGTTCAGTCCCTGCAGTGAGCTGTGGTGTTGGTCGCAGACCTGGTTTGGACCTGGCGTTGCTATGGCTATGGTGTAGGCCAGCAGCTATCGCTCCGATTGGACCCCTAGCCTGGGAACCTCCATATGCTGTGGGTGCAGCCCTAAAAAAAAAAGCAGACAACCCCCCCCAAAATAAACCAAACAAAAAAACAAACCAAAACAAACAATCAATCTGTTTTCTTTCTTTAGATTTTTTTTTTTTTTTTGCTTTTTAGGGCTGAACTTGCAGCATATAGAGGTTCTCAGGCTAGGGGTCAAATTAGAGCTACAGCTGCTGGCCTACACCACAGCCATAGCAAAGCAGGATCTGAGTTGCATCTGCAACCTACGCCACAGCTCATTGCAATGCCGGATCCTTAACCCACTGAGTGAGGCCAGGGATAGAACCCACATCCTCATGGACACTAGTCGAATTGTTTCTGCTGTGCCACAATGGGAACTCCTTTCTTTACATAGATTTCACATCAATTTTAAAATTACATATTTTATGAAGTAAATTAACAAATCATCATTAATACTAAAGTCACCCGGCTACCATCTTGGAAAACACTACCCAAAATACTTAAAAACAGTGAAAACTTATTACTGTAATGAAAAATCAAAGACACAAGTAACAGTAACTAGATGTTCCTTGGTGGCCTAGCCGTTAAGGATTTGGGTTTTGTTACTGCTGTGGCTCAGGTTGGATCCTAGCCTGGGGAAGTTCTGCATGCCTCGGTCGTGGCCAGGGTGGGGGGTGAGAGGGAAGAAGTAATGATAATCTAAATTAGAAAATAGGGGAGTTCCCGTCGTGGCGCAGTGGTTAACGAATCCGACTAGGAACCATGAGGTTGCGGGTTCGGTCCCTGCCCTTGCTCCGTGGGTTAATGATCCGGCATTGCCGTGAGCTCTGGTGTGGGTTGCAGACGTGGCTCGGATCTTGCGTTGCTGTGGCTCTGGCGTAGGTCGGTGGCTACAGCTCTGATTCGACCCCTAGCCTGGGAACCTCCATATGCCGTGGGAGCGGCCCAAGAAATAGCAAAAAGACAAAAAAAAAAAAAAGAAAGAAAATAAGAACCACACAAAGTGGGAAATAAATATAGCTCCACATCTACACTACTGGTAGTAAATCTGATGTTAGTCACACTCCTTAAACGTCTATCTCTTCATATTATTTTCATTTCTTAATTTTAGAGCACTGTATCTTTGTAGGAATATTTAAAGCACTCAAACATCCAAAGGTGAGGTCAACTCTAACGCCTTCCACGTTTTTTTCTATTATTTCAACCTAGAACATGAGACTTGTTCAGGATTGAAGCCCGGAAAACCATCAGTTTCTATTAGAATCTTACACAAAACGTTATTGGCACAAAGCATGTAATATTTTTTTTTTGCTATACTTGCAACAGGAAGAAGTTTCCAGGCCACAGATTGAACTCATGCCACAGCAGCAATCCAAACCACAGCAGTGACAATGACAGATCCTTAACTACTGAGCCACCAGGGAACTCCAATATGTCCTCTTCTTAAAAAGCATTAATGGGGAGTTCCCATCGTGTCTCAGTGGTTAACGAATCCGACTAGGAACCATGAGGTTGCGGGTTCGATCCCTGGCCTTGCTCAGTGGGTTAGAGATCTGGTGTGAGCTATAGGGTAGGTCGCAGAAGCGGCTTGAATCCCGCATTGCTGTGGCTCTGGAGAAGGCTGGGCGGCTACAGCCCCAATTTGACCACTAGCCTGGGAACCTCCATGTGCCATGGGAGCGGCCCAAGAAATGGCAAAAAAGAAAAAAAGAATGGATTTTTGGAGTTCCCATCGTGGCTCAGTGGTTAGCGAATCTGACTAGGAACCATGAGGTTGCGGGTTCGATCCTTGGCCTCCCTCAGTGGGTTAAGGATCCAGCATTGCTGTGAGCTGTGGTGTAGGTCACAGACTCAGCTCGGATCTGGAGTTGCTGTGGCTCTGACGTAGGCCAGCAGCTACAGCTCCGATTAGACCCCCAGCCTGGGAACCTCCGTATGCCGTAGGTGAGGCCCTAAAAAGACAAAAAGAAAAAAAAAAAAAGGAAAAAAAAAGGCATTAATGATTGGAGTTCCCCTGTGGTACAGCAGGTTAAATATCTGGCACTGGCACTGCAGCAACTCAGGTCATTGCTATGGCATGGATTTGATCCCTGGCCCAGAAACTTCCACATATTGTGGATGTGGCCAATACAAAAACCAAACAAAAATGCATCAATGATTAAGTAGGCTGGAGTTCCCATAGTGGCTCAGTGGTTAACGAATCCAACTAGGAACCATGAGGTTGTGGGTTCGATCCCTGGCCTTGCTCAGTGGGTTAAGAATCCAGTGTTGCCGTGAGCTGTGGTGTAGGTTGCAGACGTGGCTCGGATCCCATGTTGCTGTGGCTGTGGCATTGGCCGGCAGCTACAGCTCTGATTGGACCCCTAGCCTGGGAACCTCCACATGCCATGGGAGCAGCCCTAGAAAAGGCAAAAAGACCAAAAAAAAAAAAAAAGATTAAGTAGACTAATTTCCTACTTGACATATATGGACAATAAAATGTATTTAAAGATAAATTCTGTGCATGATTTTATCATGACTTTGTCTTACTAATCCAGATTCAAAGTGATATTAAATACTAAATTAATTTCATTAAAAATAAGAAGCACTCTTATTTCCATGTAGCATATGCAACACTTTTAATACAAAATTCATCTACCCAAATGCTGGCCAAAGAAGAAATAACTTAATTTAACTTCTCTATGTTACTATAGCAAAACTTATAAGACCAACGGTTTGCCATTTCACTTGGACCAGCTCTATGTTCAAAGTAGCTGATGGTTAAGTATATTATAACAAGAAGTAAAACCTAACCACCTTTAATTAATATACAGAAGTATCATCCGATTCCACTTCAGATATCAACTTACAAAGCTGACAGACCTTAGAAATTTAGTCCAGATATTTATAATAAATAAGAAAAATTGTTTTTTTTTTTTCTTTCTCTGGCAGTACCTGTGGCATATAGGAGTTCCCAGACTAGGGGCTGAATTGTAGCTGCAGCTGAGATCTATGCCACAGCAACATCACCACAGCAACATCAGATCTGAGCTGCATGTGTGACCTAATGCCACGGCTTGCAGTAATGATGGATCCTTAACCCACTGAGTGAAGCCTGGGATTGAACCCACTTCCTCTCGGAGACTATCTCAGGCTCTTAATCCTCTGAGACACAATGGGAACTCCCAAATAAGGAAACTGACAAAGTCAAGGAACTAATATGTAGTGGGAGAAATGCCTACTCCTTATTACACTTATTTTCCAAAGAGACTGTTTAGAAATTAGAAAAAAAAAGTTGGGTAAATAATCAGAGTCTATGGCCTATCTTTGGTTGGTTTTATTTTTTTGACCATGCCTATAACATGCCAAAGTTCCCAGGCCAGGGATCAAACCCATGCCATAGCAGTGACAACACTAGATCCTTAACTCCTAGGCCACAATGGAACTCCCTACTTTTAGTTTAATTGCATCCAATTTAAACCCAAGCAATTACCAATTCACACTAATTAAATGAATGTGAAAAAAACATATCTCACAAGTTGAATTGTAGTAGAACCTCAGTTTTTTTAAAGTTTTATTGAAGTATAGTTGATTTATAAGGTTGTAATCATTTCTGCTGTACAACAAAGTGATTCAGTTATACATGTATACACATCCATTCTCTTTCAGATTCTTTCCCATCACAGAATATTGCATAGAGTTCTCTGTGCTATACAGGAGATGCCCATTGGCCAGTCATCCCATATACCTCAGTGTGCATATGCCAATCCCAAACCCCCAATCCACCCCTCCCCCCACCAGAACTATGCTTTAATACAGTCCTTTTCTCAAAATTAATCACTGAAGTTTCACATTTATAAACGCATTTCACACCAACAAAAGTGATGGGAAAATTGCCAGAATGTACACTAATCCCAACTAATAGACCAAAACACTTGGGTTCTCTGAAAGACTGTAATTTAGGTCTCTTTTAACAATTTTGACTATTTTTTTTTTCATCTTTAATTGCACACTCTCTCACTTTTTCTTCTTTTTCTAGGGCTGCACCTGCGGCATATGGAGGTTCCCAGGCTAGGAATCCAATCGGAGCTGCAGCTGCTGGCCTACGCCACAGCAATGGAGGATCCGAGCCGTGTCTATGACCTACACCACAGCTCATGGCAACGCCTGATCTTTAACCCACTGAGCGAGGCCAGGGATCGAACCTGAAACCTCATGGTTCCTAGTCAGATTCGTTAACCACTGAGCCACGACAGGAACTCCCACACTTTCCTTTAAAAAGATCTTTAGGGAGTTCCCTGGTGGCATAATGGGTTAAGGATCTGGAGTTGTCACTGCTGTGATGCAGTTCTGATCCCTACCACGAGAATTTCTGCAAGCTACAGGCTTGGCAATAAATAATAAATATGCCGTGAAGTCTATATTTCTACTGTATCAGAGTGGTTTTCCATCTAGTTTTTTTTTTTTTTTGGCTTTTAAATCAATTAATTTTATTATATTTATAGTTGTACAATGATCATCACAACCCAATTTTATAAGATTTCCATCCCAAACCCCAGTCCAACCCTCCCCCCCAAACCTATCTAGTTCTGATGACTTCTTAAAATGTTTTTCTTCTTCATTATGTAATATGTGCCCATTGTAGAGAAAGTGGAAGAGACAGAACTAGAAATAAAGGAGTTCCTGTTCTGGCACAGCAGAAACAAATCTGACCAGTATCCATAATGACGCAGGTTTGATCCTTGGCCTCACTCAGTGGGTCAGGAAGCTGTGGTGCCGTGAGCTGTGGTATAACTTGCAGATTTGGCTTGGATCTGGTGTTACTGTGGCTGTGTCACAGGCTGGCAGCTGTAGCTCTGATTCGACCCATAGTCTGGGAATTTCCATATACCCCAGGTGTGGCCCTATAAAGCAAAAAAAAAAAAGAGAACTAGAAATAAAAATAACTTCCAGCAATATAAAATAATAAAAGAATATAAATAATCTTTAAAGTAAACAGTCTTTTAAAATTACAATGTTCATATTTGGCCATTTCAAAACAGTATTTATAAAAATCACATAACATTTCATTAACATAACTTTTCAAATAATAGACTGATCGATGCCAAAAGAGATAGGAGGAAGAAAAAGAGAAAAAGACTAGCAATCTGCATTCTCCTTTTACCAATAAAACCATAAAATTTACCAGAAACATCATATATTTGATAGCTCAGATCTTCTGGTCCTAAAATCATTCCATCGGTTGATTCTTCAATGCCTGGAGTATTTCTGGTAGTTTCACAAGATGAATACATTATTTCATACTCCTTACACATATCATTTGAAAGCTCCCTATTACCTGTATAAAAGAAAAACAACATACTGAAAGTGAACAGGAATTCTTTAAATCTTATCTTTAGGCACTCTGGGCATTTGTCTTCTATAACAAGATTTCAAAGAATTCTACCAACTGGGGAAAGGTTCACATGGTTTTAAGTAAGAGTTTTCTTCCAAGGGAGGTAAATTTGACCATTATGGATAAGCTAAAATGAGTAACAATAGCTAAAATGAGTAACAATAGCTTAAAACATATGTTACCAGAGAGCTTCATGTACTTAATTCTTAGAAAATATAATCCCCAAATTAAATATTATTAATATTTTAAGCTGAAGGAACTATAAATGAAGAGGCTGTCATTTGCCCAAGATCAAACAGTGAGTAAGCAGCACTGCCAGTAATGACAGATGAAAACCAATTTTAAAATATATCATATAGGAGTTCCCGTCGTGGCACAGTGGTTGACGAATCCAACTGGGAACCATGAGGTTGCGGGTTCGGTCCCTGCCCTTGCTCAGTGGGTTAAGGATCTGGCGTTGCTGTGAGCTGTGGTGTAGGTTGCAGACGCTGCTCGGATCCCGCATTGCTGTGGCTCTGGCGTAGGCCGGTGGCTACAGCTCCGATTCGACCCCTAGCCTGGGAACCTCTATATGCCGCGGGAGTGGCCCAAGAAATAGCTGAAAAAGACCAAAAAAAAAAAAAAAGAAAAATCATATACATGTGTTAAGTGCTAAATGCAAAGATACAGCTACTATCTGAAATTAGTGACAATCCATTCATACTGGATATAAATGAGAACAGTATACAAACTACATTGTTAAACATTCATAAATATATTTTATCAAATAATCAAAGGATATACCCCAAAGTTCTATAAACCAGTTTGGTCATACATTTAACAAAAATGTGATTCGTTCTGATTATTTAGACTTACCCTCAGGATGAGACCCTGATGTGGCTGCTGTTTCATGCCAAGAGCTTTCAGTTCCATGAGTAACTGGAGTGGTATCAGTATTTCCTGGAGGTATTTCTTGCCATACTTTGGCATTAGGATTTAAACCAGTTCCTTTAGAAGTTACCTGCTAAATAATCAAAGGATCTATTTGAAAATTTTATAAGTCAATGCATTAAAATTATAAATGTAGATAAAAGACTTTTCCATTACTTATGTGTGAAAATCCAGTACTTATATGTTATTTAATAATAAATATTAAGTAAACAATTTTTTAAAGATTTGACTCAACTTGAAAATATAAATCTTTTTTTTTTTGAGGGGGGGGTCTTTTTAGGGCCGAACACGTGGCATAAGGAGTTTCCCAGGATAGGGGTTGAAACAGAGCTATAGGTGCTGGCCTGCACCACATCTCATGGCAATGCTGGATCCTTAACCCACTGAGCGAGGCCAAGGATTGAACCTGCGTCCTCATGGATACTAGTCGGGTTTGTTAACCACGGAGCCACGACGGGAACTCCTAAAATATACATCTTAAGAGTTCCCATGAAGTGCAGTGAGTTACAGATTAGGCATTGTCATTGCAGGGTTTGATTCCTGGCTCGGGAACTTCCACATGCTTCAGGTACAACCAAAAAAAAAAAAAGGTAAATCTTCTTAAGCAGATAAACTTGAAATTTAGCTACCCATAACAAATAAAACCTCTATAAAATATTATTAATATAGAAATTTGCTTTACCCCAATTTACTTGCAAATATCGTAAAATTTATTAAAACTATTCAATATGTTTTGAGTTATCTGGAAAAATTTTCCAAAGTATATAATTTTCTTTGTGGCAGCATCCATGGCATGCAGAAGTTCCCAGCCAGGCATCAAACCCATACCGCAGTTGTGACCTGAGCCATAGCTGTGGCAATGCCAAATCCTTAACCCTCTGAGACACAAAGGAACTTCGGGAGTATGCAATTTTTATTGCCATCTACTGACAGAGACCTCTGAGTCTGAATGATTCTTTATTTAAAAACAAAACAAAACAAAAAAAACACATTTTGTTTTTTATCTTTCCTAGGGCTGTACCCACAGCATATGGCAGTTCCCAAGGCTAGGGGTCTAATCAGAGCTGTAGCTGCTGGCCTACGCCAGAGCCACAGCAACACAGGATCCAAGCTGTGTCTGCGACCTACACTACTGCTCACAGCAATGCCAGATCCTTAACCCACTGAGTGAGGCCAGGGATCGAACCCGCAAACCCATGGTTCCTAGTAGGATTCATTAACCACTAAGCCATGAGGGGAACTCCTGAATGATTCTATGATTGGAAATACTTTCACCAAACATTCCAATGTTTTCACAAAAACAGCATTCTCTCTTTTTTTTTTTTTCCTCTTTTTAGGGCTGTACCCATGGCATATGGAGGTTCCCAGGACAGGGGTCAAATTGAAGCTGTAACTGCTGGCCTCCACCAGAGCCAGAGCAACACCAAATCTGAGCTGCATCTGTGACCTACACCACAGCTCACAGCAATGCCAGATCCTTAAACCGCTGAGCGAAGCCAGGGTTGAACCTGCAAGCTCATGGTTCCTAGTCGGATTCTCTTCCGCTGAGCCACAACAAGAACTACAGCATTCTGTCTTATAAAATGCACCTTTTGGAGTTTCTGCTATAGTGAAATGGGATCAGAGCATCTCTGCATCACCAGCAGGCGGGTTGGATCCCTGGCCTGGCACAATGGGTTAAAGGATCCAGCATTGCCGCAGATGCAGCATAGGTTAAAAATGTGGCTTGGATCTGATCCCTGGCCTGGGAACTCCATATGCCACAAGGCAGCCAAAAATGGAGAAAAAAAGAAAAATAAAGAAAAAAAAGAATGCACTTTTCCATCTGCCCTAACAAGTGTATACTTTTTTTTTGTCTTTTTGTCGTTTTGCCTTTTTCAGAGCCGCTACTGTGGCATATGGAGGTTCCCAGGCTAGGGGTCTAATCCGAGCTGTAGCCGCCAGCCTATGCCAGAACCACAGCAACTCGGGATCCAAGCCTTGTCTGCAACCTACACCACAGCTCTCGGCAATGCCAGATCGTTTAACCCACTGAATGAGGCCAGGGATTGAACCCGCAACCTCATGGTTCCTAGTTGGATTTGTTAACCACTGCGCCACGGCAGGAACTCCAACAAGTGTATATTCTTAATGTCCAAAATATAACTATAACATATTACCATCTAAAGTGATCTTTTGTACACATCAGCTAATCTTACACAAACTCACACACACATGTGAAAAGCAGAAATGGGAGTGGAAAGAAGCGTATTCAAAGGGTGGAAGGAGAGGAAGAAAGCAGGATGCATAAACACACGTCTCTCATCTCACTCACTCAAACAACATGGCTGACCCATCTCAAGTATATTAATAACCCCTCCAAAAAGTTTACTCCCTTTCCAGTTACTTTTGTCTTTTCAGCTGCAGGTTCCTCCCCTGGATGGCAAGCACCAGAAGGTAGATTCAAAAAGCAAGGAAGGTGATGACCTGCAAATGCTGAAAATTAGACTTCCATAAAAAATAACTAGCTTGGAATTCCTGGTTTGTCATAGTGGGTTAAGAATCCAACTGCAGGAGTTCCTGTCATGGAGCAATGGAAATGAATCTGACTAGGAACCATGAGGTTTCAGATTCAAGCCCTGGCCTTGCTCAGTGGGTTAAGGATCCGGCGGTGCTGTGAGTTTTGGTGTAGGCTAGCAGCTGTAGCTCCAATTCAACCCCTAGCCTGGGAACTTTCATATGCCACAGATGTGGCCCTAAAAAGCAAAAAATAAATAAATAAATAAATAAAAATACAGACTAAGAAAATAAAATTCAAAAGGTCTTCACACATGCATGCAAATAGGAAAATAAAGTACCATTTTACTCTTTTTAGATTAGCAAAGCACTTAAAAATAATTAAAAATAATTACCATATTGGCATAAAATTTACAAACTCATTACTTACTGGAGACTGTAAAATAGTGCAGCTCAAATTCCCCATATACCAGTATTATTTAAAAGAGCCAAGAAAATGGACATAACGCAAAGTCAAACAGAGAAGGAAAAAAGGAAACCAGGACACAATCACTAGACAGAGTTACAGAGCCATTCAAAGTTATAAAGATACGTTACCAGTTATTAAATCTAAAGGGGTACTAACATACCACCAAGAAAAATTGCTATTTATTAAACTATGACACATCACATGTTGTAAGATGCATCCCAATTTTCAGAGAGGTTACAATGTGCAACAATGTGCACCTTAGGGTTGGTGAAATATGAAAAACATTAGAAAGTAAATGTTTCTGGAGTTTCTGCTCTGGTACAGGTGGTTAAGAATCCTATTGTAGCAGCTTGGGTTACTGTGGAGGTGTGGGTTTGATTCCCTAGCCCACCACAATGGGGTAAGGATCCACTTGCCATAGCTGTAGTGTAGGTTGCTGCTGCAGCTCAGGATTCAATCCCTGGCCCAGGAACTTCTATATTCCATGGGAGTGGCCATAAAATATTTTTTAAATTAAAAAAATAAGAAGAAAATGCTTTCACACAAGGAAGTTGGGGGGAGGAAAAACCCAACCATAACCACCACCACTACAAAAGCAAACAATTCTTTGGGCTAGGCACTGCACCGAATACTCTTCTCATCTATCGTCTCACCAACTTCTTAATCCATAGCTACTAGTATTTCACTCTGACACAGAAATTAAGTATGAAATCAGTATTAACCATACAATAACAACTCACAACTACAAAAAAGTACATAAACATGTAGACATGGGTGAGAAGAAAACATGATCTGCTACAATATTTAGATCAGGGATATTTTTCCTCATAAAGCATTTCATCAGTAAAACATTCCACTAAAATGTTGCCTGTAGTTCCCATTGTGCTTCAGCAAGAACTCTCCAACTTGCAACTTGGTAACCTGGTGACTGGGCGTGGGAGCACTAGGATGGTCTCTAACCATCTGGTCAAGCCCTTCTGAAGTTACAAGCTTGGGAGTTCCTGTTGGGGCTCAGAAGGTTAAGAATCCAATTAATATCTATGAGGATGCACATTCGATCCCTGGCCTCGCTCACTGGGTTAAGGATCTGGCGTTGCCACGAGCTGTGGTGTAGGTTGTAGATGCCGCTCAGGTCCCGCGCTGCTGTGGCTGTGGCATAGGTCGATTTGACCCCTAGGCCTGGGAACTTCCATGTGCCATGGTACAGACCTAAAAAGATGAACTCCCCCCTCCCAAGAAAAACATAAAACCCAAAAACCTTATTATCTGTTAGAGAATTTTCAAATCAGGACATATATGATGAAGTGTCTAGTACAAAATCAAAGATTATTTTGTGTCCTTTATGCCCGCAGGTACATAACACATACTATTTTAGTCTTATAGGGGTACTTATTTTTGGCTACTATGTTTAAGTTCCCAGGCCAGAAATCGAACCATCCCCACATCTTCAACTCAAGCCACAGCAGTGACAACCTCAGATCCTTAACCCACTGTGGCAACAGGGAAATCCTAGTCAGTATTTATTTACATTTACATAAATGTGGGCCATGTTCTCTGATCATCATTCTTTCTTGCATTCAGAACTTTCCTCTGGATTCATCGTCCTTCTTCCCCAACGTCATTCATAATGTTTTTAGTAAACTCTCAAGTTGTGGTTTCTCTAAAAATACTTTTGTTTTTACCTCCACTTTTTTGCTATATACAGAAACCTCGCTAAGCACATAATTCCTCTTTAGCACATTAAAGATATCATTGCTGCCTTCTGTTTTGCACTACTGCTGATCGGAAATCAGCCATTAGGGAGTTCCTGCTGTGGCACACTGGGTTAATAATCCAGCTTGTCTCTGTGGAGGCACCAGTTTGACCCCCGGCCTGGTGCAGTGTGTTAAGGATCCAGCATTGCTGCAGATGTGAGGTAGGTTGTAGGTGCAGCTGGAATTCAATCCCTGGCCCAGGAACTTCCACATGCTGTGAGTGCAGCCATTAGAATAGAAAAAAAGAAAAGAAATCAGCCATTAGGAGGTGTTCCCCTCGTGGCTCAGGGGTTACCAAACCTGACTAGTATCCATGAGGATTCAGGTTCGATCCCAGGCCTCGTTCAGTGGGTTAAGGATCCAGTGTTGCTGTGAGCCACATGTGGTGTAGGTCACAGATACGGCTCGGATTCCAAGCTGCTGTGGCTGTGGTGTAGGCTGGCAGCTACAGCTCTGATTTGACGCTTAGCCTGAGAACCTCCATATGCTGCAGGTGTGGCCCTAAAAAGACAAAAGACGGGGGGCGGCGGGGATCAGCCATTAGTGCAGCTGTCATTCCTAGCCTCTTTTATCTCTGATTGCTTAATCTTTGTCAATGGTGTTTTGCAATCATTAAGTGTGGAATTCTTTATTAATTTTATTTTTAATTTTTATTTTTTTGCTTTTTAGGACTGCACTTGTGGCATATGGAGGTTCCCAGCTAGGGATCCAATTGGAGCTACAGCTGCCGGCCTACACCACGGCCACAGCAACGCCAGATCCTTAACCCACTAAGTGAGGCCAGGGGTGGAACCCACAACCTCATGCTTCCCAGTCAGATCTGTTTCTGCTGTGCCACAATGGAAACTCCATAAGTGTGGAATTCTTTTTTTTTTTTCCCTACTTTTTTGGTTGCCCTGAGGCATATGGAGTTCTTGGGTCAGGGATCAGATCCAAGCTGTAGTTGTGACCTAAAATGCAGGTGCGGCAACACCGGATCTTTAATCCCTGTGCCAGGCCAGGGACTGAACCTGTGTCCAAGCTCTCCAATGACACTGCCAATCCCATTTGGCCACAGTGGGAATTCCTGGAATTCTCTTTTATTTATTATTTTATTTATTCTATTTCAAATTCACTGAACTCTTTGAAATCTGATGCATCTTTTCATCAATTCCATAAAACGTTCAGTCTTCAAGTCTGCCTTTCCACCAAGCTCTGTTATTTCCTTATAGAACACCAATGAATATTCTATACCTTATGTTTCACCTCTTTTTAAATTAAAAAAAAATTTTTTTGCTTTGCTTTTTAGGGCCGCATCCAGGGCATATGGAAGGTTTCCAGGCTAGGGGTCCAACTGGAGCTGTACATGCTGACCTACATGGCATCACAGCCATAGCAATGCCAGATCCAAGCTGTATCTATGACCTATACCACAGCTCATGGCAATGCCAGACCCTTAACCCACTGATCGAGGCCAGGGATTGAACCCGCATCCTCATAGATCCTAGTTGGGTTTGTTAACCACTGATCCATGACAGGAACTCCCACCACCTCTCTTAGTATTAATCTCTTTTTCCCATTTTCCACACTTTTGTCTTTCTAAGAAATTACATTCTGAGCAATATAAGATCTTTCTTCCACTGTATCAATTCTCCCTTCCTTCCTTTCTCCTCTCTCTCAACCTACACCACAACACACAGCAAGGCTGAAACCCTGACCCACTGAGAGGGGCCAGGGATCAAACCTGCATCCTCATGGATACCAGTCTGATTCATTTCTGCTGTGCCACAATGGGAATCTCTTCAACTGTTTCTAAGATGTGTTCAACTTGTCCAGTAAGTCTCCAAGTTTTCTTTTTATATTTTCCACTTCTTAAATTTCCTTTTGGTTCTTTCTGAAATCTGACTTTTTTTTGGGGGCTGTACTCATGGCATATGAAAGTTCCTGGACCACGGATCAGATCCATGTCACAGTTGCCACCTGTGCCACAGCTGTAGCAATGCTAGATCCTTAACCCATTGTGCCAGAAGGGAACTTCCTTTTCTTTCTTTAAAAAAAAAAAAAAAAATCACCCTTCCAGTTTTTGTCTTCTTTTAAGCATTTTTAAACATTCTAGCAGTTCCCTCGTGGCCTAGTGGTTAAGGACTCAGCCTGGTCAGAGCTAATCCCTGGCCCATCAACTTCTACAAGCCACTGGTAAGGCCAAAAAAAAAAAAAAAAATCTGGGAGCTCCCATATGGCTCAGTGGTAATGAGCCCAACTAGTATCTATGAGGTTCGATCCCTGGCCTCACACAGCAGGTTAAGGATCAGGCAATGCCATGAGCAGTGGTATAGGTTGTAGACTTGGCTCAGATCCTGTGCTGCTGTGGTTGTGGCACAGGCCAGCAGGTGCAGCTCCAATTTGACCCCTAGCCTGGGAACTTCCATATGCCTCATATGTGGCTCTAAAAAGCAAAAATAAACAAATAAATAAATAAATAAAATATAATTATATAGTCTATATTTGAAAATTCCAGTATCTACGATATCCAAAATCAAAGGGTTTGAGGAGTTCCTGTCCTGGCATAGTGGAAATGAATCCAACTAGGAATCATGAGGTTTTGGGTTCCATCCCTGGCTTCGCTCAGTGGGTTAAGGATCCAGCGTTGCCATGAGCTGTGGTGTAGGTCGCAGATGAGGCTCAAATATGGTGTTGCTGTGGCTCTGGTGTAGGCCGGTAACTGTAGCTCTGATTCAACCCCTAGCCTGGGAACCTCCATATGCCTAGGGAGAGGCCCTAGAAAAGGCAAAAAAAGACAAAAAAAAGAATGTATATCACAGCACCAATCCCAATAGTAAGACTGAAAACAACCTAAATGTCCATCTGTAGACAAATGGTTAAATATAGTATACTTCATAATATAGATTATGAAAGTTAAAAAAAAAAGGTCTATTATACCAATATGGAAAGTGCTCCAAGGTGTATTATTCAGTAAAAAAAAACCAAGTTGCAAAACAATAAACATTTTGTTTTTTGTATTACCAAATGCATACAATCACTGTGTAGATAAATACATTGGTATGTAAAAACAGAAAGAGTCTGGAAGGTTACTATTAACAACAGAACTACAAAAGTAAAATAATGTGAAGTAATAATTAAAAGGTTCACAAAAAGTAAACCATTATAATTGCTATTTTATTAAAATACCTAGAAATTTTAAAAAAAAATCATTGCTTTATAAAAAGTAGAGCATAAAATAAAAATCTTTACAATTTATAGAAAAAACCACAGTAGAACTACAAAGCAGTAGTCATGGTACTGGGAGGTGGGGCCTCCGAGATTCTTAAGTCATGAGAATGAAGCCCTCATAAATGAGATTAGTACTCTTCTTAAAGAGATCCTACAGAACTCCCTAGCCCTTTTCTACCATGTGAGGACACACTGAAAGGTACCATCTATAAATCAGAAAGCCCTGACCAAACACCAAATCTGCGGGCACCATGATCCCAAACTTCCCAGAAATAAATCTGTTTGTTCATAAGCTACCTAATCCGTGACACTGTAATACCAGCTTGAACAGACTGAGACACCAACACAGAAGAAAAATTTGTCTATTAACTGCAGTCCAGTCACATACAGAATATCCTAGAGTCTTAAACCCCAATTATATATAAAGCTGATGAGATGTGAGTAAGTTCTGTAGACTGTATCAATATCAATTTGCTCATTTTTACATTATTCCATAGTTATGCAAGGTGTTACTACTGGGGAAACCTGGGTAAAAAGTACATGGTACCATTCAGTACATTTGGGGTGCAACTTCTTGTGAAAATCTATAATTTCAAAATAACCTTCTTAAAAACGGGAAGAGTTCTCTTGTGGTACAGCGGGTTAGGAATCCTGCATTGTCTCCATCACAGCTCTCCGCAATGCCGGATCTTTAACCCACTGAGCAAGGCCAGGGATCAAACGCATGTCCTCATGGATTCTATTCAGGTTTGTTACTGCTAAGCCACAATGGGAACTCCAAGCAAAATGCTATCCTATTAAAGAAATGATTTAATTCTGTGAAATAATGCACAAACATAGAAAATGTGGAAAACCAAAAATCAGTGTTGGAGTTCCTATTGCATGTGGCTCAGTGAGTTAAGAATTTGACTAGTATTCATGGGAGGCAGGTTCGACCCCTGGCCTTGATCAATGGGTTAGGGATCCAGTGTTGCTGCAACTTGCAGCATAGATGGCAGATTTGATTTAGATCCCATGTGGCTGTGGCTATAGTGCAGGCCAGCAGCTGTAGCTCTGATTCGATCCCTAGCCTGGGAACTTCCATATGCTGCAGGTGCAGCCCTAAAAAAAAAAAAAAAATCAGTGTTGTTACTCGTTACTTCTGAGCAGAATTTTTATTTTCACTTTTGTGTTTTTCTGTATTTTTCTACAATTAACATCTATTAGCTTTAACTTTCAGAAAATACACAATGAGGGAGTTCCTGTTGTGGTGCAGTGGTTAACAAATCCAACTAAGAACCATGAGGTTACAGGTTCGATCCCTGGCCTTGCTCAGTGGGTTAAGGATCCAGTGTTGCCAGGAGCTGTGGTCTAGGTTGCAGACATGGCTCAGATCTGGCGTTGCTGGAGCTGTGGCATAGGCCGACAGCTGTAGCTGTAGCTCAGATTCGACCCCTAGTCTGGGAACTTCCATATGCTGTGGGTGCGGCCCTTAAAAAAAGGCAAAAAAAAAAAAAAAGAAAATGTTGAAGAGTGGGGTAGTTCCCTGGTTGTCTAGTGGTTAGGATTCAGCACTTTCACCACTGTGGCCTGAGTTTAATCTCTGGTCTGGGAATGGAGATCCCACATCCAGCTACCGTACATTACTCCCCTGCCTCCCCCCAGTTGACGTATTTTTCTGTAATAGTCTTTTAAATAACACAATAATGAATCTGACAAGTTAGTTTAAAAAGAACAAAGATTTTTCACTTAAATTCTGGATAACCACATTTGACTCATCTTTTGACTGAGGTTTAATAAAGAATTCCATAAAAATCCTTATCTCTTCCACAGAACTGTAAGTAACCCTTGAGCCCCAGTTATATAAAACATCTTTTTTTCCCCTTTTGGTTGAGGATCAAACCCACGATGCCAGACAACGTTGGATCCTTAACCTGCTGCGCCACAGCAGGAAATCCTAAAATACCTATTAAAGGATGTAAATTGTTCGAGTGCATGCTGAAACGATCTGCCAACATAAACATATGCAGTATATAAGCACACAGATAATCTCAAATCACCACAAAAATATTCAAATTGTCAGCCCATAAAACTAAAAGGTCAACACTTCTAACTCTAAGCAATATACGTCATTATCGAATAAGCCAAAAGTAGTCCTCACCATTGGCCCATTTTATGCCTGCTCCTATCTGGGGAAAGATACAAATGAAAGGAAAAAGAGGGAAAATTTCTTAGCAAAAGGGTGACTTCCTGTACTAAGAGAGCAGTTTTAAGGTAAGAGAACCCAAAGTCAGGGGAAAGTCACCATAAATATGGTGAAATCATCTCTTTGGTCATAGGCAACCGTTTGTTTTACTTACCTATTTACTATCAGAAACAGAAATCCCATGCCACTTAACCCTACAAATGCTGAAAAACAGAAATAAAGTATATAAATTGATTAACCTTCTTTGCCTCATGGCAGATAAATCATCCAGGTTTAATTTTTACATCTCCTGTATTGAGAGGACCACAAACCTACTTTAAAAAAAAAAAAAGAAAGAAAAGAAACAAAACTAACACCCATCATTTCTTCCAGCATAAAACTCCACGGTCCTACCAGAAGATGCTTAGGGGCATTTTACGGAAAGTGCAAATGAAAACTGGGAATTTTTTACCCATTCTGACAAAGGAGGATAGCTAACATTTATGGAACACTTAATTCATCTTCATAACAGCTATAGTTAAATTCTATTATCCACATTTTGCAGATAAGTTAAAAGTTACGCCACCTAAAGGTAAAGTAATCTGCCCAAGGTTGCACAGCTAATAACACAGAGCCAGCCACTGAACCTAGGCAGTCTGGAGAGTCTGCCACTACTCTGTAGTGGCTCTCAGCCACTTTACTATAGTTGCCTTGGAAACATTTAGGACAACTACTTACATACTACTTAAGGAACACTATAAACCTCATCAAGCCAAATAGTCCCTGGCTGCAGTTCTACCTAGAGTGGCTAATAATCCAGAAGAAATGGATATAGAAAATAGCTACCAGGTAAAAACTAGAGTCCCCAGGGCAGAAGTCAATTCAGTTCTACATTCATTTTTATCCTAGGGCCATGGTTCAGCCAATTTTCAGTTTAGAAAAAAAGATAAAATTCATGATAGTTATGCAATAAAATTTACTCCCTATTACAAACCACTTAGCCCAATCTGAATTAATTTGTCTGCAAGCTCCATGATGGCAGTGATCTTGTCTCTGGTTTACTTTTCTCTAGCATCTTGAATAGTGACAAGCACAGAGGAGACCAACGATAAAATTTCCATATCACATGGGTTTTTAAAACTTTACTGTACATAAATATCATCTAGGGGGAGTTCCTGCTGTGGCTCAGCAGGTTAAGAACCCGACTAATATTCATGAGGATGCGGGTTTGATTCCTGGCATCACTCAGTGGGTTGGGGATTCAGTGTTGCTGTGTAGGCCACAGACACAGCTTGGATCCCAAGCTGCTGTGGCATATGATGGCTGGCAGCTGTAGCTCCAACTCGACCCCTAGTCTGAGAACTTCATATGCTCGGGGTACAGCCCTAAAAAAGCCAAAAAGAAAGAAAAGAAAAGAATCTGACTGCAATGGCTCTGGTCACTGCAGAGGCATGGATTCAATCTCCAGCAAAGCACAGTGGATTAAAGGATGAGGTACTGCTAGACTGCAACACAGGTCGCAGCTGTGGTTCAGATTCAATCCCTGGCCAGGGGAATTTCCCTATGTCATGGGTGCAACAATTAAAAAAAAAAAACTAGGGATCTTGACAAAATGCAAATTCTGATTCAGCACTGCTGGGATCAGGCCAGAGAGTTTTCTTTTTTTCCCACCCCTTGGCCATGCCTATAACATATGGAAGTTCCCAGGCCAGGGGTAAAACCTGCACCACAGCAGCTGCAGTGACAACACGGATCTTTAACCTGCTGCATCACAAGGGAACGCCTAGAGAGTTTGTATTCTATAACAAGCCCTGGGGTAAAGAAGTTTCCTGAAGCTCACACTTTATTTTTTTAAATTTAATTTTATTTTTTGCTTTTTAGGGCCACACCCACAGCACATGAAGGTTCCCAGGCTAGGGGTCGAATCACAGCTACAGTTACAGGCCTACGCCACAGCCACACCTTCACCAGATCTGAGCCATGTCTGCGACCTACACCACAGCTCATGGCAACGCAGGATCCTTAACCCACTGACGAGGCCAGGGATTGAACCTGCAACCTCATGGTTCCTAGTTGGATTGTTTCCGCTGCATCACAACAGGAACTCCCTCACACTTTAAATAGCAAGGTAAATGGGTCACCCTAAGTCATTTGCCAAGTTGTCAAGAATCAAGATTCACTTACTCCACATCTGGAAGAAAACCTTAAGTTTATTCATCAATAAAGCTAATACTGCTAGTCTTCTAGTATCAAAGGGAAAGAGAAGACATATCTCCCAGTTCCCACTACCCCAGTCAGATGGCAGCTGATGAGTACTCAAAAACAAACAAAAAAACTAGAAAGCTCAGGGAAATCTACTCAATATTCTGTGATTGCCTGTATGGGGGAAAAAAATCTGAAAAAGAACGGATATATATGTATATGTATAGCTGCTTCAATTTGCTATACACCTGAAAATAACACAGCATTGTAAGTCACCTATAGCCCAATGAAATTTATGAAAGCTCTATATATGAGATTTATGAACCTCCCTATTGTTAAAGATTCAGAACCCAGTCAATAGATATTTAACATTTAAGTAATTTACATAGTCCTCAAAATACTGAGCAATTTTACTTCAAACTGGTCATCTGGGAGTTCCCACTGTGGCTCAGCAGAAATAAATCTGACTAGTATCCAAGAGGATGAGGGTTCGATCCCTGGCCTTGCTCAGTGGGTTAAGGATCTGGCGTTGCCGTGAGCTGTGATGTAGGCCAGCAGCTGTAGCTCTAATTCAACCCCTAGCCTGGGAACCTCCATATGCCACGGGTCCTAAAAAAAGAAAACCAAATTGGTCATCTGATAAAGTCAATAGCTACGGTATAGCTAGCTATACAAAGGAACCCAAAATCTCAAACCTCAAATACCAATATTAAATATCAAAACAATCCTTTTCAAAAAAGGGCATCTTTTGGAGTTCCCTTGTAGCACAGCAGGTTAAGGATCCGGCACTGTCACTGCAGTACATGGCTGCTGTGGCACGGGTTCAATCCTTGGCCTGGGGACTTTTGGCATCCTGTGAAGGAATCTTTTATTCCTGATATGCATACTCAAATCAGCAAACCATTTGTTACAAAAACTGAAACAAGACTTATCTTTCATAAGTATATATGAAAGCAGCAGCTTGTGTATGTTTATTATGTACCAGACACTAAGTGCTTTACATTGAGTCAATCCTCTTAACAACACTTTGACATACATAATTATATCTCATCTATTAACATTATCCTCAATGTATAGACAAGGAAACTGATAAACAGAGGGTAAACAACCTGCCCAAGGTCATACAACTAGAAGGGTGCCTAACCTGAGCAGGCAGCCTGGCCCCAGAGTCCAGGTTGTAATCTGTTCTTTTAGTCAACCTTTCATATAAATGTATCTTAGCATTATTAGTCAGTCACTGCCCTTCTACTTTTTTCCTTCTTCCAGCTCAAAAGGATAGAATTTTCCTTATGTTAAACTACAAATTTTTTAAATCCTATAAATTTAATTTTCCATAGCTAGTTCAACAACAAATACTTTTTTTTTAAAGGGCCACAACTGCAGCATATGGAGGTTCCCAGGCTAGGGGGTGAATCAGAGCTGTAGCTGCTGGCCTATACCACAGCCACAGCAATGAAGGATCCAAGCCTTGTCTGTGACCTACACCATGGCTCACAGTGATGCCAGATTTTTAACCCACTGAGTGAGGCCAGGGATCAAGCCCTCATCCCCATGGATGCTAGTCAGATTCGTTTCCGCTGAGCTCCGAAGGGAACTTCCAACAATAACAAATACTTAGTACCAACTGTACACTATCTTGCTTTGTTAATGACATGGGGATGGGGGGGACCTGCCAATAAATACAAAGTGAATCCCTGATCTCTTCTGAAAACTTATTATACAGGAGTTCCTGCTGTGGCACAGTGGGTTAAGAATCCAAGTACAGGACTCCTCTTGTGGCTCAGCAAGTTAAGGGTTTAGCGTTGTCACTGCCAGGACTCTGGTTATATCCCCAGCCTGGCGCAGTGGGTTAAAGGATCTGGCATTGTCAGATCTGTAGCCTAAGTTGCCCTAGCTGCTGCACAGGTCTCAGCTGTGACTTGGATTTAATCCCTGGCCTGGGAACTTCCATATGCTGCAGATGACATCTTAAAAAAAAATTGGGAGTTCCCATTGTGGCACAGTGGTTGATGAATCTGACTAGGAACCATGAGGTTGCAGGTTCCATCCCTAGCCTTGCTCAGTGGGTTAAAGATCCAGTGTTGCTGTGAGCTGTGGTGTAGGTTGCAGATGTGGCTCGGATCCCATGTTGCTGTGGCCGTGTTGTAGGCTGGCGTCTACAGCTCTGATTAGACCCAAGGCCTAGGAACCTCCATATGCCTTGGGAAGCGGCCCCAGAAAAGGCAAAAAGACAAAAAAAAAAAAAAAATTGGAGTTCCAATTGTGGCTCAGTTAAGAACCGACATAGTGTCTATGAGGATGGGGGTTCAATCCTTGGCCTTGGTCAGTGGATTAAAGATCTGGCATTGTGGCAAGCTGTTAAGTTGAAGAGTTGCCTTAGACTTGGCATTGCCATGGCTGTAGTGTAGGCCAGCAGCTGCAGCTCGATTTGACCCCTAGCCCAGGAACTTCCATTTGCCACAGGTGTGACCATTAAAAGAAAAAAAGAAAAAAAAAACCCACACAAACTAGGACTTCTTTTTTTGTGTGTGCTTTTTAGGGCCTCACCCACAGCACATGGAAGTCCCCAGGCTAGGGGTTAAACTGGAGCTGCAGCTGCCAGCTTACACCACAGCCACAGCAATGCCAGATATGAGCTGTAACTGCGACCTACACCACAGCTCATGACAACACTGAATCCCTAACCCACTAAGCAAGGCCAGGAATCAAACCTGGGTCCTCATGGATACTAGTCAGATTCACTTCCACTGAGCCACAATGGGAACTCTGAAACTAGGACGTTTTTGAGAGTAAAATGGAGACATCTGTTCCAGAAAACAGGTGTACACTATGACTGTCTAGGACAAAATGGGAGGTATGGTCACTATCTGTTTTGTAGCTTGCAGTATCTAGTTGTATGAAATACTGGCCTAAACTAGATTACTTCCAATTTTTCTGCCCTGACACAGAAAATGCTTTTTTCTTCCCTCAGTAATAATACCAAACAAAAATCCCTCCTCCTTGGCTAAATGCCTATGTTCATACCATACTTGTAGTAATATTTATTTAAAGTACTCTACTATCTTTAATTTAGAGCCAGTCATTTATATGAATACAGAGATATTTTCTGAACTAAAGCTTGGTTCAAATGTCTGACAAGACAACAGACAAGAGGGGAAATATGAGGATGTAATATTCAAGTTTCTTTTTCTTACATTTATTTACACTTAGACATCAGAAAAAAAATTTTTTTCTTCCAAAAGAGCAAATATAAAGTGCCTATTTGCACTTTATCATTTCTTTAAATACTGCATGTAAATGAGTCTGTATTTTTAACAGACTGCAATCTTCATTTTTAAAAGTTTTATTTGCCCAATTAATAATACACTCAAACTGGAGTTTCCATCATGGCTCAGAGGAAGGCAATTCGACTGGGAACCATGAGGTTGAGAGTTCGATCCCTGGTCTCGTTCAGTGGGTTAGAGATTCAGTGTTGTCGTGAGCTGTGGTGTAGGTTGCAGTTACAGCTCGGATATGGCATTGCCGTGAGCTATATGGTGTAGATCGCAGAAGCAGCTCGAATCCCGCATTGCTGTGGCTGTGGTGTAGGCAGGCAGCTATAGCTCAGATTAGACCCCTTGCCTAGGAACCTCCATATGCCAGGGGTGTGGGCCTAAAAAGCAAAATAAATAAATAAAAATAATACACTCAAACTATTAAAAATTTAAAATTAGATAATTAACCTGTTTGGCTTACTCAGAATTGGAGCAAATTAATAAGGCTGGGATTAAAACTCAAAGTTATACATGTTTGTTTTTTTTAAGGCCTGCACCCATGGCATATGGAAGTTCCCAGGCTAGGTGTCGAACTGGAGTCACAGCTGCTGGCCCACACCATAGCCACAGCAATCCCAGATCCAAGCTGCAGCTGTGACCTATACCGCAGCTTTTGGTAATGGTGGATCCTTAACCCACTAAGCGAGACTAGGGATCGAATCTGCATCCTCATGGATACTCATTGGGTTGTTAAACTGCTAAGCCACAACAGGAACTCCTTATTAAAAATTTTTATGGCCACACCTGCAGCATGTGGAATTTCCCAGGCCAGGGAATTCAACCCGTGCCTCTGCAGCAACCTGAGCCACTACAATCAGATTCTTAACACCTTTACCACAGCCCAACTCAGTTATACACCTCTTAAACTCCGTTATATATATCACAGTAGTTTGTGTAATTAACAGTGCTACTATCATCTGCTTTTAATAAATTTTCCAGAAATATTTAATATATAAAAGCGCAAATTTCAGTCATTTTGAAAGGCAAATATTTATATACTGGACAATTTACACTAGTTGCGATGATCAAATGATAGCATATGTCAAGCCCTGACGTGAAGCGTATCACAAACAAGAGTTAATACATAAACACCACGAACACAACCTGCCAGAAGAATCATTCTCAAATTACAGACAGGAAGTTGAGGCTCAAAAAAACTTGTCACTTGGAGTTCCCGTCATGACTCAGTGGTTAACGAATCCGACCAGGAACCATGAGGTTGTGGGTTCGATCCCTGGCCTTGCTCAGTGGGTTAAAGATCCAGCGTTGCCGTGAGCTGTGGTGTAGGTCGAAGACGCTGCATGGATCTGGTGTTGCTGTGGCTGTGGCGTAGGCCAGCGGCTGTAGCTCCGACTGGACCCCTAGCTTCGGAAACTCCATGTGCCACAGGTGCGGACCCAGAAAAGACAAAAAGACAAAAAAAAAAGTTGTCATTTGACTCAGATCACAGCTAACATGTGAACCCAGGATTCACAAACCCTTACAGAAAATCGCAGTGCAAAACACAAAAGTTTACAATGTTTTTAGGACTAGAAATCCCCCTCTAATTCCTGAACTTTAAAGAAAATACAACTTAAGCAAAATAAAGAATATGGGAACAATAAAATGCTGAAGTTCTCTTGTGGCACAGTGGGTTAAGGATTCACCATTGTCACTGCAGTGGCTTGGGTCACTGCTGTGGCTCAGGTTCAATCCCTGGCCCTTCCTCTAGTTTCCACTCCTCTGCAAACAGACACAGACCCCATCTCTGACCACAGGGTCAAAAATCTTATTTTATTTTTTTTTTGCTTTTTAGGATTGCACCCACAACATACGGAAGTTTCTCAGGCAAGGGGCTGAGTAAGAGCTGCAGCTGCCAGCCTACTTTACAGCTACAGCAATACAGGATCCAAGCTGCACTGGTAACCTACACCACAGCTCACGGCAACGCTGGATCCCTGACCCACTAAGCAAGGCTGGGGATCGAACCCACATCATCATAGGTACTAATCGGATTCATTTCTGCTGAGCCACTACAGGAACTCCATCAAAATCTTTAAGTTCCTACCTAGAAGACCAAAATTACATATTTTAAATGTTCATGTCTAGTACCAGAGATCACTTCCATTAGTTGGGAAGTAGTATGGAGCTGGCAGATAGTTTGAACAAACCCAAAATACATAAATGATAGAAGATATATATATAATATAAAATAGCTGACTATCAATATTTTTCATTACTGGTTTTTCACATACTGTAATTTGAAGCACCATGAGCTACTTTTATATCTTTATGTTCACTTCTGAGTATTCCACATTTTCATACATCAAAAATAATTTTTAGGAGTTCCCGTTGTGGCTCAATGGAAACGAATCTGACTAGTATCCATGAGGACACAGATTTGATGCCTGGCCTTGCTCAGTGGGTTAAGGATCTGGCATTGCCGTGAGCTGTGGTGAAGGTTGCAGACAGGCTTGGCTCTGGTGTTGCTGTGGCTGTGGTGTAGACCAGCAGCTACAGCTTGGATTGGACTCCTAACCTGGGAACCTCCATATGCCACCAGTGCAGTCCTAAAAAGACAAAAAATAATAAAAATAATAGTAGTTTCTACTTCATTTTCAGTCCACTATATCTGAAAATATGTTTACTAGAAAATGTTTTATAGATTATAAAATTCTGCATCCAGTTCTACTATTTCAAAATCATATTGTTCAAATACCACTCAGCTCTTCACTTATTTATACTTGCTGGTATTCATTTAACAATTAATTCATTTAGGCATTTTCTTCTTCTAAGTCATTCTTTTTTTCATTTTTTAATGGCCATACTCATGGCATATGCCAAGTTCCCGGGCCCATGGTCAAATCTGAGCCACAGCTGTGACCTATGCCACAGCTGTGGCAACATCAGATCTTTTAACTCACTGCATAGGGCCAGGGTTCGAACCCACAGCTTTGCAGTGACACAAGCTGGTGCAGTTGGATTCTTAACCCACTATGCCACAGCAGGAACTCCCTAAGTTATTTTTGAAAAAATCATTTTCAGGAGTTCCCGTCATGGCTCAGTGGTTAACAAATCCAACTAGGAACCATAAGGTTGCGGGTTCAATCCCTGGCCTTGCTCAGTGGGTTAAGGATCTGGCAATGCCATGTGCTGTGGTGTAGGCCAGCAGCCGTAGCTGATTCAGCCCCTAGCCTGGGAACTTTCATATATGCTTCGGGGGCAGCCCCTTTAAAAAGCAAAAATAAATAAATAAGTAAATAAACTGTTATTGGAGTTCCCATTGTGGCACAATGGGTTAAGGATACAGCATTGCCACAGCTGTGGTGCCAAAGCTGTAGTTTAGATTTGGTCCCTGCTCAGGAACTTTCATATGCCATGGGTGCAGCCAAAAAATAAATAAAATGTTATCACCTAAAAAAAGCAAAAAACTTTAGAAGTCAGATAAGTTATTTTTTAAGATTTGGAGGAAGAGGGAATGAGGATTTACTTTTTTTTTCTTTTTTTTTTTAGGGCAGCACCTATGGCATATCGAAGTGCCCAGCTAGCGGGTCAAATCGAAGAGCTACAGCTAACAGCCTACGCCACAGCCGCGGCCACACCAGATCCTTAAGCCACTGAGCAAGGCCAGGGATCACACATGCATCTTCATGGACACTAGTTGGGTTTGTTACCTATGGGATTTACTGTTTAGTGTGTACAGCGTTTCAGTTTTGCAACATCAGAGTTCTGGAGATGGATTGTGGTGATGGCTGCACAACAATGTAACTGTACTTAATACACTTAAAATACACTTAAAAATGGTTAAGATGATACATTTTATGTTATGAGTATTTTACCATAATTAAAAATAATTTTTAAAAATTATGTGAGGAGTTCCCATTGTGGCTCAGCAGTAACAAACCTGACTAGTATGCATGAGGACATGGGTTCCATCCCTGGCCTCGCTCAGTGGGTTAAGGATCCAGTGTTGCCGTGAGCTGAGGTGTAGGTGACAGACACAGCTCGGATCCTGAGTTGCTGTGGCTGTGGCATAGGCTGGCAGCTGCAGGTCCAATTCAATCCCTAGCCTGGGAACTTCCATATGCCACAGGTTCGGCCCTAAAAAGACAAAAAAATAAAAATTAAGCATCCTAGGGTATATAAAAGTCATTGCTATCTAAATAAGTGGTGGCAAGTATTCATTTTTACAGAAAAACTCAGAGACAGAAATCCAATTAAAACACTACTAAACAACTAAAGCAGACATAAGTGGCTACAGATATTGGAGAAGGAAAATCTGATAAATGAATAAAAGGTTAGCAAACATAAAAATATGAAAAAATTGCAAATTATCTCCTTAGTACCCAAAAACTTAAATAACTTGTGATCAGCCAGAAGAATATAGCACACCACTGAACTTCCAGAATTTGTTTTAACAGGAGTTCCCACTGTGGCACAATGGGACTGGCCGCATCTCTGTTGTGCCAGGACACAGGCTGGATGCCCTACTCCGCACAGTCGATTATTAAAGTATCCAGCGTTGGCACAGCTGTGGTGTCAGTCACAACTGTGGCTTGGATGTGATCCTTGGCCTGGGAACCCCATATGCCTCTGGTGGCCAAAAAAAAAAAAAAAAAAAAGAATTTGTTGCAACAGAATTTATGTTGGAACACATATGACAATTTTGCATACTGAAACAGGCACTGAATGTGTCTACTTCAGAAAAGAGGTGAGAAAAAAAAACAATGAATGACTAAAGCCTGTAGAGCCCTTTGTCTGCAAGACCAAATTAAAAAAAAAAAAAAAAAAACCCTTGTATCTAAGTATTATGTAAAATGGGATTCCCTGGGGTTCTTTTCTGGTGCAGCGGGTTAAGGATTTGGCATTATCACTGCAGTGGCTTGGGTTGCTGCTCTGGTGCTGGTTTGATCACTAGCCAGGGAACTTTCACCTGCCATGGACACAGCCAAAAAAAAAAAAAAAAGATTCCTTGTCTGCCTACAGATTTCTATTACAGTATAGCCAAGTAATTTGAGTTCTAATTCCAGCTTCAATAATCAGTAGCTGTGATTTGGGCCAAGTTTCTTAAATTCCCTGCGCTTTAGTTTCCTTATCTCTAAAAGAGATAGGAAGTTCCCACCATTGCTCAGCCGTAATGAACCTGCCTAGTATCCATGAGGATGCAGGTTTGATCCCTGGCCTCACCCACTGGGTTAAGGATCTGGCACTGCCATGAGCTGTGCTAAAGGCAGCAGATGAAAGTTGGATCCCGAGTTGCTGTGGCTGTGGTGTAGGACAGTAGCTGCAGCTCCAATCTGACCTCTAGCCTGGGAACTTCCATATGCTGAAGGTTTGGCCCTAACAAGATAAAATAAATAATTTTTTTTTTTAAAACCCTATCTTCAAAAAAAGTTTTTTTGCTTTTTTTGTCTTTTTGCCATTTCTTGGGCCACACCTGCACTATATGGAGGTTCCCAGGCTAGGGGTCGGATCGGAGCTGTAGCCGCCAGCCTACGCCAGAGCCACAGCAACGCAGGATACGAGCCCCATCTGCAACCTACACCACAGCTCACGGCAACACCAGATCCTTAACCCACTGAGCAAGGCCAGGGATCGAACACGAAACCTCATGATTCCTAGTTGGATTCGTTAACAACTAAGCCACGATGAGAACTCCAAAAAAAAAAGTTTTTAAGTATATAAAATATACAAGCCAATATGTTATAGTTACCAAAGTATTTTTAAATTTCTAATCTAGTAATAAACATGCTTTACAAATGCATTAAATAAGTTTTTTCAAATAATAACAAAGAATAATGAGCGTAAAAGATATCTGCAAAAACTTCAGTAAGATATGAAACATTTCTCTTTTTGCATCCACTGAAATTTCAAGAATTTTTAATTCTTTTCAATTCCAGATTTCAACTAGAATCTAGAGAAAATAAACAGGCAATTTTTTTTTCCCCTCAACCAAGTTCATGGACTTCCTCAATTTCAACTAGGGATCCAGATTAAGAACTCTTGGCTTAGGCGAAAGTAAGTGCAAAAATAAATTTTGGAGTCACTAACTTGTGTTCCAGAAGCCAGACTTCAGACTTTAGTCCCCACACTATTTACACTTGAATGACCTTAGACATCAAACTTCTGAGCTTTGGTTCCCTCATTTAGAATAATTCCTACATCATAAGGTTACAAGGACTGAATATTAGTTAAAAGTCCAAATGACCAGCGTGTTATAGTTTCTTGATTTTAATATCATATAATTAGTCCCAAATGTTTAGTGACATTTTCATTAAAACTTCTTATATGTGAAAATCATATACTGACTTACAAAGAAAATGACTAATGGAAATATTAATTACATGTAATATTTCAGTGACAGCCATGACTTGGCATTAGAATGACCTGTGTCTAAATCCCAATTCCACTACTTTGGTTTTACTAAGCTACTTAACCTCTCCACCTCGGTTTCCTCATCTGTAAAACACTGCAATGTTGTTTTAAAGACGAGAGGATCTAACTTAAACACTCAATAAATGGAGCTATTATTAAAGCACACATTTTAACAAAGCCAAAACAATCAATATGTAACTGAAAAGTTTATTTTGGAATTGATGTTGATATAAATAACACTTCACAGTCCTTTGCCTGGCAAAACACATACTTAAAAGCTGCAGCATTTGCTTGGCATAACATTCCTAACACAAACTGGCACTACTTAAAATCATTTCTTATTCTTATCCTAATTTCTTATTCTGCCCAAGGAAAACAATGAGGATAAAAAATGATCAATAGAATGGATTCGATAATTTCAAATCTTTTCACGATTTACTTGGAATCTTCCAATGAATGTTTACTATCAGTGCTGGAATACTCTAAGGTGGCTGTGTCTCTTAAAAAAACCCAATTTAAGTATCTTGAATTTATCTGGACACATTGTCGACCAGACTAAAAGAAAAAAAAGCGCAACCATGTATTTACTTTATGCTGCAACACTTAAGATTAAGATCCCCCCGCGCTCTGAAAAAAACCCGCCATAGACTGGCCCTGGCTCCTGATCCATTATACAACCTGTAAATTCCTTCCCTCATTGAAAAGATTCTTTTTATGGGCATAGTTAACAAGTGCCAAGTTGCGAAGTTGCAGCTTTGCTGGTTTGACGTTTTCACAATGCAAGAACAATATGATCTGGAATCTACTCAAAGCATTACCCAGTCAGCTGATGCTCATTGCACACAAGAGAAAGACAGAAATAAGAGAAATTAAACCTCGTATTTGTGCGGAACAGGTATCCACTACCTTTAAAACGAAAATAGGCCAACAGCAGACGTTCCGATTAAAGTAATAAAAATATTTCTATTGTTAAGCAACAATACGAAAAAACGGCTTTTCCCGAATTAGGTTTCTCTCGTTCTGGGAATTTCCCCTGTAAAGGGCTTTTATCCGTTCATGTAACCGCCCCTCATCAAGGAGCCGCTGCCTGGGTAACTTTTACAAAAGGTCAAAGCGGTGCCTTTCAAGCCTTCCAAACCCTACCGGCTTTTCCCCGGTTCACACTAACTCGCTTTCCACCCACAGAACGTTCCAGAGACCTAGGGACCGGGATTAAACAAAATGTGGTGGAGCTTGCTCGAAAGGGATTTTCAACTTTCTTTTCCAAACACTTATACCGAATTTCACCTTCCTTCCTCTGCGGCCCCACATGTTGCTCGCCCGCTCCCAGAGGGCCGCGCGAGGCCTCGCTTCACCCCGGAACGCGCCCACCTGATTACCCTTTTCCCCGCAGGCTCCGCCCCCGCCCCCCCTCCCTCGCCGCTCTCCTCCTTTAGGAGGTCCATATGGGACACTTTCCTCTTCCTCCGATTCTCACGCCGCACCAGACAAGCCTCGATCCCCCACCTTCGGTTCCACTCCCACCACGGCGCTCACCTCCCACCGCCTCCTAAAGTGTGGCGAGCGCGCAGTGCGGAGCCGCGGGCCTGCACGGCCCAGGTGCTGTGTCAGCCTATCTGCCGGTTCCGCGCCGTGTACGGCCTGGAAAGTCACATGGCGCTGAGACCGACCGGCGCCTCCACACTCCTGCTCTCCTCAGAGCGAACAGGGCGAGATTCCCAAGTCCACTCACCTCCACGAAGAGCAACATGTCTTCGTCTTCCTTCGCTCGGCCCAATAGTTCTCGCCGACGCGACTCCAACTGGCTTACAGGCCCGAGCCCCAGTAGCTAGGATAAGGACACTCGCCTGGCCCCTCCACCCGGCAGCGGACCCGGCTCCTCCCCCGCCGTCAGCCGCTGCGGCCTGACCCGCCCAGTCCCACCTCCCTCGAAACAGCAACTGTTTCCGGCTCTAGAGAACAATTGCTTCCGGGAGAAGAAAAAAATCCTCGGCGCGCTCAACTTTTGCCCTACCTTTTCCAGCCGCAGTATGGACTGTACTATGATCTGACCGGCGGGGGGACGGGGAGGGGGGGAAAACGATCAGAGGAAGGCACCATTCTGTGCCACGGGGGTGTGTAAACGTCGTACGAACGCATCTTATCCTTGGCCAAAGGGATAGCTACCAGGCTGCAGTAACCCCGCAGTTCTTGTGGCCCAAGACCCAGATCTTGAAAAAAGCCGAGCGTGTGCAAAGCGTGCTGAGAAACGCCCAGCCCTGCCAAAAGGCAGCGATTCACGGGGGAAAAAAGAGTAGAAGCAGCAGCAGTAATAGTAAACATAGTAACAGCAACTGCTGTACTTAAAAGACCTACTACGTGTCTGGCATTATTCTAAGTATTTTACGTAAACTGATTTAAATAATCCAATGCAATCCTCATTTTACAATTGAAGGTGCCCTCTAAGAGGGCGGGTTTCCCTTAAGACACACCTTTTAAAGAACTTTGCCCCAAGTTCCCTTGTATTTGGTACCCACTCTGCTCAGTATAATGCTACCTGCTAGTACTTAATCTGGAGAACCACTTCCCCGATCTGCTATCAATTCAAATGAAATACAATAAAAATCAAAAAAATAAATTATCTTTATACATGATCCAAATTCTTTATTATCTTTAGCAACACCTGCTAGGATTTAACCCTCTGTTATCAGTTCCACTTTTATATTCTCATTGTTTGAGATAATCATGTCTAGATCTTCTCCAGTGGATATTTTGTTATATTACTTAAAAAAAAAAAACCTTCCTAGGAATTTCCGTCGTGACTCAGGGTTAATGAATCCGACTAGCATCCATGAGGCCGCAGGTTCAATCCCTGGCTTTGCTCAGTGAGTTAAGGATCCTGCGTTGCCATGAGCTGTGGTGTAGGTCAAAGACACAGCTCAGATTCTGCATTGCTGTGGCTGTGGTGTAGGCCTGCGGCTACAACTTAGATTCAACCCCTAGCCTGGGAATCTCCATATGCCACAGGGGCCGCCCTAAAAGGCAAAACAAACAAACAAACAAACAAACAAACCCAAAAAACAGAAAAACAAAACCCTTCCTAAACTGAAGGTTTCATTTTCTTTTACTATTTATTTATTTATTTATTTAAGGGCAGCACCTGCAGCATATGGAAGTTCCCGGGCTGGGGGCAAATCCGAGCTGCAGCTGCAGGCCTACACCACAGCCACAGCAACACTCGATTCCAGCACCAGCTTTGACCTAGGCACAGCTTGCAGCAACGATTGATCCTTAACCCACTGATTGAGGCCAAGAATCAAACCCCCATCCTCCTGGATACTAGTCGGGTTTTTAACCTGCTGAGCCACAACAGTCACTCCTGAAGTTTTCATTTTCACCAAACTATTATTTGTTTTAAAGACCATATCATCTTGATCCCATATAATCTCCTTTACATAACCTCAGATGGAGCTCCTCATATTTTATTTAGATACAAAATTAATTCCCCCATCAAGCTGCTAACCTTTGTGTTCCATATTCTCCCTACTTGGATCCCCAGTAAATTCATCTTTCCTTCAGCTCAATTAAATCAATCTCCTTACTTTTCTCCTGAAATACAAACTCAGCACTCACCTCCAAAGCCATGGATCAGGTGTCTTCCCTAACTGGAATGCCTTCATTTGTCAATCAACCTTCTCGCTCCATAAGGTTTTCCCAAAGACTCTGCTCCTCACAGACCTCTTCTTCATGTCCCTTGTTAGCACTCGAATATTTTATTTTAAATTATTTCTTTTTCTTTTTGTTTTTTAGTTTCTTCACAGGACCCTATCATATATTCTTCACAGTCTAGGATAGTGATAGTCACATAGTAATGTCTCAACAAATACTTGTCAAATTGAAGAGATTTTAAAGTTTGCTTTAAAAGCCTTTATTTCCAGTTGCTGATGAATTCCATGCTGCATAAAAAATATGAAGGAGAGAGAAAGCACAATAATACTAAATTAGTTTCACAAGCATGTAGGCTGCTCTGTGAATGCCTACTAGGGTAAGCAATATAAAGAAATCAAGAGAAATAAAAGTTATTTAAGGACTTCACAATCTAATATTATCAGCAAAGTAAATAGGTTGATAATGTCAAGAAATGCTGGATAATGATGCATGTTTTAATGAAACCTCATTAATGAAATTCTCCTTCATCGTGGTCCTTTCGGAAAACAGTATGAACTTTCTTGAATGAGTAGATTTAATTGCAATTTATAGGAAAGGAGGGAGTAACACTTTATGACTGGGGGAGGGTGCAGTCTAACAATAAACTAAAGTATCCTGGGGCTCAGAAAAGTTTCCATAGGGAGAGGAGTTTTTGAAAAAAATAGATATCCAGGAGTTCCTACTGTGGCTCAGCGGTAACAAAACAGACTAGTATCCATTACTCATGGGTTGAATCCTTGGCCCCACTCACTGAGTTAAAGATCCAGCCTTGCTGTGAGTGTGGTTTAGGTTGCAGATGTGGCTGGGATCTGGTGTAGCTGTGGCTGTGGTATAGGCCAGCAGCAGCAGCTCCAATTCACCTCCTACCCTGGTAACTTCCATATGCTGTGGTTGCGGCCCTAAAAAAAAAGGTATAAAAATTTTATACAGTTCCCATGGAGGTACTAAGGAAGAATACCACAAATGTTAGAAAAAGAATATAACATACATCATCTGGAGTTCCCGTTGTGGCGCAGCAGAAATGAATCTGACTAGCATCCAAGAGGACACAGGTTCGATTCCTGGCCTCAAACAGTGGCCAAGGATCCAGCATTGCCGTGACCTGTGGTGTAGGTCGCAGACACTGCTCGGATCCTGCATTGCTGTGGATATGGTACGGGCCAGTGGCTACACCTCCGATTGGATGACCCCTACCTGGGGAACTTCCATATGCCTTGGGTGCGACCCTGAAAAGATAAAAATAAATAAATAAACAAATAAAACTAAGTTAAATACAGCATCTGATTTTGAGAAGTTTACCAATTAATAGATAGAAACAAGGAATAAATAGTTATACTTCAATGAGATAAGTACTATAATAGAAGTAACTCAGACAATAGGTTATTAAAGAGAAGGGAAAATGCTTAATTCCATCTTATTTTTTTTTCTTTTTTTTTTGTCCTCCCATGGCATATGGAGTTCCCAGAGCCAGGGATCAGATCTGAACTACAGTTGTGTCGTTTGCTGCAACTTTGACAACGCCAGATCCTTTAACCCACTATGCCAGGCTCGGGATTGAACCTGTGACCTAGAGCTGCAAAGATGCCTGCCAATCCTGTTGTACTATAGCAGGAACTCCAATTTTGGAAAGACAATTACTTTATGATGCCTTGCATCCCTTTCTATGAAGACTTGAAATGTACATTTTTTTTAACTTTACAAGTTTACAACAAGCACTCAACATAGGACTAAATTTATAATAAGTTTATAATAAGGACTCAACATAGAAAGATCTTATAGAGAAATTGTTTTACATACATGATTTGTATAAAATCTAAAACTACAAAATGATTCTATATAGTTTACGAATACATACACCTACAGTAAAACTGTATAAACATAGGCTAGACATAAATACATCAAATTCATGCTTGTTATGGCCTCTGAAAAGGGACAAAGGGGAAGGAAGGAGTCTGGGAGAACACCAAAGAGGACTTCAACTTTATCTCTAATGCTTTCTTTTATTTAAAAATATCTGAGACAAATATGATAAAATGTTAATATCTGTTCATTCTAGGTTATAGGTACATGGCTATTTCTTATATTACTTTTTGCACTTGTTTGCATTTTTTTAATTAAAAAATTAAAAAGTGGAGTTCCAATTTGTGGCTCAGCGGAAACAAACCCATCTAGTATCCATAGGTTGTGGGTTCGATCCCTGGCCTTGCTCAGTGGGTTAAAGATCCAGCATCGCCGTGAGCTGTGGTGTAGGTTGCAGATTCAGCTCGGATCTGGCATTGCTGTGGCTGTAGCATAGGCCAGCAGCTGTAGCTCCGATTCGACCCTTACCCTGGGAACCTCCATATGTCGCAGGTGTAGCCCTAAAAAACAAACAAACAAAAAACAAAAACAACAACAGCAACAAAAATGGACAGATGGTTTTGTTGGCTGTGTAGCTTTTTTTTTTTTTTTTTTTGCTTTTTAGGGCCGCGCCTGCGGTGTATGGAGGTTCCCAGGCTAGAGGTCAAATCAGAGCTACAGCTGCTGGCCTTCGCCACAGCCACAGCAATGCAGGATCTGAGCCGAATCTGCGACCTACACCACAGCTCAGGGCAACGCCGGATCCTCCACCCACTGAGCGAGGCCAGGATCCAACCCGCCATCTCATGGTTCCTAGTCAGATTCGTTTCCCCTGCGCCACAACGGGAACTCCAAAACCATCTGTCCTGTTAATTGCTCCAGTGTCCTAAGTCATTTCACCTCCTCTGCAATCAAAGGAGATGCCCAAAGTACTCTTCTTTCAGTTAGAAAGCAGCCTCTAAGCATTCCCTTCAATTTCTCAGCCAGCTATGGAACTTCAAAGCCTCCTTCAGTCAGGCTCCTCGAAAAATTGAGCCATTAGACAATGCAAAGATTGTGATCTCCATCCAAATACTATCTTCCAAGTTACTACATGTCTAGGAAAAGTTGAGGGGCAGCTGTAACACAATCATTCCGTTACAAGCATAAAAATTCTTAAGCAAAACCTCAGGAAGAGAGAATAACCAGGAGTTACATTTGATACACTGGATCTTGAATTCTAACACCTAGATTTTAAGGTCATTTAAGCAGGGCTATATCTTCTATTTCTTTTAGCGTTCCGGTTGTCTACTCTTTCCTACCCTCCCTCCCCCCTTCACCCTCTCCCATCACAGCATACAGAATGCCTAGTTCTCCGCATAGAGTAAGCACTCTTTAAATGTTTGAGTCAATGGCAATGTCATAGTGGGTCTATTGTGACATCACCAGGACTGGAACAGCATGGCTAGTATCAGGGTACACCACAATCTCTGGGAGCAGGGAAGACCTCTTCTAGCTTCCTTGTGGACACCTTTATTAGCATTTGCCTATATTCTGTGAAAAAAGAAAATCACTCGGCTTTCCAAAACATTTACCAAAATGCCAACTGAGACAGACGGCAAACATGAAGCGGAAAAAGAAGCTTTGGATTTCAACATAATGTACAGAAGTGTCCTTGATAGTTCAGAGATCCCTAAGCTTGAGATCCCATTCACAGTACAGGATATCATCAGTAGAATTGAGGAAGCACAGCACTATCGAGCCAGAGAGGTAGGTAGTAAGTTAAAAGTTTATAGATGACAACTGTCTTTTTAAACTCTCCATGACCAGCTACATTTTTTCCCCCAAAAGAGTTCACTTTATTTCCATGACATCTGATTGTATTTGAGGTAACTTTTGATTTCAAATGACAATTTCACTTGAATCTGCAGATAACAAGCTCTGATTCAATATTAATTGCTTTCACTTTCATATCAGAGTTAACCAAGCTCTTTAAGAAATAAATTGCAAGTACTATTAAGTGACTGGGATAGAAAGAAAAATTAAAACCTTAGCTAGGAGTTCCCGTGGTGGTGCAGCGGAAATAAATCCAACGGAGGTGGCAGGTTCGATCCCTGGTTTCGCTCGGTTGCTTAAGGATCTGGTGTTGCTATGAGCTTCGGTGTAAGTTGCAGTGGCTGTAGCGTAGGCTGGTGGCTGTAACGTAGGCTGGCAGCTGTAGCTGGGATTTGACCCCTAGCCTGGGAACCTCCATATATCACAGGTGTGGCCCTAAGAAAAAAAAAAGCAGAAAAAAAACCCAAAAAAACCTTACCTAATGTATTTTTTTCTTTTTTACGGCTGCACCTGTGGCATATGGAGGTTCCCAGGCTAGGGGTGGAATTGGGGCTGCAGCTTCTGGCCTACACCACAGCCACAGCTACACCAGATCCAAGTCACATCGGCAACCTACACTGCAGCTCACAGCAATGCCAGATTCTTAACCCACTGAGCAAGGCCAGGGATCTAACCTGCATCCTTGTGGATACTAGTCAAGTTCTTAACCCACTGAGCCACAATGGGAACTCCCCCATAGCAAATTTTGATATCTAATCTTAGTTGGTAGTTTTAATTTGTTCTTGTCTGAGATTTTATCAAATAGTTGCTGTGGCTGTGGTGCAGGCTGGCAGCTGTAGCTTCAATTCAACCCCTAGCCCGGGAATCTCCATATGCCACAGATACAGCACTATAAAGCCAAAAAATAAATAAATTTACCATTTTTCTATTTGTTTTCTCTTTGTCTCCTGTTTTGTTTTGTTTTGTTTTGCTTCCTTTTTATTCTTTTTCTGACTTCTTTTAGAGTGACTGTAGGAGTTCCCCTGTGACACAGTGGGTCAAGGATCCAGTGTTACCACTGCAGCGGCTCAAGGTGCTACTGTGGTACAGGTTTGAACCCTGGCCCAGGATCTTTCCAAATGCCTCTGGTGCAGCCAAAAAAAAAAAAAAAAAGAAAATTAGAGGAGTTCCCCTCATGGCTCAGTGGAAATGAATCTGATTGGTATCCATAAAGACATAGGTTCGATCCCTGGCCTCACTCAGTGGGTTAAGGATCTGGCATTGCCATGAGCTGTGATGTAGCTCGAAGATGCGGCTTGGATCTGATGTTGCTGTGGCTGTGGTGTAGGCCAGTGGCTACCACTTGGATTTGACTCCTAGCCTGGGAAACTCCATATGCCACGGATGCAGCCCTAAAAAAGAGAAAATAAAATTAGAAAACTCAAGCAGAAGGAGTTCCCATCGTGGCTCAGTGGTTAAAGAATCTGACTAGCATTGATGAGGTTTTGGGTTTTATCCCTGGCCTTGTTCAGTGGGTTAAGGATCTGGTGTTGACATGAGCTGTGGTGTAGGTTGCATACTTGGCTCAGATCCTGCATTGCTGAGGCTGTGGTGTAGGCTGGTAGCTACAGCTCCGATGGGACCCCTAGCCTGGGAACCTCCATAGGCCATGGGTGTAGCCCTAAAAAAAAATTTAAATTTAAAAGAAGCAAAAAAGAAAACTCAAGCAGTTCTATCAGAATGTAGTGCACCTCCTGGTGGGTCACTCTCTTACTTCATCTTTAGTGATGTACTGGGATTTGAATCTATAAATCTGGAAACAAAGATACGTTGTGGGAGTGGTTCCTGAGGAAATTCAGCATTGTCTTGCATAGCAACTGCTCAGGAGAGATCATTACACTATCCTCAGGCAATACAGGGTTAATCCCCTCAAACAGGGGTGGAGAGGCGTTGGAGAGGGTGCTCACTGAGGGTGAGAGGCTGCTCCCTGGCAAAGAACACTTACTAGAATTTAGAGCGTCACTGTCCCGAGCTCTAACAGAGCCTTTCCTTACCTCCCCATTCCACCTTTCCAGAACCTTTCACATCAGCCACCCCATGGAGGCTGGGAGCTCAACGTGTATTGTAATTCAGCCAGTCAGAGAATGAGAGTCTTGGTTTAATTTTCATCAGTCTTAGCCTGCAGCTGCAGGAGATTAAGGGTCTCCTTCAGGGCACACATGGAAGTTTTCAGGTCCTTTATGTGGCACTAAGGCTGGGAATTTGAATTCCTGAGCCCATCCCTTTCTTTCCCCACTTTGTCCAGTGACAGTAGGAACAATCAGCCAATCTCATTATATTTGCTAATTTGCCAAAAATGTTTGAAAGTATCATAAACGTTGCTCAGATTCTTGCTGCTTCTTTTTTCTTTTTTTTGTCTTTTTAGGGCCCCACCTGTGGCATATGGAAGTTCCTGGGCTAGGGGATTGTCGAATCACAGCTGCAGCTGCTGGCCTATGCCACAGCCACAGCAATGCCAGATCCCAGGCACATCTGCAACCTACACCACAGCTCATGGCAACGCCAGATCCTTAACCCACAAGTGGGGTCAGGGATTAAACCCAGTCCTCATGGATACTAGTTGGGTTCATTACCACTGAGCCACAATGGAAACTCTCAGATTCTTGCTTCTGAAAAGGAGTGGAGTAGGTGTATCTTTTGGTGACATTTTGCATATCTTAATTCCCAGATCATGCCAAGGACTATCACTGCTTTCTTTAATACTGGAAATGGAGTCATTGGTATCTTTAAATCCAATCAGATTAGAGAGCTGATTCCAAAAACCCCGGAGCTAATTCAGAAAACTTATCCTCCAGCACTACTCTCAGTATCAAAATCTGATCTGTATTAATATTAGAGTTCTCCAGAGAAAGAGTCAATAGGAGATATATAATCATATATATAAGTATAACCACACTTCCGCGCATGCATGCACACGCACATACACCCATGGTGTGTTTTGGGAGGAACTCAGGATGGAAATAACATACTGGCCCTAGATAGTTGTGGAACATATCAAAGGAATGATTTCAATGAGCCTAGACCCTTGCATCTTCCCATATAGTTAATGATTTAGCACTAATTTCATTAACATGAGATGTCTGGTTTTCTTTTCTTCTTTTCTTTTTTTTTTTTTTAAATGTTCCCACCCTGGCATATGGAAATTCCTGGGCCAGGGACTGAATCTGAGCCTCAGCTGCGACCTACACCACAACTGCGGCAATGCCAGATCCTTTAACCCACTGCACCAGGCTGGGGATTGAACCTATGCATCTGCAACCTACCTGAGCTGTTGCAATCTGATTCTTAACTCACTGTGCCACAGCAGGAACTCCAAGAGGTCCAGTTTTCTTTAATTAACAGTAATCTTTTTTTGATGTTCCAACTACTAGTTTTTGGTTTTGTGGGTTTTTTTTGCAAAAACTCCTATATATCCTGGCTCCTCCCTTACCTCTTTGAAACAGCCCCTTGGTGCTATTGAGAGGTGGTCTCTGGGTGTGAGTCCTCAGCAAGTTCACCGAATAAATCATAATTCTCAACATTTAGGTTGTGCATTTTTTTCAGTCAACATACATGTGTGTGTATTCATTATATATATATTATATATATAGTACATAACATATAAACTATATAGATTATACACACACACACTCCTTATAATGAATTGGTTCACATGATTTTGGAGGCTAAGAAGTCTCATGATCTCCACTTGGCAAGCTGGAGACCCAGGAGAGCCTCTGGTGTAGTTCCAGTCTGAAAGCCAGCAGGCTTAAGACCCAAGAACTGATGTTTCTTCAGTTTAAGCCTAAAGACTGAAGAGACTAATGCCTCAGCCTAAGGAAGTCAGATAGGTGGAGTTTCCTTTTACTTAGCCTTTTTTGTTCTATTCAAGTCTTTAACTGGATGAGGCCCACCCACATTAGGGAGGGCATTCTACTTTGCTCAGTCTATTGATTCAAGTGTTAATCTCATCCAGAAACATCTTCATAGACATCTTCACAGTGATTATTCTCTTCAGACCTAGAGTATCTGACTAAGCTCCCTGTGGACCAGTCAAGTTGACACATAAAATTGATCATCACAACTGTTGACAGTGTGAAAAAGCAATACACAGAATGGGAGAAAATATTAGCAGATAACATACCTGATAAGTGATTAACATCTAGACTATTTGAAGAATTGCTACTACTCAATAAGAACAAACCTGGTTCCAAAATGGGCAAAAAACTCGAATAGAAATTTCTCTGAAGAATATAAACAGATGGCCAGCAAGCACATGCAGAGGTGCTCCAAATCAAAACCATAAGATACTTCAAACCCATTAGAATGGCTATTATCAGAAAAACAAACAAACAAACCTAGAAAATAACAAGTATTGGTAAGGATGTGAAGAAATTGGAACACCTGGAGTTCCTGTTGAGGCTTAGCAGGTAACAAATCCTACTAGTATCCACGAGGACGCAGATTTGATCCCTGGGAGAGTCCAGAAGACATACCTTTCACCGTGATTGAGAGAAATCAATTTACAGGGGAGTCTTTGCATCCTTGAAGGACTCTGTGATCACTGTTCTCTGTCGGCTAGAACTTACAGTGGAATTGGGAAACCTAAAAGCAATGAGAGTAATTGGATCTTGAAGTGGAAAGCGTCAAGTGGTGGTACCCAACCACTGAAGGCCAGGTGGGCCTGGTTACCACAATGGACAACAGAGCACCCATGGCAACAGTCTGACTTGGGAGTTCCCATCGTGGCTCAGCAGAAACAATCTGACTAGCAACCATGAGGATGTGGGTTCAATCCCTGGCCTCCCTCAATGGGTTAAGGATCTGGCATTGCCATGAGCTGTGGTATAGGTCACAGACACGGCTCGGATCCTGTGTTGCTGTGGCTATGGTGTAGGCCAGAGGCTACAGCTCTGATTCAACCCCTAGCCTGGGAACCTCCATATGCCGCAGGTGTGGCCCCAAAAGAAAAAAAAAATAGTCTGACTTAAGAATTATGGCATTGGCTAGTCATTCATATTGTTCCTACTAAAAGTGAAATAGGAACTTAACAAATTCTTACTTGATCTGTATAAGCAGAATATGTCTAGGTCAAGTGAACAAAAATCTAACCTGAGTAATAATAACAGAGAGTCATGACCCCTCATTCAATTCCCAGACTAAACCTGTTTAGAGACCCAGAACCCCTTGAATAAAGGGGAGGCTGGGTTCCCTTGAGGAAGGACGCTGTCAAAAATTTTTACTCATAATCTTCCTCCAAACTTCTCCAAAGAGGTCTACGACCTCTGTGCATCACTGTGCATTGGGCAAAAGGAAATAACCATTTGGGGCACTATTGGACACTGGCTCTGAACTGAGACTAATTCTAGGAGATCCAAAACGTCATCTGTGGCCCACCAGTCAGAGTAGTGGCTTATGAAAGTCACGTGATGAATAGAGTTTTTAGCTCAAGTCCATATCACAGCAGGCCTGTAGGTCCCTGAACCCATCTTGTGGTTATTTTGCCAGTTCTGGAATACAGAAAAGGAAAAGACATATTCAGCAGATGGCAGAATCCCCACATTGGTTCCCTGACCTGTGGAGTGAAGGCTGTTATGGTGGACAATGCCAAGTGGAAGCCACGAGAACCGCCTTTACCTAGGAAAGTAGTAAAGTAAAAAAAAAAAAAAGAAAAGCAATACTGCATTTCTAGAGGAATTGCAGAGATAAGCGCCACCCTCAGGGAAAGATGTGGGAGTGGTCATTTCCACCACATTCTTTTTTTTTTTTTTTAAATGAGAGTTACAATGTTTATTTCAGTTTCTCTCTCTCTCTTTTTTTTTTGCCACACCTACTATATGTGGAAGTTCCTGTGCCAGGGATCAAATCTGTGCCACAGCAGCAACCTGAGTCACAGCAGTGAAACAACAGAGCCTTAACCCACTAAGCCACCAGAGAACTCCTCCCACCACATTCTTATTCAACTGAACTATTTGGCCTGTGAAAAAGACAGATAGACCATGGAGAATGACAGTGGGTTATTGTAAAATTAATCAATGGATTATTGTAAAATGACTCAAATTGCAGCGGATGTACCAGACCAGATGATTTCATTGCTTGGCCAAATTAACAAATCCTCTGGTAAATGTTCTGCAGCTACTGATCTGGCAAATGGCTTTTCTCCATACCTATCAATAAGGACCACTAGAAGTAGTTTTCTTTCAGATGACAAAGTGAGCAATATAAATTTACTGGTCTACCTCAGGAACATATCAACTCTCTAGTTTGTTAGAATTCACTAGTGAAGCCATCTTTCTAAGGTTTTTCTTTTTTTTTCTTCTTCTTCTTCTTCTTCTTTTTTTTTTTTTTTTAAGGTCCAAAGGTGTGGTATATGGAAGTTCCCAGGCAAGGGGTCAAATGAGATCTACAGCTGCTGGCCTACACCACAACCACAGCAACACAGGATCCAAGCTGCATCTGTGACCTACACCACAGCTCATGGCAACACTGGATCCTTAACCCACTGAGGGAGGCCAGGGATTGAACCCCCATCCTCAGAGATAATAGTCAGGTTTGGAACCAGCTGAGCCACATTGGGAACTCCCATGTTTTGGTATGTTATGATTTCATTTTCGTCTCTATTTTCTAATTTTCCTTGTAACTTTATCTTTGACTCATTGTTGTTTAAGAATGTGTTACCCCCCCCCCCAATTTTTTTAAATAATAAAAAAAAAATTAGTGTTCCTACTGCAGCACAACAGGATTGGCAGCATCTCTGGGATGCTGGTCCAAAGGTTTGATCCCTGGTCTGGCACAATTGGTTAAGGATCCAGTGTTGCTGCATCTGTGGCATGGGTTGAAACTCTGGTTCAGATCTGATCCCTGGCCCAGGAACTCCATATGCCACGGTGTGGCCAAAAACAAACAAACAAAGAAATAATGTGTTAATTTCCACACATTTGTGAATTTTCCTGTTTTCTTTCTGTGGTTGATTTCTAACTTCATCGCATTGTGGTTGGAAAAGATATTTTGTACAATGTATTTTTAAATATATTGAGGTTTATTTTGTGGTCTAACATACCGTCTATCCTGGAGAATGTTACACATGCACTTGAGAAAATTGTGCATTGATGGAGTATTCTGTATACATCTGTTATATCTAAATGGTTTATTGTTGTTTAAGTCCTCTATTTCCTAACTTACTTTCTGTTTGTTATGTCCATTATTGAAAGTGAAATTTCCCTTAAAGTCTATTTTGTCTGATATTAATATAACTACCCACCTCTCTTTTGGTTATTATTTACATGGATATCTTTTTCCATCCTTTCATTTCCAACCTCTCTGGGTTTTTAGATCTAAAATGAGTCTCTTGGAGTTCCCACTGTGGCTCAGCAGGTTAAGAACCTGACTAGTATCCATGAGGATGTGGGTTCAATCCCTGGCCTCGATCAATGGGTTAAGGATCCCACTTTGCTGCAAGCCGCAAGTTATGTTGTGAGCCACAGGGGAAGTCCGGGTCATTTTTTTTCTTTTTTAAATCTGTTCTCCCAATCCCTATCTTTCGATAAATCGGTTTAATCCAATTACATTAAAAGTAAATACTGATGAGGAAGATTTAACTTTTGCCATTTTGATATTTCTTTTCTACTTGTAAAAAAGTAGAAAAGCTTCTTCCCCTTCATTTCATTTTTTCTTGCCTTTTTTTTTTTAGGGCCATAGGCATGACATATGGAGGTTCCTAGGCTAGGGAGCGTAGGCTGCCAGCCTAGGCCATAGCTACAGCAACTCGGGAGCTGAGCCATGCCTGAGACCTACCCCACAGCTCACAGCAATGCCAGATCCTTAACCCACTGAGCGAGGCCAGGGATTGAACCTGCAACCTCATGGTTCCTAGTCAGATTAGTTTCCACTGCGCCAAGATGGGAATTCCCAAAGACCTTTTATTTATTTATTTATTTATTTATTTATTTATTTATTTATTTATTATTTTTTTGTCTTTTTGCCATTTCTTGGGCCGCTTCGGCATGTGGAGGTTCCCAGGCCAGGGGTCGAATCGGAGCTATAGCCGCCAGCCTATGCCAGAGCCATAGCAATGCAGGATCCGAGCCGTGTTTGCAACCCACACCACAGCTCATGGCAACGCTGGATCCTTAACCCACTGAGCAAGGCCAGGGATCGAACCGGAACCCTCATGGTTCCTAGTCGGATTTGTTAACCACTGAGCCACGACGGGAACTCCGCCAAAGACCTTTTGTTTTTTGAAGCAGTTTTAAGTTCACAGCAAAATTCAGAGGAAGGTACAGAGATTTCCCATACACCCCTAACTCCAAAAATGCATCCCCTTCTCCATTATTAACATCCCCAACAAAGTGGTACGTTTGTTACAATTGATGAACATACAATGGACACTTGGTAAGTCCATGGTTTACACTAGGACTTTGTGCTGTACATTCTATGGGTTTGGACAAATAAACAATGACATGTATACATCATTATAGTATCATACAAAGTATTTTCATTGTCCTAAAAATCCTCTCTGCTCCAATTCATTCCTCCTCCCCACCTTCAGCAATCCCTGATTTTTCTTTTTTTTACTGGAAACAGTTTTGCCTTTTCCAGAATGTCGTATGTTGGTATCACAGAGGATGTAGCCTTTCAAGATTGGCTTCTTTTATTTAGTAACATGCATTTAAGTTTTCTCCATGTCTTTTTTTTTTTTTTTTTGTCTTTTTAGGGCCACACCCACAGCAAATGGAGGTTCCCAGGCTAGGGGTTGAATTGGAGCTACAACTGCCAACCTACACCATGGGAGGGATCTGAGCTGTGGCTTCGATCTACACTATAGCTGGTGACACCACTGGATTCTTAACCCACTGAATAGGGCCAGGGATCCAACCCATATCCTCCTGGGCACTATGTTGGGTTCATTACCACTGAGCCACAATGGGAACTCATTTTTTTTTAGTGTTGATAATATTTCATTGTCTGGATAAACCAAAATTTATTAATCATTTATCTACTAAGGACATCTTAGTTGTTTCCAAGTTTTGGTAATTATGAGTAAAGCTACTATAAACATCTGTGAATGATATTGTTTTTCAATTTCAATTTCCAGTTTTTCATTGCTAGTACATAGAAATGCAAATTTTTTTTTTTTTTTTTGCTTTTTAGGGCCTCATGAGCAGCATATGGAGGTTCCCAGGCCAGGGGTCCAATTGGAGCTACAGCTGCTAGCCTACACCACAGCCACAGCAAAGCAGGATCCATGCTATGTCTGTGATCCAGCAGCTCATGGCAATGCTGGATCCTTAACACACTGAGGCCAGGGATCAAACCCACATCTTCTTGGATACTAGTCCGGTTCATTTTCCACCGAGCCACAACGGGAACTGTCCAAAATTACATCTTTTTTTTTGTCTTTTGTCTTTTTGCCTTTTCTAGGGCCGAACCCCTGGCATGTGGAGGTTCCCAGGCTAGGGGTCTAATCGGAGCTGGAGCCACCGGCCTACACCAGAGCCACAGCAATGTGGGCTCCAAGCCGCATCTGCAATTTACACCACAGCTCATGGCGACGCCGGATCCTTAACCCACTGAGCAAGGCCAGGGATCAAACCTGCAACCTCATCGTTCCTAGTTGGATTTGTTAACCACTGTGCCACGATGGGAACGCCTCCAAGATTACATCTTAAAAGGACTCAGAGAATAAAGTCGATTCCTGCAAAGTAATGACATTTATGCTACCAGTTATTTCAACACGAGTACTGGAGTTCTCTTGTGGCAACATGGGTTCAATCCCTGGCCTGGCACAGTGGATTGTCACTGTGGCCTGCAATGGCCTGGTTTGCTGCTCTGCCTTTTTTTTTTTTTCTTTTGTCTTTCTGTCTTTTCTAGGGCCACACCTGAGGCATATGGAGGTTCCCAGGCTAGGGGTCTAATCAGAGCTGTAGCCGCTGGCCTACACCACAGCCATAGCAATGCCAGATCCGAGCCACATCTGTGACCTACACCACAGCTCATGGCAACGCCAGCAACGTCGTGGCGCAGTGGAAACTAATCTGACTAGGAACCATGAAGTTGTGGGTTCGATCCTTGGCCTCACTCAGTGGGTTGAGAATCCAGCGTTGCCGTGAGCTGTGGTGTAGGTTGCAGACACGGCTTGGATCTGGCATTGCTGTTCCTGTGGCATAGGCCGTTGGCAACAGCTCCGATTAGACCCCTAACCCGGGAACCTCCATATGCCTCGGGTGTGGCCCTAAAAAGACAAGAGAAAGAAAGAAAGAAAGAAAGAAAGAAAGAAAGAAAGAAAGAAAGAAAGAAAGAAAGAAGAAAGAAAGAAAGAAAGAAAGAAAGAAAGAAAGAAAGAGTGCAACTAACACAACAATCTACATAACAATACCTTTGAGTTCTTCTGCAGCTACTAAGGCCCCAGCCCCTAAATGGGGAGTGGTAACTTCAGGCTGTGCACAAGATTCCTGAAGCACTCCTGTTATCTCACCAGCAACCAATCAGAGAAAGTCACACAGCCTGCAACCCTCACCCCAAATTTTGTCAGTAAAAGCTAGCCCCAAACCATCAAAGAGTTCAGGATTTCTGAAATCCTGAACTCTTTGATGGTTTGGGGCTAGTTTGACATTTCAGGTTTTTGGCCTCATTGTGTGCTGGACACAGGAACTTGATTCAGTAACGGTATCTTTGGGACATTGCTCAGCTAACTACAGTGTTAAAAGTGTAGAAACTATTGGAGTTCCTTTGTGGCAGAGAGAGTTAAGGATCTGGGGTTGTCACTGCTGTGTCTTGGGTCACTGCTGTGGCGTGGGTTTGATCCCTGGCATGGGAACTTCCACATACCGCAGGTGAAGCTCTCCCCACCAAAAAAGGTATAGAGACTAAAATTCAGGATGGTAATTATCTCTGGGTACTGGGAAAAGGATGCAAGGAAAAGAATGCAATGATATGAGGAACACAGAAGCCTTTAAAGACTTTCTCTTTTGCAGTTCTCGATGTGGTTCAGTGGGTTAAGAGCCTAACATAGTGTCCGTGAGGATGCAAGTTTGATCCCTGGCCTTACTCAGTGGGTTAAGGATCCAGCATTGCTGTGAGCTGTGGTGTAGGTCACAGACAAGGCTCTGATCTGGCATTGTTGTGGCCATGGAGTAGGTTGCAGCTGCAGCTCCAATTTGACCTCTGACCTGGGAACTTCATATGCCGTATGGAAGTGTGGTATGGCGTGGCCATTAAAAAAAAAAAAAAAAAACTTGCTATTTTTTTTTCATCTTTTTTTTAGGGTCACACCCATGACATATGGAGGTTCCCAGGCTAGGGGTCCAATTGGAGCTGTAGCCACTGGCCTACACCACAGCCACAGCAATGCCAGACTCTCAACATACTGAGGGAGGCCAGAGTCGGGTTCACTTCTGATGAGCCACAAGGGAAATTCCTAGGTGCTCAATTTTTTTTTTTGTCTTTTTGCCATTTCTTGGGCCGCTCCTGCGGCATATGGAGGTTCCCAGGCTAGGGGGTCAAATCGGAGCTGCAGCCACCGGCCTACCCCACAGCCACAGCAACTTGGGATCCGAGCCGAGTTTGCAACCTACACCACAGCTCACAGCAATGCCAGATCCTTAACCCACTGAGCAAGGCCAGGGATCGAATCCACAACCTCATGGTTCCTAGTTGGATTCGTTAACCACTGAGCCACGACGGGAACACCTCAAATTTTGATGCTTTCTTTTTTTTTTAATTCAATGATTATTATTATACATATAGTTGTACCACCATCATCACAACCTAACCTAGAACATTTCCATCCCGAACCCCCAGTCCATCCCTCCCCCCACAACCTGTCTCCTTTGGTAACCATAAGTTTTTAAAAGTCTGTGAGTCCTGTTTCTGTTCTGCAAGCAAGTTCATTGTATCCTTTTGTACATTTCCACATATAAGTGATACCTTATGATGTTTGTGTCTCACTGTCTGACTAACTTCACTTAGCATGAAAAGGGAACCCTCTTATACTGTTGGTGGGAATGTAAATTGGTGCAATCAATTATGGAAAACAGTATGCAGATTCCTCAAAAAACGAAAAGTAGGATTATCATATATGATCCAGCAATCCCACTCCTGGGCATTTGTTTTGATGCCTTCTTTTACCATCTTCTTACATTGACCCTTTCCCCCTGTGGCTTATGGTAAGAGCTTAATAGCATTTCAAGTAGCATTTCAAGTATTTACCATATTACCTATGGTAAAAGTTTATTTATAGATTATCTCATTTAATATACTATTGAATGGATGGATATACTATTGATCCTATTTTATGGATGAAGAAATTGAGACTATTCGAGGCCTGCCTAAAAGTCATAGTTATCATAGTGAAGACTCTAATCAAATCCAAGTAGTCTGAGTGTACTGCCTGTGCCTTTTTTTTTTTTTTTAAATCTGAGAGTTTTTTAAAAATTAAAGTAAAATTGTATGTACAATTAAATTCACCCTTTTTGAAGTTCCCATTGAGGCCCAGTGGATTAAGAACCCAACATTTTCTCTAAAAGGAGGCAGGTTCAATCCCTGGCATTGCTGAGTGGGTTAAGGATCTGGCGTTGCCATGAGCTGTGGTGTAGGTCCCAGACAGCGCATGGATCTGGTATTGCTGTGGCTATGGCTAGGCTGGTAGCTGCAGTTCTGATTAGAACACTGGCCTGGGAATTTCCATGTGCCTGCTGTAGATGCAGCCCTAAAAAGCAGAAAGAAAGAAGAAGAAAAAAGGAATTGCCAACAGTTATCTTAAATGGCTTTACTATTTTGCATTCCTACCAGGAAAGTGTAAAAGTTTCAGTTTGTCTACAGCCTTGTCTGTGCTTAGAACTGTCATCATTTGTTTAGATCTTCCTGGATTTCTTTCATCACTGTTTTGTAATTTTCAATGTATAGATCTTGCACTTATCTTGTTAGATTTACACTTAAGTATTTCATGCTTTTAGTGTATTTGCAAGTGGTACTATTTTATAAAATTTTAATTCCAATTATTTATTGCTAGTGTATAGAAATATGATTATTTTTTGCTTTTTTTTTTTAGGGTTACACCCATGGCACATGGAGGTTCCCAGGCTAGGGGTCAAATCGGAGTTGCAGCTGCTGGTCTTCACCGCAGCCACAGAAACATCAGATCTGAGCTGAGTCTGTGACCTCTTGCCAAACCCGGATCCTTAACTCACTGAGAAACGCCAGGGATTAAACCTGCATCCTGGAGTTTCTGTTGTGGTGAAGTGGAAATGAATCTGACTAGTATACATGAAGATGCTCAGGTCTTGCTTTGCTGTGGCTGTGGTATAGGCCTGCAGCTGTAGTTCTGATTCAACCCCTAGCCTGGGAACTTCCATATGCAGCGGGTGTGGCCCTAAAAAGCAATAAATAAATAAATAAATAAATAATAACAATAATAATAATTTAGGCAGGATTGGGCCAGATCTTCAATGTGGGTACTGTCCATTGCATTGTAGGATGGGTTGGCATCCCTTAGCATCCTTTACTAAATAGAATAAATCCTCCCAGTCATTGGTACAACCAAAAATGCTTCCACAAATTTCCTTTTTTTTAAATTTTTACTTTTATAATGATTTTTCTTTTTTCTTTTTGTCTCTTTAGGCCTGCACCCACAGCATATGGAGGTTCCCAGGCTAGGGGTCAAATCAGAACTGAAGCCACAGTCCTACGCACAGCCACAGCAATTGCAACGCAGGGTTCAAGCCGCATCTGCAGCCTACACTGCAGCTCATGGCAATGCCGGATCCTTAACACACTGAGCAGGGCCAGGGATTGAACCCACGCCCTCATGGATACTAGTTGAGTTTGTTAACTTCTGAGCCACGACAGGAACTCTGCTTCCACAAATTTCTGAATGGCACATTTGAGCAAGTAACTACCCACATTGAGAACTACCGGGATAAAGTGATGAACAGAAGAAATTTGTTGATAGACTTTTTTTATTTTATTTTGTCTTTTTAGGGCTGCACCCTAGGCATATGGAAGTTCCGACATCAGGAGTCCAATCGGAGCTGCAGCTGCCAGCCTACGCCACAGCCACAGCAACGCAGGATCCAAGCCATGTCTGTGACCTACACAGCAGCTCACAGCAATGCCAGATCCCTAAGCCAGTGAGCAAGGCCAGGGATTGAACCTGAGTTCCCATGGATACTGAATCCTCAGACTCGTTACTGCTGAGCCACAATGGGAACTCCCTGGTGATAGACTTTTGAGGAGGGGGGATAACAAAATAAGAGTCATGCTGAGGAATATTCTGATAGGTGATTTCCAGGGGAAGGGTTAAGTAAAGAAAAAAAGTAATCTCCTTTAACTAATTAGCTAATTCGTTTGTTTATAGCAGCCACAGTTTATTTGTTTTTTTCTTTTTTAGAGCCACACCCTGCGGCATATTGAGGTTCCCAGGCTAGGAGTCTAATCGGAGCTGTTGCTGCTAGCCTATACCACAGCTCACAGCCACGCCAGATCTGAGCCATGTCTGCAACCTACACCACAGCTCATAGCAATGCCAGATCCTTAACCCACTGAGCAAGCCTAGGGATCGAACCTACAACCTCATGATTCCAAGTTGGATTTGTTACTGCTGCACCACGACAGGAACTCCCTATAGCAGCCACAGTTTATAAGGCATTTTCATACAACTTAACATGTCTCACATCAACTGTGTACTTAGCATCCTCATTATTTTACTCTGAGAGGAGTCAGGGCAGCTCACAATTGTTAAGTAATTTACTATAAGTCATTTTAACAAAGGAGCTAGATTGGAATCCAGATATGGCTTCAAACCTAATATTCCTTTCATTATGTCGTAGCAATACTAAGATGAAGGCAGAGAAAAAATGGCAGGGAGGGTGGGCACTGAACCTGCAGCATTCAAAAGTTCCTGTGCCAGGGATCAAACTTCCCCCACAGCAGTGACAGCACCAAGTCGTTAAATGTTAGGTCGCCATGGAACTCCAAGAAAAATTTTATTTATTTATTTATTTAATTTTTTTAGAGCCTCACCTGCGCCATATGGAAATTCCCAGGCTAGGGGTTGAATTGAAGCTACAGCTTCTGGCCTATTCCACAGGGACAGCAGTGTCAGATCTGAGCTGCATGTTCGACCTAAACCACAGCTCGAGGCAACGCTGGATCCTTAACCCAATTAGTGGGGCCAGGGATCGAACCTGAGTCCTCATGGATACTAGACTAGTTGGGTTCGTTTTTGCTGAGCCACAACTCTAACTCTGAAAAACATTTTAAAGGAAAATCTGAGACTCACAGAAGAGCTAGAATTAGCAGGACTTTGATTAGGTAGCTTTATAGTGACTGTTAATGACATTCTGGAAGAAAGGTAAAGCTTATTGTCAAACTGAGGATTTATTAATATATTCTCTCTTCTTATTCTTATAGGACCTTAATATGCAGCTGAATGACATAATGGTTAATGTGCAAAGGATAATAAATCGATATAGTATTGATGAGAATGTGCACTCTGGAAGGAAAATATCCCTTTCAGAACATAAGAAAAGGAGACCAAGTTTGCTGGAGAAAATAGTTAATTGTGCTAAGGCTGCTGAAATTAAAGAAAAGACTCTTGCCTTCCTCCTGGCCTGGTTAGAAGAATGGAGTAAGTTTCCAGAAGTGGTTTAAAGTTAATGAAAAAGCCAGAAGACAGAATTTTCAGTAAATTTTGAGGGATTAGAAGAAGATTAAAGAAGAAAAACTAAGGAGGTTATTTAGAGAACAACCTTCTTCTCTGTTCCATTAAGAATAAAATAGGGAGAATATAAGCTTGCTTACTTAGTCTTGGCTACCCCCGCCTCCTTGCCTTTCTTCAAGCATGCCGGCAAGTTCTTGCCCAGGGCCTTTATGTTTCTGTTTCTTTGCCTGGAACATTTTCCTGGGCCAGGGAATCCAAGCTGAAACTGGGAACTACACCATAGCTATGGCAACCCTGGCTCCCTTTCTCCAGTTGGATTTGTCTGCTGAGCCGCGACAGGAACTCCATACCTCACTTTAAAATGAAACGTTCTCTGTATTTCCTGTTGTGGCTCAGGAGTAACGAACCCAACTAGTATCCATGAGGACTGGGGTTCAATCCCTGGCCTCACTCCGTGGGTTAAGAATCCGGCGTTGCTGTGAGCTGAGGTGTAGGTCATAGACGCACCTCAGATTCCAAGTTGTTGTGTTTGTGGTGTAGGCTGGTCCTGTAGTTTGATTCCACCTCTAGCCTGGGAACTTCCATATGCCTCAGGTGCAGTCCTCAAAAGACCAAAAAAAAAAAAAAAAAAAAAGAAGAAGAAGAAGAAAAATGAGTTATTCTCTGACTATCCCCATTCTTTATTTCCTGGAACTATCTAATATCCTTTACCTTTCTCTATTTTTGTCTATAGCATTTCTTACAATTTGACATGCTATATAATTAGCATTTTTTAAATTTTGTGCCTCTTTTCATTAGAACGTAAATTGGAGTTCTTGATGTGGAGCAGCGGAAACGAATCTAATTAGGAACCATGAGGTTGCAGGTTTGATCCCTGGCCTCGCTCAGTGGGTTAAGGATCTGGCATTGCCGTGAGCCGTGGTGTAGGTCGCAGACGTGGCCTGGATCCTGCGTTGCTATGGCTGTGGTGTAGGCAGGCGGCTGTAGCTCTGATTTGACCCCCTAGCCTAGGAACTTCCATATGCCATGGGTGCAGGCCTAAAAAGCAAAAAAAAAAAAAAAGAAAGAAAGAAAAAGAAAAGAATGTAAATAATTTGAGGTCAGGGAATTTGTTTTAATCAATGCTGTATTTTCAGGATCTAGAACAATACATGACAGAGGCATACTAGGTTTTTTTGGTTTTTTTTTTTTGTCTTTTTGTCTTTTTTAGGGCTGCATGGAGGTTCCCAGCCTAGGGTCTAAACAGAGCTGTAGCTGCCAGCATATGCCACAGCCACAGCAATGCCAGATCCAAGCTGCGTCTTCGACCTACACCACAGCTCACGGCAACACTGGATCCTTAACCCACTGAGCGAGGCCAGGGATCGAACCCGCAACCTCATGGTTCCTAGTCAGATTCGCTAACCACTGAGCCGCGATGGGAACCCCAAGGCATGTATTGTTGAATGAAAGAAAGAATAAGCTGAGAATACAAAAAAAGAGAAATTTCACTTAGTTACAAGAAATCTCATGTAAAAAGGTTATAAAATACTAGACAATTTACCAAAGGAATTGGGGTTTAGATCCCCAATATCAAAGCACAGTTTCACATTTAGTCAGAGAACTAAGCCAAATAGACACCTTTAATTAATTTATTTTGTTTTTTTAGGGCTGCACCTTGGGCATAAGGAAGTTCACAGGCTGGGGGTTGAATTAGAACTATGGCTGCTGGCCTATTCCACAGGCACAGCAACACCAGATCTGAGCCACATCTGCAACCTACACTGCTGCTCTCAGCAGCAACGCCAGATCCTTAACATACTGAATGAGGCCAGGGATTGAACCCGAATCCTCATGGATTCCAGTCGGGTTCTTAATCTGCTAAGCCAAAATAGGAACTCATCTAGACACTTTTAACCAGATTCATATTTTCGTGACCAAGACTTACCATGCAGCTTTCTATTCCAAGTCTCGTCGTTTTTCATTTCCTCATAGGGACAAGCCTCAGAATAGCAATATGAAAGAGCTATATTTCCCAGTACTACAATAATATTGAGTAGTTAGCCAATATTATAAGCCTATATGATTATAATTATTTATTGTCCTGCACAAAAGCAATTTTTTTTTTTACCCTCTTTAAGATGTCATTTTGTCTGCGATGACTGCAATTGACATCGATGAACACCACCACTGGATAGCACAAATGGAGATGTTACCGGAAACATTCAAAACCATCGAGAGCAATGTCAAGCTACTGACTAAAATTAGAGCATCTCTGCTTGAAGAAAAGAAGAAACAAAAGAAAAAATCAGGTACGTGTATAGCACAGGGAATTCTATCTAGTTACGTGTGATGGAACGTGATGGAGGATAATGTGAGAAAAAGAATGTGTGTATATATATATTTCTATTTAGGTATGACTGGGTCACTTTGCTGTACAGCAGAAACTGACAGAACATCGTAAATCAACCATAATAGAAAAAATAAAAATCTTAAAAAAGAGTGCTCTAAGACACTGGAAATAGATTTAACTTTTTCTAAAAAAGAACTTTATCAATGCATTATTTCCCCATACCACAGAATTTACCCACATGAATTGCGTAATTCAATCACTTTTAGTAAAAGATTTTAGACTTGTGCAACCATCACCGCAATCTAATTTTAGAACACTTTTATCATCCCCAAAAGAGCCCTCAGACCTATTTGCAGTCAATCCTCTTTCCCACCCTCAGTCCCAGACGATCACTAATTTTTTTTTTCTTCTCAACATATTTGCCTTTCCAGGGTATTCCAGAAAGTGGAATCATATTTTACAAACTTTTATGTCTTTCATTGAGCATAATGTTGTTGAGGTTCAGCCATGTTAGAGGTCATATCTGTAGTTTCTTCCTTTCTTTTTTTTTTTGTCTTTTGTCTTTTTTGTTGTTGTTGCTATTTCTTGGGCCGCTCCCGCGGCATATGGAGGTTCCCAGGCTAGGGGTTGAATCGGAGCTGTAGCCACCGGCCTACGCCAGAGCCACAGCAACGCGGGATCCGAGCCGCGTCTGCAACCTACACCACAGCTCACGGCAACGCCAGATCGTCAACCTACCGAGCAAGGGCAGGGACCGAACCCGCAACCTCATGGTTCCTAGTTGGATTCGTTAACCACTGCGCCACGACGGGAACTCCTCTTTTTTCTTTTTTTGTCTTTTTGCCATTTCTTGGGGTGCTCCCACGGCACATGGAGGTTCCCAGGCTAGGGGTTGAATCGGCCTACGTAGCCACCGGCCTACGCCAGAGCCACAGCAACTCGGGATCTGAGCCGCCTCTGCGACCTACACCACAGCTCACGGCAATGCCAGATCCTTAACCCACTGAGCAAGGCCAGGGATCGAACCCACAACCCCATGGTTCCTAGTCGGATTCTTTAACCACTGCTCCATAATGGGAAGTTCAGTAGTTTCTTCCTTTCTATTGCCAATTGTTTGCCTATACCAAACTTTGTTTACCCATTTACCAGTTCACGGACATGGGCATTGTTCTCACTCTTTGCCTTTTCTGAATAATGCTGCTATCAACACACATGTATAAGTTTTTGTGAGGACGTAAATTTTCATTTCTTTTTGGTAGATATCTAGGAGTAGAATTTCTATCCATTTCTATTTCTATTCATTCATTTATCTATTGCTGGTAAACTTATGTTTAACTTTTAAGAAATTGTTAACTGATTTCCCAAGTGATAACACCATTTCCCATTTCCAACAGCAGGGTTTTAGGGTTCCAGTTTCTTCACATCCTCAACCATGCTTGCTTTCTTTCTTTCTGTCTGTCTTTCTTTCTTTTTTCTTTTTCCTTTTTTTTGTTTTGTTTTGTTGTCTTTTTAGGGCCACACTTGAGGCATATGGAAATTCCCAGGGCAGGAGTTGAACTGGAGCTATAGTCCCTGGCCTACGTCACAGCAACAAGGCATTCAAGCTGTGTCTGCGACCTGCACCACGATTCAAAGCAATTTTGGTTCTTAGCCCACTGAGCAAGGCCAGGGATCGAACCTGAGTCCTCATGGATACTGGCCGGGTTAATTACCACTGAGCCATGATGGAAACTCCCATGCTTGTTATTGTTAAAGCCTTTCTAATAGATATGAAGTGGTATCTCATTGTGCTTTTTTTTTTTTGGCCATGTCCCTGGTATTCAGAAGTTCCTGGGCCAGGGATTGAACCCAATCCACTTCAGTGACAACACCGAATTCTTACCCTGCTGTGCCAGGGAAATTCCCTCTCACCGTGGTCTTAATTTGCATTACTTTAATGACTAATGGTATTGAGCACTTTTTCATATGCTTATTAGTCATTCCTATATCTTCTTTTGATAAAATGTCTATGCAAATACCCATTTATATTATTGAGTTTTAAGAGTTCCTTGTATATCCTGGATACAAGTCCTTAACAGAAAAATGATTTGCAAATGTTTTCTCCAAGTCTGTAGCTTGTCTTTTCATTTCTTTTCTTTTTTTTTTCCTAGGGCTGCACCTCCGGCATATGGAGGTTCCCAGGTTAGGGGTCGAATCAGAGCTGTAGCTGCCCCCCTATGAGCAACTCGGGATCCCAGCCGAGTCTGGGACCTACACCACAGCTCATGGCAACACCAGATCCTTGATCCACTGAACAAGGCCAGGGATCAAACCAGCAACCTCATGGTTCCTAGTCGGATTCATTTCCGCTGCGCCATGACTGGAACTCCGTCTTTTCATTTTCTTAATGGTGCCTTGAAGCCCAAAAGTGTTTAATTTTGATGAAGTTCAATCAATTCATAATTTTTCTCTTATATGGATCATAGTTTTAGTGTTGTATTAAGAACTTGTGTCAGGGAGTTCCTGTTGTGGTGCAGTGGTTAACGAATCCGACTAGGAACCATGAGGTTGTGGGTTCTGTCCCTGCCCTTGCTCAGTGGGTTAAGGATCTGGCGTTGCCGAGAGCTGTAGTGTAGGTTGCAGTCGCGGCTCAGATCCCGTGTTGCTGTGGCTCTGGCGTAGGCCAGTGGCTACATCTCCAATTAGACCCCTAGCCTGGGAACCTCCATATGCCACAGAAGCGGCCCAAAGAAATAGCAAAAAGACAAAAAAAAAAAAGAAAAGAACTTGTGTCAGGGTTCAACCATGGACCCAGAAACAGAAGGGGATTATATATAATCTAACTGTCTGCCTATCTACCTATTTGTCTATCTATCACATTGTAATTGAGGAACATACTTCGTATTATTTTAATCCTTTTAAATTTATTGAGACTTGCTTTATAGTCTAGTACACTAGTATGATCTATTCTGGAGAGTGTTCCATGTGTGGGTTTTTTTTTTTTTTTGTCTTTTGTCTTTTTAGGGCAGCACCCGAGGCATATGGAGGTTCCCAGGCTAGGGGTCTAATTGGAGATGTAGCCCTCGACCTTCGACAGAGCCACAGCAACCCGGGATCCGAGCCGCGTCTGCGACCTACACCACAGCTCACGGTAACGCCGGATCCTTAACCCACTGAGCAAGGGCAGGGACCGAACCCACAACCTTATGGTTCCTAGTCGGATTCGTTAACCACCGCGCCACGATGGGAACTCCCCTCTTTAGGTTTTCTTGGCTGATAGTTTCTCAGACTTTTCTTTGTGTTTGATGTCCTTGACAGGTTTGAGGTTACCAGTTATGCATACTGTAAGATGCCCCTCTGTTGGAATTCGTCTGATAATTTTCTCATATTCATCCTGGGGTTATGGGGTTTTGGGAGAAAGCTCATAGAGGTAAAGTACCATTGTCACAATATCATTTCAAGGGTACATATTATCAAGTGATTTATGACTGGATGTTGACCTTGATCACCTAGCTAAAATACTGCTTGTCAGGTTTCTCCACTGCAAACTTATTCTTTTCCCTCATTTTCCATACTGTGCTCTGTAAAAGGAAGTCTGTATGTGCAGCTCACATTAAAGGAATGGGGAGTTATGCTCCTCTTCCTCTGGGGTGGAGCAGCTATATAAATTATTCGAAATTTTTATGCACAAGAGTCTGTCTACCTAGTAATTTATTATTAATTCAAAATGAACTCACTCTAATACTTTGGGTTATAATCCAGTACTACTTTATTTTCTCAATCAAGTTGTTCCAGCTTTGGCCATCAACACCTCTTTCAGCTGGTTCCTGTGCCTCTTGCACATATCCAGTTAATGTAGTTTATTCTCATCTTTTTATTTTTAGCATTTCCTTACTTTCTGATACTTACAAGATGCTTCAGATTCATCCTGAATGTTTCCTGCCTCAATCCTATGATCTGGCATTTCTCCAAGGATTTCTGTTTTTTTAAATTGGAGAACAGTATTAAAAACGAAGATTTGGGAGTTCCTGTCCTGGCTCAGAAGTAACGAACCTGACTAGTATCCATGAGGATGAGGGTTCGATCCCTGGCCCCACTCAGTGGGTTAAGGTTCTGGCAGTGCCAAAAGCTGTGGTGTAGGTTGCAGATACGGCTCGGATCTGGCATTGCTGCGGCTGTGGCGTAGGTCAGCAGCTGTAGCTCTGATTTCACCCCTAGCCTGGGAACTTCCATATGCTGCACCTGCAGCCCTAAAAAAACAAACAAAACAAAACAAAACAAAAAAATAAGATCTGATTGCTAGGTGTGGTCAGTGCTATTATGGCATGTAAATTCCATTCAGCCCTCTCAATGTGACAGAGCAACGAAAAAACGTGTGTATGAATAACCCATAAATATACACATATCTATAAATATTTTGTATATAATCTTATGTAATTTCTTTAAGCTAAACATGAGTTCTTTTTTTTTTTTTTGTCTTTTTAGGGCCACACTCATATGGAAGTTCCCAGGCTAGAGGTCAAATCGGAGCTGTAGCTGTTGGCCACAGCTAACACAGCCACAGCCATGCCAGATTTGAGCCGTGTCTGCAACCTTCACACAGCTCAAGGCATTGCCAGATCCTTAACCCACTGAGCGGGCCCAGGGATTGAACCCACGTCCTCGTGGATCCTAGCTGGGTTCATTACCGCTGAGCCACAACAGGAACTCCTAAACATGAGTTCTTCTTTTCTTTTTTTTTTTTTTGCCTTTTTCTAGGGCAGCTCCCACGGCATATGGAGGTTCCCAGGCTAGGGGTCTAATCAGAGCTGTAGCCACTGGCCTACGCCAGAGCCACAGCAACGTGGGATCCAAGCCACATCTGCCATCTACACCACAGCTCATGGCAACGCCAGATCCTTTTAACCCACTGAGGGAGACCAGAGATGGAACCTGCAACCTCATGGTTCCTAGTCGGATTCATTAACCACTGCGCCACAACGGGATCCCCTAAACATGAGTTCTTATTCATGCTTTTAACTCTTAACTCTAATTCATTATCACATGGGTCATTCTAGCTCCCTCCCCTTTCTTACAGGTAAATTCCTACCCAAACAATGAGAAGCCTGTTCCTACCATCTGCCATGCATTTACTCAATTTTCAGTTCCAGTATACATGTACAGTAGTATCAGAATTATTAATCCATACCTCTGTGGGAACTACTTATCAACTAGAATACGGCCCTCATATGTAGTTCATTTTGCCTTTAAAATGAACTTACAATGCCTTACAGAATCCTTTCATTTCCAGTTTCTTAGATCAGCAACACTTCCCCGGCCCCACCCCTCCAGTTTCTTTCAGTGAGGTAGTGTCATATCTTTCTGGTACAATTAGATTCTCTTATCACAGTCTGAATTTCCTCCTGGGTTCCCCTGACCTCCTAGATGGTCATTTTTAAACATGCACCTATACTATTTCACTCTTTGTACTGTAGAGTTCTGTGTTGTGTGTCCACCATTACGGCAGCATAAGGAATAGTTTCTCCTTCCTAAAAATGCCTTTGGGAGTTCCCGTCGTGGCTCAGTGGTTAACAAATCCGACTAAGAACCATGAGGTTGCGGGTTCGATTCCTGGCCTTGCTCAGTGGGTTAAGGATCCGGCGTTTCCGTGAGCTGTGGTGTAGGTCGCAGACTTGGCTTGGATCCCACGTTGCTGTGGCTCTAATCAGGCTACAGCTCTGATTAGACCCCTAGCCTGGGAATCTCCATATGCCACAGAAGTGGCCCTAGAAATGGCAAAAAAAAAAAAAAGGACCAAAAAAAAAATAAATAAATAAATAAAATTATATAAAAAAAATAAATAAAAATGCCTTTGTATCATCCTTCCCCTCTCTCTCCAGGACTCTGGCATATCACTGTTTTTTAGTGTCCCTATAGTTTTGACTTATGAATAATGTCATATGATTGCAATTATGCAGTATATAGCTTTCTCAGACTGGTTTCTCTCTCTAGCAATTTACATTTAAGTTTCCTCCACATTTTGGGAGGGGTGAATAACTTATTTTTTTTGGAGTTCCTGTCGTGGCTCAATAGTTAACAAATCCGACTAGGAACCTTGAGGTTGCGGGTTCAATCCCTGGCCTTGCTTGGTAGGTTAAGGATCTGGCATTGCCGTGACCTGTGGTGTAGGTCGCAGACGCAGCTCGGATCCCGCGTTGCTGTGGCTGTGGCATAGGCCGACAGCTACAGTTCCGATTAGACCCCTAGCCTGGGAACCTCCATATGCCTCAGGTACAGCCCTAGAAAAGGCAAAAAACAAACAAAAAAAACCCCTTATTTTTTATTGCTGAATAATATTCCATTGTACAGGTGTACCACAGTTTATCTACCTATTGAAGGACATTTTGGCTGCTTCCAGGTTTTGGTGATTCCTATAAATATTCTCAAGCAAGTTTTTTGTGTGGACATAAGCTTTCACATTAATTGGGCAAATACCTAGAAGCATGATCAGTGGATCAAATGCTAAGACTACATTACTCTGCAAGTAATTTTGTAAGAAACTGCCAAACTGTCTACTCAAGTATCTGTACCATTTTTCATTCTCACCAGCAATTAACAAGAGTTCCTATTGTTCCATATGCTTTTCATCATTTTAGCTCTTTTAATATATATGTAAAAGTACCTCACTGTAATTTCACTTCTCTAATGACAAGTGATATTGAGCATCTTTTCGTATGCTTACTTGCTGTTGGTATATATTATTTCTTTTTTTTTCATTTGAATACTCACTCATGTATTTATTCTTTCATTTTGTAATCGTACATGCATTCATTCAAAACATTTACCAAGTGTTTATTGCATGTTACTTGTCTTGGAAGGTGAGGAAGGAAGGCAGTTCTTTAACTTTCTATGCAAAACTATTTCCTTTTTCCCATTTTTTAGTTTTTTGCTTTTTAGGGTCACACCTGCAGCATATGAAAGTTCCCAGGCTAGGGGTCGAATTGGAGCTGCAGCTGCCAGCCTTCACCACAGCCACAGCAACTTGGAATCCGAGCCATGTCTGTAACCTACACCACAGCTCACAGCAACACCGGATCCCTGACTCACTGAGGGAGGCCAGGGATCGAACCCGCATCCACATGGATACTAGTGGGATTCGTTTCTGCTGTGCCACAATGGAAACTCCCTCCACTTTTAAAAAAGTTTTATTGAAGTATAGCTGATTTACAATGTTGTGATAATTTCTACTGTACAATGAAGTGATTCAGTTATACATGTACACACATCCATTCCTTTTCAGATTCTTTTCCCATATAGACCATCACAGAATGTTGGGTAGACTTCCCTGTGCTATCCAGTACTTCTCCATTGGCCAATCATTCCATATACCACAGTGTGCATATGCCAATCCCAAACCACTAGTCCATGCCTCCCACCTATCCCCTTTAGTAACCATAAGTTTGTTTTCAAGTCTGTGAGTCTGTTTCTGTTCTGCAAATAAGTTTGTTTGTATCCTTTTTAAAGATTCATCATACAAGTGATATCATATGATATTTATTTTTCACCATCTGACTAACTTCACTTAATATAATACTCTCTAGGTCCATTCATTTTGCTAAAAATGACATTATTTCATTCTTTTTTATGGCTTAGTAATATTCCATTGTATATTGTACCACATCGTCTTTATCCATCCCTCTATTGATGAACGTTTAGGTTGCTCCATGTCTTGAATATTGTAAACAGTGCTGTAATAAACATTGGGACGCATGTATCTTTTTGAATTATGGGCTTTCTCTGGCTAGAAGCTCAGGAGTGGAATTGCTGGTATATATTACTTCTTACCTTCATTAAAAAAAAAATTAGAGTTGTACATGCAAACTACCTTGGGAAGCAGGTACTTATTTCAGTGAATGAATGTGATAGCTCTTCTGTAATACACTTAGAGAAGAATTTAAAAACACATGCAATAAGGATGGTTATGAGAGTTGTACATGCATGCTGCTTTGGGAAGATTGTTATTTCAAGGAATGGATGTCTTACCTTCTAGGAATCTAGCATCAAATTTACTGGTGTTTTTTTGTTTTGTTTTGTTTGTTGGCCTCGCCCACAACATGCAGAAATTCCCTGGCCAGGGATTGAACCTGTACTGCAGTAGCAATTGGAACCACAGCAATGAAAACATTGGATCCTTAACTTGCTGCATCACAAGCGAATTCTGCTGGTTATTTTTGGAGAATAATTTTGCTGGATACAGAATTCTTGGTTAGCAGTGTTATTCTTTCAGCAGTTTAAATATATCATCCCACTGCCTTCTGTCTCCACTCTTTCTGATAAGAAATGACCTGTTAAATTTATTGTGGTTTCCCTGTTCTTAATGAGTCATTTTTCTCTTTTTGCTTAAAGATTCTCACTTTGGCTTTTAAGAATTTGACTATGATGTTCTAGGTATGGATCTTTTTGTGTTTATCTACTTAGAATTTGCTGAGCTTCTTGAATGTGTAGATTATGTTTTTCATTGAATTTGGAATGATTTGGCCAATATTTATTTCTTTTTTTTGGTCTTTTTGCCATTTCTTGGGCCCTCCCGCGGCATATGGAGGTTCCCAGGCTAGGGGTCGAGTCGGAGCTGTAGCCACCAGCCTCTGCCAGAGCCACAGCAATGCGGGATCCAAGCCTCATCTGCAACCTACACCACAGCTCACAGCAACACCAGATCCTTAACCCACTGAGCAAGGGCAGGGACCGAACCCGCAACCTCATGGTTCCTAGTCGGATTCACTAACTACTCAGCCACAATGGGAACTCCTGGCCATTATTTCTTTAAATATATTTAATGTCCCTCTCTCCTCTTCTAGGATTTATATTGCTTGTATGCTTGTATGCTTGATGGTATCCCATAGGTCTCTAAGGATTTGTTTATTTTTCTTTATTCTTTTTCCTCCTTGTTCTTCAAATTAGACAATTTCTAGTAAATTTTTTTTTTCTTTTTAAGGCCAAACCCAAGACATATGGAAGTTCCTAGGCTAGGGGTTGAATCAGAGCTGCGGCTGCCAGTTTATACCACAGCTACAGCAAGGTGGGATTCGAGACATGCCTGCGACCTACACTACAGCTTGCAGCAATGCTGGATGCTTAACCCACTGAGCAAGGCCAGGGATCAAACCTGCATTCTCATGGATACTAGTTGGGTTCTTAACCCGCTGAGCCACAGTGGGAACTCCAATCTAGCATCAGATTTGCTGGTTTATTTTCTCCTGTCAAATGTTCAAATGTGCCGTTGAGTCCCTTTGGTGAATTTTTTTTTTTTTTTTTTTGGCTGCACTCACGTTATGTGGAAGTTCTTCAGCCAAGGATCAAACCTGCCACCTGAATCACAGCAGTGACAATATCAGATCCCCAACTTCTAGGCCACAAGGGAACGTCCCTTTGGGTGAATGTTTCATTTCCGTTGTACTACTTACTAATGCTGATTTTTTCCATTTGTATCCTTTTTTTTTTGTCTTTTTGCTATTTCTTTGGGCCGCTCCCGCGGCACATGGAGGTTCCCAGGCTAGGGGTCGAATCGGAGCTGTAGCCACTGGCCTACACCAGAGCCACAGCAACTCGGGATCCGAGCCTCGTCTGCAAGCTACACCACAGCTCACGGCAACGCCGGATCGATAACCCACTGAGCAAGGGCAGGGACCGAACCCACAACCTCATGGTTCCTAGTCGGATTCGTTAACCACTGCGCCACGACGGGAACTCCCATTTGTATCCTTTTTTAAGATTCCACATACAAGTGCTATCATATGATATTTATTTTTCACTAACTTCACTTAATATAATACTCTCTAGGTCCATTCATTTTGCTAAAAATGACATTATTTCATTCTTTTTTATGGCTTAGTAATATTCCATTGTATATTTTACCACATCATCTCTATCCATCCCTCTATTGATGAACATTTAGGTTGCTTCCATGTCTTGGCTATTGTAAATAGTGCTATAATGAACATTGGGGGCATGTATCTTTTTGAATTTCCATTTCTTTATCGATAGCCTCTATTTGATGAGTAATTGTCATTATACTTTTCTTCTTTTTCTTTTTTTTTTTTTAGGGCCACATCTGTGGCATATGGAAGTTCCCAAGCTAGGGGTCGAATCAGAGCTACAGCTGCAGGCCCAAGACACAGCCACAGCCACAGAGGATCCAAACTGTCTGTGACCTACACCACAGCTCATGGCAACTCTGGATCTTTAACCCACTGAGTGGGGCCAGGAATTGAACCTGCATCCTCATGGATACTAGTGGGTTTCTTAACCTGCTGCACCTCAACAGGAACTCCCTAAACATATTTATAACTGCTTCTTTGCATGTCTTTTTTGTGATAAGTCCAACATCTGCCCACCTCCTCACCTTGCTCCTGAACAATATATATTGACTGATTTTTCCTATTTTTTTTGCATGTTTAATATTAAAAACTGGACATTTTATGTCCATTGACAGATGAATGGATTAAGAAGATGTGGTACATAAATACAATAGAACATTACTCAGCCATAAAAAAGACAAAATAATGCCATTTGCAGCAACATGGATGGAACTACAGACTCTCATAATAAGTGAAGTAATCCAGAAAGAAAAGACAAATACTATATCATTTATTTATGAAACCTATAATATGGAACAGATGATCCTATCTAAAAAAACAAACAAACAAAAAAAAAACCACACACAAAAAAACAGAAATAGGTCATGGCCAAGGAGAGCAGACTTGGGGTTTCCGAGGGGAAAGGGGAGGGAGTGTGATGTATGGGCATTTGGGGAGTTTTTTGGATACAAACTGTTATATTTGGAGTGGATGGATAATGGGACCCCACTGTACAGCACAGGGAAATGTGTGTGATTGGGTCACTTTGCTGTATGACAGAACTTGATCAAACATTATAAATCAACTACACTTTAATAAAAAAATTAAAAATGAAACATTATAGAGCAGAAAAAAGAAAAAACCTGGAAATTTTAGATTTTATATACACATACATTTTATATATATATACACACATATATACACACACATATATATAAATTTTTTTTCTTTTTGTCTTTTGTCTTTGCAGGGCTGGACCCACAGCATATGGAATTTCCCACGCTAGGGGTTGAATCGGAGCTGCATCTGCCATCTATCCCACAGTTCACAGCAATGACAGCCATGACAGGAACTCCATATACATATGTGTGTGTGTGTATGTGTGCGTATATATTTTTTTGCCTTTTAGGCCCAAAACTGTGGTATATGGAAGTTCCCAGGCTAGGGGTAGAATCAGAGCTACAGTTGCTGACCTACACCAACACAGGATCTGAGCTCATGGCAACGCTGGATCCTTAACCTACTGAGTGAGGCCAGAATCGAACCCACATCCTCATGGATCCTAGTCAGGTTCATTACTGCTGAGCCATGATGAGAACTCCTCCCTGTGTGTGTGTGTGTGTGTGTGTGTGTGTGTGTGTATGTTTTTTTAATGGCTGTGCCCTACGCCACAGCTGTGGCAATGCCGAATTCTTAACCTACTGCACTGGGGACCAAGGATCAAACCTGTGCCCTGGCACTGCAGAGACGCTGCCTGATCCTGTTTCACCATAGTGGAAACTCTTCATTTTTGCTTTTATTTACTTTTTTTCTTTACACCTTGCTTTTATTAAAAAAAAAAATTAATGGTCACATCCATGACATATGGCAGTTCCTGGGCCAGATATTGAATCCAAGCTTCAGCTGTGAGTATGCTAGATCCCCTAACCCACCTTGCCAGGCCAGGGATGGAACCCGTGCCTCTACAGTGACCAGAGATATTGAGGCTAAACTTCTTAAGCTTAAACATAGATAGAACACAATGCAAAAGAAGAAATGAGCTCTCATCATTTGAAGTTTTTATTTTTTTCCTTTTAGCGTCTAGAGGTTCTCTGTGGAAATCTTGGAAAGAAAGAGTTATAAAGCGACCTGCAACAGCTCATGCTTTAAGACCAGATCAGATGATTAGTGATGAATTTGCAACAAACAGAAAGATTTCAGAAATCCAAGATATGCTGCAGGAACTCATAGGTACTGCAATGTTCAATAAATTGGAAAACAATGCTATTAAATATATATCATCAACAATAGCAAACCTTTCTAAAGCTTTAAGTACACTAAATGATGAAGTGAAAATTATTAGCCTCCAAGGTACCAATATGTATATAAATGAGACAGACGAAAAAGGAATTTCTCTGAAGATAATACAAGATCTCAGTGAAAAAAATGAAATGCTTCAGCAGAAACTTCAAAAAGCAGAAGAAAACTATGAACAACTTCTTCGATCCAGAGGCGCAGAACTCAAAGCATTGCCCACATCAGCACTGAAAGTGTTACCTGAACCTTCTCGAGAGTCATCCACGGCCACTAGCCAAGGTGGCATAGAAGACAGTATAGACAATATTTTGGTCAATGAATTTGCAAACATTGTAGATAAGTCCCAAAGAAAAGGGACCACACCTCTGGGGAGAAGGCCGAACTCAGCTATTTCACATGCAGGCCCAGTGAAAATGTTCCCTGATTTAACTGAGCAGCAGCACCCTTTACCTGAAAAAAAACAGAAAAAGTCTTCTAAAGATATCCCTGAAGATAAGGTATCAGTGGAGGTTCAGGAAGATGGGCCTGATCAGCATCAGTCACAGAAACGAAAGCACACAAAAGGCCCATATGTGAAGGAGACCTCTGAATCAACTCTGAGTGATGACAAAGGTAAACAGAAAGCCTCTGGGACCAAACTCGATCACGACTTGGACTTACAAGCGCTGGAAAAGAAAAGAAAAGAAAAGAAATCCTTTTCTGAAGCCAAATCAAAGTCAGTTCCTGAAACAAAAAGCCAACATCCCCCTGCCGATTTTCCTTCTATGGACACAAAGAGCCAAGGCAGCAGAGATGGAACAAGCGGTATATGGGAACTGCTCAGGAAGGCCAAACTTGAACCTTCGCTTAGCAAAAGTCCCAATGCTTCAGAGAAAAAAGAGGAACTCACCCCTGTGTCAATGGATAAAGAGGGCAAAAAGGAGGCGGCAAAAATGAGTAGCCAGGTAGAGCCATCCAGTGTCAGCCAACTTGATTATTCCTCTGAGAAGGTAAAACTAAAAGGAAAGAAACAACAAATCTCTCCAGGAACCACTGCAAGCAAAGAAGAAAAAACTGAAGAAAAGGATATGGTGGCGCTCGCCCAGACAGTCAAGTCTCATGAACTTGTTAAAACACAACCTAGGATAACTAAAGAGACTTTAGGAATTGCAGATGACAAAAGTGAACAGAGTAACCTGGAAGCATTTCAGGAAGCCATAGTGTCATTCCTAAAAGAGAAAATCGATGCCACAGGAAAGCCTTTGGATAAAAAGACAGTGCCAAAAGAAGAGTTATTATTAAAGAGAGCAGAAGTTGAAAAATTAGGAATCATAAAGTCAAAAATGGAGGAATATTTCCAAAAAGTGGCTGAAAATGTGGCAAGAATCTTGAGAAAGTACAAAGATATAAAAAATGCAGTTGGAGAGAAACCTATGAAACAAAAAAAGGTAGTCTCATTTATGCCGGGACCACCTGTTCAGAAGTCGCTGAGCGCAAGGTCGGAAATTAACACCTTACTTTCACATGAGAGCCTTGACCCACTAACTGATAATTTAATACAAATGATCTTGACTGAAATCGAAAGTGAAGGAGATATCCCAGCAGCCTCAACAGTAGGGCGAGATCATAAGGAGAAGGAAAAGCAAAGGAGGGAGGAGTATTTGCAAGAGGGTCGACAAAAGAATTTTGGTACCATTTTGAAACACCAGTTGCAAGAAGAGAGGAGCTATGAGATGATAAATAAGAATTTGGAGAAGGAAGGCGCATGGCTCCCGATGAAGGAGGAAAAGCAAGAGCAACAGAAGCAGAAACAGTGGCAGGAAGAAGAGGTGTGGAAAGAACAGCAAAAACAAAGGATGTCAAAGCAGATTGAACCGGGTAAGAAGAAAAAGCAAAGGGAAGAGGAGAAAGAAAGGCGTCTGGAGGCAGAGGAGCAGCAGCTGGAAGCATGGAAGCAAAAAATGAAAGTACAAGAAGTACCTCTGGAGAAGGAGAAAGGACAGCAGATGATACAGGTTCAGAAGAAAGTGAGGTATCTGGAGCAAGAGAGCAGTTGGAAGGAAGCGGAGGAGAAGCAGAAGCCAAGGAAAAAGGCAGAGGACCAAAAAAGGCAGACGCAGAAAACAGCAAAGGAGATGAAGACTTTACAAGAACTAGTCCAGGCGCTCAGTCAAACGTCGGTGACATGGTCTCCCAGGTGGAAGAGCACACCGAAAGCCACAGCCCAGCTACACCAAAGAAAAGAGTTCGATGGGAATCTGAAGAAATTAGGGGCTCTTCCCGAAGGAAAGTACCCCGTACCAATTGTTCCTCCCATCTCCACGCGACCTTCCTCACCTGGGGGCTTTTCTATTTCTGGACAGCCTCCCACAAAGTTAATCACTCTCACCCCTCAGCAGGCCCCCCTTTTTACCCCTGAAGAGGCCCAGGCACTGGGAATCACTCCCACTTCTTATCAGGTTCAGGCATTGGGGGAAACTCCTACTCCTAAAATGTCTCAGGGTTTGGGAGCAGCCCATACTCCTGAGCAGGCCTGGGCACTGGGGTTCCCTGTCACCCCTGAGCAGGCCCAGGCCCAAGGCATCACCCTCACCCCTCAGCAAGTCCAGGCACTGGGGACCCCCATCATCCCTGAGCAGGCCCGGGCACCAAGGATCCCCGTCACCATTGAGCAGGCCCAGGCACTGGGGCTCCATGCCACCCCTGAGCAGGCCCAGGCACTGGGGCTCCATGCCACCCCTGAGCAGGCCCGGGCACTGAGGATCCCCATCACTGCTCAGCAGGCCCAGGCGCTAGGGATCCATGTCACCCTTCAGCAGGTCCAGGATTTGGGGGCTCCTTTCACTTTAGGACAGGCTCAAGCGTTGGGTGTTTCTCTCTCCCCAGAACAGTTTGGGGAATTAGGGGTCCATCTCACCTCAGATAAAGCCTATGCCTCAAAATCTGCCCATACCCCAGAACAAATCCAACCTTTAGGAGCCCCCTTTACCCTAGGGCAGGCCCAGTCCATGGGTGTTACTCTTCTGTCTGAGCAGGACCTGATATCGAGAGCTTCTCTCAGTGATGAGCAGCCCTCAAAGCCCTGGGCTGGTTCTCCTTCAGGACACACCCTGGAAGCTGGGATCTTTACCATTACTGATAAATCTGTCATCTCACATGCTCCTCGCATTCCTAGGAAGTCCCCAGCATCATCTGCTCCTATTGCTGAGAAGTCCCTGAGGTTTGAGGTCCCTTCTACTACTTTGCGGACATCTACATTTCCTTTTACACAATCTCCTTTTGTCCCTGAGAAATCCCCAGGAATGAGGATTCCTTCAGACCCGAGGAAGCTCCTGGCACCACAAATTTTTCCTTCCCCTAGACAGATCCCAGTTTCTAAGGGTCAGTCCACCTCTGTTCAGTTCCCGACACCAGCTCCTAGCCCAATATCTCAGCTGCCTCCCATACCAGGACAGCCTCTTGCACTGGAAGCCCTCTTTGTTTCTAGGCAAGGCTTCGTATCTAAGGACTCTCTGACTCCCCAGTCACCTCTGATGTTGAAGCCCCTTCTTGATTCTAGACAACCCCTTAGCTCTAGAGTCCCAGCCACCTCTGCACAGATTCCCAGTATCGTGGCTCCTCTCTCTCCTAGGAAGCCTTTGGTTCCTTGGGCCTCTTCCATCCCTGGGGAGCTCTTGGAATCTAGACCCTTAACCCTCTCTGAGCAGCTTCAGGCATCCCAGACCCCTGCCACCCATGACCAATCTCCCTATCTACAAGCCTCTAATATCCTTCGGCAGCATCTGCCACCACGGACTCTTCCTGGGCAAGCTTCCCCACTCTGGATCTCTCCCATACCTGGGCCTCCCCCAACACTAATGGCTCCCTCAATCTCTGGAAGGCCCCAGAAGGATTTGCCATCTCCTGTATCTAAGACAAGTAAGGAAAGATTGTCAACTATTTTTCCTCTGAAATCTAAATCTGCATTGGTCCATCCCAGGGTGCCAAGTTTCAAGGCATCTCAAGCCCCTTTTGCCACTAAGAAGTCCCAAATATCAGAGGTCTCTGACACTTCTGAAGAAACCCAGAGATCCCGAGATCCTTTTGCCATGGAACAGTCTAGAACACATCTCACTGATTATAGGACACCAGTATCACAAACCCCTTACATTGACGAGGAGGTCCTCCCAACTCCCATTAAGCCTGTAACATCGCTACCTTCTCCTATGACTCAACTACCCAAAACATCGCAGAGCTCGCCTTCTGAATGGGACCAGACATCCCGATTTCCCCCTATTGATAAGTCCTGGATACTGACTTCAGTTTCAGGTACCAAGAAACCCAAGATGGTTGTATCTACTTCCTATACCCAAGAGCTCAAAGAGGAGAAGTATTTTGTTGATGTGGAGGCTCAGCGGAAGAATCTGATACTCTTAAATCAGGCCACAGAAGCTTCTAAACTCCCTTCGCAGCTATACACAACAGCTAAGAAGCTCATAATTGAGACACTTCATACGGACACAGTTCGGCTGGGATACCTATTCCGAAAGTACATTGCCTATAGGCTGATCCAGCGTGCAAGGTAGATGTAAATGTTGTGTCCGGTTTTCCTGATTTCAAATATCCTCCCTCATTGCTCTATAGGTACATACATATTTGTCAGATCAGACGTTCTAAAAGATTCTCTCACAGAAGGTATTTGGGATGGAAGCGCGCGCGTGCGCGCGTGCGCGCGCGCACACACACACACACACACACACACACACGTCTTTTTAGGGCTGCACCTGTGGCATATGGTTCCCAGGCTAGGGGTTGAATTGGAGCTGTAGCTGCCAGCCTACACCACAGCTACATCAGTGTCAGTTCTGAGTCACATCTGCGACCTACGCTGCAGCTTGTGGCAATGCCAGATCCTTAATCCAATGAGTGAGGCCAGGGATAGACCTGACATCCCCATGGATACTAGTGGGGTGCTTAACCCACTGAGCCACAATGGGAACTCTCAGGGACTTCTGTAGAAGCTCTGTACGTAAAGATTCTACGTGTAAATGCTGAAGCACAGTTTTAGTGTTGTATTGCCACATGATCAGTGTAGTATGCCTGAAAAGCAATGATGGAGAGAACGTAAAATTAGACTAGATGTTGATAAGGAAACATTTCGTTTCCATACATGTTGAAGAAAGTCCTTAAAGATACTAAATGTTGTGGTGCCTAGATAGGATTTATATATTATTTAATTCATCAACATTAAAAAAACAGGAGTTTCTGTTGTGGCTCTGTGGTTAATGAATCCAACTAGGAACTATGAGGTTTCAGGTTCGATCCCTGGCCTTGTTCAGTGGGTTGAGGATCCGGCGTTGCCGTGAGCTGTGGTGTAAGTCGAAAACGCGGCTCAGATCTGGCATTGCTGTGGCTCTGGCATAGGCTGGCGGTTACAGGTCCGATTAGACTCCTAGCCTGGGAACCTCCATATGCCATAAGAGTAGCCCTAGAAAAGGCAAAAAGACAAAACAAACAAACAAACAAACAAAAACATTAAAAAAATATTCACTACATGCCAGAGGCTGGGTTAGGCCCAGGGGATGGAGGGTGGAAGAATACACAATGGATAAGCCATATCCCTGTCTTGAAGGCACTCAAAGTCTTCAGTCACAAAGACGATTATACAGCAGGATGTGGAAAGAACAACGGTGATATACTGCCAACCCGATACAAGAGAACTCAGGAGAGGCAAGAGTTAGGTAAAGCTTCTATGAGTCCAGACCTTTCAGCTAAATCTCAAAGAACTTTTAGTAAAAGTCAGTAAGACAGCAAAGGCAGAGAGTCTGACAGAGCAAAGAAAAGAAGCAAGAAGAAGCAAAGTGTGCGTGTGCGTGTGCGTGTGCGTGTGCGTGTGCGTGTGCGTGTGTGTGTGTGTGTGTATCTGTCTGTCTGGGGAAACTAGTAATTATTTTGGGGCGCCATGAGCCATATCCATATAAGACGGCAAATTTAATTGATAAATGTGTTTGTTCTCACTGCTCCATCAGCTGGCCATTCCTCCATCTCTCTCTCCTTGGGCCTCCCTATTCCCTGAGACACAACAATATTGAAGTTTAGCCAGTTAATAACATTTCAATGAGCTGTAAGAGTTAAAGTGAAAGGAAGAGGCTCAAGTTTCTCGTTTTAAATCAAAAGCTAGATATGAATGAGCTTAGCGAGGAAAGCACATTGAAAACTGAGAAAGGCCAAAGCAAGGCCTTTAATGCCAGTTAGCTAAGCTGTGAACGAAAAGGAAAAGTTCTTTTTTTTTTTTTTGATCCGAGCCGAGTTTGCAACCTACACCACAGCCCACAGCAATGCCGGATCCTTAACCCACTGAGCAAGGTCAGAGATTGAACACGCAACCTCATGGTTCCTAGTCGGATTTGTTAACCACTGAGCCACCACGGGAACTCCCAATGCTGGATCCTTTAACCCACTATGTTGGGCCAGGGATTGAACCTGTGTCCTGAGCTGCAGAGACACCGAGGATCCCATTGCATCACATCAGGAACTCCTAGATAGGGAATTTTAAATAATGAGATACCTCAGTGGTTACTATTGGACTAGGTGTTTAGATTACTGAATTATCTTTTAAAATACATGAACAGTAAAATCTCTGAAATGAAACTGTAAACTTTTCCAAGTGATGACACATGATTTCAATAGGAAAATTATGGGAAAAATCTAAAAGACTGTGACTAGATGGAAAAACAGTGGGAAAGATTTGATTTGAAAAACAAGTCTTATTGGGATGATCTAATACATAGCAGAATGATTACAGTCAGCAATACTGTATTATAAATTTCAAAGTTGTTAAGAGACTAGGTCTTAATTTTTCTTGCCACAAGAAAAAAAAATCATAATTATATGACATGATAGAGGGGTTACCTAACACTATGGTGCTAATCATACTGCAGTATATAAATACATCAAATCAACATACTGCATACCTTAGAGTCATTTATATCTCTATTATGTTTATTATTATTATTATTATTATTATTTTTGTCTTTTGTCCTTTTAGAGCCACACCAGCAGCATATGGAGGTTCCCAGGCTAGGGGTCTAATCAGAGCTGTAGCTGCCCCCCTACGACACAGCCACAGCAACGCCAATACCGAGCCACCTCTGGGACCTACACCACAGCTTACGGCAATGCCGGATCCTTAACCCACTGAGTGAGGCCAGGGATCGAACCCACAACCTCATCGTTCCTAGTCGGATTCGTTTCCACTGCTCCACGACACGAACTCCTCTATTAGGTTTATATATATAGACGCACACAGTCACTTCTATCTCAAATATACATCAAAGAGGGTTATCAGGATGCTACCCACTTGCTTCACTGAAAACTTTGTTATTTGTAGGAATGAGTGTAATAGGCATGCTGCAGTTCATGAAGAGACGCGAGTTTCTGTCGTGGCGCAGTGGTTAACGAATCCGACTAGGAACCATGAGGTTGCGGTTCGATCCCTGGCCTTGGTCAGTGGGTTAAAGATCCAGCGTTGCCGTGAGCTGTGGTGTAGGTTGCAGACTCTGCTTGGATCCCGAGTTGCTGTGGCCCTGGCGTAGGCCGGTGGCTTCAGCTCTGATTGGACCTCTGGCCTGGAAACCTCCATGTGCCGCGGGAGCGGCTCAAGAAAAAGGCAAAAAGACAAAACCAAAAAACAAAAAATAAAACACATGTAATAAAGATGGTTGTAGGAGTGGAAAAATAAAAATAAAAACCACCTGTGGGATATGAAAAAAAACCCTAAGGTTCTTGGAAAATTAAATTGATTATAATTACTTAAATTAATTCAGGAAGCTTAAATATTTAAGTATTAAATGATCCATATATACAGTAGGTTCTAAGCTATTAAATATAACCCACAAAAGAGACCTAAGAGTTATTCCCTCCCCCCATGTATGTAAAATACATATATTCAGAAAAATACCTTCAGTGGGTTCTCATTGCCTACCCCTCAAAAAATCCAAACTCCTTAACATGGCTTTTTAAAGCCTTTCATAATCCAGCTAATTCATAATCCATAATCACCCCCCACTACATCCTTTCACATATCTGTGGTCTAAAAATCCCAAACTACTCATCGCTCCTAAAACACAACTTTCATTTTCTTGCCTTTGTTTTTAGTACTCCCTCAACCTAGAATTCTACATCCTCTTCTCAAACTTTAGTGGCTGTAAGATTTACCTGAGATTAAAAAACAAAACAAAAACCCACAGGGAGTTCCCACTATGGTGCAATTGGTTAAGAATCCACTGGAGTGGCTCAGGTTGCAGCTGCAGCTCAGATTCAATCCCTGACCCAGGAACATCCATATGTTGCAGATGCAGGTATTAAAAAGCAAAAACAAAAACCAAAACCAAAAAGAAAAAAAAAAACCCAACTCAGATCCTGGGAGTTTCCTTGTGGCACAGTGGGTTAAGGACTGGGCATTGTCACTGCAGTGGCCTGGGTTGCTGCTGTGGCAAGCATAGGTCCCTGGTCTGGGAACTGACAGATGCTGCAGGCGTGGCCAACAACAACAACAACAAAACAAACAAACAGAAAACCCAAAACCAGATCCTGAAGCCTACCACCAAGCTTTTTTATTCAAAAAGTCTGGGGAGGCACCATGGAATCTGCATTTTCAACAGGCACCATCCCCCACAAAATGACTCGGTCCAGGTGATCAGGGTCCACACTTGGAGAAATATGGGTATTGTGGAAAGAGAGATCTGGGTTTGCTTCCCAAATCTGTTATTTATTAATTATATGACTTTAGGCAATTATTTTGCTCAGATTTCTCTTCATCTCTGTAGAATGGGAATGGCAAAAAAAAAAAAAAAATCTGTTTAGGAGGCCCAAATGATATGGTACACATTACTGTAAAGAGAGTACTACCTTTTTATGATTTCTCAAGATCCTACTCAACATCTTCCTGTGAAGCCTTCTTTAATTCTCTTGTTAGAATTAATTATGCTTTCCTTTTTGGTCAAACAGCTAAACTGCTGTTTAGTATTTATTTCATTCTCTCTGCCACAGTTAATTTATTAGTCTCCTAATCTTGCTTGTAAGTGCTTTGAAGGCAAGGACAGTCTTTTTCATTAATTATGTTAACTACTATTTCATTTCATTTCATTTCATTTCATTTTGCTTTTTTTTTTCTGCTCTGTCTTTTTTTTTTTTTATAATTTTTTAAATTTTCCCACTGTACAGCAAGGGGGTCAGGTTATCCTTACATGTATACATTACAATTACATTTTTTCCCCCACCCTTTCTTCTGTTGCAACATGAGTATCTAGACAAAGTTCTCAATGCTATTCAGCAGGATCTCCTTGTAAATCTATTCTAAGTTGTGTCTGATAAGCCCAAGCTCCCGATCCCTCTGGCCGAGTCATTTTGCTTTTTAAGGCCACACCTGCAGCATATGGAAGTTCCCAGGCTAGGGGTCGAATAGGAGCTAGAACTGCCAGTCTACGACACAAACACAGCAACATGGGATCTAAGCTGTGTCTGCGAACTGCACCACAGCTCACAGCCACGCCGGATCCCCAACCCACCAAGCGAGGCGAGGGATCAAATCCGCATCCTCATGGATACTAGTCAAGTTCTTTACTGATAAGCCAGGGAAATGTCCCTTTTATATAGTTTATATAAGTACTAAAATATTAATAAATTAAAAATTAACAACCAATGCTACTGTAACACTAAAAAAATTCTGTGAAGAGTTTAAAATTTGACAGTCATATAGAGTTTTGAAAGTTTAGTCATACAGGGAACTAGTTTGAGGTCTCATTCAGCATGCCTCCCATCTTTATCCCATCTCTCTCTGCTTAGTAAGGATGAAATGAAAATGGTAAGTTACTGAGGCCAGGTTTGCTGAGTTAGGATCAGAAATTATATCAATCTAATCCTTATTAATTTTTCCAAGAAACAACATAGTCAAACGATTACAAGCCATCCAGAATACTGGGAGAGGCTATGAGACTCAGAACCTCTACATAATGCTGAACAAAATTGATGACTACCAGAAAAAAGTGATGCGGATCTGGTTGGAGAAGCAGAAATCTCTACAGCAGAAACGGAATCAGTGTCTGAGGAAAACAATGTACTTATTTAGCCAGGTAATCTGTTTTCTATTTCCTCTCCCCAGTGTGTTGTGAAAGCCATAAGCTTTGAAAATAACATTTACCGGGAGTTCCCGTTGCGGCTTATCGGTAAAGAACCTGACTAGGATCCGTGAGGATGTGGGTTCGATCCCTGGCCTTGCTCAGTGGTTAAGGATCTGGTGTTGCCGTGAGCTGTGGTGTAGGTCGCAGACGAGGCTCAGATCCTGCGTTGCTGTGGCTGTGGTGTAGGCCAGCAGCTACAGAGCCAATACAACCTCTAGCCTGGGAGCTTCCATATGCCACTTTAAAGAAAAAAAAAAGAAAAGAAAAGAAAAAGAAAATAACATTTACCTGGAGATACCATGTATATTCGTTTCCTAATGCTGCTGTTAACAAATTACAAACTTGATGGCTTACAACAACAGAGATGTACTCTCTTACATTTCTGGAGGCCAGTTTCAGAAATCAAGGTGTTGGTGGGGTTGTTCCTTCTGAAGGCCCTGAGGGAGAAATTTGTTTCAGGCCCCTCTCTCCTAGATTTTGGTGGCTATGGCCAATCCTTGACATTCCTTGACTTGTAGCAGCGTAACTCCAATCTCTGCCCCTGTCCTTCCCATGGCCCTCTTCCCAGTGTGTTTTAAGTCTTCTTTCCTCTTAAAAAGGCACATGTCATTAGATTTAGAACTCACCTTGTTAAACCAGGATGATCTCATCTTCAGATCCTTAACATAATTACATCTGTAAAGACCCTTTTTCCAAATAAGTCTTCATGCACAGGTTCTAGGTGAACACAGCTTTTGAGGAGTTCACCATTCAACCCACTACACTGTGACTTCAGTGAAACTCCTAAACTAACAAAAGGCATACAGGCTGAACTCTCTAGAGGAGAAAAGATTAGAACAGGAGAGACTTTGAGAAATGCTCAACTCCTTCCTAGTCAACCCATATCTACCAGCCTCTAGATATGAAATCTCTCTCTTTCTCTCTTTTTTTTTAATGTCCACACCCATGACATTTGGAAGTTCCCAGGCCAGGGATTGAATCTGAGCCGCTATGCTGCAGCGATGGCAACACTAGGTCCTTTAATACGCTGTACCTCACTGGGGATTGAACCTTTGCCCTCTGCAGCTACCTGGGCCGCTGAAGTCGGACTCTTAACCCACTGAGCCACAGTGGGAACTCCTAGATATGACAGTTAAAGTCACGGCTCTCCAGCTGATTCTTGGTAGTTACTTCTTTCCTCTAAACTATAGAAAGGCAAGTTTTAATATCATGCATTTACAAGAAAGGAGATAAGGCTTTACTTGCATACACAACAGCAGGTACAGATGATCTTGTTAAACTCTAATATCTACTCATTATGCCCCTCTCTGAAATAAATGTCAGTATGTTTTTGGAAGTGATAGTGATCTTCCAAAAGTTACAGAGTGGAGATTAGAGTTATTTGCTCTGGGATCACATGCCCCTGTTTCTTTCTCCAGCATGGAGTTCTGGTACATTCTTGGAGTTCTAGGAATATTTTTCTATTTATATATCCTTTACTTTCACTAAACTAATATATATGATTAGCTTATTCACTACTTTAGAAGGTGCAGAAAGACTTCTCATTAGAGCCTGATCCAAATCAGATATGTTGTGAATTTTCCAGACGTTACCTTTTAAATATTAAAGCTCTCTGGGGAAAAAAAAAAAAAGAAAAGAAAAAAAAATGGAGTTCCTGTTGTGGCTCAGTGGTTAATGAATCTGACTAGGAACCGTGAGGTTGCGGTTCAATCCCTGGCCTTGCTCAGTGGGTTAAGGATCTGGCGTTGTAGTGAGCTGTGGTGCAGGTTGCAGACGTGGCTCAGATCTGGCATTGCTGTGGCTGTGGTGTAGGCCAGCAGCTACAGTTCTGATTAGACCCCTAGCCTGGGAACCTCCTTATGCCGCAGGAGCGGCCCTAGAAAAGACAAAAAAAAAAAGACAATAAAGCTCTCTGACTCCCCAAATTAGATAGGTTCTGGGTTTGGAAACTATGACCAATCTAGATGGAGTAAAGCTAGATGAACTGGTAGTATCATGAGCTAACAGGAATCACAATGTCCAGGGCATTTCAGAGGATTAAAAGGAGTCTGGGATCAGGGAAGCTAGAACTTAGATGATGAGGTGGCTATCAAGGCATCACTAAGGGAGAAGAAAAAGCAAAAGGAAGAAGAGTGTAGAAATAGACATTACACTGCATCAGAGATAGCAGTCAAGAGGATGGTTCTGCTACTAGAGGTCTGAGTTCAAATCAGCTTCACCATAAACTAGCTAAGAGACCTTAGGTAAGCCACCTAACTTTTCTGGGCCTCAAATTCCCAACACTGAGACAACAGCAATAACAGCACCTACCTCATAAGTTTGTTGTAATTACGAAATGAGTTAACATACAGAAAGAATCTGACAGTCAACGTTAGCCGTCGTTACATTTGCACAGTGCTTCACAATTTATGAAGTTCTCCCAAATATAGTATCTTATACAACTCTCATAACAACCCTATGTTATTATTCTTATTTTAGAAATAGAGAAGAAAGAGGTGCAGATAAAATTAGCAACTAATCCAAAGTCACTCATTCAGTCCAAAGGAGAGGACTGAAACTAGAACTTAATGCAGGACCAAGGTTTTTGTTTCTTTGTTTAGTTTTGTTGTCTTTTTAGGGCCGCACCCATGGCATATGAAGGTTCCTAGGCTAGGGGTTGAATCGGAGCTGTAGCTGCTGGCCTACACCATAGCCACGGCAACTTGGGATCCAAGCTTTGTCTGTGACCTACACCAGAGCTCACAGCAGTCCCGGATCCTTAACCCACTGAGCGAGGGCAGGGATCAAACCTGCGTCCTCATGGATGCTAGTTAGATTTGTTTCCACTGAGCTATGACAGGAACTCTAGGACCATGGTTTTTATATATCATAACTGCCAACTCTGAAATTATGTGTTGGAAGTGGGTAGAATTTGAGTAGTGGTTGGAGGAAGGGAGAAAGGGCATAGGTTTTTTGGGTTGTTTTTTGTTGTTGTTGTCTTATGTCTCTTTAGGGCAGCACCAGAGGAATAGGGAGGTTCCCAGGCTACGGGTCAAATCGGAGCTGTAGCTGCCAGCCTACGCCACAGCCATAGCAATGCAAGATCTGAGCCGTGTCTGTGACCTACACCACAGCTTATGGCAATGCTGCATCCCCAACCCACTGAGTGAGGCCAGGGATAGAACCCACATCCTCATGGACACCATGGACACCAGTCGGGTTTTTTTTTTTTTAATGTCTCTTTTACACTATATATATATTTGGACTTTTTGTCTTTTTATTAGGGCCTCGCCCGAGGCATATGGAGGTTCCCAGGCTAGAGGTTGAATCAGAACTGTAGCCGCTGGCCTACGTCACAGCCACAGCAACACGGGATCCAAGCCATGTCTGCGATCTACACCACAGCTCACAGCGATGCCAGATCCTTAACCCACTGAGCAAGGCCAGGGATTGAACCCACATCCTTATGGATGCTAGTCGAGTTCGCTAACCACTGCGCCAGGACAGGAACTCTGACACCAGTCGGGTTTGTTAATCACTGAGCCACGATGGGAACTCCTTTTTGTTTTGTTTGTTTGCTTGTTTGTTTTGGGGGGGCGTAGGTCTTTAGATTCATAAACCCATGGAAAAGGAAGTGTCATAGTTTAGCTCAGAAGAACTTCCTAAAGACTGGCTCTTTCTTTTCATGGATTCCTTTTTCTGATTTATTTTTAGCTCCAAGAGATATATAAACTGAATCTCAATCAACCTATCCCTTTGATCACGGACAAGAAGCAAGTACATGTCTCTACCAAACTGGTTCAACAGCCATTCCTAAAACTACTAAGAGAAGAGGACAGAAAGTATTGCATATTCAATAAATTTGGGTATGCGGTAGGAAAGACATTAAACTTCTCTTTGGATAATATATGGGACCTAATGCTTTTTTTTTTTTTCCTGCCTAAGAGCTTCCCTTTCTCCATCATTTTGATATGGTGCAGTAGAGAGTCTAAGGAGGTATTAATTTTCCTAGTTAATTAATTAATTAATTAATTTAATTAACGGCATATAGAAGGTCCCAGACTAGGGATCAAATTGAAGCTGTAGCTGCAAGCCTACACCACAGCCACCTCAATGCCAGATCCAAGACACATCTGCAACCTACACCGAAACTCACAGCAACACCGGATCCTTAACACACTGAGCAAGGCCAGGGATCAAATCCTTGTCCTCATGGTTACTAGTCAGGCTCATTACCACTGAGCCATAACAGGAACTCTGTTTCTTAGCTAATTTAGCAAGAGGCTTATTTATACTTAAATATTTAACATCCAGTTTTGAGTTCCTTTTTAAAAATAAAGTTGATACTTCCTTACTAAGAAACAAATTATTTTAATACAGAATGAAGACACTTAGAAGCATTATTTATTTATTTATTAAAGAAGGTAGGAACTTTGGGAAAGAAGGAGAAAAGATTGTGGCTAAGGAAAAAATAGCCTGGATATGGAATGTATACTTCCTGAAGCTAATAAAGCAGCTTTAAAATGGATTAGTAGGTGAAGTCATGGAAATGCAACTTTCAGGATAAAAGGAAAGCTATTTCTGCAAATTCTGCTGTTTTAATCCATCTCTTAGTCAAAGTGGGCAGAGCTGATGTTCCTCAGTGCCAGGGAGGGCTTAATAGGAAGGGTATATTTTGAATGGTTAAGGAGCTCAGGAGAGTTTGACCCTTCCAAACAATGCTCTCTGCTTCTCTAGACAAGAAGACCAAATGGAAGCCATCTGGAATGCAGATCTATCCACTTCAAGCTACCCAATCACAGAGAAGCCATCAATGTATTCACTCTGGGCCCAGCTGGGTGGGTACCCAGATATTCCTATGCTGCTCCAGTTAGATGTTCATTCTGTCTTCAGAAGATCTCTTACATGCATCCAATCAAAGTAAGTTAAGGCCTGGGAGCACTCTAGTACCCCGGCCTTTGGTACATACCTTTCGTTTCCCTAACTTGACTTTCTCTTATGGCATCAGGGAGGTACCAAAAGTAGGTTCTTGGTGTGAGGTCAGACTCACACCAGTCATAAAACAGTACAGGTAAGGAGTTCCCTCCATGGCTCAGCAGTTAACGAACCCGACTAGGATCCATGAGGACTCAGGTTTGATCCCTGGCCTCACTCACTAGGTCAAGGATCTGGTGTTGCCATGAGCTGCAGTATGGGTTGCAGACACAGCTTGGATCTGGCATTGCTGTGGCTGTGGCATAGGCTGGCAGCCCTGGCTTGGGAACCTCCATTTGCTTTTTAGGGTGCAGCCCTAAAAAGCAAAAAAAAAAAAAAAACAACTTGAGGTAAATTCAGCATTAGTCTTTTAGTGTTTTTTCCCAAAGGCCTGCAGATGTCACTACTGGAATAATATAAACAAGTAAACAAAAACCAGTTATGACACCATGAAACATAATCTAACACCAGACAGGTCTACTTTACTTTGAATTCCACACTTAGGGATTTATCACTGGAGTACCAGAAAAACCATAGTAGAATGCTTTTTTTTTTCTTTTTTGCTGTATTTTAGAGCTGCACCTGAGGCATAGAGAAGGTCCAGGCCAGGGGTCGAATCAGAGCTATAGCTGCCGGCCTATACCACAGCCACAGCAATGCTAGATTCCGAGCTGCATCTGTGACCTGCACCACAGCTTATGGCAACACTGGATCCTTAACCCACTGAGTGAGGCCAGGGATGGAACTTGCATCCCCATGGATCCCAGTAGGATTCGTTTTGGCTGCGCCACAGTGGGAACTCCCATACAAAGTAGAATGCTTTTGTCTATTTCATGATTCAGTAACATGACCTTAAATGTAGTTGTCACATCTAGGCCTATTTTGAAGTAAATTTGGTGCTTTCATCCCAGGATATACTAAATAGACTCAGAGAACAGATAAAATGGTCACGTGGTTCCATGTTTCCGAATTCTGTTAAATCAAATTGTTACTGAAACTGTTGGAAATCATTCCAGTGGAAATAGAGTTCTGGAGTCTGCATTACTTCTTTCAGGGTAGAGAATTACTTAATGTTTTAAACCTAGAATTTATTATTTTTTTAAACTAAGAATTTATAAAATTGAACTTTTGTGACTTGAAAGAGTTCATGGGAGCAGTTTCATTTAGTCTGATGAAACCCAAGCCCTGGGATAAGAAGAAAGAGTGTTAACACACACATTTGTTTAGGTGGCAGATCCCATGAAATAGGACACTTAAAATTCTAAAATAAAGTAAAATAGCAAAAATATTATTATATAGGAGTTCCCGTGGTGGCTCAGTGGTTAACGAATCCGACTAGGAACCATGAGGTTTTGGGTTTGATCCCTGGCCTTGCTCAGTGGGTTAAGGATCTGGCATTGCCGTGAGCTGTGGTATAGGTCATAGATGTGGCTCGGATCCCACATTGCTGTGGCTCTGGGGTAGGCCGGGGGCTACAGCTCTGATTCGAACCCTAGCCTGGGAACCTCCATATGCCGCGGGAGCGGCCCAAGAAAAATGGCAAAAAGACAAAAAAATATATAATGCATACTATATAAAGTCCTATACTATGAGCACTAGTGTTCATGATAAAAAGTAACCAAACCAGGAAGTTCCCATCATGGCGCAGCAGAAACGAATCTGACTAGGAACCATGAGGTTGTGGATTCAATCTCTGGCCTCGCTTAGTGGGTTAAGGATCCTGTGTTGCTGTGGCTGTGGCTGTGGCCCGCAGCTGTAGTTTCGATTAGACCCCTAGCCTGGGAACCTCCATATGCCCTGAGTGCAGTCCTAAAAAGCCAAAAAAAAAAGGTAACCAAAGCAAATGTTACCATTAAGTTGAACAAGCATGACTCCTAAGTTATAGGTTATAATCAGAAAGCAACTTTTTGTCTACTATTTTCCCTTACATTTTTCAGTGATTAAATTAATTAACAGGTTATTTGGAGGGATAATATTGCTAAATTAATGACTATAGTGCCTGAGACAAGATGTATAAATTTTTCTTTGAATAATACTTCCCTTTTCCTCCATTTCATAGATAGCTTCAATGATTAGATAGTCTACTGACCTAACAACTCACTTCTTACTCATGCTAAATCCTACAAACTTAGGGAGGCTCTTACTTCCAGTTTACTGCTTGGAAGGATTCAGAATCAAGGCACTTTAAGTTTTTTTTTTTTTTTTTTTTTAGTGTAATGTATATACATTCAACCTCTTTAGGATACAGTTCTGAGTCCTGACGAATACATCCCACTAATCTATTTGCAGTCCCTATAGTTTTCCCTTTTCCATAATGTCATATAAATGAAAGTATGTAGTATGTAACTTTTTTTGCTTTTTAGGGCTGCACCTGAAGCATATGGAAGTTCCCAGGCTAGGGGTCAAATAGAGCTACAGCTGATGGCCTACGCCACAATCACAGCAACACCAGATCAGAGTCATGTCTGCAACCTACACCACAGCTCATGGCAACACTGGATCCTTAACCCAGGATTGAAGAGTGAGGCCAGGCATTGAACCTGCATCCTCATGGATAGTAGCTGGGTTCAGAATCTGCTAAGCCACAATGGGAACTCCTAGTATGTAACTTCTGAATATGGCTTTTTCCACTTGGCATAATTCATGTGAGATTCATCCATGTCGCGTTGTGTGTATCAGTAATTCATTTCTTATTACTTACTGACTAGTATTATTCTATCGTATGGCTGTACTATATTTGTTTTACTCATTCACCAGGTCAAGGACAGACATTTGAGGTGTTTCCAGTTTTTGGCAATTATAAATAAAACTGCCATTAAAATTCATATACAGGTTTGGAGAGTAAAGGTAAATTTTCATTACTCTTAGAAAAGTACCCAGGAATAGGATTGCTGGTTTGTATGATAAGTGTATGTTTACTTTATAAGAAATGGCTAAGCTATTTTCCAAAGTGACTGTACATCCATTTACAGTTATGCAGTAGGGCTAATTCTTACCCTGCCTTTATTTTTATTTTTTTGTCTTTTTGCTATTTCTTTGGGCCGCACCTGTGGCATATGGAGGTTCCCAGGCTAGGGGTCCAATCGGAGCTGTAGCCCCCCGGCCTACGCCAGAGCCACAGCAATGCGGGATCCGAGCCGTGTCTGCAACCTACACCACAGCTTACGGCAACGCCGGATCGTTAACCCGCTGAGCAAGGGCAGGGCTCGAACCCGCAACCTCATGGTTCCTAGTCGGATTCGTTAACCACTGCGCCACGACGGGAACTCCCTACCCTGCCTTTAGACAAAACCTAAATTGTTCCATAACATTTACGGTAACTTTAGTAAGTTTAGTAATTTAAGCTTTTTATTAATATAAGTTTAGTAATATAAATTTATCTAGTCAGTAATTAAAATGTCCAGAACCATGTAAAATAAAGCCTTAATTTTGTTTTCAAGTTCTCCTCTCTTTCAGCTTAGATTATTGTAACTTACAGTCAGGGACACAGGAAGCAGGACATGAACAGCTTCTTTTATGGCTTAATTTTTTTTTTATTTTTTATTTGTTGTCTTTTTAGGGCCACACCCATGCCATATAGTTCCCAGGCTAGGGGTCAGATTGGAGCTACTGCTGCTGGCCTATGCCTCAGCCACAGCAACCTGTCTGCGACCTACACCACAGCTCACTGAAACACTGGATCCCCAACTCACTGAGGGAGGCCAGGGATCAAACCCTCATTGTCATGGATACTAGTCATGGATACTAGTCGGATTTGTTTTCCACTGGAACTCCCTGGCTTAGTTCTTTTGTTCCTACTTTTCCAGCTTGTTAGTATTGGACCTCTTATGGGTAGAGCTCTGGAAAGGGAGAGGGAAGAGAAAGAGCAAGTTCTCAGTGACTACTACTCTTGCATCTTCTAACATCATTGACTCCTGAATGCGACAGATTTTTAGAGCTAACTCTTTCACAGGGTACTTGGTGAGCTGGCAGTCATCATCTCTGGAGATCACTCATCTGCAGATTTTTTTTTTTTTTTTGCTTTTTCTTTAGGGCCATACCCTCAGCATATGGAAGTTCTCAGGTAATGGGGCAAATCAGAGCTACAGCTGATGGCCTACACCACAGCTACAGCAACTCAGGATCCTAGCCAGGTTTGTGACCTACACCACAGGTCACGGTAACACTGGATCTTTAACCTACTGAGCAAGGTCAGGGATCAGACCCGCTTCCTCATGAACACTAGTTGGATTCCTTTCCACAGAGCCACGATGGGAAGTCCTCATCTGCAGATTTCTTGATCGTGGCAGATACATTTCTAATCCAACTAGTTGTTTGCATTTGTGATACCTCCAACTTCTCTCTGCCGAGGTATGTTTGCATATTTGGGCAGCTCTTCTGCACAGAATTCATGACAGCCCTATGCTAGCTCTCTTGGGTATATGTGTATGTGTGGCCTTCATCTAATCTCTAGGAAACACTTGAGCCTTCTTTGTCCAGATAAACTCTAAGGCTGAAGGCTTATCCCAATGTAGCAGCAGCTTTTTCTTTGCTTCTGTCACTAGAGCAGCTAGCCAATTAGTCATCTGCCTTAGGTTTTTTGTGTTTGTTTTTTGTTTGTTTTTTAGTTTGTTTTTAGGTGTAGAATCAGGCCCCTGCCTATTGGGCCTCCAAACTAAAGGCTTGTGTTAAGTTCTTAGAGTGAAGGAAGGGTAGAAGCATACTCAAAATTCTCTTTTCCTTGACCATTTTGTACTCTCAGAGTGAGTAAGAAGATTGAGTCAATGACTTTGTAAATCCTAGTCCAGCACTTTCCTTTGGAATTTGTTATCCATTGTTAAGGTTGCCAGAATTAGCAAATAAAAATATAGGACACCTAGTTAAATTTTAATTTCAAATAAAAGGCAAGTGATTTAGTACAAGTATGGTACATGTAATTTTATACTAAAAAAATTATTCATTGTTTATCTAAAGTTCATATTTAACTAGGCACCATATTTAATCTGGCAACCCTTTTATTGTGCTTTGCCAGGACTTTTTTTTTTTTTGCCATTTCTTGGGCCGCTCCCGCGGCACATGGGAGATTCCCAGGCTAGGGGTCTAACTGGAGCTGTAGCCACCGGCCTACCCCAGAGCCACAGCAACTCGGGATCCGAGCCGCGTCTGTGACCTACACCACAGCTCACAGCAATGCCGGATCCTTAACCCACTGAGCAAGGGCAGGGATCGAGCCCACAACCTCATGGTTCCTAGTCGGATTCGTTAACCACTGCGCCACGACGGGAACTCCCCAGGACTGTTTTTTTTTTTTTTTTCTTTTGTCTTTTTAGGGCTGCACTCACGGCATATGGAGGTTCCCAGGCTAGGGGTCAAATGGGGCTGTAGATGCAGGCCTGCATCATAGCCGCAGCCACAGCCACACAGGATCTGAGCCACATCTGCAACCTACACCGCAGCTCATGGCAGTGCTGGATCCTTAACCCAGTGATCGAGGCCAGGGATCAAACCTGCATCCTCTTGGATACTAGTCGGGTTCATTACCACTGAGCCACAACGGGAACTCCAGAGTTTCCATTTTTACATGCTATTAAATACAAGATATGTACTAGGAGCTTCTAACTTGTACAGTTAGACGTTTAAAAACTTTCAGAACAGGAGATGCTGAAAACAGTGAAAAATTTTAAGACACTATAGGAAGTAGGTGAATTGAAGTATTGGATTTTTGCTATTTTTCACTAAAAATATTTTTCAGACCTTTAAATTAGTAATAATAGGTACTATATGATTGTTACTACTTGTCATCCTCTCCCCTTTTTATAATCCCTAGAATCTCTTCATGGTCTTTCTCCCTCAAAGAGGGATTATATTTATTTTACTTTGTGGCAATTAAAGCACAAACTGAGAGGAATTCCCTGATGGCACAGTGGGTTAAGGATCCAGTATCGTCCTATGGCTCAGGTCACTGGTGTGGTGTGGGTCAGTCCCTGGCCCAGGAACTTCCACATGCCATGGATGCAACCCAAAAGAGGGGGGAAGAAAATTACAAACTGAGAGACTTTCTTTCCTTCTGGGTTTGCTCATTTCTACCATCTTTTGGATCTCACTTTAGAAAATCATTCTTTCTGAGCTATCTTCTCTGACTCCTCTGTTCTCCCATAGCTTTTTTTTTTTTTTTTTTACTAAAGTACAGTTGAATTAGAAGGATGTATCAATTTCTGCTGTACAGCAAAGTGATCCAATCATACATGTATTTATATATACATTCTTTTCTCATGTTATCTTCTATCATGTTCTATCCCAAGAGATTGGATATAGTTTCCTGTGCTATACAGTAGGACCCCATTGCCCAGCCATTCTAAATATAATAGTTTGCATCTACTAACCCCAAACCCCAGTCCATCTCACTCCCTGCCCCTCCCCCTTGGCAACCACAAATCTGTTCTCCATGTCTGTGACTCTGTTTCTGTTTTGTAGGTAGGAAATTTTTTTAAAAAGTGCCATAGCATCTTGTAATTAACATTATCCTAGTATTTACCATTCTGTATTGTAATTGCCTCACTACTTACTTCCTCTGATTTATGTTTTATTTTTTATTTATTTACTTTTTGGCTACCCCCGAGGCATGTGAAGTTCCCATGCCAGGGATCAAACCCATACCACAGCAGTGACACAAGCCACAGTAGTGACAACACCAGATCCTTAACCTGCTGAGCCACCAGGGCATTCTGTCTGATTTTAAACACTATGTTTTAGGAAGATTAGCTGCCTGTTGTGTCAACTGCCTCTATTTTTGTTCTTCTTGCTTTCCTTTCAAAAATATTTACTGACTACTTACTACGTGCCAGGTACTACAACTGGGCACTGAGATACACTGTGGGGAAGGTTCAGGATACCATGGATGCCAGGCAGAAGGAACAATATGTGCAAAAATCCAGGGCTAATATACTGAGCATACTGCTTCATTTGCTTGATTTCCTAAATTTTTTTTTTTTTTTGTGGTCTTTTTGCCTTTTCTAGGGCCACACCCATGGCATATAGAGGTTCCCAGGCTAGGGATCTAATTAGAGCTGTAGCTGCCAGCCTTCGCCAGAGCCACAGCAACACAGGATCCAAGCTGCGTCTGCGACCTACATCCCATCTCCCGGCAACGCCAGATCTTTAACCCAGTGAGCAAGGCCAGGGATCAAACCCGAAACCTCATGGTTCCTAGTCGGATTCGTTAACCACTGAGCCACGACGGGAACTCTCTAAAATTTTTTAAAAAAATAAAATATATATACAAACAAAAACTTCCCTACTCCCCAGTTCCCTTTCTTCCTATTTCCAAACAGGGTGACTAGAACTAAAATTTCTCTTCCTGTTCTGATGTGTTAAGCGATGCCTGGAGTTATGTCATCTTTTGCAACCCTGAGGTGATAACCACAGGACAAAAAGACAATACACCAAGAATTACAGAGAAGGAAAATAAATAAAACCCCATCCTGATGGCATCAAGTTGCTAGAACAACCCTGAGTACACCTGCCTCTGGGCTTGTCGTTAGGCGAGCAATAAAATGCTTTGTAGTTTCGGCCCTCCTTAGTCAGGGATTCTGTTACTCGCAGCCACAAACATTAATGACTTACTCAGTTTATACTTTTTCACCTCAGAAAATCTTTTCCTAATCTTCTCTATTGCCCTTATGTGCCATTTTCCAAACTCTCATAATATCCAAAGCTTATTACTCTATCATTGTATTCACATGTATTATAATAACTTTTTTTTTTTTGTCTTTTTAGGGCTGCACCCTCCGCATATGGAGGTTCCCAGGCTAGGGGTCTAATCAGAGCTGTAGCTGCTGGCCTACAACACAGCCACAACAATGCCAGATCCGAGCTATGTCTGCGACCTACACCACAGCTCATGGCAACAAGGGATCCTTAACCCAGTGAGTGAAGCCAGGGACCGAACCCGCAACCTCATGATTCCTAGTCAGATTCGTTTCTGCTGTGCGATGGGAACTCCTATAATGACTTGTTTATGCATTTGTCTTTTTGTATTCTCAGAAATCTCAAAAAAGTTTAATGTTTAATGAATGAATAAATCTATGCTTCTGTTTCCAAAGAGATAATAATCAAAGCAGGGGATGATGAAATACCGAGAAATTACAAGGACAATAACTATCAAAAGAACAGTTTCCAATAGGACTCTTTTAGGGCAGAGGAAGCTTTGGAAATTGTACACTATGTGCTGCAATTTTCATTAAGGCAAGTACCACTACCTGTTAAGTAATAGTAATAACAGTGACATTTCACAATTGTGTGGTGCATTTTACAAACAGTGAATCTAATATCAAAGTTAAGCCTCAACAGCCATCCTAGTGAGGTAAATAGAGCAAGCATTTTAGAGAATAGGAAGCTGAGGCAGAACTGGAATTTCAAACAAGTTGTATATGCCACACTAAAGACATCTGAACTTTTTTCTTTTTTATTAAAGTGTAGTTAATTTATAATGTTGTGTCAACTTCTGCTATATATACAACAAAGTGACCCAGTCATACATACACACACACACACACACACACACACACATACACATTTTTTTTCTCATTTTATTTTCCATCATGTTCCATCCCAAGAGACTGGATGTAGTTCCCTGTGCTATAGAGTAGGACTTAATTCCTTATCCATTCCAAAAGTAATAGTTTGCATTTACCAACACCAGACTCCCAATCCATCCCACTCCCTCCCCCTTGGCAAGTACAAGTCTGTCCTCCATGTCTGTGAGTCTGTTTCTGTTCTGTAGATTGGTTCATTTGTGCCACCTTTTATTTTACTTTATCCATTTATTTTTTTAGGGCCACACCTGCAGCATATGGAAGTTCCCGGGCTAGTGTCAAATTGGGGCTGCAGCTGCCAGCCTACACCACAGCCATAGCAACTCCATATCTGAGCTGCATCTGTGACCTACACCATAGGCAACTCGAAATCCTTCATACACTGAGTGAGGCCAGGGATCGAACCTGTATCCTCATGGGTACTAGTCAGGTTCTTAATCTGCTGAGCCATGATGGGAACTCTACACCACATTTTAGATTTCACATATAAGTGATATCCTATGGTATTTGCAGTTATCTTTCTTACTTCACTTAATATGATAATCTCTAGTTGCATCCATGTTGCTGCAAATGGTATTATTTTGTTCTTTTTATGGCTGGGTAGTATTCCATTGTGTATGTATCACATCTTAATCCATTCATCTCTTGAAGAACATTTCGATTGTTTCCATGTCTTGGCTATTGTGAATAGTACAGCAATGAACAAAGGGGTGCTTTTTTTTTTTGAATTATAGCTTTGATATATACACAGGAGTGGGACTGCTGGATCATATGGTTGTTCTATTTTTAGTTTTCTGAGGAACTTCCATACTGTTTTTCCTAGTGGTTGTACCAATTTACATTCCCACCAACAGTGTAAGAGGGTTCCCTTTTCTCCACACTCTCTCCACCGTTCATTATCTGTAGACTTATCAACGATGGCCATTCTGACTGGTGTGAGGTGGTACTCCGTTGCAGTCGTTTTTTTTTTCTTTTTTAGGGCTACACCTGTGGCATATAGAGGTTCCCAGGCTAGGGGTCGAACTGGAGCTGTAGCTGCTGACCTACATCACAGCCACAGCAACACCAGATCCTTAACCCACTGAGTGAGGCCAGGGATTGAACCTGCATCCTCATGGATGCTAGTCAGATTCATTTCTGCTGTGCCACAACAGGAGCTCCCTCCATTGTAATTTTGATTTGCATCTCTCCAATATTAATTAGCAATGTTGAGCATCTTTTCATGTGCCTACTGGCCATCCGTGCATCTTCTTTGGAGAAATGTCTACTTAGGTCTTCTGCCCATTTTTCAGTTGGTTTTGTCTGTTTTTCTTGTTGAGTTGTATGAGTTGTTTGTAAGTTTGTTTTTTCTTTTTACAGCCACACCTGTGGCATACGGAAGTTGCTAGGCTAGGGGTCGAATTAGAGCTGCAGTTGAAGGCCTATGCCACCGCCACAGCAACCCTGGATCTGAGCTGCATCTGCAACCTATGCTATGGTTTGTGGTGACGCTGGATCCTTAACCCACTGAGCGAGGCCAGGGATCGAACCCACATCCTAACAGACACTATGAGTTCTTAACCCACTGAACCCCAATAGGAGCTCCCTTTTTGTTTGTTTTTGTTGTTTTTTTTTTTAGGTAATGATTTCTAACTACACTCTAGGGTGGTAAGAGTTTATGATCCCAACTAAATACTGATTATAAAACATTATTTACATAAAAAATAAAATTATAGCATGCCTCAAGAATATTAAACCAGCCCATCATTATTCAACTAACTAATTCCTAGAGCAAATATTTATTGAGGGCCTGTTAGTGCCAGGTACTAGGCGGAAGCCAGGAATATTAAGATAATTGAAACAATTTTTATAGTTTTGGGTTTATATTTTAATGGGAGGTATAGAGAAGTAAGTCAACAATTCCGATACAGTTGAGTAAGTGGTAAGTGATGGTGAAAGTACTGAATGTTCTGGAAGTACAAAGAAATACTCAACTCAGACATAGATAAACGTGCTAGAGAAGAGAAGTTCTCCTAAAGATATAGACAATTAAGTGATGATTTAGTAACAAGAAGAAGGCAGGTGGCAAGGGGAGGAGCACTGAGTGTGCTGAAGAGAGAAAACAGCAAAGGCGTAGAGGTTTTTTTTGAGGAAAATTGATCAGCCTGGCCAGACCATTGTATACAAACTGGGTGTGGCAAGATAGTAAGAAGAGTCAGAGAAACCATGAAGTTGTTTGTAATCCATGGTAGGTTCCCTGGACTTTATCTAGAGGGCTATTGAAGATTTTTTAAATACTTATTATCAATATTTCAGACAGCAAAAAGCATGGTCATATGAAAAAATGTCTGCATATAGAGGTTCCCATTGTGGCGCAGTGGAAATGAATCCGACTAGTAACCAACCATGAGGTTGTGGGTTTGATCCCTGTCCTCACTCAGGGGGTTAAGGATCTGGCGTTGCCATGAGCTGTGGTGTAGGTTGCATAGGTTACAGCCGCGGCTTGGATCTGGGGTTGCTGTGACCGTGGCATAGACCACCAGCTGTAGCTCTGATTCATTCCCTAGCCCGGGAAGCCCCCTTTGCCACAAGTGCAGCCCTAAAAAGCAAAAAAAGAAAAAGTCTGCATATACAACACTAAGTTTAAGAAATAAAACATGCTATCTAAAAAAGAAGGGAAAGGAAAAACCCAAAAAGCAAAAATTACAAATATATAATACAAAGACACGTAAGAGTAAATTTCCATGTGTACCCCTAACCAATAGCATTTTTCTCTTTCTTGCGCCATAGAAACCACTATTCTGAATTTGCTATTATTATTCCTACACATTTAGCTTTGTACTTAACTATATATGTAATTTGAAACAACATCAATACCTGGTTTATGGATGAATATGGTTCCCAGATAAAATGCAAGATGCCCAGATATGCTTGTTATTTTCCCTTTTGATTTCTACTCTAATTTTTATTATTTATTTTCTTCTGCTTATTTTGTATTTAGTTTGTTCCTCTTTTTTTTAGTTTTCCAAGGTGGAAGCTCAGATTATTGATTTAATTTCCTTCTTTCCTAATATGTACATTCAATTCTTACATTTCTCTCTAAGCACTGCTTTTGCTGCATCCTACAAAATTTGATAACTTGTATTTTCATTTTCATTTGATTCAAAAAAAATTTTGTGTGTGTGTGTCTTTTTAGGGCCGCACCTTCAGAATATGAAAGTTCCTAGGCTAGAGGTTGAATCAGAGCTGTAGCTGCTGGCCTATACCACAGCCACAGAAATGACAGATTTGAGCCACCTCTGTGACCTACACCACAGCTCATGGTTACGGCAGATCCTTAACCCACTGAGCAAGGCCAGGGATCAAACACGTGTCCTCATGGATATTAGTCGGGTTCATTAAAGCTCAGGAACTCCTGATACAGAATATTTTAAAATTTTTCTTAAGAGTTCTTGCTTGACCCATGTATTATTTACAAGAGTTGTTTTTTGTTGTTGTTGTTTTTGGTTTTGTCTTTTAGGGCCACACCCATGACATATGGAAGTTCCCAGGCTAGGAGATGAATTGGAGCTAGAGCTGCTAGGCCTACACCACAACCACAGCAACTCAGGATCTGAGCCATGACTGTGACCTACACTGCAGTTCATGGCAACACCGGATCTTTAACCCGCTGAGTGATGCCAGGGATTGAACCTGCTTCCTCATGGATACAAGTCAGATTCGTTACCACTGAGCCGTGCTGGGAACTCCAAGGGTGTTTAATTTCCATGTATTTTAGGATTTTCCAGTTAACTTTTTTTTTTTTAAAGGGAAGTAATAAAAATTAGCTTTAATTTATTATTATTTTTTAATTATTTATTATTATTTTTTTCCCACTGTACAGCAAGGGGGTCAGGTTATCCTTACATGTATACATTACAATTACATTTTTCCCCCAGCCTTTCTTCTGTTGCAACCAGGTAACTTTTTTTTATTGTTTAATTCCATTATGGTGTGAGATCAGACATTGGATGATTTCTGTTCTTTCAGGTTTGTTAAGGTGTTTATCATGGCCACAAAAAATATAGGTTGTTTTTGGCATTTTTTCTGCTTGGTGTTCTTTGAGTTTCCTGGTTCTGTGGTTTGGTGTCTGACATTAATTTGAGGAAATTCTCAGTAGTCAGTGCTTCCAATGTTGCTTCTGTTGCTTTCTTTCTTCTCCTGGTACTCTCTTAACATGTATGTTACATTTTTTATTAGTTGTTCTGCAGTTATTGCTTGTGTGTGTGTGTGTGTGTGTGTATTCTGTTCTATTTTTTCAGTCCTTTTTCTCTTTATTTTTCAGTTCTGGAAGTTTCTATTGTCATATCCTCAAGCTCAGAGATTTTTGCTCAGTCATCCTCAGTCTACTAATCAGGCCAGCAGAGGCATTCCTCATTTCTGTTTGTTTCTGATTGCCAGCCTTTCTTTTTGATTCCTTCTTAGAATGCCCCTCTCTCTGCTTACATTATCCATCTGTTCTTGCAAGCTGCCTACTTTTTCATCAAAATCCTTAGCATATTAATCATACTTAATTTAAATTGCAGCCTGATAATTACAACATCCCTATGTACGTTACTCTGCTTCTGAGGCTTGTTCATCTCTTCAAGCTGTATTTACTGCCTTTTAGTGAGGCTTGTAATTTTTTATTGAAATCTGGACGTGTTATACTACGCGAAAGGAAAAGAGGTCTTCACGGGTGTGCTGGTGAGGTCTGGAGGAAGGGGAAAACATTTTATTTTCCACTTTTTTTTTTTTGGCTTTTTGCTATTTCTTGGGCCGCTCCCGCGGCATATGGAGGTTCCCAGGTTAGGTGTCCAATCAGAGCTGCAGCCACCAGCCTACGCCAGAGCCACAGCAGTGTGGGATCCGAGCCTCGTCTGCAACCTACACCACAGCTCACGGCAACGCTGGATCGTTAACCCACTGAGCAAGGGCAGGGACCGAACCCGCAACCTCATGGTTTCTAGTCGGATTCGTCAACCACTGTGCCACGACGGGAACTCCAGGGAAAACATTTTATAGTTCTATGATTAAATAGGTCTCAGTCTTTTGGAGAACCTATGCCTCTGGACTGTGAACTTCACCAGTGCTTCTCAGTCTTCCTGACCCTACACTACCTTAGATGGGACAGGATGCCTAGAGGGAGCTGGAATTGTTTTTTCCTTTTCCTCCAGTTTGGGTCCCGTTAAAACTCCGGCATGTTAGACTCTGGCAAAATAGTTTCTCTTGAGGGCAGATTTGCTAAGAAGAGCAGAATCCTCTGCTGTATTTCAAAATGGTTACACTTCTCCTTCCCCTGAGGGAAACATGAGGGGATTTTTCTACAATCTTCACTGTCAGGATCTAGTAGAGTTTCTGAAGATCCCTTTGATGAGGTCCCCTTGGATTTTTTAACTCTCAGACTTGCTATACTGAGCCTCTAGCAATTCATCAATTACAATTAAGGGTTTTTTTGGGTTCCTGTCGTGGCGCAGTGGAAATGAATCTGACTAGGAACCATGAGGCTTCGGGTTCAATCCCTGGCCTTCCTCAGTGGGTTAAGGATCCAGTGATGCTGTGATGCTGTGAGCTGTCGTGTGGGTCACAGACTTGGCTCGGATCTGGTGTTGCTGTGGCTATGGTGTAGGCCGGCAGCAACAGCTCTGATTAGACCCCTAGCCTGGGAACCTCCATGTGCTGAGGGTGTGGCCCTAAAAGGTCAAAAGACCAAAAAAACAAAAAACAAAACACACACACACACACACACACACACACACACAAAAACAATTAAGGTTTTTTGCCAGGCACTGGTTCTGTGGAAGTTTCTGCTCTAGTAAGTTATCTGTTTGTCTCCAACTTTGGGGGCATCAGAGAAGAGTTGATTTTTCAGTTTGTTCAACTTCCTACTTGTTAAGATTGAGTAGCAACTTCTTGCATATATTTTTCAAAAAATTTCTCTGCGGAGTTCCCGTCGTGGCGCAGTGGTTAGCGAATCTGACTAGGAACCACGAGGTTGCAGGTTTGATCCCTGGCCTTGCTCAGTGGGTTAACGATCCAGCGTTGCCGTGAGCTGTGGTATAGGTTGCAGACACGGCTTGGATCCCGAGTTGCTGTGGCTCTGGCGGTAGGCCAGTGGCTATAGCTCCGATTCGACCCCTAGCCTGGGAACCTCCATATGCCGTGGGAGCGGCCCAAGAAATAGCAAAAAGACAAAAAAAAAAATTTCTCTGCACTTACATTTTGGTTGCAAAAATGGGCTCATATCAGAAACGTCTTTTAACTTGCTTTGTTTCACATAATAGTGCATCTTTGAAATTTTTGTTTTTTGTTTGTTTTTGTGTTTTGTTTTTGCTTTTTAGGGCCGCACCCACAGCATATGGAGGTTCCCAGGCTAGGGGTGGAATCAGAGCTACAATTGCTGGCCTAGACCACAGCCACAGCCTCCCAGGAACAGAGCCACATTTACAACCTACACCACAGCTCATGGCAATACCAGATCCTTAACCCACTGAGCAAGGCCAGGGATAGAACCTGCAATCTCATGGTTCCTAGCTGGATTCATTTCTGCTGTGCGACAGAAACTCTGAAATTTTTCTATGTCAATAGATATTTATTGTTTTTGTTTTTTTTGTCTTTTTGTCTTTTTAGGGCTGCACCCATGGCATAAGGAGGTTCCCAGGCTAGGGGTCCAATCAGAGCTGCAGCTGCTGGCCTACGCTACAGCTACAACAACGCCAGATCCAAGCCGAATCTTTGACCTACACCATAGCTCACAGCAACACCAGATCCTTAACCCACCTAGCGACGCCAGGGATTGAACCCACCACCTCATGGTTCCTAGTCGGATTCATTTCCGCTGCACCAGGACAGGAACTCCTAGACTTACTGTTTTTATTGGCTGTATGATATTTATTGCATAGAGCTATCACAATTTATCGAACTGTTCTCCTACTGATAGAAATCTGTATCTTTTTCAACATTGCAGACAACACTGCAGCAAATATCTTTGCACAAGTTTATATATTTATATGACGATTTCCTTATGAAAATTTCATTAAAATAATTTCTTTCCAATTACAAAAGCAATCATGTTCAGGAATTCCCACTGTGGCGTGGAGAAATGAATCTGACTAGTATCCATGAGGATGCGGGTTCAATTCCTGGCCTTGCTCAGTGAGTCAGGGATCTGGCTTTGCCATGAACTGTGGTGTAGGGTGAAGACACAGCTCAGATCCCACGTTGCTGTGGCTGTGGGATAGGCCAGAAGCTGTAGCTCTGATTCCACCCCTAGCCTGGGAACCTCCATATGCCGAGACTGCAGCCCTAAAAAGCAACAACAACAACAAAAAAAGTAATGCATGTTCATGATTGAAAGTTCGGAAAATACAAACAAGTCCATGCCCTGGATGCTGTTAATATTTTAGGCCATGTTCTAATTTTAGGTTTAAGAATACTGTCTAATAAGTAATGAACTATTACCAAGGCTTGCTCTTCCTGATTTTGGTCATAGGAGATAGTCTGCCTTGTTAAGGTGACTTTTATAAATAGGGATTACATATTAATTTTACTAGTTTACCTTTGTGAGTTCTAGGGTCACTCTTAATTTCCCTGTGAGTTATCTATGTTCCCACAAATGTGTTCAAGCACAGCTTATAATAAGGTTAATTTTCTCTATCTTGTTTCCAGGTTTAAGAAGATTCCCAAGTGACAGTAAGATTAAACAAAAACATGTTGAAAGTAAATTTCAGCGTTTCAGTAAAATGCTTATTTTCCTCTCTTTCATGTATATACATCGCTTTGCCTATCCTACACTTTTTATATTCTGCCTGTGGTTCTTCATGTTAAACCTCTTCATTGCCAGACTACCACCATAACCACTCAAGAAAGAATATCTTCTGCTCTAAATTACACAAAAGCTTCAACACACACCAAGGTAGGCTGTCACAAAATAATCCCTGATATGATGGCAAAGTGGCACAGTCTACCCCTCCCCACCCCAGTCCAAGCCCAAAGATGCCTCAGGAATAAGAAATAAATGGGTTAAAAAAAAAAAAGAAAGAAAAGAAAGCCAACAAGAGGCTTTATTCTGGAGGGTTAGAAGGTGGTTATGATTTGATAAAGAACGGAGGACAGAGGAGGGCAGGCTCCCAACACAGAGAGTAGATTGGGAGAGAAATTTTGAGTTGGGCTCTTTCCTATCCACCACATTGCCCAGAGAAGATCACTGCCTTTCCCATCAGCCCTTCTACAATATCAGAAAGCAGGTTTGCAGGGGAATAATACTGGGATAAAGAATAAACAAACACATAATATACGCATTTTTCAAAATATATATGCATATGTGTACATATATATATACATATATATATATATTTTGTGTGTGTGTGTCTTTTTGCCATTTCTTGGGCCGCTCCCACGGCATATGGAGGTTCCCAGGCTAGGGGTTCTAATCAGACCTGTAGCCACCGGCTTACACCAGAGCCACAGCAATGCAGGATCCGAGCCGAGTCTGCGACCTACACCACAGCTCACAGCAACGCCGGATCCTTAACCCACTGAGCAAGGCCAGAGATGGAACCCGAAACCTCATGGTTCCTAGTCGGATTCGTTAACCACTGAGCCACGACGGGAACTCCAGTATATGTTTTAATTAACTTTTGAAAATATAGAATTTATCAGACCTAAATAAATAAATAAACAGTGAATGCCAGCTCAACCAACAAGCATCTAAGGGTTTCCTCTTACCTTTCCTCAGCAGCTTTCTGTTCATCTAGAGGGCTAGACAAATGGATTCTTTTTTTTTTTTTGTCTTTTGTCTTTTTTGTCTTTTTGTCTGTTGTTGTTGTTGTTGTTGCTATTTCTTGGGCCGCTCCCGCGGCATATGGAGGTTCCCAGGCTAGGGGTTGAATCGGAGCTGTAGCCACTGGCCTACGCCAGAGCCACAGCAACGCTGGATCCGAGCCGCGTCTGGGACCTACACCACAGCTCACGGCAACGCCGGATGGTTAACCCACTGAGCAAGGGCAGGGACCGAACCCGCAACCTCATGGTTCCTAGTCGGATTCGTTAACCACTGCGCCACGACGGGAACTCCGACAAATGGATTCTTAAGAGAAGAACAAAGCCTAGGGTGTAGAGAGGTTTGCTAAGGGGCAAAGCCCTCTGAGAAGAGCAGTATACATAAGGGTATGCAAAGTTGGACCCTTCCAGTTGCCAGGAGTGGTATAAACTAAAGCCTAAGTTTTGACTCCTCCCACCTGTTTCTCCTTCCATTACTCATCAAGATAACTGATATGTGTGAAGGAAAATGACCTCATAGGGAAAAAGAACTAGACAATTAGGAAGTCAAAAATTAAATAACCTATTCTACAAGATGAGAATTAATAGAATACAAGCTAAATAAATGTCCCCAAAGAGGATATTGATAATGAAGCTGAAGCAAACAATTAGAAAGAACTAAGCAGGATTTCCCATTGTGGCTCAGCAGGTTAAGAACCCAACTAATATCCATGAGGATTTGGGTTCGATCTCTGGCCTACTTAGTGGGTTAAGGATCTGGTGTTGCCGCAAGCTGTGGCATAGGTCACAGATGCGGCTCAGATCTGGCTGTGGTCATGGATGCTAGTCAGGTTCTCTACCCACTGAGCCATGAGAGGAACTCCTGACTGGTCTTATTTTCATTTTTTTGCCTCCCCCTGCCCCCCGGTGGCATAGGAGTTCTCTGCCATCTATGCCTCAGCTGCAACTGGATCCTTAATCCGCTGTGCTGGTTGGGGATCAAACCTCTCTTCCAGCCCTCCCAAGATGCCACCCCATCCCAATGCACCACAGTGGAAACTCCTGGTCTTCTTTTTAAATAATCTTAACATCAACTGACCCATAATGTTGCCTGGCAAATATACAGTAGTTCCCTAATCCATTCACCCTGCCTTTCCTGGACAACATTCTATATTTTCTCCTGTCTCCTCAAATCTCTGAGATCTTCTCTTCCAGCTTCTTTGCTGATGACCTAGCTCCCAGGTGCACTGAGAAAATGGAAGCAGTCATTATTAACTCCCTACATGTCTACCACCACATCTCCTTAATTATCTGAATTTGTACTTATATATTTTAACTGTGGATGAACCATATGACTCCTATTTATTTATTTATTTATTTATTTATTTATTTAGCGGCATATGGAATTTTCCAGGCTAGGGGTCCAATTGGAGCTACAGCTGCTGGCCTACACCACAGCCACAGCCACAGCAACTTGGGATCCGAGCCTCGTCTGCAACCTACACCGAAGCTCATGGCAACACCGGATCCTTAACCCATTGAGTGGGGCCAGGGATTGAACCCGCAACCTCATGGTTCCTAGTGGGATTCGTTTCCGATGCGCCACAACGGGAACTCCTTTATGACTCCTATTTAATGCCAGCCTCTCTACTTGCACAGTACATCTCTTCTGTTCAAGGACATTGGTTCAGTGATTCTCCCATTTGTCTCAGTACCATCGAATTTCTCTCTCTAACATGATGTTATTTTTCTCAACTTAAAAACAAACAGCTCTCTTAGGTCCCTCTCCTCTACCAGCTACTGCTCCATCACTCTCCTTCCTTTCACAGCAAATCTCCTTTAAAAAAAGACCGTGTAAACTCACTGTCTCAAACTCCTCTCCTCTCCTGAACTCACTCTAATCGGATCTTTACCCCAACTCCATCATCAAGCTTCACCTACTGAGGTACCAATGAACTCCAGACTGTTAAATCCAAAGGTCAGTCCTTTCCTTACTTGACCTGCCAGCAACATTTGAAACTGCCGATCACTCTCTTTCTTTGAAATAATTTTCTCCTGTGGTTCCAGGACATCACACTCTCCTGGTTTGCCTCCTAGCTGTCTGGCCACTTCTACATCTTTTTGCTAGTTCCTCTTCATCCCCCTAACCTCAAAATGCTGCAGTGATTCAGAGTTTACTCCTCGGACCTCTTTTCCTGTCTACACTTCCTTGACAGCCTCACTCAGTCCGACAGCTTTAAGTACCATATATGCTGATGACTCCAGATTTATATCTCAGCTTTTACTTTGCTTCTGAACTTTGCTCCTAAAGTCCAGTCCTGTATATCCAACTATCTACTTGCTATCTCCATATGGCTGAGCTCTTGATAGTCTGCACAAAGTCTACTCCTTACGTTTTATCAGATACTTCTCACCTTGAATTTGTACCTTGAAAGTATCTTCTATAAAATAGCTATCTGTTTTGTTTCTGGGTTTGTTTGTTTGGTGTTTCTGTTCATACTAGCCTGAAACATCTACTTATATCTCTTTACTTTCTTTTTTTTTTCAGATTGAAATCATCAATATTTTAATGATCAATTTATCAAGGCCAACTTAGGTCTATATCTCTTTACTTTCAACTTGTCCATATTCTTTCATTTTAGTGTGTGTCTTTTATAAATAATATATTGCTAGACCTCAATTTTTAAATCCAGTTTGAGCTCCAATGTAAGGATTTGCCTTCTCATTGATGGATTTAACTGATTAAGTTTACTGTAATTTCAGTTATATTAGAACTTATTTTTGTCATCTTCTTTATAAAGATGAGTAAGATGGACAACTCTCTAATGAGTTAATCAACACAAGATATAAATAATCAGATTGATGAAATAAGGGAACTAACTACAAATACAACAGAGATATAAAATAATATTATGGTCGACACAATGAGCTTCTTTGCAGAACAGATACTGACTCACAGACTTTGAAAAAACTTATAGTTTCCAAAGGAGACAGTTCGGGGGGTGAGGGGATGAGCTGGGGGTGTGGGATGGAAATCCTACAAAACTGGATTGTGATGATGATTGTACAACTATAAATGTAATAAATTCATTGATTAATAAAAAATAATAATATTATGATCAATTATAGATGAATACACTAAATAAGTGAAGTAGATGATTTTTGAAAAATTATAAAATGCCAAAGTTGGCCAAAGAAATAAAAATATGAACAGACAAAATATCTGTAAATAAACTGAAAAGTAATTAAAGATCTTACCCTTAGAAAAAAGCCTTAGGCTTATATAGGTTTACTGTGAGTTTTATCAAGTCTTCAAGGAACAAATAATACTTTTATCAACTAAATCGTGTGTGTGTGTGTGTGTGTGTGTCTTTTTAGGGCAACTCTTAGATTTATCCCAAGAAATTAAAATACTTTAATACAAAGGGAAAAAATGATCTGTGCTTCTTGGCAAGAAGACCAAGTCATTTTCTAAGGCTAGAAAACCAATTTGGCATCAGAGTTCTCAGCAAAATTCAAAGCCATAAAATAGTAAAGCAACATCTACAATATAATCAAGGCAAAAAACATGGATCCCAGGCCAGGGATGAGATCCCAGCCACAGCTGTGGCAACGCCTGATTCTTAACCCACTGTGCTGGGCTGGGGATCGAACCTGCATCCAAGTGCTGCAGAGGTGCTGTCAATCCTGTTGCACCACAGTCAGAACTCAAAAGCATGTAATACAGTTAAACATTCATTTAATTTAATTTTTTTTAGGGCCACACCTGCGGCATATGGAGATTTCTAAGCTAGGGGTCTAATTGGAGCTACAGCTGCCAGCCTACACCACAGCCACAGCAACACAGGATCCAAGCTGTGTCTGCGACCTACACCACAGTTCACGGCAACGCCAGCTCTTTAAGCCACTGAGCGAGTTCAGGGATCAAACCTGCAACCTCATGGCTCCTACTCAGATTCGTTTCGGCTGCACCACGACATGCAGGAACTCCTAAATATTTATTTTAAAATTTCTGCAGAAAAATAGAACTATTATTTCTCAACACTAGCAATAATGAACCAGAAATTGCAAGCTACCATTCATAATAGCACCAAAAATTATAAAATATTTAATAATTAATCCACAAATATGACACAATTATCTCTTTGCTGAAAAATTTGAAACTCTAATTAAAGGCCACAAAAGAAGATCTGAAAAAAATAGATAAACTGTAATTTTATTTTTTTACTATTATTTTTTTTTTTGCTATTTTTTGGGCCGCTCCCACGGCATATGGAGATTCCCAGGCTAGGGGTCGAATCGGAGCTGTAGCCACTGGCCTACGCCAGAGCCACAGCAACGAGGGACCCGAGCCGCGTCTGCGACCTACACCACAGCTCACGGCAACGCCGGATCCTTAACCCACTGAGCAAGGGCAGGGACCGAACCCGCAACCTCATGGGTTCCTAGTCGGATTTGTTAACCACTGCGCCACGACGGGAACTCCTAGTTCAAATATTTTTAAGAATGTGAGCTGAAACCTTTTAGAAACTTGACAGACTCATTCTAAAATGTATATGGAATAGTAGTCCATGAAAAGATGAGTCAATTTTGAAAAAGAAAATTAAAAAGAGGATAATATCAACTATTAAGACCTAGCACACTATAGAAATTTTTAAAATAAAAGCAGCTGCAAGATAGAAACACAAGAACGAATAAACAAACAGAACAGATAGAAAGCTTGGAAACAGACCCATGATATATAGGACTTAACATACAAAAAAGGCAGCACCACAAAGGTGGCAAAAACATTTTCATTAGGAAAGAAGAGACTGCTTAGAAATTATATTGATAAAACTGGTTCACAATATAAAGAAAAATTAAGGTAAACTAAATACAAAGGTAAACTTCAGATGGCTCAAAGGTATAAATGGAAAAGTAAAACTATGACGCCAGTGGAAGAAGAAGCAGGAGAATATCTCTGTGACTTAGGATGGGGAAAGATTTCTTTTTTTTTTTTGTCTTTTTGCCTTTTTCTAGGGCCGCTCCTGCGGCATATGGGGGTTCCCAGGCTAGGGGTTCTAATCGGAGCTGTAGCCACTGGTCTACACCAGAGCCACAGCAACATGGGATCTGAGCCGAGTCTGAGACCTACACCACAGCTCACGGAAATGCCGGATCCTTAACCCACTGAGCAAGGCCAGGGGTCAACCCCACAACCTCATGGTTCCTAGTCGGATTCGTTAACCACTGAGCCACGACAGGAACTCCAAGATTTCTTAAACAAGATACAAAATTACAAAGCTTTAATCACTAAGAGGTACACTTTAAATATCTTACAATTTTATTTGTCAATTTTACCTTAATAAAGCTGAATTTTTTTTAAAAAAAAAAAAGAAGCTTAAGGTCAAAACCTGGTGTATTGTTTACCAGCATGGCAAATTCAAGAGGTAGTTAACACCAAGTCTTGGCATAATGTGTGGGGAAGCTGACCTCTTGTACACAGGAGGTGGAAACATAAACTGTTTTAGCTGTTCTGGGAAGCAATTTGGAAATACTTACTGAGGTTACGTGTCTGTGTGCCCTGTAATCCCAAGTTCCCATCCTTTGGGTGTATGCCTAAGAAAAAATGTCATGTAGATTACCATGGGAACATATACAAGTGCTCATTCCCTGATAGCAGGAGGTAGAAACAACTTAGGTATATCAACCAAGGGAACAGGTACATAAAATAGGTAGGATGCAGACTGGAAGAAATGTATCAACTAAAAGCAACAAACTAGGTGTAAATTAGTGCACAGATATATTTTAAATACGTGTTAGGTGAAAAACAAAAAGGATATTTAAAGCACGATATCAGGAGTTCCCACTGTGGCTCAGTGGTTCATGAAACTGACTAGTATCCCTGAAGACGCGGTTCAAGCCCTGGCCTTGCTCAGTGGGTTAAGGATCTGGCATTGCCATGAGCTGTGGTGTAGGTCGCAGACGCGGCTCTGATCCTGTGTTGCCATTGGCAGCCACAGCTCCAATTCAATCCCTCGCCTGGGAACCTCCATATGCTGTGGGTGCGGCCCTAAAACCCAATAACATCAACGTGGGTTCACTTCCAGGAAGAAATCACCCAAATTAGTGGGAACAGCTAAGATCTGGTCTGACTACCAAAAAAGCACATTATAATTAAGAAAACTGCTCTTCACTGTAGCAACAGAAGAGGGAGCACTTGCACTGAAAAAAAACAGGAAAGGCCCACAAAACTCCTTTCTCTCTAAAAGATAACATCTGTAAAAACGGACCCAGAAAAATCCAACATACTCAAACATGAAGAATAATGACCCCCCCCAAAAAAAATTAGTAGCCATACAAAATTACTATAAAAACAAAAAACAAAAGCAAGATTTACAAGTTTTGTGGGTTTTTTTTTTTTTTGGTCTTTTTAGGGCTGCACTTGTGGCATATGGAGGTTCCCAGGCTAGGGATCTAGTCAGAGTTGTAGATGCCAGCCTACGCCACAGCCACAGCAACACAGGATCTGAGCTGCGTCTGTGACCTACACCACAGCTCATGGCAATGCCGCATCCTCAATCCACTGAGAGAGGCCAGGGATCGAACCCACAACCTCATGGTTCCTAGGCAGATTCGTTTCCACTTCGCCACAGTGGGAACTCCAAGATTCACAAGTTTCGACAGATGAAAGTACACCAGGAAAAAAATGCTGTTCAAAGCATAAATCAAGACTAACGAGATACATAAATGTAGTGGATCCTGTGGTGTGCTCCCCAGATAACCTCTTCAGGACTGAAGCACCCTTATCCCAAGCTGCTGGAATGTTGGTGGCTGAGCCTCTCTGGGGCTTTCCCTTGGCCAAAGAAAACTCCCTCACCCAAGGTCTAACCCTCTCCCCCACAGTGGCCTTGCATCCAATGAGAAGAGAAAGAGGCCCTTGCCTCAGAGAGGAACAGTGCTGAAGGGCCGTCCCAACTTCAAAGTTTTGTGGTGTGGGCTGAGACTTTTATGACGACTGAACACGGTGACTGGTATGCTGGAGTTGGTTCCTCCTGGCTTGTGAGAGCCAATTAACATTTTTAGGAATTTTGCATCCCAGGTTGTTAACCATAGCCATTACTACAACTTAAATTATATAAACTTTAAATAAATTATATTTAAAACCAAGTAATAAATGCTCAATACTCATTATTTCCTAAATATTTTTTACTCCATTTACTATTTTTTCTATGCCCCTGAGGATTTACATCTATTGTTATCTGTGTGGGTGTTACTATGCATTTCCTCCCAGAGCCATGTTCAGGGGATGGTATGTTGGTAGCTTAAAATTGGTCATGATGAAATATTTACATGCTGGAAAAGGCTACAAATCAGGGCTCTGCACCCCCGACCCCCAGAACTGGTTGCTAAACATTCACCAGCATATCACTAACCTGTAGCTCAGCACCTCCTTCTGTCCAATCTTCCTTCCTAAATGTGGTCACAGGCCACAGGTGTTGATTCCAAGGATACTCTTCAGTAAACTTCATGCATACAGGTATCTGTCTCAAAGTCTGCGTGCCAGGGAATGCAACCTAAAACAACAAAAAACAGCCACTAGGACCAAGTATATAGGACATAGAGGATGGAAATAAGAAAAGCGGAACAAGAGTTCCTGTCGTGGCTCGGTTAATGAATCCGACTAGGAACCATGAGGTTGCGGGTTCAATCCCTGGCTTTGCTCAGTGGGTTAAGGGTCTGGTGTTGCTGTGAGCTGTGGTGTAGGTGCAGACGTGGCTTGGATCCAGAGTTGCTGTGGCTCTCATGTAGGCTGGCGGCTACGGCTCCGATTCGACTCCTAGCCTGGGAACCTCCATATGCTGCCGGAGCGGCCCAAGAAATGGCAAAAAGATTAAAAAAAAAAAAAAAAGCAGAACAAAGAGCTTAAAAGGATCAAAGAGAAAATCTAGAAATCAGACAAACATCCAACATACATATTTCTGAATGCCTTGTTGAAGAAAGTCAACATAATGGAATAGAATTAATATTTATAACTATGATTTAATAACACTTTTATTGGGGGTGGAGTGTGGAGGGGAGAAGACCTGAATCTACCCACTGAAAAGGCACACCATTCACCAAGTTAAATAGACCTAAATAGGTCAACTCTTAGATTTATCCCAAGAAATTAAAATACTTTAATACAAAGGGGAAAAAAATGACATGTGCTTCTCGTCAGAAAGACCAAGTTATTTTCTACGGATAGAAAACCAATTTGGCATCGGAGTTCTCAGCAATATTCAAAGCCATAAAATAGTAACACAACATCTGCAATATAATCAAGGCAAAAAAGGTGGACCAAGGATTTTTTCATCTTTCTGTCTTTTTAGGGCTGCACCCATGGCATATGGAGGCTCCCAGGCTAGGGGTCACATCAGAGCTGTAGTTGCTGGCCCCTGCCAGAGCCATAGCAATGTGGGATCCAAGCACCGTCTGCAACCTACACCACAGCTCACGGCAATGCTGGATCCTTAACCCACTGAGTGAGGCCAGGGATGGAACCTAAGTCCTCATGGATGCTAGTCAGGTTTGTTACCTGCTGAGCCACAATGGGAACTCCTGGACCAAGGATTTTAAATGCAGACAAACTGTCCCATAAATAGCAAGGCTATAGAAAAAAGTTTTCAGGGAGTTCCCGTCGTGGCGCAGTGTTTAACGAATCCCACTAGGAACCATGATGTTGCGGGTACGATCCCTGGCCTTGCTCAGTGGGTGAAGGTTCTGGCGTTGCCGTGAGCTGTGTTGTGGGTCGCAGACACGGCTTGGATCTGGCATTGCTGTGGCTCTGGCGTAGGCCGGTGGCTACAGCTCTGATTAGACCCCTAGCCTGGGAACCTCCATATGCCACGGGAGTGGCTCAAGAAAAGGCAAAAAGACAAAGAAAAGAAAAAAGAAAAAAGTTTTCAGTGTGATCAACATCTGGGACAATTATGCTTATGAGTCTTTTCTGAGGACAAACTACAAGCAACTAAGAAAGGACTTAGAAAACTTCAGCAAAGATACTAGTGGTGTGCACAGAATATATTTACTTATATATGACTAAAACAAAAGTGGGAATAAGAATAGTAAATAAGTTTTATATGCTCTGATATAAAATCAGAGTCACAGCAAGGCCACAGCTCTGATAATATAGTCACAATTAAAAAACGTCAGGGAGAGAAAGAAAAAAGTAGAATAATCTCACTGATTGTCTAACAGGTTAAAAGTGGGAGTTAAAGAATGTCATTTAAAGTCAACAGCTGGGGAGTTCCCATTGTGGCTCAGTGGGTTAAACACCCAACAAGGATCCATGAGGATGTAGGTTCAGGGTTCAATCCTTGGCCCTGCTCAGTGGGTTAAGGATCAGGCATTGCTGTGAGCTGTGGTATAGGTCACAGACATGGCTCGGATCCTGATTGCTGTGGCTGTGGTGTAGGCCAGCAACTGCCGTTCCGATTTGACCCCTAGCCTGGGGAATTCCATATGCCACAGGTGTGGCCCTAAAAAGCAAAAATAAATAAATAAATTAAATAAATAAAGTGAATAGCTGGCAGTTCCTGCTGCAGCCCAGTGGGTTAAGACTATGATTTCTATATGCTTCAGGTGCAGACATAAAAAGAAATAAATAAAAATAAACAACTGAATATTATAAACCAAAACTTAGGATGACAAGAATAATATTAAGGAAAATAATGCTGGAGTTCCCATCATGGTGCAGTGGAAACGAATCTGACTAGGAACCATGAGGTTGCAGGTTCGATCCCTGGCCTTGCTCAGTGGGTTAAGGATCTAGAGTTGCCGTGAGCTGTGGTGTAGGTCATGGACAAGGCTCAGATCTGGCGTTGCTGTGGCTGTGGCGTAGGCCAGCGGCTACAGCTCTGATTAGACCCCTAGCCTGGGAACCTCCATATGCTGCAGGTGTGCCCCTCAAAAGAGAGACAAAAAAAAGAAAAAGAAAAAGAATGCTAGGATTCCCGTCGTGGCTCAGTGGTTAATGAATCAGACTAGGAACCATGAGGTTGTGGGGTCGATCCCTAGCCTTGCTCACTGGGTTAAGGATCCGGTGTTGCCGTGAGCTGTGGTGTAGGTCGCAGACGTGGCTAGGATCCCATGTTGCTGTGGCTCTGGTGTAGGTTGGCGGCTACAGCTCCGATCTCCGATTAGACCCCTAGCCTGGGAACCTTCATATGCCGCAGGACTGGCCCTAGAAAAGGCAAAAAGATGAAAAAAAAAAAGAAAAAAGAAAGAAAGAAAAATAATGCTATTAACCAAAATTGGATGGTGCACGGCACAGAGATGAGAGAAGAAGGTGGTTTCAAGTTCGTTCATTACTGCTCTATTGACTATTAGGAAACTAATAGTCAATTCGTAAAGAAAAAGAGGACCAAGGTATTATATGACTACTGGTATAAAGGGAATCATTAGAGCAAAAAATAAAAATTTTCCTAAATATCAAGGGAAATACACACAAATAAAAAAAGAGCAAGGAAACAACACAGTTTTCTGGAAGACCATGGATTATTTTGCATTTATAAAGATGGAATAATTGACATCAAAAATAGCAGTTGTGTGTATGTGTATAGGTGAGAAAGAAAGAGACTTAAGTCACTTAAAAGAAAAGATTTTCAGATTGACTCACAAAATAGAACCTAATTCTGGGCTCTCTATAAAAGAGCCTAAAAGAAAAACAGAAAGGTACCGGTAAATGCAAATTTTAAAAAGCAAGGATTATACTCAATATCAGACAAGGTAACATTCAAGCAAAAAAGCATTAAGTGAGACAAAGATGGGCATTTCATGGTGCTAAAAGCTACAATTCACTATGAAGATATAATAGTAATGAATAACTATACAATAAATAATAGAGCAACAACTCTTGTAAAGCAGTAACTATATGGCAAGTTTGGAGAAATAGAAAAATGCTAACAATGATGTTAATGCCTATCTCTCAGTCCAAGATAGTCCAAAGAAATATTAACAAAAAAGTAAGAATTTAGGAGAACTAAAAACATTGGTGGTCGGCTTATCTATGGCATAAAAAGGTTTTCAAATCTTTTACTACAAAATATTACACGCTGGTATGTCAGTTATAACAAATTACCTCCAGAATTTAGTGGCTGAAAACACATATTATCTCACAGTTTCTGTGGGTCAGGAGTTCAGTCGTTGTTTAGCTATCTGGTTCTGGTTCCAAGTCCCTCATGAGGTAGCAGTCAAGATGTTGACAGGGGCTACAGTCATCTGAAGGCCTGACTAGGACTGAAGGAACTGTTTTCGAATTGGCTTAACTCACATAGTTGTTGGCCGAGGCCATAGGCATCTCTCCTTAGAGCCTCTCGTATATCCTTATGACATGGTAGTTGGTTTCTCCCTGAACCAATGATCCAAGAGAGACAGAAAGGATGAAGCCATAATGCCATTTTATGACCTAGTCTCAAAAGTGCCACACTGTCATTTCTGCCACATTCTATTCATTAGAAACAAGTGCCCAAGTACTATCCATGTTCAAGGGGAGAGGCCCAACCTTTTGAAAGGAGGAATATCAAAGAACTTATGAGTTATGTTTTCAAACCACCACAGATGGTGTACCAAAAGAAAAATTTGGATTGTTTTTCTACCAAAATAAAAAATTGATTTTTGAATATATAGTGTGCTATCCATGCCTAGATAACAGAAGTGTCTTTTTTTTTTTTTTTTTTGCTTTTTAGGGCCACACCTGTGGCATATGGAGGTTCGCAGGCTAGGGGTTGAATTGGAGCTGTAGCTGCCAGCCTACGCCACAGCCACAGCAATGCAGGATACGAGCCACGTTTATGACCTACACCACAGCTCATGGCAACATCGGATCCTTAACCCAGTGAGCGAGGCCAGGGATCGAATCTGAAACCTCATGGTTCCCAGATGGATTCGTTTCCACTGCGCCACAATGCGCCAGAAGTGTCTTAAATCATAAAAATATGCTACACAAGAGCCGGTTAATTTTTGAGTTTTATGTTCACGTAGTCATTCAATTGGCACAGGAAAGAAAAAAAAGGGAAAATTAAAAGGTTACCAGCAAGAAAAACACAGAAACTATGTTTGGTCAGTGTGACTCATTAATGGGAATGCTCCAACATTATTTGACTTATCTGGAAGACAAAGACCTTTTAAGGATAGTGCAATTTAAGATTTTGGAGTTGGTCCTGCTTGAGTTTAAAGGGCAAGAGCCTTAAGCAGGGCACAAAATGAGAGGATAAGTACAAACACTTTCTTGTATGTAAGTGGTGATTATCTCCAACTAGGATAAAAGCTACTCATGAAGGACTGTATCTTTTCTTCCTTTTCTTTCTAGCTTACCTGTTCAACAAATGAACTACCTAACAGAAATCAAGATAAAGAAATACGGTCAGTGTTAAAGTACTAATTTATAATTACAAGAGTGCTGAAACTAAAGCCCTAGCTTCTAATTCTGCTAGGTAAGTGAGCTAATTGAAGTTCATGGTTCTAATTCATTTTCTATTTTAAAACTCTGATTTACCAAAGATCTTATCAATGTCTAATACTTAAAAAAACACAATCAGTTAAGAAACCCTAGAATTCAGTTACCATGAACTTCCATCACCTTTTAATGATTGGAATAAATAGTTTGCTTTCTAGATGAGGTCAAGTCTCATAAGACAATAGCCTGGATGAGATTGCTGACCTTTTCTCACTCCTTGGGGAAGCATCATTGCATATTTATTCCAACATGCCTTTTTTTTTTTTTTGTCTTTTTGCCTTTTCTAGGGCCACGTGGAGGTTCCCAGGCTAAGGATCTAATCGGAGCTGTAGCCATTGGCCTACACCAGAGCCACAGCAACGCCAGATCCGAGCCGTGTCTGTGACCTACACCACAGCTCATGGCAACACTGGATCATTAACCCACTGAGCAAGGGCAGGGACTGAACCCGAAACCTCATGGTTCCTAGTCGGACTCGTTAACCACTGTGCCACGATGGGAACTCCCCAACATGCTTTAATCATTTAATATTCCACATAATCTTCTTATCCAATGGACCTTTTTCTGGGGTATTCCTTCAAGGTTAGGATCTGGAAAACGTTAATAATGTTTCTGACCATTACAATAAATAAAACTTTCAGTTTCTTTTACTCCACTTTTCTCAGTTTATTTGCAAAGGTAGACTATTTTAAGACCAATTTAAAACATGAGGAGTTCCCTGGTGGCTCAGTGGGTTAAGGATCCGATGTTGTAACTGCTGTGGCTTGGGTCGCTGCTGTGGCGCACATTGGATCCCTGGCCCAGGAAACTGCATGCTGTGGGCCCAGCCAAAAAAAAGAGACATATATGATACTAGAGAATAACATGTCTGAGGTCTGCTACACAGAGAATATGATCTTAGGTAAGTCATCTAATCTCTCTTTGCTTCAATTTCCAATTGCTAAAGTGACAATAGTAATAGTCAATTTATATCATCAGGTTACTTTCCACAAAAAAGAAACTCATGAACTTGGAGAACAGACTTGTGGTTGCCAAGGGGGAGGGGAAGGGAGTGGGATGGACTGGGCATCTGGGGTTAACAGGTACAAACTATTGCCTTTGGAGTGGATAAGCAATGAGACCCTGCTGTATAGCCCTGGGCCTATCTAGTCACTTATGATGGAGCGTGATGGAGGATAACATGAGAAAACAAATGTGTATATGAATGTGTCACTTTTCTGTACAGTAGAAAATTGACAGAACACTGTAAACCAGCTATAATGGAAAAAATAAAAATCATTAAAAAATAAATAAATCATCAGGTTACAATAAGAAATGGATGCCTTAATTGGCTGAGTTAATTTTAACAAAATCTACAGAACTCAAATTGTATGTTTTAATGCAGGGTTTGGCAAAATATAACTTGTGGGTGAAATCTGGCCCATGGCCTATTTCGTGTAGTTCAAAAGCTAAAACACTTTCTACATGTTTAAAGAATTTTAAAGGTAAAAGAAGAGGGAGGAGAAGTAGAAGAAGCACAAGTGGTCCACAGAGCCTAACATATTTACTACCTGGCCTTTTGCATAAATATGTTGCTGATTTGTGAGCTTGTGGATTCAGCTATCATGAAAACATTTATAGAAATAATATTTTTTGGCGTTCTCCTTGTAGCTCAGCAGAAATGAATCTGACCAGTAACCATGAGGACTCAAGTTCTATTCCTGGCCTCACTCCTTGGGTTGAGGACCTGCCATTGCTGTGAGCTGTGGTGTAGGTCATAGACATGGCTAGGATCCTGTGTTGCTGTGGCTGTGGTGTAGGCCAGCAGCTGTAGATCTGATTTGACCCTAGCCTGGGAACTTCCATATACTCTGGGTGCAGCCCTAAAAAAAAAAAAAGAAATAATGTTTTTGTTTTTTTGTGGGTTTTTTTTGGTCTTTTTGCCTTTTCTAGGGCCGCTCCCACGGCATATGGAGGTTCCCAGGCTAGGGGTCGAATCGGAGCTGTAGCCGCCGGCCTACGCCAGAGCTACAGCAACGCGGGGTCCGAACCGTGTCTGCAGCCTACGAGCAAGGCCAGGGATCGAATTTGAAACTTTATGGTTCCTACTCGGATTCGTTAAACACTGCGCCATGACGGGAACTCCGAATCTTTTTTTTTTTTTTGGTCTTTTTTTTTTTGCTATTTCTTGGGCCGCTCCCGCGGAATATGGAGGTTCCCAGGCTAGGGGTCCAATCGGAGCTGTAGCCACCGGCCTACGCCAGAGCCACAGCAATGTGGGATCCGAGCCGCGTCTGCAACCTACACCACAGCTCACGGCAACGCCGGATGGTTAACCCACTGAGCAAGGGCAGGGACCGAACCGGCAACCTCATGGTTCCTAGTCGGATTCGTTAACCACTGCGCCACGATGGGAACTCCTCTTTCTTTTTTTTTTTTTTTTTTTTTTTGTCTTTTTGCCTTCTCTAGGGCCACTCCCGCGGCATATGGAGGTTCCCAGGCTAGGGGTCCAATCGGAGCTGTAGCCACCGGCCTACACCAGAGCCACAGCAACGCGGGATCCGAGCCGCGTCTGCAACCTACACCACAGCTCACGGCAACGCCGGATCCTTAACCCACTGAGCAAGCGCAGGGACCGAACCCGCAACCTCATGGTTCCTAGTTGGATTCGTCAACCATTGCGCCACGACGGGAACTCCCGAAAGAATATTTTTTTTGATAAATATACAAATAAAACGTACATATCTCAGGAGTTCCCATTGTGGCTCAGTGGAAAGGAACCCGACTAGTATCCATGAGGATGCGGGTTTGATCCCTGGCTCTGTTCGGTGGGTTAAGGATCCAGTGTTGCTGCAAGCTGTGGTGTAGGTCGAAGATATGGCTCAGATCTGGCACTGCTGTGGCTGTGGTGTAGGCCGGTAACTATAGCTCCAATTTGACCCCCAGCCTGGGAACTTCCATATCCCCCAGGTGCAGCCCTATAAAGCAAACAAACAAACAAGCAAACAAACAAAACATACTTTAAAGTCATATTATGAACAGGTAAGGGGAGAAGAAAAAGAATGAGGAAATTATATTTGAGATCATTCATTTCATAAGTATTTGAATGCCTTCACACCAATGTGCTAAGCACTGGTGATATAACACTGATCGACACCCCCCCCCCAAAAAAAAACAGTGATCAATCAGATAAATAATCCCTGCTTTCATGAATTAGAAGAAAGTGGTAGAGGAAGCAAATAAGCATTTACCACACAGTTTGATAAATGCAATAATGGGTAAATTTACAGGTTAATAAGGGAGATTTTAGAAGGGGTGCTTAATCCAAATTTGGGGTGTCAGAGGAAGTTTTCCAGAGGAATGACCCCTAGGATGGGACCAAATGAGGACGATTTAATCAAGTGAGGTATGGTAAGAAAAAGGATTCTAGTTCGAGAAACCATTATGAAAAGATCCAGAGGCCAGACAGAGTCCTGCACTTAAAGATCTAAAGAAGGTCAGAAGAGCTGGGACCAACCCTGCAGGGAAGTGAGAGTAAAGACAGAGGACTAAGAAACGAGGCTAGAGCTATAAGCAGGCGTCAGGCCATGCTGATGGTTTATGCTGAAGATGAGAAGTCATTATGGATTTTAAGCTGAGGAGTAGCAATAAAATTTTCATTTTAGCGCATATACTCTATTGGTATAGAGAATGCTCTGAAGAGGACAAGACATAGTAAAATTGCTAATGAAATTGCACATGCCATGATCCAGATGAGAGAGGGAATGAACTGACGCCAATAGGCTTCAGGTGGAATGTAGTGAACCAATTATTGAGTTATTGTCTCTCCGCTCCAAATCCTTCTATTCGCTGCTTTGCAGTGCTGTTTATATTAGGACTTTATTGAACCCGGAATTTATTTTGATGTGAATAGAAGAGTACTTCCTATTTTTCCATTTGAATAGCCCCTTATTCCAATTGTCTTTACTGAATAACTCATCAACCAGTGATCTGAAATGTCATCTTTAATTACATATCAAATTAATCCTTATAAGGAGGAATCTATTATTAGGCCCTGTATTCTGTTTTGTTGATTTATCCACCAATAATACCATATTATGTATTAATCACTGTAACTTTTAGAATCAGCTTTTCAAATTCCTAAAAAAAATACTGTTGGGATTTTGATTGGATTGCATTGAATTTGGGACAAATTTGAACTGGAACAAGATCAATTTGGAAAAATGAAAATCTTTTTCATATCGAGTCCTCCTATACATGAACATGGTATATTTCTCCACTTATATGTTCTTTAATGTTTTCATAAAATTTAAAATTTCTCCTCATATCTCATACATATGTTGTTAGATTTATATCTACATACTTTATTTTCTCTTTTCTTTCTTTTTTTGTCTTTTTAGGGTCACACCCATGGCATATGGAAGTTCCCAGGCCAGGGGTCAAATCGAGCTGCAGCTGCCAGTCCACAGCCACAGCAATGCTGGATCCTAGCCATGTCTGCGACCTACACCACAGCTCGAAGCAACACCAGATCCTTAACCCACTGAGCAAGGCTAGGGATCGAACCTGAGCCCTCATGGATAGTAGTTAGGTTCATTACCGCTGAGCCACAAGAACTCCTATTTTTTTCATTTTTTAAGTTTCATGAAGTATAGTTGATTTACAATGCTATGGTAGTTTCTGCTGTACAAAAAAGTGCTTCAGTGGTACATATACACTCATTCATTCTTTTTCAGATTATTTTCCCAAGTAAATTATCACAGGATATTGGGTAGAGTTCCCTGTGCTGTACCATACTTTTTTTTTTTTTTTGGTCTTTTTGCCTTTTCTAGGGCCACTTCCCGTGGCATATGGAGGTTCCCAGGCTAGGGGTCTAATCAGAGCTGTAGCCACCAGCCTACGCCAGAGCCACAGCAACGCAGGATCCGAGCCGCGTCTGCAACCTACACCACAGCTCATGGCAATGCCGGATCCTTAACCCATGGAGCAAGGCCAGGGATCAAACCCACATCCTCATGGTTCCTAGTCGGATTCGTTAACCACTGAGCCAGGACGGGAATTCCTACCATACTTTATTTTTAATGTTACTGTAAATGGCATTTTAAATTGTTGTCTTGCCTTTTGTGGCTAAAGTATGAAAATGCATTTGATCTTCTACCTCTATCAAACCACTGTGCTAAACTATTATTTCTAATACTTTATAGTTATATACTTTTTTTTTTTGGTCTTTTGTCTTTTGAGGGCTGAACCTGCGGTATATGGAGGTTCCCAGGCTAGGGGTCTAATTGGAGCTGCAGCTTTTTTTTTTTTTGTAATTTAATTTTATTGGAGTATAGTTGATTTATAATATTTCCCTGACTTGTTTCGGTATCTATCAAGGCTATCATGGTCTTACAGAAAGAGTCAGGGAATATTTCCAATTTTTCTTTTCTTTTCCTTTTAAAAATTTCTATGGCTGCATCTGTGGCATATGGAAGTTCCTGGGCTAGGGGTCAGAACAGCACCTGCGAGTCTATACCACAGCCACAGCAACGGCAGATCCGAGATGCATCTGCAATCAATGCTGCAGCTTTCGACAGTGCTGGATTCTTTTTTTTTTTTTGTCTTTTGTCTTTTGTCTTTTTTGTTGTTGTTGTTGTTGTTGCTATTTCTTGGGCCGCTCCCGCGGAATATGGAGGTTCCCAGGCTAGGGGTCCAATCGGAGCTGTAACCACCGGCCTACACCAGAGCCACAGCAACGCGGGATCCGAGCCGCGTCTGCAACCTACACCACAGCTCACGGCAACGCCGGATCGTTAACCCACTGAGCAAGGGCAGGGACGGAACCCGAAACCTCATGGTTCCTAGTCGGATTCGTTAACCACTGCGCCACGACAGGAACTCCAGTGCTGGATTCTTAACCCACATCCTCATGGATACTATGTTGGGTTCTTAACCCACTGAGCCAAAATGAGGACTTGTCAACTTTTTCTATTTCTTGAAATTGTACATAAGATTTAAATGATTTGGTCTTTGAAAATCTGGAAGAACACCTAAATAAAGCCATCTAGGAGTTCCTGCTGTGGCTCAGCGGTAACAAACCCAACTAGCATCCATGAGGTTTCGGGTTGGATCCCTGGTCCTGCTGAGTCGGTTAGGGATCTGGCGTTTCTGTGAGCTGCTGTGTACGTCGCAGACACGGCTCAGATCCAGTGTTACTGTGGCTGTGGCTGTGGCCAGCAGCTGCAGCTCCAGTTCAACCTCTAGCCTGGGAACTTCCACATGCTGCAGTTTCGGCCCTTAGGTATTAAAGAAAAAAAAAAAAAGCCATCTAGGTCAGATGCTTTAACTATAGATTGAACATCTTAATGGTGCTTCCACCAGCATGTAACAGAATGTCCATGTAGCAATGGCTCAAACATAAAGACATTTAATTATTTCTTCTAACTAGAACTCTTTCCAGAGAGAGAGTGTTAATGACTGTTTTTCTTATTCTTGATGGTGCTGCATCTGAATGATGCTGTAACAGAAAGTATAAAAAATTTGTATATACATCTGAATAGTCTAAAATTTATGCATAAAAAAGATGCATAAGAAAGAATGAATTTTTGGAAATCAACCAATGAAATATTATTTGATAAGTGTTATAGTCTGTTAAATATACACACTTATATATGAATATATTTTACATACAGAAACAGAGAAGGAGCTCTGTGTATTTTTATGCTTGAGATAGATCCAGTGCACTATATAACAGAATTATTGTACATGCCCAGTAGAATTAGGGACTTTGAATTCTAATCTTAGCTTTCCTCGTACTTTAAGGTCTAAATACTATACTTTTTATATTCTCAAGGCCTATTAGAGTGCATAAATAGTACGGAAAGTCTAATCTTCATTTTGTTCTTTGTTAGAATTTGGAAGAGTGATAAGACACAGTCGTAAATTAGTGTAACCTGTCTAATTGATTAAGAGTGTTTTAAGTTTGGGCAGATAGTCTCAAAATAAAAATTGATAATCTTTCTGCAATATCCCCAAAGTACATCAAGATACTTGCACACATAACTGAAGACCTATTTTTTACTAATAGAGATATGGAGATCTTCCCAATAAATAACTAGGCCTTTTTTTTTTTTTTTTTTCTTTTTTGGGCTGCATGTGTGGCATGTGGAAGTTTCCAGGCTAGGAGTCAAATCAAAGCTGCAGCTGCCGGCCTTCACCAATGCAGGAACCAAGCTGAGTCTGGGACCTACACCAGAGCTCATGGCAATGCTGGACACTTAACCCACTGAGCAAGGCCAGGGATCGAACCTGCATCCTCATGGATAGTAGTTGGGTTTTTACCACTGAGCCACAACAGGAACTCCCAACTAGGGCATTTTGAAAGGTTTTTTTCCCTGCTTTTAGGCATTAAATTAATCGTGAAAGGGCAGGTGTGTCAGGAAGCAGGGAGGAGGAATCAGAAAAAAATTAGGCAGTACCACTATCTCTTTTATAGTACAAAGGTGGGAGGAGATGACGATGGCCAAAATCTGGTAATTTAAGGTGACAGACACCAATAATAAGTGTCTTTGAATTTAAAAGCTGCAGCAAGAGAGGACATAATTAAATTACATGAGGACAAAGAAGGATAGAGAAAGACTAAAAGGTGCTCTCAGGTCAGCCTTCCACTACAGCTGGGTACTGTTCTCACAGAATTCCCTAGAGAGTCTTCCACCATCAAGTGACATTTGAGGTATTAAACATGTGAGATGGGATTGGACACCTTGAGCATATGATCCTTAAGGGGCTGACAGTGCACACTTCCTGCTGAACTAGTTTCTTATCCTAGAGTCAGATCCCTGAGCTCACCTGTTCTCCTGTTCTCCAGTACCTTCCAAACTTCTCTCAATTGGTTAATGAAAAGAATGAAGAGCCAACAGATCAGCTTCTGCTGCAGGGTATGCATTTTACCCGACTGGGAAAAGTGGGAAAGGGATCTGATGTTTACTGAATGTGTATTACACGCTAGGCAGAGTACTGGGCCCTTCAATTTAATCCTCATGACAATGCTGTCACTCAAGTTTTTGGGCTATTTTTTTTTTTTTTGCTTTGTTTGTTTTTTTGCCATGCCCACAGCATGCAAAAGTCACTGAGCCAGGGGTTGAACCTGAGGCACAGCAGTGACAACACCAAATCCTTAACCACCAGGCCACCGGGTAACTCCTCCAAGTCTTATTATTGCCAGGTAAGAAGCTGAGACTTAAAGAAGTTAAGAAGCTTGCCCTCCCACCATGGGAGTTCCCATCGTGGCTCAGCAGAAATGAATTTGACTAGTATCCATAAGGACGCAGGTTTGATCCCTGGCCTCTCAGTGGGTTAAGGATCTGGTGTTGCCATGAGCTTTGCTGTAGGTCAAAGACGCAGCTCGGATTTGGTGTTGCTGTGGCTGTAGGCCAGCAGCTACAGCTCTGATTAGACCCCTAGCCTGGGAACCTCCATATGCCTCAGGTGCAGCCCTAAAAAAAACAAAAACAGCAACAACAAAAAAAGGAAACTTGCCCCGACTCCTGTTAAGAAGTCAAAGAGAAGAAATGCAAATGTATTCTGATTATAAACGCTCTGCCTATTTAACCAGGAATCCCTTCCAGTCAAATGTCAATGCCTGGGTGTTTCCTTCCTTCTTAGCAAAGCATCATCTCCCTGGCTCTATGACATTTCCACAGCAAAGAGATTTTTTACTGAAACAATTTAACACTCTGCAAACTAAGAATCTGACAAAAATCCCAAAGGTTTATGAAGTTCACTAATAGTAGTGTGTATGTATTTAAAATACTCAAAGAGTGAAAGGAAGTACACTAATCCTGCCAACAATAGGTTTTTAAAAAAGGAAAATAACTTCCTCCCTCATTTATTGGAATTGCTTGGAAGCAGAAGTCAGGAAATCCCTTTCCTTAATTTGTACTATTTATGCTGCTGTTAGTCTCAAAAAACAGATTTATTCTGCTTTATTCTTTGAAATTTTCAATATTTTTCCATTTTTCCTTAATAGAACGTAGGTTTGGTTACTTTATTTATTTTACTTATTTTTTTATATAATGATTTTTATTTTTTTCCATTACAGCTGGTTTACAGTGTTCTGTCAACTTTCTACTATACAGAATGGTGACCCAGTTACACATACATGTATACATTCTTTTTTCTCACACTAATATGCTCCATCATAAGCGACTACACATAGTTCCCAGTGAAGGATCTCATTGACTATCCATTCCAAAGGCAATAGTCTGCATCTATTAACCCCAAGTTCCCAATCCATCCACAAGTCTGTACTCCACATCCCTGATTTTCTTTTCTGTGGAAAGGTTCATTTGTGTGGTATATTAGATTCCAGATATAAGTGATATATGGTATTTGTCTTTTTCTGACTTATTTCACTCAGTATGAGAGTCTCTAGTTCCATCCATGTTGCTGCGAATGGCATTACTTTATTTCTTTTTACGGCTGAGTAGTATTCCATTGTGTATATATACCACATCTTCCTAATCCACTCATCTGTTGATGGACATTTAGGTTGTCTCCATGTCTTGGCTGTTGTGAATAGTGCTGCAATGAACACGTGGGTGCATGTGTCTTTTTTAAGGAAAGTTTTGTCTGGATATATGCCCAAGAGTGGGATTGCTGGGTCATATGGTAGTTCTACGTATAGTTTTCTAAGGTATCTCCATACTGTTTTTCATAGTGGTTGTACCAACTTACATTCCCACCAACAGTGCAGGAGGGTTCCCTTTTCTAAGGTTTGGTTATTTTAAAGATTTCTACATGACAATTTTATTTTACTCCCTTTTTTACATTCTGAGAAAATGAAGCTATAAGCAAACAAAAAATGCCTAACTACTTCTTTTACACAAAAAATGTGTATTCCCTACAATGATAACTTAGTATCCTTGAAATTACTTATAGGAAAACACTTTTAGTATACATATACATTCCCAGTCAGAGTAATATCCAGAATAACTTTAATCTTTTTTTTTTTTTTGCCAATACCCATGACATGTGGACGTTCCAAGGCTGGGTGGGGATCAAGCCCCTGCCTCAGCAGTGACCTTAGCCACAGCAGTGACAATGCCAGGTCCTTATCCCACTGAGCCACCAGGGAATTCCAAGAATAATTTCAGAATACTTTTTATCAAAGTGAAAAGATTACTGAAAGATTATCATAGACATATAGTTAAATGAAATATGTCCAAAAAATAGACAAACACAAATATATTATATTCATTTAATTTACAACAAAAGGGCCAACATAATTCAACAGGGGAAGGAGAGCCATTTCAACAAATGATGCTGGAACATATAGATATTCATATGTAAAAGCCTCCACCCTTACCTCACACCATACACCAAAAAATTAACTTGAAATGAATCATAAAAATAATAGGAAAGAGATGAAACTATAAAATTTCTAAAACTATAAAACAAAGACAAATATATTTTTGACCTTGGGTTAGACAAAGATCTTAGAGAAAATTCAAAAAGCACAAAGCCCTAAGAGAAAAAAAATTGATAAACAACTTCATTGAAACTTCAAAGTTCTGCTTTTTGTAGTATAGTCTGAAGTCAGACAGCATGATGCCTCCAGCTCAGTTCTTCTTTGTCAAGACTGTTTTGGCTATTTGGGGAGTCTTTTATGCTTCCATACAAATTATAAAATTATTCGTTCTATGAAAAATGCCATTATATTTTGATAAGTATGGCATTGAATCTGTAGGTTGTCTTGAGTAATATATTATTTTAACAATATTAATTCTTCCAGTTCATGAACACAGTATATCTTTCTCATCTGTCTGTGTCATCTTCAGTTTTTTTCATCAGTGTCTTAGAGTTTTCTGAGTACAGGTCTTTTACCTCCTTAGATAGGTTTCTTCCTAGGTATTCTACTATTTCTGATGCAATTGTAAATAGAATTGCTTCCTTAATTTCTCCTCCTGATCGCTCATTGTTAGTGTATAGAAATGAAACATATTTTTGTATTTTTATTTTTTATTTTTTGCTTTTTAGGGCTGCACCCATGGCATACGGAAGTTCCCAGGTTAGGGGTCTATTCGGAGCTACAGCTGCTGGCCTACACCACAGCTCACAGCAATGCCAGATCCTTAGCCCACTGTGCAAGGCCAGGGGTTGAACCTGCATCCTCATGGATCCTAGTCAGTTTCGTTAACCACTGAGCCATGAAGGGCACTACTCTGTATATTAATTTTGTATTCTGCAACTTTACCAAATTCATTGGTGAACTCTAGTAGTTTTTTGGTAGCATCTTTAAAATTTTCTATGTATAGTATCATATCGTCTGCAAACAGTGAGTTTTACTTCTTTCTTTCTAGTTTGGATTTCTTTTATTTTTCTTGTCTGAGAATATACAATGGAGAAAAGACAGTCTCAATAGGTGATGCTGGAAAAATTGGACAGCTACATGTAAAAAAATGAAATTAGAACCTTTTCTCACACCATATACAAGAATAAACTCAAAATGGATTAAAGACTTAAATGGAAGACCAAAAATCATAAAACTTCTAGAAGAAAATACAGGCAGAACACTCTTTGGTGTAAATCACAGCAATGTTTTTTTGGATCTGTCTCCTAAGGTAAAGGAAACAACAAAAATAAACAAATGGGACCTAATTAAACTTAATAGCTTTTGCACAGGAAAGGTTGCAAAGGAAACCATTAACAAAATGAAAAGACAGGGGTTCTCTTGTGGTGCAGTGGGTTAAGGATCTGGCACTGCCACTGCAGTGGCTTGGGCTGCTGCTACAGTGTGGGTTTGATCCCTGGCCTGGGAACTTCCACATGCCATGGGTATGGCCAAAATAAATAAATAAATAAAATTTTTAAAAAATTAAAATGTGAAAAAAAAAGAAAACACAATTCAGTGAATGGGAGAAAATATTTGCAAATGACATGCTGATAAGGAAGATAATATCCAAAATATATAAACGGCTTGTACAATTCAATATCAAAATACCCCAAACAACTTGGTCAAAAAATGGGCAGGAGGGAATTCCCCTGTGGCTCAGTATGTTAAGGATCTAGCATTGTCACTGCTGTGGCTCTGGTTTACAGCTGTGATGTGGGTTTGATCCCTGGCCCAGGAACTTTGGCATGCTGCAGGAGAGACCAAAACATTTTTTTAAATGTAAAAATAGGAGTTCCCATTTGGCTCAGTAGAAATGAACCCGACCAGTATCCGTGAGGTTGTGGGTATAATCCCTGGCCTCACTCAGTGGGTTAAGGATCCGGCATTGCTGCAAGCTGTGGTGTAGGTGGCAGATGCAGCTCAGGTCTGGCATTGCTGTGGGTGTGGCATAGGCTGGCAGCTGTAGTTCCAATTCAACCCCTAGCCTGGGAACTTCCATATGCTGCAGGTACAGACCTAAAAATAAATAAATAAATAAATAAATAAATATTTAAAAATAGAAATAAAAAATGGGTAATAGAACTGAATAGACATTTTTTCAAAGAAGGCATAAAGATGATAAACATGCACAAGAAAAGATGCTCAGCATCACTAATCATCAGAGAAATATAAACCAAAACCACAATGAGATATCAACTCAAACCTGTCAGAATGACTATCATCAAAAGACCACAAATAATAAATGTTGGCAAGGATGTAGAGAAAAGAGAACCCATGTACACTGCAGGTGGGAATGTAAATTGTGGAAAACACTATGGAAATGCCTCAAAAAACTAAAAACGGAACTACCATATGATGCAATCCCACTCCTGGGTATATATCCAAAGAAAAAGAAAACACTAATTTGAAAAGATACATGGACCCCTATATTCATTGCAACATTATTTACAATAACAAAGATATGGAAGCAACCTAAGTGTCTATCAACAGATGAAGAGATAAACAAGATGTGGTACACACACACACACACACACACACACACACACACACACGCAATGGAATACTACTCAGCCATAACAAAGAATGAAATTTTGCCATTTGCAACAACAGGAATGGACTTGGATGTTATTGTGCTTAGTAAAACGAGTCAGAGAAATACAAATACTGTATATTATCACTTATATGTGGAATCTAAAAACTTCTAAGAAATAAAGCAAACTGGTAAATACTACAAAAAAGAAAGAGACTCATTCATACGGAGAACGAACTATAGGTTACCAGTGGGCAAAAGGAAACAGGGAGGGGCAAGATAGGGATAGGAGATTAAGAACTACAAACTATTATGTATAAAATAAATAAGCTACAAGGATATATTATACAGCACAAGGAATATAGCTAGAATTTTATAACAATTATGAATGGAGTATATAAACTTTAAAAACCATGACTTAGAGGAGTTCCCATTGTGGCTCAGCAGGTTAAAAACTTGATGTTGTCTCTGTGAGGATGTGGGTTGGATCCCTGGCCTTGCTCAGTGGGTTAAGGATCTGGTGTTGCCACAAACTGCTGCACAGGTCGAAGCTGCAGCTCAGATCTGGAGTTGCCATAGCTGTGGTGTAGGCCAGCAGCTACAGCTCCGATTTGACTCCTAGCCAGGGAATTTCCATATGCCACAGAGGCAGCCCTAAAAAGAAAATAAATATGTAAATTAAAGTAAAATAAAAGATATGACAAACAACAACAACAAAAAAAGTCAGAGTTCTTGTTGTGGTTCAGTGGTAACAAACCCAAGTAGTATCCATCAGGATGCAGGTTTGATTCAAGGCCTTGCTCAGTGGGTTAAGGATCCAGCTTTGCTATGGCTGTGGTGCAGGCTGGCAGCTGCAGCTTCAATTTGATCCCTAGGTTGGGAACCTCCATATGCTTCAGATGTGGCCCTTCCAAAAAAAAAAAAGGCCAAAAAGAAAAAAGAAATCTGCTTTTTGAAAGATAGTTAAGAAAAATTGAGAGAAAAGACACAGACTGGGAGAAAATCCTTTCAAAGCATGTATCTGATAAAAGATTTGTATCCAGAATATATAAACAGTTTTTACAACTCAATAATAAAAATATAAATAGTCCAATTGATAACAGTAAAAAAATTAACTGGACAGATATTCCACCAACAAAGATATATGAAATGCAAATAAGCACATGAAAATATTCACATCATTAGTTATTAGGGAAATCCACATTAACCACAGTGGGATGTCATTACACCCACTAGAATAACTAAAATTAAAATGACCACCAATACTAAGTACAAGGGAGGATGGGAAACAAGAATTCATACATTGCTGATGGGAATGTAAAATACTACATTCACTTTGGCAGATTTTTTAAAAAGTTAAATGCACATTGCAATGCAATTCACTCCTAAGCAATCCCACTCCTAAATATTTATCCAAGCAGAATGAAAAGAGATGTTCATATGAACTGGTGTGTAACTGGTATGTAAACATTCATTGCAGCTTTATTCATCATAGCCCCAGACTAGGAACAACTAAAATGTCCATCAATTGGTGATCAATAAATTGTGATATATCCATACAATGGAATATACACTGCTTAACACTAAAAAAGGAATGAACTACTAGATAAAACATGAATAATCTCAAAAGCATTAAGTGAAAGAAGCCGGAGAAAGACACAAAAGACTACAAACATTTACATGAAATTCTAGTAAAGTCAAAACTGCAATGACAGAAGACAGATGAGTGGTTGCCTGGGGTAGGGGTGAGAGATTATCAACAGTAAACTGATGGCAAAGGGGCACAAGGGAACACCTCGGGATGACATAACACTTGAGCATTGTCGTGGTGGTTACACTGCTGAACACATTGGTCAAAAACATACTGAAAGAGGAGTTCCCCCTGGTGGCTCAGTGGGTTAAGGATATGGTGTTGTCACTGCTGTGGCTCAGGTCACTGCTGTGGTAGTATGAGTTCAGTCCCTGGGCCGAGAACTACTGCATGATGTGGGCATGGCCAAAAAATCTTGAAATAGATACTTAAAACTGATGAAACTTAATGTATATAAAACATACTTCAATAAAGCTGATTTTTAAAAAATGGTCCTCTTCTTTCATGAGAATCAGAGATTTAGATTAAACATAAGAGATTTCTGATCATGGGACATTTTTAAAGATTTCCTTTCTGTGACAATTTTTTTTGGGCACTTCCAAGGCATGTGGAAGTTCTTGGGCTAGGGGTTGAATGGGAGCTGCAGCTGCTGGCCACAGCCACAGCAATGCAGGATCTGAGCTGCATCTGCAACCTATGCCACAGCTTACAACGCCATTTCCTTAACCCACTAAGTGAGGCCAGGGATTGAACCTGCATCCTCACGGACACTAGCTCAGGTTCTCAACCTGCTTAACCACAATGGGAACTCCCTGATGATTTTTTTTTTTAATGCTGATGATTTTGACCTACATAGCTCAGAGACAGACTCAAGGTTTTCAAAGGCCTAAAGCTTACACAATTGGAAAATTAAGAAAATTAAGCTTATACAATTTAAGAAAATTAACATAGCTCTTCAAATATAGAATTCTTATGGCCTGTCTCAGAGCCTCAAAAGGAACCTTTGAAGAGAGACTTAAAGATTAACTTCAAGAGTTCCCATTGTGGCTCAGTGGTTAACAAATAAATAATGTGACATTTACCTCTCTCTGGTTCATCTACTTTTCTGCAATTCCAATCCTAATTTAGTTCAGGCCATCAACTTCTCTTACTCAGATTATTCCAAGAGCCATCTATTGGGTCCCCTAGCCTCCAGTTCTGCCACCTTCTAAACTGTTTTTCACAGTGTAACCAGTTACCTTTCTAGAATACAAATCTGATCATATCCTTCCCTGGCATCAAATACTTTGTTGTACAAACTTCAATATGCATAAGAAATTACTTGGCATTGTTGTTTAAAAAAAAATACATTTGGGGACTTTACCCAGTGATTCTGACCCAAAAGGTCTAGAATATAGGAGTGGACTTTTTTTTTTTTGTCTTTTTAGGGCCGCACCCATGGCATATGGAGGTTCCCAGGCTAGGGGTCAAATCAAGCTGTAGCTGCCGGCATATGCCACAGCCAAGCCACAGCAATGCCAGGTCGGAGATGCGTGACCTACACCACAGCTCACAGCAATGGTGGATCCTTAACCCACTGTGCAAGGCCAGGGATCGAACCCATATTCTCATGGACACTAGTTGGCTTCGTTATCACTGAGCCACAATGGGAATTCCACTCATTGAATGAAAAAAAATGAATGACTTTTACTTAGAAGACATATGAATGAAGTTAAGGAAAACAGGAGAAAAACTGTGTTTATGCAATGGAAAATATGTATATCAGTGAACAAGTGCCGTGAGGGACTATAGAAAAATAACCACAGCAGCAGTTTCCATTGTGGCTCAGTAGAAACGAATTTGACTAGCATCGATGAGGATGCAGGTTTGTTCCCTGGCCTCGCTCAGTGGGTTAAGGATCTGGCATTGCCCTGAGCTGTGGTGTAGGTTGCAGACGTGGCTCAGATCCTTCATTGCTGTCGCTGTGGCGCAGGTCAGCAGCTGTAGCTCTGATTTGACCTCTAGCCTGGGAACCTCCGTATGTCTCAGGTGCTGCTTGCTCGAAAAAGACAAAAACAAAAAACCCACAGCGAACAAACTACGAGGAAAATGAACAAAGGATTTGAATAAGCAATTCACACTGAAGAATTCAAATGGCCAATAAGCATGGAAAAGATCTTGTTACCAATTATTAAGTAGAAATTAAACCAATGATATGTCATTCCATACGCATCAAACTGGCAAAGATTTTAAGTCTGATAAGACCAACTTTTGGCAAGGAGGTAGAGAAATGATATCTCACACTATAGATGGAAGGATAAACTTCCCAGCAATTCTAGCATATAGGAAGCATATAAGAAGGATATCCTTTTAACACTGTTTATAATAGTGAAAAAATGGAAATCTACATACCCAGCAGTGGCATATTCAATGAAATACTTTAAAGCGTTTAAAAATGAATTAGAGTTACAAATATGAATATGGGTAGTCCCCCCCACAATAAAGAATAATTAATATCAGTGGTACAAATACTGAGAAATCAGAAATGAAGAAATGAAGGGCCCAATACAGGAGAAAAGCAAAGGGCAGTGGTATAACCATCATTTGATGATCCCAATCGGCTAACTCTTTTCTAAGTAAATATCCTGGCATTAAGTTCAATACCTGATCTACTATGAAACCACCATTTCTCACCTTGCACAAATTCATTAAAATGAAATTCCTTTCAGCTTTAGTACTCTTGATGGCAAGAGGGTTTTTTTTAGATTTTAGAATACTTGCAGGGATCATAACATTGTTTGATTCTACGTATTATTTACAAATTCTTGAAAATCATTCAAACAAATTTCAGATTTTAAATTTTCATATAAATGATATGATTTCCTCCCACCTTTTATCCATGGTGAAGACAGCTCTACACAAGGCCAAGAAGATGGTTCTAATAAATCAAAATAACTTAAAATGCTGTTTGTAATAAAAGACATAAATCCATTACTTTTTAGTAACACATTTCTAGGCAGAGTTTCATTTTTTTTTTCTTTTTTTTTCTTTTTAGGGTCACACCAGAGGCATAGGGAAGTTCCTAGGCTAGGGGTTGAATTGGAACTACAGCTGCCAGCCTCAGCCACAGCTACAGCAATGCCAGATGCCCCTGATCGAGGCCAGGGATTGAACCCATGTCCTCAGGGTCAAGGACTGAACCCAAGCCATGGCAGTGACCCAAGAACCACAGTAGTGACAAGGCCAGATCTTTAACCCACTGCACCATTAGGGAACTCCCCAGTTTAAATAATCTTTTTTTTGGTCTTTTTTTAGGGCCACATTTGCGGCATATGAAGTTCCCAGGCTAGAGGTCCAATCAGAGCTGCAGCTGCTGGCCTAGGCCACAGCCAGAGCAATGCTGGATCCGAGCTACATCTGCGACCTACAGGGTAGCTCATGGAAACGCCCGTTCCTTAACCCACTGAGAAAGGCCAAGGATCAAATCTGTGTCCTCATGGATACTAGTCAGGTTTGTTACTGCAGAGCCACAACTCCCTAATAATCTTAATTTCAAGTTCTTTAGCTAGTTTCCAACTCAATTTTATTTTTATTGAATTAGTAATAAATAGAGGAAATTTTACTCAGAATATATTTACACGATTGACTTATTTTATTTCAGATACTAAACTGCAATTGATGACTTAGTACCAAATAATGACTTCAGGAAAATTTTCTAACAAATTTGTAGCTACTCCAGACTTCCTTCCCGCTATTGTATAAGCACTGTTGGAACAAAATGCAATTAAGTTTGCTTTCAAATATTATCAAAGCCACAATCATTTAAAGTAGACAATAATGTATTAGAAATACACTCTGTTGTGGCTAACACCAATTCTCTCTTTTTTTTTTTTCTTTTTAAGGAGCCACACCTGCAGCACATGGAAGTTCTGGGGCCAGGGGTCGCATCAGCTGCAGCTGCCAGCTTATACCACAGCCACAGCAAAGCCAGATCTGAGCCACATCTCCGACCTACACCACAGCTCATGGCAATGCCAGATCCTTAACCCACTGAGCGAGGCCAGGGATCAAACCCGCGTCCTCATGGATACTAGTTGGGTTCTTAACCCGCTGAGCCACAATGGGAACTCCCAACCCCAATTCTCTCAAGGCAACAAATACCACTGCCAACATAGAAACTGATTCAGCTGTGTACTGGAGATAAATCACTAGGTGCTTTCCTTCAGAAATGTAGATGCCTGATGAATTACAGCACCTACTGGGCATTCTCTTCTATATATTGGCCATGCCCACAGCATGCCAAAGTTCCTGGGCCAAGGATTGAACCCAAGCCAAAGCAGTGACAATGCTGAATCTTTAACCACTAGGACACCAGGGAACTCCCTCTTCTGTAATATTAAATATCTTCACATAGTTTCTTTTGCAATATGGTCTGCTATTCTTCTTGTATTGTGCATGTTAACAATTGCTTGTACTTATTCTATTTTCCTTTTAATTTTATTGTTCCATCACTATCAGATACTCTGTGAAGAGTATCAAAAACTCCTATGATAATATCAATATTTTTATTATATGGTTTATACACTAAGTTAGAAATTTAGTCACTGACTGATTCTTTTAACAAATCTTGAACTTCAGTACCGTCTTTAGGAAAATCATATTCCCTTTTTTTTTCTTTTCAGAAAAGTTTGCCTAGTTGCTTTATTAGTAACATTTGGGGTTACTCCATATGACCTCCTTTTCTTGGACCCAAAGACATGCTTTTCTGACATCCCTCCTAAATGTTGAAATATCAAAACAACCCTTATATCCTAGTTTACATTCTTTTATTTCAAGCAATTTACACTGCTTTGAAAACATAAACACTTGCCTTTCATTCCAACAATCTAGAAGCACAAGGTTATCTACTTCCTTTGCTTAACATGATGGTGTTTCTTTTTTCTCTTTCTTTTTTATGGCCACACCTGCGGCAGCTGGAAGTTCCCGGACTAAGGGTTGAGATGGAGTTGCAGCTGAAGCCTAGGCCACAGCCACCGCAACACTGGATCCGAGCCCCATCTTCGACCTACACCTCGGCTTATGGCAATGCTGGATCCTCAACCCACCGAGTGAGGCCAGGAATTGACTCTCATCCTCATGGAGACTACGTTGGGTCCTTAACCAACTGAGCCGCAATTCTAACGTTTGATGGTGTTTCTTCAATGACTAGTTGTTTAACAACTTTGAAATTTGTTCCCACTAGCTTAGGTACACCACAATTTTCACTCCTATCATTTTCGTGTCTCTTTTAAACTTCTCCAGATTTAAAAAACTTAATAAGTCACTCTGTTACTTTGGCATTTTAGGGATCTGAATCTGAAAAATAATTCTAGGAGTTCCTGTTGTGGCACAGTGAAAAGGAATCCGACTAGGAACCATGAGGTTGCAGGTTCTATTCTTGGCCTCACTCAGTGGGTTAAGGATCCGGTGTTGCCCTGAGCTGTGGTGTAGGTTGCAGACTTGGCTAGCATCTGATGTTGTTGTGGCTGTGGCTAGCAGCTGTAGCTCTGATTCAAACCCTAGCCTGGGAACCTCCATATGCAGTGGGTGTGGCCCTAAAAAGCAAAATAAATAAATAAATAAATAAATAATTCTATGTTAGTGAAATTCACAATACTACTTGGGAGTTATAAAATTTTTGTTAATTTTAATATGATTTTAGAAATAGCATAAATTTTATATCCTAATTGAAAAATTTTATCCTCACATGTAGCATACACAAATTCCTGAGCCAGGGATCCAATCCCAGCCATATCTGCAACCTATGCCAAAGCTGCAGCAACATCAAATCCTTCAACGTACTGCGCCGCTGCACTCAGATTCTTAACCCACTGCACCACTGAGGGAAACTACTTAATTAAAAATTTTTTTACTACATTGGAATTAGCTAAACCAATATTTTGTACCCTGCTTACAAATGTAGAGCTGAGTAAAAATAAGTCACAGATAGTATTCTTAGCTCCGGCTTTAATTTTTTTAAGGCAAACTTCTAAGAATATGCTAATATTTGGTTTCATCTTTAAAAATGTGATATTTTGTTTCCATTACTTTAGAATAGGTATGCATCTGTGTTTTATATATATACCTGTCATGTATATTGGCATATAATAAATATTCATATATAAAATGTGTATACACATGTCCATTTTACATCAACTGCATTTTTTAAAAAAACTTTTGACCCTCTTCACCTATTTTTCCCACATCCTTTCCTCTGGCAACCATCTAATCTGTTTTTATTTCTTTTTCTTTTTAGGGTTGCACCTGCGGCACATGGATGTTCCTAGATTAGGGGTCAAATTGGAGCTGCAGCTGGAGCCTATGCAACTCGAGATCCAAGCTGCATCTGCAACCTATGCAGCAGCTTGCAGCAATGCCGGATACTTAACTGCTGGGCCACAACAGGAACTTCTATTTTTCCTTTCCTTTTTTTTTTTTTTTTTTTTTTTTGGCTGCTTTCCCAGGCCAGAGAGTGAACCTGTGCCACAGCGGTGACCTGAGCTGCTGTAATGACAATGCTAGATCCTTAACACTGTGCCACAAGGTAACTCCCATCAGTCTGTTTTCTATATCTATGAGTTTTTTTTTTTTTTTTTTTTGTCTTTTCTAGGGCTGCTTCCTGCGGCATATGGAGGTTCCCAGGCTAGGGGTCTAACCGGAGCTGTAGCCGTTGGCCTACACCACGGCCACAGCAATGTGGGATCTGAGCTGTGTCTGTGACCTACACCACAGCTCACAGCAACCTGTGGGATTGAACCCGAAACCTCATGGTTCCCAGTCGGATTTGTTAACCACTGCGCCATGACAGGAACTCTGAGCTTTTTGTTTTTTTAAAGATCACATATAAGAGAGATTTATGGTATTTGTCATTCTCTGACTTATTTCACTTGGCATAATGCCTTTAAGTTCCATCCATATAATTGCAAATAGCAAGATGTCATTATTTTTTATGGTTGCATAATATTCCCTGTATGTATACCACATTTCTTTATCTATTCATCCATTGATCAACACTTAGATTGTTTCTGTATCTTAGTTTTTGTAAACAATGCTGCAATGAACATGAGGGTGCATGTATTTTTGAGTCAGTGTTTTCATTTTCTTTGGATAATTATCTCAAAGTGGAATTGCTGTATCATATGGTAGGTCTATTTTTAATTTTTTGAGAAATTTCCTTACTATTTTCCATAGTGGCTTCATCAATTTTCATTCCCACTAACAGTTCACAATGGTTCCCTTTTCTCCACATCTTCACCATCACTTTTTATTTCTTGTCTTTTTGATAATAAATATTCTAAACAGGTATAAGGTGATTTTGTGGTTTTGATTTACATTTCCCTGGTGACGAATGCCGTTGAGCATCTTTTCATGTACCTGCTTATATTCTGTATGTCTTTTATTGAAAAATGTCTATTCAAATCTTCTACCCATTTTTTTTTGCTATTAAATTTTGAGTTCTTTACATACTTTGGATATTAGCTCCTTATCAAGTATATTATTTACAAATATCTCTCATTCAGTAGGTTAACTTTTCATTTTGTTGATGGTCTCCTTTGCTGTGCAGAGCTTTACGGTATGATATAGTTTCACTTATTTATTTTTGCTTTTGTTGCTTTTTCTTTTTTATTTATTTTTTCTTTTTAGGGGCACACCCTCGGCATATGGAGATTCCCAGGCTAGGGGTTGAATCAAAGCTGCAGCTGCTGGCCTACACCACAGCCACAGAAACACAGGACCCGAGCTGTGTATGTGACCTACACCACAGCTCGTGGCAACACCAGATCCTTAACCCACTGAGTAAGGCCAGGGATCACACCCACAACCTCATCGATCCCTAAGTCAGATTCGTTTCCACTGCACCACAACGAGAACTCCCTGTTGCTTTTGCTTTTAGTGTCAGATTCAAAAAATCATCACCAGATCTCTGTCAAGGAGCTTACTGCCTATGCTTTCTTTTAGTCTTATGGTTTCAGGTTTTACATTCAAGTCTTTTATCCCTTTGAGTTAATTTTTGCTTATGGTGTTAAGATAGTGGTCAGTTTCCCATTATTCACTATTCCCATCATTTCACCATTTATTGAAGAAAATATCCTTTCTCCATCACATATTTTTGGTTCCTCTGTCATAAGTTAATTGACCATATATGTGTGGGTTTATTTCTGGGCTCTCTATTCTGTTCCATTTGTCAATGTGTCTGTTTTTAGGCCAAAGCCATACTGTTTTAATTAAAATAGCTTTATAATATAAAGTCAGGAATTGCAATCTTGAGAAAGAAGAACTGTGTTCTTCTTTCTCAAGATTGGTTTGGCTATTTAGGGTTTTTTGTGGTTCCATTCAAACTTCAGGGTTTTGTATTTTTGATCTGTATCAAATGTGTTCTGCATCTTTGAAAAATGCCATTGGGATTCTGATAAGGATGACACTGAGTCTGAAGATTGCTTTGGGTTGTATGGACATTTTAACAATATTGATTTTTCTAATCCATTAGCTTGGAATACTTTTCCATTTATCTGTGTCTTCTTTCATTCCTTTCATTAATGTCTTATAGTTTTCAATATATAGGGTTTTTTTTTTTACCTCACTGATTAAATTTATTCCTAGGTATTTTATTCTTTTTGATGCAGCTGTAAACAGGTTTTCTTCATCCCCCCCCCCCTTTGTCTTCTGTCTTTTTAGGGCCACATCCATGGCATATGGAGGTTTCCAGGCTAGGGGTCAAATCAGAGCTGTAGCCACTGGCCTATGCCACAGCCACAGCAACACCAGATCGGAGCCGTGTTTGTGACCTACACCACAGCTCATGGTAATGCCAGATCTTTAACCCATCAATCGAGGCCAGGGATCAAACATGTGTCTTGATATTAGTCAGATTCATTTCTGGTGAGCCATGATGGGAACTGCTTCTTTTTTTTCTTTCTTTTTTTCTTTCTTTTTTTTTTCCTGTCTTTTTAGGTCCAAACATGTGGCACACAGAGGTTCCCAGGCTAGGGGTTGAATAGGAGCTATAGCTGTCAGCCTACACCACAGCCACAGCAACACAGGATCTGAGCCACAGCCTCATGGATGCTAGTCAGAATCATTTCCCCTGAGCCACGACAGGAACTCCTTTTCTCTTTCTAATAGACCATTGCTAGTGTACAGAAACACAACAGACTTTGTGTATTGATTTTGCATCCTGCAACTTTACTGAACTCAAGTATTCTGTTTTTTTGGTTTGTTGTTTTTTGTTTGTTTTGTTTAATGGAGTCTTTAGCATGAATTTTATTTCATTTTATTTTTTCGTCTTTACCTTTTTTAGGGCTGCTTCCCACGGCATATGGAGGTTCCCAGGCTAGAGGTCTATTCCGAGCTGTAGCCGCCGGCCTACACCAGAGCCATAGCAACTCGGGATCCAAGCCGCGTCTGCAACCTACACCACAGCTCACAGCAACGCCAGATCCTTAACCCACTGAGCAAGGCCAGGGATTGAACCCGAAACCTCACGGTTCCTAGTTGAATTTGTTAACCACTGAGCCACGACAGGAACTCTTAGCATGAATTTTAAACTAAAATACTTACCATACTTTTTGGTCTGTATCTATACCATCAATGCGACTTGCTATTTCTTAAATATTTACTATCAGTTTTGATTAATGCTTTTTCCAACAATATTTCACAAAATCAGACTCTGGATAAATACTTGACTGCAATTTGATTCGACAACAACAACAAAAAATGTTCACATGATTCCCAAAGAAGTGAGTTCAGACATGGCTGTTGGTTGATATTTTTGTTCAATTAACTAATAAGGCAAAAAAGTTAAGCAGTGAAGAGGTACGTTAGAACCCCATTCATATATCAATGACATGAGCAAATATTTTGTTGAATTGGATAAAAGTTTTTGAATACTGGAAGAATATTTCTCTAAATTTTTGTGCTACTCACAATGTCAAGGCCACAGATTTAATTTGCCTGCTAAATTTAATTCTGTATTATTACATTATTAACATCTTCTCCTCCAGCCTATTGCCTGTTTTTGTAAATAAAGGTTTATTAGAACATGGCCATGCCCCACTTTTTTTTGGGGGGGGGTCTTTTCTTCTTTTTGCCTTTTCTAGGGCCACTCCCACGGCATATGGAGGTTCCCAGGCTAGGGGCCGAATGGGAGCTGTAGCCGCCGGCCTATGCCAGAGCCACAGCAAGGTGGATCTGAGCCACGTCTGCAACCTACACCACAGCTCACGCAACACTGGATCTTTAACCCACTGAGCAAGGCCAGGGATCGAACCCACAACCTCATGGTTCCTAGTTGGATTCGTTAACCACTGAGCCATGACGGGAACTTCTCCATGCCCCACTTTTAATGTAAGAGTTGAGTAGTTGTGACAAAGATCGTATGTATGCCTTAAATATTTACTAACTGGCTGTTTACAGAAAAAGTTACAAACACTTGGTTTAGAAAATATACAAAACAATAAACCAAGCCCTGATTTGTAGAATTTGTCAATTTCCACGGTGTAAATACTCCTATTGCAGTCAAAGTCATGCTACAAATGTAACAGAAATAGCAGAGTTGGGAAGAAATGCATACAACATTGCATAGTATTTCTATCACACAGATACAAGACAATCTTAAGAGTAATTAGTAAAATGAAGGAAAAAAGTGACATTTTGAGTATTTATTACCTGCTTTTAACATATTTGTTAACTTATATAATTTACTTATTTATTTATTTATTTTTTGTCTTTGCTATTTCTTTGGGCCGCTCCCGTGGCATATGGCGGTTCCCAGGCTAGGGGTCGAATCGGAGCTGGAGCCACCGGCCTACGCCAGAGCCACAGCAAAGCGGGATCCGAGCCGTGTCTGCAACCTACACCACAGCTCACGGCAACGCCGGATCGTTAACCCACTGAGCAAGGGCAGGGACCGAACCCGCAACCTCATGGTTCCTAGTCAGATTCGTTAACCACTGCGCCACGACGGGAACTCCACTTATATAATTTATATAATTTTTTTTTTTTTTGGCTGCATCCACAGCATACAAAAGTTTCTGGGCCAGGGATTGAACCTGAGTCACAGCAGTGACCTGAGCCACAGCAGTGACAATGCTGGATTCTCAACTGCTAGGCCACCATGGAACTCCTAATTTATATAATTAGGCGAGGGGGCATGCTCACTGCTTATGAAAGTTCCTGGGCCAGGGATCAAACCTGTGCCACAGCAGCAACCTGAACCGGTGCAGCGACAATGCTGGATCCTTAACCTGCAGAGTCACATAGGAACTCCCTTAAATTATGCAATTGTTTTCTTTCTTTCCTTTTTTTTTTTTTTTTTTTGCCTTTTAGGGCTGCACCTGCTGCATATGGAAGTTCCCAGGCTAGATGTCGAATTGGAGCTGCAGCTGCCAGCCCAGCTGCAGCCACAGCAACTCCAGATCCGAGCTGCATCTGCGACCTACACGAGCTCATGGTAAGCCCGGACCTTTAACCCACTGAGTGAGGCCAGAAATTGAACCCACATCTTCATGGACACTAGTCAGGTTCTTAATGTGCTGAGTCATGACGGGTACTCCTATGCAATTTTTAATAGTGTTTATGCTCAATAACTGGCTCATAGAATCCTCCCAAATGTAGCAATCCACCTCGCAAACTTGTAAACCAACTATGGTGTACTACTAGCTCTTATTTTCAAAGGGCACTAAGGGAGGCTCCGGAAGAGCAAGCAGTAGTTTGCTTAGCTGGTAAGTGGCTGAGTAGGATCTAAATCTAGGTCTAAAATTCAGACCCCAGTTAGGCTTTTTAATCTTCTTTGTGGAGAATAAAGGCTTTTATTGACTTGATTTTTAAAAAGGGGAGGTATATATTAAAGGAACTCCACATACCACCGTATATATTTGCTAGGGCTCTCTAACAAAACTGGCAGGCAGCATGGGAATTGAAGAGTCTTGATGCTTGATTCCTATCCGGAATCAGTCTGGGCTGGATATCTGAAAGAATAAGGAAACAACTGGACTACCCATCATCTGCCGCTGGAAATTTCTTATTAGAAATCTTTCTTAAGGAGTTCCCATTGTAGCTCAGTGGAAAGGAATCTGACTAGTATCCATGAGGATGCAGGTTAGATCACTAGCCTCGCTCTCTGGGTTAAAGATCTAGCATTGCCGTGGGCTGTGTTGTAGGTCGCAGATGCGGCTTGTATCCCAAGTTGTTGTGGCTGTGGCTAGGCCCACAGCTGCAGCTCGATGTGACCCCTAGCCTCAGAACCTCCATATTCGGTGTGTGGCCCTAAGAAAAAAACCCCTTCCCTAATTGCTTTAGGAAGTGTAAATACAGCCATTTACCACCACCGTCCCCTTATAGTACTTATCAACCTACATGAATTCGAAAAGCTTCAGAAAACTTGTGGTTTAAAACCATACCACACTTGAGGTGCAGAAGGAAAAGACACTATCAAAGGGCACTGATGCAACTGCACGTACCAGGGGGAAATTTGGGGGCAGGATGGCCAAGTGCTAGGCCTCTTGACTCTAAAGCCTTTGAACACTGCTCTTAGTGAAGGAATAAGGTTAGAGATGTTGGAGAACTTGCAGATCTGCCCTTGTCCAACCCCTTCCTTTACATGAAGAAACTCAGCTCTAGGGAGGCGAAGCGACTTAAACGTCAAGCGGGTCGAGTTAGGATTAATTTATAGCTCTTTACACCACACCACAAGGCCTCCTCTAAAACACCCTCCCTGCACAGAACTTACCCCGAAAGCACCAGGAACCTGGCTGGGGACTGGCCTATACTTGAACCTAGGAAAAACTTCCTAGCCGCTCTTGAGTCAAACTGCGGTAACTCTGAGTCACTGCTCAAGCCAAAGTACAGAGGCCCAGAGCCCTAGGCCATAAAACAGCGCGGATGCCTCAGAGAAATTCCAGCGCGAGCCCCGGAAAAGCAGCCACGCCCCTCAGAACGCCGGCGCGCGGGGCGACGCGAGCAGCCGCGAAGGCAAGACACGCAGCCGGCGGAGCGCGCACGCTCGCCCCTAGGCCGCACGGGAGGCGGGCTGACGGGCGCGCCCCCGCGGCGGTGGGCGGGGTCGGGGCGGGGCTCTGAGCCGGACCGGGGCGGGGCCGCAGGGAGCTGTAGGTGCTGCGGCTAGGTCGCGACAGGTGCGCGAGGCAGAGCGCCAGGGACCCGTGGCAGGGCTGGTAGCAGCTCGGAGAAAAGACCGCTTTTAGCCAGGTAAGAGTCTTCCCTCGCCACATCCTCCACAGCCGGAGAGTGCGCAGAGACCCCGGGTTCCCTCCACACCCTCTTTCTCCCGCGACTTCTGGGGTGGGGGGAACACAAGGAGCGTGAACCCCTCCCCCTCAAGAAAGAGTGTGGAGGAGCTGCTGGTCCTTTCCTCTCTTCAGGGTAGTACCCTGAGGGGTTGGGAGTAATTAAGTAGATCTAAGGCTTTGCTGCTTGAAGCCGGGAGCTCATAGGACCCCCCCCCCCCGCCCCGCCCCGCTCCGCTTGCATCAGGAACACTTCTAACTATATACTTTTTTGGTGTGGTAGAGGAAGGTGGCAGCTCATCAAAATACAAAACAGTCTCTCAGGGAAATATTCTAATAATTCAGCCTTTCTTTTCTATTCTTCATTTTCAGCCATTCTCTCCCTCTTCGATTTTTCTCCCCTTCCATTCTGCCAGTTGGATTCTTTAAGAAACTTACACCTTTTTGAGGTATGTTGAGAGTATAGCAGTCCTTGCAGCTGGATATGTCACCCCAGAATCGCTATCATGTATATATCTCTGGCACCTGTCAATACGTGTGCGTTAATATAAGGTAATTGTACACCTCTGGCTACACCTACTAAGCCTAAAGTTGTAGGTGCTAGGGGCTAACCATCTGGCACACTTCCTTACCTCCTTACTGGTGCTTAGGACCCTGGTGAGAGATATTTGAAGTACAATTGTCTTTCACCTAATTCCAGCTTTTGAAAGTCCGCATAATCCAGATGGTTCTATTGACTTGACTTTTCAGGTTAGTTAAAAGTGCTTAGGGAGTTATCAGTCTTTTAGACAGTGACCCTTTGTAAGGGGAGGAGTCTTTTTTTTTTTTTTTGCATTAGGCATTCTTTCTTTTGCTCTTGATTTAAGTGGCTAAATGGAATACTTTTCTTCTGCATAGTTACTAATACTATTCACAGATAATAAGTATTTTAGGAACCATGAAATAATGCTTTCTTCTGAGCCCTGATGTAGACACAAAGGAAAATGACCCTCAACAAGCATTTCCTCAGTTCCTGTGGAGGTTCAGCCTAGATGAAGGATGATCATGTTTTAGGTAGACCTTCAAAAATATGTGTATGCATATATATATTTCCTTGTTTTCCATTGACAGAACAACACATAGCATGGTGCTAGATAATCACTTTAAGAACTTATTTCAGGAGTTCCCATCGTGGCTCAGTGGAAACGAATCTGACTAGCATCCATGAGGATGCAGGTTTGATCCCTGGACTCGCTCAGTGGATTAAGGATCCAGCCTTGCCGTGAGCTGTGATGTAGGTTGCAGTAGCTATAGCTCCGATTGGATCCCTAGCCTGAGAACCTCCATATGCCCTGGGTGCTGCCCTAAAAAGACCGAAAAAGGTGGCGGGGGGCGCGGGGGGGACTTATTTCATTTTTTGGAGAAAATATTCAGCGCCTCTTGTAATGTCAGTCTTGTGGATTCAATGTTCTAAATGTTCTTACTATGAAAGAGCTTAAAGTCAAATGGGTTAGGGAGGTCAATAGATACACTTAGAGTATTCATGATGTCAGTGCTATGCTAGACATCAACCCAGAGTGCTGTAGGCACAGAGAACACAGTTTAAAAAAAAAAAAATCCCTCTTCTTCTTTTCCTTAAAAACAAAATAAAATCAACAACAGCAAAAACCTTTGAGCAGTAGTGAGTGATTGTCTTCAGTCCATGTATTTGCATCACTTAACATTCTTTGCCTTGTGTTCTGCCAACACTATGGCCTTTCGATAATGGGATTAGGATTTATTAATCCTGTGCAGTTTAGCAAATAAATTGGCAGAGCTATTTTCTCAGTTCTGTATTGGGCCTGGAAGTGTTGTTATCATGTAGTCCCTGAACTCTAGAACCTCTGGGGAAGAGAATAGTGTATTGGCAACACTGGCAAAGCAGGGTCATTTTGTAAAAATTGCTCTACTGTATCACTTTGTTTAACTTTGTACATTCAGGTTTTGTTCCAGATTCTGGTAAAGGTGGGCCAAATTTTAACCCTCTAATAATTCTAAGAAGAGAAAGCTTCAGAAGTGAAAACAGTTCTATTAACAGCATATCTTAATGATAGAGGATACTTAAATGCTTCCTAAGGTACCCTCAGAATGTTTTTTTTTCTTTATTGCTTTCTTCTTTTTTCTTTTCTCTTCTTTCTTTTTGGGGAGCAGGGTGGAGAAAGTCAGACATGCTTGAAGATTCTTTGCAGAGTTTTAATGATCTGAAGTCTGTGGTAGTCTTGAGTGCTCATCATACCTACTGTGCACCAGGGTTCTAGTATACAGAAGATGAGCGAGACACTGTCCTTTCTACATGCTTATATATATATATATATATATAGTCTTTTTAGGGCTGCACCCACGGCATATGGAGGTTCCCAGGCTAGGGGTCCAATCAGAGCTGTAGCTGCCAACCTACGCCAGAGCCACAGCAACACCACATCCAAGCCGAGTCTGCGACCTACATCGTAGCTTACAGCAACACTGGATCCTTAACCCTCTGAGCAAGGCCAGGGATTGAACCCACAACCTCATGGTTCCTAGTCGGATTCATTTCTGCTGCACCACGACGGGAACTCCCCTATATTTTTTATTTTTTGAATAGAGATTTTGAGTTAATAATACAGATGATGGTTGTTTCATTTGGCGGTTTGAGCCATGGTACCTAGTGAACACATTTCTTTGGCATTTCTTTCTGTTCACATTCTAGGCAAGTGGTCCTATCAGGAATTTTTAGAAAGGCAGTAGGATTTACTTATATTCTGCATATCTCAATGATTTTGTTGTTCACTTCTAATGTTCTCAAGTACAAATTTGAATTATTGTTCTTCTTAGGGATTCAAGTATCTGGATTTCCTCTGGTATTTTTCAACAATTACCTTAGAGCCGCTATACCAGAAAGGCTCATCAAAGACATATACACAACACAGACACAAAAGATTGTAGAGAGTCTGGGAGATCATTAGACATCTTTGCCATAAAAGGCCACCTGACCACAAGTTGGGAGAATTTGTCATTATTTATGTTGACAGCAAAACTAGTTTTCAGGCATTCTTAATTCCATACACTCAGAAATAGATGACTTTCACTGAGATGGAATTGTAGTTTTTTGGCAGATGTGACTTGGTTCTTAAGTCAGGCATTTCCATAAGAAAAGGCTTTTTTTTTTTTTTTTAAGATTGCTATGGTCTTTCACAGTATGTTTTTTGATAGGAAATTAAAGCACTTTATTTTGGATTGCTTACAGTAATCTTCAGTTGATGTTAAATTACTTAACGCAGACTCTCAAGGTTCTTTAGTAGCAAATGAGTGGTTGTAAACTGAGTAGTTCCTACTTGATGGTTGTGGAATTGAGATTCTGTGGTAAATGGTCGGTAGGACCATACTGATCTGTTTATTCTGTGGCTGGATGCAAAGTCCTTGAGACTTAGTCAAGTTATTGTGCTAACACAGACTTCTCATAAAAAGGATGAAGTTTGACCCAACAAGCAATCCATTATTTGGCATGTTGAATGATTTCCTTATATTCGAAAATATTTCTAGAGACTTCACATGTCCAGTCATAAGAAGGTAGCATGGGGCGTTCCCGTGGTGGTGCAGTGCAAATGAATCTGACTAGGAACCATGAGGTTGTGGGTTCGATCCCTGGCCTCACTCAGTGGGTTAAGGATCCAGTGATGCTGTGAGCTGTGGTGTAGGTCACAGACGCAGCTCAGGTCACAAACGCGGCTCAGATCTTGCGTTGCTGTGGCTGTACTATAGGCTGGCAGCTGTAGCTCCGATTAGACCCCTAGCCTGGGAACCTCCATATGCTGTGGGTGTGGTCCTAAAAAGCGGGGCGGGGGGGGACCCAAAAAACAAAAAAGAAGGTAACATGACACTATGAAATTTTACATTCTTCCTGTTTAAAGAGTTCCTTCCTCCCTCCCTTTCTTCTACTGCGCCAGAAGGCATGGAGTCCCCGGCCAGGGCCTAAACTACAGCTGCAGCAACACTGATTCTGGACTGGAGATTGAACCTGTGTTGTAGCACTGCAGAGATGCCACCAATCCTGTTGAGCCACAGTGAGAACTCCAAGAATTTTTCTTTTTTTTGTCTTTTTAGGGCTGTGCCCATGGCATATGGAGGTTCCCAGGCCAGGGGTCCAATTGGAGCTGTAGCCGCTGGCCTACACCACAGCCACAGCAATGCCATATCCAAGCCATGTCTGTGACCTTTGCCACAGCTCACAGCAACACTGGATCCTTAACCCACTGAGCGAGGCCAGGGATCAAACCTGTATCCTCATGGATTCTAGTCAGATTTGTTTCTGCTGAGCCACAATGGAACTCCCAAGAATTTCTTTTTTTTTTTTTTTTTCCTTTTCTAGGGCTGCGCCTGAGGCATATGGAGGTTCCCAGGCTAGGGGTCTAATCGAAGCTGGAGCCACCGGCCTACGCCAGAGCCACAGCAACTCGGGATCCGAGCCTCGTCAGTGACCTACACCACAGCTCAAGGCAACGCCGGATCCTTAACCCACTGAACAAGGCCAGGGATCGAACCCACATCCTCATGGTTCCTAGTTGGATTCGTTAACCACTGAGCCACTACAGGAATTCCAACTCCCAAGAATTTCTTAATAATATTCTCTAAAATTAAGAACGTTCATTTTTAGGAAAAAGAAGTAGCTTTTTTTACCTTTTTTTTTTTTTTTTTGCTTTTTAGGGCTGCACCTGCGGTGTGTGGAGGTTCCCAGGCTAGGGGTCCAATCAGAGCTGTAGCCACTGGCCCACGCCACAGCCACAGCAATGCAGATCTGAGCCGAGTCTGTGACCTACACCACAGCTCACAGCATCACTGGATCCTTAACCCACTGAGCGAGGCCAGGCATCGAACCTTCAACCTCATGCTTACTAGTCAGATTCATTTCCGCTGCGCCATGACGGGAACTCCTCTTTTTTTGTGCTTTTGGTAACAAGTGTGGAACTACTGTTTCCATTATTTATCCCATCACAGAGCTCACTGTATGGAAACTTTATAACCCCTCAAATATGGTTTTTCTTGTTTACTGAAATATTGACAATTTTTGTTTTATTACCCACAGATTAGTAATCTTAGTATGTATTAGGTCTTTACTTGGTCTTAGATTTCCAGAATATTTTTCCCCCACAAACTGAAACTTAAGCAAATAATTTAAGCATAGGACTTTTATCTTTCTTTCTTTCCTTTTTTCTTAAAAAAAAAAAGTTTTTAACAGTCAATTTGATTGGACAGGTAACATTTGCTCAAATTTGACTTCCACCTCCAGCACTAGAGGAAACCAATCTGTTCATGCATCGTACCCAACAACCAACAATTTCCCTCTAATGGCCCTGTCACTGGCCTTCTCCTCACCACTTGGCCACATTTGCCCAAGGAGACAACTAATTTTTCTGATTCTTCCTTTCCTGTGGCTTTATTTATTTGTTTATTTTTGTCATGCCCTCGATATACGGAATTTCCTGGGCCAGGGATTGAATCTGAGCAGAAGGTGCAACCTACGCCACAGCTGTGGCAGCAGCAGATCCTTTAACCCACTGTGCTGAGCTGGGAATTGAACCCATGCCTCTGCAGTAACCTGAGCCACACCAGTTGGGTTCCTTAACCCACTGGGACACAGTGGGAACTCCTCATGTGGCTTTCTTGATGTAAGCCTAGTTCTCCATCTGACCACTTCCCTCCATGCTCCTTCAGTAATTTACAGAGGTTTTGCCCCTTAAATGCAGGTGTTTACCATGGCCCTGTCTATCATCCTGTTGTCCCTATGCTCTCTCCCTGAGCAATCTGATCTATTTCCATGACTTCAACTAACACCTCCATGTGAGTGATTTACAAGTTAGTTTTTAAAGCCTTTTTTCATTATATGAGTATAATTCTGGTTTTATTTTCACATGCAGACATATGTATACATTTTGAAAATAAGAATTATGTGTGCTAATTTAGAAAACCTTGGAAAAAAAATTATGCAGAAGACAAAATATTCCAGAATCTGTTCTGGAGAAGAGTACTATTGGGCGTAATTTTGTTCCGTCTTTTTGTTTTTTTCCTTTACGCACAAACACACAAAAACACACGGGTAATTGGGCTCATATTATTACAGTAGACAGAGTTTTATATCTGCTTTTCCACTTTATGTCATGTCATGATTTTTCACAGTATCAAAATTATTTGAAATTATCTTAATGATGTTTAATACCCCATTGTATCAATATTGAAGAATTTAACTGTGCACTTGGGCGTTTTGATTTTTACTTTATTAATAAGTGAAAAAATTGAGAACAAATTTATGCATAAATCTTTGTACAAGTCATTCATTATTTCCTTAGGTTAGAGTCCTAGAAGTCTAATTACTGGGTCAAAGGGCATGAAAATTAAAAAATATTGCTGTCAAATTGCTTTTTCATAAAGGCAGGATTAATTTCTCACTTATAGTGATTGTGAATGACTATCTTAGTACATTCTTCATAACCTTGGACCTCATTTTTTATCTTTACTAATTTGCTAAGTGAAAGTGATTTAATTTGTATTTCTTTAATTACTCGTGAGAATGGTCATTTTTTCATATTTCCATTTCTGTGAGTTGTCTTTTGGTTAATCTGTTGCCAGATTTTTTTTTTTTTGTGGGTCTTTTTGTCTTTTTAGAGCTGCACCCATGGCATAAGGAGGTTCCCAGGCTAGGGGTCCAATCAGAGCTGTAGCCACTGGCCCACGCCACAACCACAGCAATGCCAGATCCGAGCAGCGTCTGCAACCTATGCCATGGCTCACAGCAATGCTGGATCCCTAACCCACTGAGCAAGGCCAGGGATCGAATCCACAACTTAATGGTTCCTAGTTGGATTCACTTCCACTGAGCCGCGATGAGAACTCCCCCCCTTTTTTTTTCTTTTTTTTTTTTAGTGTGTTCCCAGTTTTAAATGGGAACAGATTTTTGGTTTTTTTGTTTGGAGCTCTTTCACTTATTTTGGGGCTTTGTAGGAGGGAGTACAGGTTTGTTTTTGTTTTTGTCTTTTTAGGGCTGCACCTGCAGCATATGGAGGTTCCCAGGCTAGGGGTTGAATCAGAGCTGTAGCCACTGGCCTACACCACAGCCACAGCAACACCAGATCCAAGCCACCTCTGTGACCTACACCACAGTTCATGGCAATGCCGGATCCTCAACCCACTGATCAAGACCAGGGATTGAACCCGCGTCCTCATGGATGCTAGTCGGGTTCGTTAACCGCTGAGCCACGATGGGAACTCCAGGTACAGGTTTTTATTAGGCCAAACCAAATGAGTGGCGCGACGAAGTGAAAAGTGTATAGATGTTGAAACTGTAGTGTTTTTTTTTGTCTTTTGTCTTTTGTTGTTGTTGTTGTTGTTGTTGTTGCTATTTCTTGGGCCGCTCCCGCGGCATATGGAGGTTCCCAGGCTAGGGGTCAAATCGGAGCTGTAGCCACCAGCCTACGCCAGAGCCACAGCAAAGCGGGATCCGAGCCTCGTCTGCAACCTACACCACAGGTGACGGCAACGCCGGATCGTTAACCCACTGAGCAAGGGCAGGGACCGAACCCGCAACTTCATGGTTCCTAGTCGGGTTCGTTAACCACTGTGCCACGACGGGAACTCCGAAACTGTAGTGTTTTAAATGTCCATTGTTTTGAGAAATCCAGAGCTTGTGTTGGATGGAAGAGGACTGCAAAATGAAAAGGGTGCTGGCTTTCCAGTCAGGATTCTCAGCTTGTCTCAGAATCAACCACTTTGATGATCTTGAGCAAGTAATTCATCCTCTTGGAGCCTCATCTGTAAAATGAGAAGACTGGACTATTGATCTCAAAGTCTATACAACTTCTGTGCTGAAAGAGTGACTTATGAGCCATTGCTTACTAGACATTGTACGATGATTTTCTGTCCCATTCCTAACCCTTCATCCATTTTAGTTTCCCTGGGGGTAGCAAAGCTTAGTGGAGCTTGGGGGCAATTTAATGTATTTGTGTCCTCAAGACAATAGAAGTTACAACAGTTGGTATTTCTAGGCACTCCCATAGACTGATACTTGGCAACCTGGTAAAGTGTGTCAAAGGAGCCCTTCTGATCTATGTCATCATCTCTAGAGCATGAAAAGAAAATCTCTTTATGACAAGATGTTTAAGTTGCCAAGCCTAAGGTTATTTAGTAACTTCCCCTATTCCATACAGAAACTCTTTGTAATGTTTTTCATCTTTGTGATTTGCTCTTCATTCTAAGAAAAAAAATTCTTCCGTGGTCAAATGTTTAGTTGTTTCAATTTTGTATATGGTATATTGTTACATATCTGTAGATCTTTTTCTTTGGAATTTGCTCTGTGGGTTAAGTATCCGGCCTTGCCGTGAGCTGCGGTGTAGGTCACAGACACAGCTTGGATCTGGCATGACTGTGGCTGTGGTGTAGGCTGGCAGCTGTAGCTCCAATTAGACCCCTAGCCTGGGAACCTCCATATGCCATGGGGGCAGCCCTAAAAAGCAAAAAAAAAAAGGAATTTCTTTTGTTGCTTTTATGTTTAGGAGTCTTTTGCCATCTAGAGACGGATTAAGTATTCACTTTGACTTCCTTTTAATTTTTATGGTTTTATTTTTTGTGGGGGTGGCTTGCCCATGGCCTGTGGGAAGTTCCCCTCCCAGGGGGAACCTATGCCACAGCAGCGACTTAAGCTGCTGCAGTGACAATGCCAGATCCTTAATCCACTGTGCCATAAGGGAACTCCTGGTTTTACTTTTTATATCCTTTAATTTGTCTTGAATTTAACTTTGGAACACCTAACCAGTATGTCTAGTGCCTTTGCATATCTTCTGAGACCCAGGTCCATACTTTCAACACCTGGTAGACCATATGGACCCGCCCTCTGCAGCCGGCACCTGTGTCCCCCTAGTCTCCCTAAGGATGAAACTTGAAGTTGTCTTGAACACTTTAGTCCATCTCTCCTCCCACATTTAACCACCACATTTGGTTATTCTACCCCAACAATGATAATGGCTCTTTGTTTTTTTGGTCTTTTTAGGGCTGCCCGCTGCATATTTGAGGCTCCCAGGCTAGGGGTCGAATCGGAGCTATAGCTGCCAGCCGACCTCACAGCCACAGCAACAGAGGATCCAAGCCATGTCTGCAACCTACACCACAGCTCACAGCAATGCCAGATTGAACCTGCAACCTCATGGTTCCTAGTCAGGTTCGTTTCCACTGCTCCACGATGGGTACTCCTGATAATGGCTCCTTTATAGATCTTCTTATTCAGATTCCCCCCACCCCTTGTAAAAGAGTCCTTGAATAATCCTTAGAGTTGGCTTCAGAGTTGTCATTAAAAAAACAAACAAACAAACAAAAAACACACTGATTTTCAAAGTATGGTTTCCTGATTATCTGTTTTAGAATCACCTGGGGGTATTGGTTTAAAAAGGAGATTTTTAGGAGTTCCTGTCTTGGCACAGTGGAAACGAATCTGACTAGGAACCACGAGGTTTCAGGTTCAATCCCTGGCCTCACTCAGTGGGTTGAGGACCCGGCGTTGCCGTGAGCTGTGGTGTAGGTCGCAGACTCGGCTTGGATCCCACATTGCTGTGGCTGTGGTGCAGGCCGGCGGCTACAGTTCCAGTTAGACCCCTAGCCTGGGAACCTCCATATGCCCCAGGTGTGGCCCTGAAAAGAAAAAAGACAAAAAAAAAAAAAAGATTTTTAGGGCCCACCTAGACTTACAAATCAGTGTGTGTGTGTGTGTGTGTGTGGAGGGATGGAATGTGGGAATCTGCAGTTTTAACAAGTACCTGAAGAGATTCTTTTGTATGCTTAAGGGGAACCAAGCCCAAGAAAATTAAGTCTAAATTTCTGTGCATGCCATTCAAGACCCCAACTCCCACACCCTGGCAGCCTATTTTTCCAGGCTTATCTCCCACATCACTACCCACCCACCTGGCCCTGTAGCCATACAATGATTCACAGTTTCCTGGACCCACCCTGTGCTTTCCTGCCTCTGTGCCTTTGCTCATGCAGCTCCCACAGCCTCAGGCTCCTCCTCCTCCCCCCACTTCTGCTTAAATCCTTTTCCTCAAGAGCTCAAATAAAATGCTACTAAAAAACAAACAAACAAACAAAAACTCTTTTCTAATTTCTTCTGTTTGAATCAGCGGCTCCCTCCCTAGTCTTCACCCAGCACTTTATTTTTACTCCATTTTTTTACCTTAATGCTGTCACTGTATATGAGTTATTGCTTCCTTAAAATATTATAAACCTTCTAAGTGGGAGAACCTTGCCCTTCCTTTTCACTTAAAAAAAATTTTTTTTTAATTTTTCTTTTTTGGGCGCCCTGTGGCAAATAGAGTTCCCAGGCCATAGATCAGATCTGAGCCACAGTTGCAGCAACGCCAGATCCTTAACCCACTGTGCCTGGCCAATGATCAAACATGCACCCCAGTGATGCAGAGATGCTGTCAGTCCTGCTGTGCCATGGCGGGAACTCCTCCTTTTCGCTTTGTAGTGATTTTATATGTATATATATGATCAGTAATTAAATCTTCATAGAATATTTTAAATAATCTAATCTTGCAAGCACTATTATATAACTGTTTGACTTCACACTTTAAATTAAATTAAAATTAAATTAAAATTAAAATCTTCCACCATTCCTTGTAAATCCTTATTTAAATTGGCTGCCATTCATCTCTGTCATTGTTTCATACTTCGCACTCACTCCTAGCCATATTATGGCCTCTGGGCCTTTGCATTTGCTATTTCCATTGCCTAGAAAACTCCCCATTAACTTCTCTTCACCTGGCTGGCTGCCTGTCTCCTCATCATTCAGGTTTCGGCTCAAATATCCTTCACGCAAAGAGGCCTTCCCTGCCTCCTTTCCTACCACCACTCCAGTTACTTTCTTTATGTTCCTTCACAGCACTAATCACAGTGTTTAATTGTCCAGCTTCCCCAGTGGAATGGAAGTTTCATGAGAGTTGAGACCTTGTCTGTCACTTTTAATTTTGTATCTGTCACAAATAGAGCACTGCTTGGCACCTGGTAAGTGCTCAGTAAATATTTGTTGAATGGATGAATCAGCCTTGAAAATAGACTTCTCATTTTAACAAGTCTTGTTTGGATTTGCAATATTAAGTTTTGTTTTGTTTTGTTTTTTAAGTGGACAACAGCAGAGATCATTCCATCAGGGTTCAAATCAGGTAGCAGTCTCTGAGGATTTCTGAAGGTAGCAGGACAAAGGTTTGAATACCACGATAAGCAGGATTCAGTTCCATCTGAGGGCAGGTTTTCCAAGGTGTTCCCAGGATCCAGGCCACTATTTTACTACCACCGTCAGCATCTACTTTCACGGTCATTACTGCTTAGTCTATTAGCTCTCATTATATTTTTAAAAGTAAGTATAGCAAAACCTACTGATTTGAATCCTTAAGCAACCAGAAGCTTTCTTCCACTTTCCTTCTCTGGGAGAAAAATAAAGCTACCCAGAATCCTCAAGGAAAGGTAAAATTATTTTCATTAAACATACTAAGTGCCCTGAAATAGGACAGTGTATTGATTAGAAAGATTTTTAGCAACAGTGATAAACAAGGAGTTTCCTAACATCTAGTGGAACCAGAAAATGTAAATAATCTGTTCTTTTTATTTATTTTTTCAGTCTTTTTAGGGCCGCACTCGTGGCATATGGAGGTTCCCAGGCTAGGGGTCGAATCAAAGCTGTAGCTGCTGGCCACAGCCATAGCAACACCAGATCCGTGCCCACATCTCTGACTTACACCACAGCTCACGGCAACACCGGATCCTTAACCCACTGAGTGAGCCCAGGGATCATGGATACTGATCAGATTCATTTCCACTGAGCCAGGATGGGAACTCCTAACTAATCTGTTCTAATTTTGTTCCTGTTTTTCTTTGTTGGGTAGTCTAATTTTTAAATTCCATTATTTTTTTCTTGAAAGTGGCTTGAAATTTGGTTAAAAATTATAATAGTGTTATAGCAGTTTATACTTTTCCAAGTAATTATACTTTCTTTTATTCTCTCATTTAATCCTCATAACCATCCCTTGTGAATTACTATCTGTTTTTGAGGTGAAGAAACAGACATAACCAAAGAAATGCATTGACTTTCCCGTGGCAACTAAAAGACCACTACTCAGTAAATGCCTCTCAATGGCTTTTTTTTAAACAGTGCCATAATTTTATGTAATTTTTAGACAGTAAACATTAAGGAGTTCTCGTTGTGGTGCAGTGGAAATGAATCCAACTATTATCCATGAGGTTGCAGGTGTAATCCCTGGCCTCACTCAGTGGGTTAAGGATCTGGCGTTGCCATGAGATGTGGTGTAGGTTGCAGACAAGACTTGGATCCTGAGTTGCTGTGGCTGTGGCATAGGCCAGCAGCTGAAGCTCCGATTCAACCACTAACCTGGGAATTTCCATATTCCTCTGGTGCGGCCCTCAAAAAAAACAAACAAACAAAAAGAAGGTAAATGTTAAAATGTAATTAAATCATTAACATTAATATATTTGTAACTAGTCCTTAAGAAATAAGATACACAACATTTGTTCAAATAAGTCGCAAAATTTTGTCACTTCTGTGGCTATGTGATTTGGTAATTCTCTATGTAACTAGCTTCAGCTATGCTTGTGCTTGATTAAAGCATTGTTCTGGGTTAGCTTCTCAGATTTTTACAGAAAGAAGAGATTAGAGAACTTGCCTAGAGAAGAGTCACTTTCACTTTTTAATTCTCCTGCTTGATGGGATTGGTTAAATTGATCTGAACCGGCTTTTCAGATTGAGCAAGTCCTGAAAAAAACACATCATCTAAAATTTCAGATAAGAAGAATGGAAGCCAGGCCCTTCCTGAAAATGACCAGGAGTGAAACTAAGAAGCCCTGTATTTGGAGAAAACTTGATTAATTATTAAGGACAAAAAAACTGGTATAAGGAGGTTATATCTTTAACAGAAGCAGCCTTCATAAAATAAGTGTATATGTTTCTTCTGCTTCGACCTTGTAAAGACAACTCTTTAATTAGCCACTTTGTCTTAATTAAGCATGTAGTTGGGAAGACCTGTGAGCATGTAGTTTATAGGCAGATATTCAATTATGTAGGTGGGCCTTTGTCAAGATATGTGGCAGCTGAAAACTAGCATAATACTGGTTTTGATTCATATATCAGATATTTATTGAGCCCCTACACTGTACCAGGAACTGCTGATATTATCTGATGCATCTGATGTTAAGTATGAAAGGCTACAAAAGTTAAAGGAGGAACATGCTATTCAGAGTAAATCTATGCTTTGTCTAATGGCCTTAGTCAGTGCTTTGTCTAGCAGCTTCAGTCAACTATAAATTTTTACATTCTTTTTTCATATAACTATACCTTTCTCTACTTTTCACTTTAAATTTTAAGTTATTGATATAATTATCTGTTTGGGTTTGTGTGTGTGTGTGTGTGTGTGTGTGTGTTTGGTTGGTTTTTGACAGAGATTTTCCTTGCTATGTGTGAAAAAATACTGGAAAAAAACCTTAATGCATTGGACTATGTCCTTACAATGAGTTAATTATAAACCGGAGGGGGAGAAGAGCCTAATAAATAACAAATTAGATTTGATGGAAGAGGTAGAATTCAGCTTGGATTAGAGCTGATAATTCCTTAATTTAAAGGAAAAAAGGAGTTCCTGCTGTGGTGCAGAGGTTAAGGACCTGGTGTTGCTGTAGCTGTGGCTTGGATTTGATCCATGGCCCAAGAATTTCCATAAGCCGCAGGTGTAGCCAGAAAAAAATTTTTTTAATTTAAAAAAATAAAAGAAGTTCTTGGGTGGTTCTTCCTGACCTAAAAATGCTATATACAGAAGTCATTTTGTAAAGGCTGTAATTGGAGTTTCCTCTTTTGCCTGTTTAAATAAGCTTTGTGAAGATTACCACAATTATGTAAAAAGCTAATTTGGGTTTCAAAAGTACAAGGAGATAAAATATTCAAATGATGACTAGAGTAATAGAAGCATGTTGGAAGGAGATAGTTATATCATCTTCAACTTAAAGTTTTTATAGAGGTGTTGAGAGCACCTAAAATTTGGCCCTTTCAAGGTAGAATTTCACAGAGATTTAGACTTTTTGGTACAGGGAAACCGTGTCAGGGTTTTGAGCAGCTATAGTGTTCCTGGTAGTCACTACCAGCTCCTCAGAGAGACATTAGAGATGTTTGTTTGTTTTGCTGATTTAACAAAACTAAGTTGACTGTGAAGTACAGTGCGCATTGGAACTGCATTTCGGGTTTATCGTCTCTGCTTCAGGTCATTTTGTTTCCATCCCAGCCTCCTAAAAAATGAATAAGAGCTGGAGTTCCCGGGTGGCTCAGCGAGGCGAGGGTCTGGTGTTTTCCCTGCTATAGTGCAGGCTTGATCCCCGGCCCGGGGAACTTTCATATGCTGTGGGCATGACCAAAAGAAATAACAAGAGCTAACATTTATTTAACCTCTCTGGGCCTCAGTTTCTTCACCTACAAAGTGGGACAGTACAATTCTGTGTTACTGTGAGGATCAATGAAGTTTATATTTGCAGAACAATTAAAACAGTATTCAACACATGGTAAAGAGTCAGTAAAACGTTAGCTACTTTTATTACCACCACGCTAGCATTATTTACTAAGCACTTATTTTAGCACTGAGCTAAAGGACATTTTAGAGATGATGAGATTAAGGCTTAGGGTGGTTTTTCCAATGTTACTCAATAGATAAGTGACAGACTGAAAACATGGACCTGAGCTGAAAGGAGCTGGGGCAGAGTTGACTTAGAGGTGAAACAGGCTGGGGCACGTTCAATTTCTCTTTTAAGTTTTGAGATACTTAGGATTAGACTGTCCCAGGCCACCCCGAGACACAGGGAGGATGTGGTTTGCAGTAAATCCTTAGAGCCATGGACATTAGGGTCTGTCAAACTGTTCCAGATCCTGGCTTTGCCACTTACTTAGCTGTGTTACCTTGAGCAAGTTGTTTAACCTTTCTGAGCCTCTTTCTTCCTCTGAAAGACAAGAATATATTTTCATGGTATCATAAGGATTAAGTGAATAAGATCAAATGGAATGAATTGCTTTGCATATAACTGATCCCTAGGCTTATACAAAGTGGCTCAAACTTACCTGATTATGACACCGTCTGTCTAGATGGTAGTTGATTAGTGTCTGTGTCTGCCTCCCTGCTCTGACCTAATGACCTTGGGACCAAGCCAAATCTACTGTCCCAAGCTGTTTTTACATTGGAATCATAGGGGGCCCTTTTCAGAAAAATTAGGCATGTTTGGACACCACATGAGAGATTCAGATTCCAGAGATGATGCTGGTATTCAAAACACCCTTCACCCAACAGCCCTCGCACCCCCACCCACACACACCTAAGAAGCCTTAGACTGGCTAGTTGAGGGTGGCAGCTGAAGCACAGCCACAGAGAGTAATGCTAATGCCTGGATAGCCGCATAGTGTCAGCCGGGCTTCTCACAGGTTTATGCTCTGGTGGGAATATTAACGAGCAGTCAAGGGGTGGGTGCCCTACAGAAGAGAACTCTGCAGAGATGAAGATCTCATCTGTGTAGTCAAGCAACATTTCCATTTAGAAAGAATATTAATGAGATCTGGATAGGAATCAGACACCAGGAAAGACAGCTGCTGTGAGAGGCAATTTGAATTGTACAAGGAGTTACACATGATATTCAGAAGGTCCTTGTGCACATTTGAAAAGTAATTAAGTTGTAGAGATAATAAACAATTTATAAATGACTTTTTAAAAATAAATGTAGTTTCAAAAATAAATGTATTAAGTGGCCAATATCCATTTAAAAAATGTTCAACCTTCCTTATGATTAAAAGAACAAAAACTAGGTGTTCTCTTGTAGCTCAGCAGGTTAAGGATCTGGTGTTATCACTGCTGTGGCACGGGTTTGATCCCTGGCCTGGGAACTTTCACATGCCTCAGCATGACCAAAAAAATAAAATAAAATAAAAACTAAAACAATAATATACTGTTTTTCACATATCCAGCAGATGGGAAAAAATGATTAATAATGCTCAGTATCGATAAGGACATGGAGAATAGACTTTCTCATATAGTTAATGGCTCAAGTTTTTGATGCAGAAATAATGTATAAATTGATGCAACTTTTTTTGAGGAACAGTTGGAAATGTCTATTAAAAATTTTAATATGGGAGTTCCTGTCGTGGTGCAGTGGTTAACGAATCTGACTAGGAACCATGAGGTTGCGGGTTCGGTCCCTGCCCTTGCTCAGTGGGTTAATGATCCAGCATTGCCGTGAGCCGTGGTGTAGGTTGCAGGCACGGCTCGGATCCTGCGTTGCTGTGGCTCTGGCGTAGGCCGACAGCTACAGTTCCAATTAGACCCCTAGCCTGGGAACCTCCATATGCCGCGGGAGCGGCCCAATAAATAGCAAAAAGACCAAAAAAAAAAAAATTTTAATATGGGAGTTCCCATTGTGGCTCAGCAGGTTAAGAACCTGACACAGTGTCCATGAGGATGTGGGTTTGATCCTCATGGCCTCCCCTCATTTGGTTTAGGTTCCCATTTTGCAACCAGCTGCAATGTAGGTTGCAGATGTGGCTTGGATCCTGAGTTGCTGTGGCTGTGGTGTGGCCTGCAGCTGAAGCTCCAGTTTGACGCCTATTCTGGGAACGTCCATATGCTGCAGGTGTGGCTATAAAAAGAAAAAACTTTTTTTTTAATATGTAGCTCTTTTGAACTAGAAATGCTGCTTCTTAGGAATTTATACTGTAGATGCACACCTCCAAGTAGGCAGTTGAAGAAGCATGTTCATTGCAGTCTTGTTCTTAATCATGAAGAACGTAAAACAACCTAAATGTTCATCGGCAGGGGCCTCATTAAATGAGTTATAGACTATTGCAGAGTGAAATAGTATGTGGTAGTGGAAGGCTGAGGTAGATCTGTATGTCCTAATGTGGGACGATGTCCAAAAGAAAACAAATAATTGCTGAACAGCACATTAACACAAAACCATTGTAATTTCTAAAAAGGTGTGTTTATGTCTCCTCACTTCTGTGCCTCAGTTTTCTCATGTGTAAAACAGGAATCAAAATAGTATCTTCTTGGAGTTCCCGTCGTGGCGCAGTGGTTAACAAATCTGACTAGGAACCATGAGGTTGCAGGTTCAATCCCTGGCCTTGCTCAGTGGGTTAAGGATCCGGCGTTGCTGTGAGCTGTGGTGTAGGTCACAGATGCAGCTCGGATCTGGCGTTTCAGTGGCTGTGGCGTAGGCTGGTGGTAACAACTCTGATTAGACCCCTAGCCTGGGAACCTCCATATGCCTCGGAAGCGGCCCTAGAAAAGGCAAACAAACAAACAAACAAACAAAAAAGTATTTTCTTCATGAACTGTTGCGAAGATGGAATGAGATGATGTGTGTAGAATGCTTAGCGCAGTGACTGACACATAGTACTTGTGTGCTGTTACCATCACGGGTAGGCAATAGCAGAAAGTCTTTACTCCAAACTATGTGAGAGGTTACCTTTGGGAATTAGAACTGGCTTGGGGGACGGGGTGGACAAGAGCAGGCAGAGACTTCTCTTTCATATATTGTATATTTCTGCCTAATTGTTCAGGATGAGCAGGCCCATCCCTTGACCAGTCACTCTGACCAAGGAAGCTAGACCGAAGAGAGTGGCAGTCTGGAGTGTTTGTTGAAACCAGCAGAGGAGAGGTTTCCCCAAAGGGAGGAGGAGGGTGAAGGAAGGTGGTGGTATGGAAAGATGGGTGGGAGGCTGACGGATTGCACCTCGGCTGCTGGAGCTATTTTTGAAAACCATTGGCCTAATTATAGAAAAAAAAATTTTTTTTTTTTGCTTTTTAGGGCCGAACCCTCGGCATGTGGAGGTTCCCGGGCTAGGGGTCTAACTGGAGATACAGCTGCCAGCCACAGCCACAGCAATGCCAGATCCGAGCCACATCTGTGACCTACACCACAGCTCATGGCAACGCTAGATCCCCAACCCACTGAGCAAGGCCAGGGATTGAACCTGCAACCTTATGGTGCCTAGTTGGATTTGTTTCCGCTGCACGACGAGAACTGCAAGAAAAAAATGTTTAATTGCACAAGAGCCTTTATAGATGGACTTACCCTTTTTCCAGTTTAGTTACATTTACACTAAAAAACTGATTCATGTTTAATTTGACTTTTGAGTAGAAACTAAAAAAAAGTAATTGCTCAAAGTGCTCAGAACAAACTTAGGGAGAGATGGATAACTTTTCTAATAATTTATGAAATTAAAATTTCAGTGTTTTGAAGAGACCACTAATTTCTTTTCAACTAGTGTTACTACCTCCATTATATATTATAAAGAGTAATTTTTGCACTATAAGAAGTCAGACAGCTGAAGCAAAAATTGCTTTTATGTATTTTTTTTAATCAGAGCCTTATGGACTTGTTCTGACAGTATGACATGTAAACTAAGCCAAGCCCGAATATGTGTCCTGTTAACTAAACCTTTAGAATAATGTTTATTCAATGCATCTTAGACACAGAGGTTTACAAGGACTGACAAGATCTGGCTCTGACTTCAAGCAATGTGCCAGGCATGGTATGCATTTATTATCTCTTATTTTTAGAATATCCCCGGAGGGTAGGTTCTCATCCTCATTTTACATAGAAGAAAAGGGTAGTACACAGAGGTCACTATGCAGCTGGTTAACACTAGAATCAGCATTCAAGGCAGCTAGTGTTTCTGTGATACTGCCCTGCCTCCAAATAGCCATTGTGTGAGGGTAGGTACAGTGAGCCCTGTATGGGGGGCACCCTGAGACGTCTCAGGGACCTTAGTGATCTTCTATCATCCAGTCTAGTGACTTTTAAACTATAATTTTTAAATAACAGTTTTATGGAAATGTAATTCATATACCATACAATTTACCTATTTCAAGTATGCCATTCACTGGTTTGTGGTGTGTGTGTGTGTGTGTGTGTATATATATATATATATATATATATATATATATAGTGTGTGTGTGTGTGTGTGTGTGTGTGTGTGTGTCTTTTCTAGAGCCACACCCATGGCATGTGGAGGTTCCCAGGCTAGGGGTCTAATTGGAGCTGTCACCACTGGCCTACACCACAGCCACAGCAATGCGGGATCCTTAACCCACTGAGCGAGATCAGGGATCAAACCCACAACCTCATGGTTCCATGATTCGTTAACCACTTAGCCACCACGGGAACTCCTGGTTTGTGGTATATTAACGGAGTTGTGCAGCCATCACCATCATCCATTTTACAACATTTTCATCACTTCCTGGAAAAGCCCTGTACTGTTAGCACCTCTCAGTGCTAAGCCAGCACTAGTCTACTTCCTGTTTCTATAGATTTGCTTAGTCTAGGCATCTCGCATAAACAGAACCAAACAATATGTGATCTGTCGGGACTGGTTTCTTTCACTTGGCATAATTTTTTTCAGGGTTCATCCATGTTGGGACATGTATCAGTACTTCATTCCTTTTCACGGCTGAATGACATCCTTCATATGGATAAACCGTGTTTTGTTTATCCGTTCATCAGTTGATGAACATTTGGAAAGTTTCCACTTTTGAGCTATTGTCTATGATGCTATTATGAACATTCATGTGCAAGTTTATATGTGGACCTGTGTTTTCATTTCTCTTAAAGATAGAGAAATATAATTTATATATAAATATAAATTATACACAACACACACACACGTACATACCTAGGGGTGGAAGGAATTGCAGAATAGCTGGGTCATATGATAATTATATGTTTAACCTTTTGAAGAACTGCCAACTCATTTCAAAAGCAATTGGAATTCCATTTTACATTCCCATCAGCAAGGCATGAGGCTTTCAGTTACTCTACATCCTCCCCGACACTTGTCAGACTGTAATTTTTTTTAACCACATGCCACAAAGGAATATTTTACATTCTTACCCACTTTACACAAAAACTGAAACAAAAGGATTTCATGTCGTGGCTCAGCAGTGACGAACCCGATTAGTATCCATGAGGATTCGGGTTCGATCCCTGGCCTCGCTCAGTGGGTTAAGGTTGCCTTGAGTTGTGGTGTAGGTCGCAGACGTGGCTTGGATCCCGTGTTGCTGTGGCTGTGGTGCAGCTAAAGTTCCCATTCGACCCTAGCCTGGGAACTTCCATATGCTGCTGGTGCAGCCCTAAAAAAAATAAAAAACTGAAACAAAAGCTTTTTAAAAGTGCCTTTACTTGTACTGTGTGTATACTATGCACTCTAACATTTTGTCTCATTCCATTTCCATTAACATAAATAAACAAACATGCTGGTTCTGACCCTCTAAAGTTGATTTCACAACTCATTAATTGTGACCTGCAGTTAGCAAAACCCAAGGCCATTTTAACCCCTTCATTTTACACGAGATAATTGAGGCCCTGAGAGATGATTTATTCAGCAGATGATACTGCTAATTAGTGGCAGATTAAATAAAGATTAGAGCCCAAGCCTGCTGGTTTCCTGCTTTAACTTTGACAATGAAATAAATTTTAGTTACCCTCATATTCAAGAGATAAAAAGGGAACTTTTCTTCAGATTCCATTGTTTTAACCGTATGTATTTTTCTCAAAGAGCATTTTAAAACCAACAAACCAATCTAGAGAAAAAATAATTAAAAAGAGCTCAGTTTTATTATCACGAGTCATGGGTCTGCACAGTAATTTTGTGCCATCTGGGCAAGGAAGTTCTAGATGAACCTAGATGATGGGCAACAAATTTATCAGTTCAGTGACCCAGGTTCATTTTTGTACAAACATCAGTCTGCCTTTGAAGTGCAGTCATTTTCCGTTCACTGCAAAATTTGAATGAGAATATAAAATTTGAAGTGAGCAATATAAAAACATGCTGCTGTTTTTCTGTTTTTCTTGGAATATGTTTTCCAACACATGATGGGGAGAGACTTCTAACACTAGAATTACTTCAAGGTTCTTGTTTTTTTGTTTGTTTGTTTGCCTTTTTCTAGGGCCTCTTCCACGGCATATGGAGGTTCCCAGGCTAGGGGTCTAATCAGAGCTGTAGCCCCCGGCCTACGCCAGAGCCACAGCAACGCCAGATCCGAGCTACGTCTGCGACCTACACCACAGCTCACAGCAACGCTGTATCCTTAACCCACTGAGCGAGGTCAGGGATTGAACCCGCAACCTCATGGTTCCTAGTCGGATTCGTTAACCACTGCGCCACAACGGGAACTCCTCAAGGTTCTTATAAAAATGTGTTTTTTGGGCCCTACTTCAGACCCAATGGATGAGAATTGTGGGATTGGCCTGGGAGTCTTCTGTTTTTGTTTTTGTTTTTTGAGGGCTTGCACCCACAGCATGTGGAGGTTTCCAGGTAAGGGATCGAATCAGAGCTGTAACCACAGCCATAGCAATGCCCGATCCGGATACTAGTCAGATTTGTTTCTGCTGAGCCACGACGGAAACGCCTCCTCTCTTTATTTCTCATCTTAGGTCTCTTTTGGTCTCTAGAATTACTGTTTGGCTTTGTTACCTGAAGAGCTAAATCACTGTAAGAAATAGCATTTGTAAGAAAATACCTGAGTTATACCAGAGATAGAGTTAACTAAAACAACACGTATTGATAAGGTTCAGTTTTATTCTGAATTTAATGCTAGAGGCTACCCTACTCCTTGCGTTTGCAACATGTGAAAGTTCTCTGGGCCAGTAACAATGCTGGATCCTTAACTGCTAGGCCACCAGGGAACTCCTAGAGACCATTTTTTTTGGTGGCTGTATCCACTGATTTCCCTTAATTTGGAATGATTTATTTTGCTATAAACAAACATAATCCACTGTTTTGTTTCATTTTCCTTTCCCTCAAAGTACCAGTTTATAAAAAATAGGTAAATGCAATAAACGATTTCAGATACCTGGTAAACCTCCCTTCACTTAACAAATACTTGAGTATCTACCCGGTGCCGGGCACTGTTCTGAGGGTTAAAATACAATGTGATCTGTGTTGGGAGAATGTGAAGAATAAAAGTAAGAGGATGATACCTTTGATTTTGGCTGTTTTTTGTTTTTGTTTTGTTTTTTTTTTGGCCACTGGATCCTTAACCTACTATACCCCGGGAACTCCTCATTTGGGCTATATTATGTTGTATATTTGTGTGTATCCATCATGCAAGGAAATTCTAGGATTGTAGGTCAAGAAGGTTAGGGCTTATGATACAACTTTGGGAATCATTTGGTGGAAGTGACTTCTCACGACTTGAGTGTGAGTGAACGTACCCAGAGAGAGAGATACTGACCCTTGAATCATGTCTAGGAACAAGGGTGAATGGAGAGAGAGAAAAAGGATTCCATGAGAAAATTATGAATGCTTTAAAAGACAGGAAAGGAAGCAGGAAAGTTCCATTTAAGAAAAAAAACAAGGTGAGTTCCCGTCGTGGCTCAGTGGTTATCGAATCTGACTAGGAACCATGAGGTTGAAGGTTTGATCCCTGGCCTTGCGCAGCGGGTTAAGGATCCGGCATTGCCGTGAGCTGTAGTGTAGGTCACAGACACAGGCTCGGATCTGGCATTGCTGTGGCTCTGGCGTAGGCCAGCAGCTACAGATCTGATTCAACCCCTAGCCTAGGAACTTCCATGCGCCACGGGAGTGGCCCTAGAAAAGATAAAAAGACAAAAGAAAACAGAAAGAAAAAAAAAAACCAAGGGAGAGTGCAGTTTCAAAAATGGGAGAAGTGGACTTCCCATCATGCTGCAGCAGATACAAATCTGACTAGGAACCATGAGGTTTCAGGTTCGATCCTTGGCCTCACTCAGTGGGTTAAGGATTTGGCATCACCGTGAGCTGTGATGTAGGTTGCAGATTTGGCTCAGATCCTGAGTTGCTCTGGCCCTGGCATAAGCCAGCGGCTGCAACTCTGATTCAACCCCTAGTCTGGGAAGATCCATATGCCAAGGGTGTGGCCCTAAAAAGGCCAAAAGACCCCAAAAAAAACCCCCCAAAACAGAGAAACTAATGGAGTTCCTATTGTGGCTCAGTGGATTAAGAACCCAACATAGTGTCTATGAGGATGCAGGTTCATTCTCTGGCCTCGCTCAGTGGGTTAAGGATCCATTGTTGCTGCACACTGCAGCATAGGTCAGAGATGCAGCTTGGATCCTGTGTTGCCTTGGCTGTGGCATAGGCCAACAGCTGCAGCTCCAATTGGACCCCTGGCCCAGGAACTTCCATATGTCGCAGGTGCAGCCTAAAAGAAAGAAAGAGAGAAAGAGAGAAAGAGAGAAAGAGAGAAAGAGAAAGAAAGAAGAAAGAAGAGAACGAAAGAAAGAAGAAAGAAAGAAGAAAGAAAGAAAGAAAGAAAGAAAGAAAGAAAGAGAAAGAAAGAAAGAGAGAAAGAGAGAGAGAGAGAGAGAGGGAGGGAGGGAGGGAGGGAGGGAGGGAAGGAAGGAAGGAAGGAAGGAAAGGAAGGAAGGAAACAAATGAGAGACTAATAACTCAAATGGCAACAGAGAATGATAAAACAGAGACATGGTCCTTGGATTTGATAGTAAGAGCTCTTCAGGAGAATTTCAGTGTGATGATGGGAGTGGAACTCAAACTCAAGTGGGCTGAGAGATGAATGGAAGATGAGGAAGTAGAAACAATGAGAACCTGGAGACAAAGGTTTGGCTCTAAAGGTGGGAGCAAGGTCAGGTGGTAGTTTGAGGTTGGTAAAGGACTTAAGAGGAAAAAAAAGTCATTTCTTTAATCCATATGAACAAATTTCAAATATGTACACACACACACACCAGAAAAGTGAGCATGTTTTTAGCACGCAAAGTCAGAGATGAAGGTAAAGTTAGGGTCTGGAGAAGATAGAAGAGTTACTATTGTGACGCTTATTTTTCTCCTGACATAGGCCAGTTAGGGGCAAAGATTTTATCTGAAGGTACTTTCTTTCAACTTTTATCTGTGGAATGGTCAAATTTGAATTGCTTAGGGTGAATATTTGTAAGTGCCTGGTAAAGGTTACTCTGATTCTTTGGTGAGCATTTTCCAGAAGTGAAATTGTTTCTCAGTTATATAACTTTTTTCATTACTTTCCCTGGATCTTATTGTTTTTAAGAACAAAATATCCTTAAGAGGAGATTAAAGAGAGGCAAATGTTGAAGTGAATCTGTCCTAGTGCAATTACCTACATCCTTGTTGACCCCTGGGAATGTGGTCGTTGTTACAAATTCTCGATTGTCTAGGATGCACGTTGCTACAGAGACCTGCCTGCAGCTCTTCCAAGAACAGCAGCAATGGTTATTCTAACATGCTACACAGTCTTGTCTGTTACCACATGCTGAATAATAGAGTAATGAACATTTTATGTATAGCATTTGGAATTTTTTAGTGGTTCCATTTTTTTCCCTATCATTTGAGTTTATCTCAGAGTTTGAATAAGCTAAAATTACTGAGTAATTCACAGTTCTGAAAAATGATATTTATTTCCTGAGCAACTAGTGTTAGGATTATGTAATAAACCATTCATTTTTGGGGGTACTGATAGTATTTTGGATACAATTTAAACCTTCATGCAATTTCATTTGAGACAAATGAGTTTTTTCTATTTGAAAGTAATATACTAGATACTAGGAGGGCAAGAGGCAAAGCAGACCTGTCCTCTCACCACAAGAACCTTTCTGTTGAAGTTCTTGTTGTGGTTCAGAGGGTTACGAACCCAACTAGTGTCCATGAGGACATGGGTCCAATCCCTGCCTCACTCAATGGGTTGCTGTGGCGGGGGCAGTGGCATAGGCCGGCAGCTCCAGCTCTGACTGGATCCCTAGCCTGGGAACTTCCATATGTTGTAGGTGCGGCTCTAAAAAGATACAAATATTTCTGTCAAGTATGGTTTGTAAAATTATTATAGGGCAGAGGAGGTGACTATGCTGATTGAGAAAAAGGCTAGGGCAGTTCAGAAAAGTGTTCTTTTTTTTGGTCTTTCGTCTTTTTAGGGTCGCACTTGCGGCACTTATTGGTTCCCAGGACTAGGGTCAAATTGGAGCTGTAGCCACCGGCCTACACCAAAGCCACAGCCGTGCGGGATCCGAGCCTCGACTGCCACCTATATCACAGCTCACAGCTACACCAGATCCTTAACCCACTGAACTAGACCAGGGATCCAAACCTTAACCTCATGGTTCCTAGTCGGATTCATTAACCACTGAGCCACGACAGGAACTCCAGGAAAGTGTTCTTTGAAGAGGTAGTCTTTTTACTTGGGTCTTGAAAGATGAATAGATTGAGAAGGTATAATGTTCCAAGTGGAATGAAAAAATTTATGGTATATCAAGGGAGTAGAAACTGGCAATAGCATAATTTTAGAGATTCTAGATCTTTTTTCATGTCACAATTCTATGGAATTAGGTTTCTCACCATCAGAGAAAGAAGTTACAGATAAAAGAGAGTACTAGACTTAATCTTAGGATATTAGATTGGAGTCCAAAGTATTTCTACAAATTTATAGTTAATATATGTATATGTATTATATTTATTGTATATTAAATACACACATAGATATAGAGATAAGTATAGAAATATGTGTGTGTTAATACACATACATATATTTCTCGGTTCTGTCCCCTAAGAGAGCTTAGAAGCAGTGACAGCTCAGTAGCCATGAGTACACCTAGTACCCAGATCTTGGTTTCTCCAATAAAAGGAACCAGGGCTCTTGGACTGAGTGGTTAATTCCTGGGCTGAGGCAAGGAAAATACAAGTCAAATCTGGAACAGGTCTTATAGAGCTAGCCTGTGAGGAAGAGCTTTAAAAAAAAAAAATTGGTGGCATGTTGAAAGGACATTGGAGCCAGACTGAAAGAGCAAAAACTGGCCAAAGGTGGAACAGTTTCAGCAATAAAATAAAATAACCCAGAGAGTAAAATAAATATCCATGAGTATATACTAATATAAATAAATAATTGAGGAGTTCCCATTGTGGCTCAACAGTAACAAATAAGACTAGTATCCATGAGGATGGGGGTTCAAGCCCTGGCCCCACCCAGTGGATTGGCAGTCTGGCACTGCCGTGAACTGCAGTGTATAGGTTGCCGATGTGTCTCAGGTCTGGTGTTGCTGTGGCTGTGGCATAGGCTGGCAGCTGCAGCTCTGATTCAACCCCTAGCCTGGGAACTTTCATATGCCATGGGTGTGGCCCTAAAAAGACAATAAATTAATAAATAAATTAATAAATAAATTAATAAATAAAGTGATTAACAAATTAATGAGGGAGAGAGGATAATTCTTCCTTACAGAAGAATTCTAGTTAATAAATGTAGAAGGAATGAAGGCAATAGAAAATCACTGTTAGAACACAACAGTAGGAATTCCTGTTGTGGCTCAACGGAAAGGAATCTGACTAGTATCCATGAGGATGCAGGTTTTATCCCTGGCCTCGGTCAGTGGATTAAGGATCCAGTGTTGCCCTGAGTTGTGGTGTAGGTCGCAGATGCAGCTCGGCTCTGGGGTTGCCATAGCTGTGGTGTAGGCCAGGGGCCACAGCTCCGATTCAGCCCCTAGCCTGGAAACCTCCATATGCCATGGATGCAGCCCTAAAAGGACAAAAAATAAATAAATAAATAACATTAAAATAAAATTATTTCATAATAAAAGTTTTTAAAAAAGCTATTAACTTCCAAAAAATATTTCAGCTGTGTGAATTTAGTCACTATTTTCTGTACAAAAATATGTCCTTAGAAATAAATGTACTTTATATTCTAAAATAACAGGTGGGAACACATTTTATTTTGTTTTTGTTTAAAATTTCCCTTTGCACCTTGAAGTTTTTTAGATTTTTTTTTCTTTTAATTAACCCTGCAATCTATTTCTACAAGATAACATTTTCTCTTAATAAGTGAGTTTGTTCTCTATTTTGAACTTACTATGTTCAAGCAACTATGCCTCTTATACCAGCAACCATCTCAGGAGCAAAAAAAAAAAAAAGAGAGAGAGAGAAAGAAAGCAAGAAAGATAGGACTGAGATTAGATTTATAAGAACAGGATTTTATTAATGGCAGCTCATTTTCTTTTGTCCCAGCGTTGTTTCTGGGAGACCATTCACTTGGTTAGGTTAAGCTGTAAATGAATTTATTAGAGTTGGTTTCCCAAGCAGCTACAGGCCTCACCCAAGCAATCTCTTGAGGAAGCAGTTACCTGGGGCCAAGTTTCCCAGTGAGTCATGGCCCAGCCCTTTTTTACCAAGAACCTTTGTTCAGAGATCTTTATATCTAGGCTATAGCTCACCCATAAGGGTTTAGCTGTTCCACCTCAAGCTACCTGGTGTGATAGAAGAACTTTGAACTTGGAATAAGTCTGGCTCTCATACTGACTAGCTGGTGAGTTTGGGGAAATTATTGGGTGTTTATATGGCTTAATTCCCTTACTGTAAAAAGGGGGATTTTTTTTTTACTTGATTTCTAAGCTTCTCTTTTGATGTAAACATCTGCCATGTGTATCTAAAACTGAAGGCATCTTCGTCTTAGCAAAGAGTTCCCCTTTGTTTGGGTCCCATTATTATTTGCTATACCACTGTCCTTCCAGACTCTGAGGCTTAAAATCTTTTTTAGTTTAAAAAATTTTTTTTCGCTGCACCCTCAGCATATAAAAATTTCCAGGCCCGTCAAACCTGTGCCACAGCAGCAACAAGAACCACTGCAGTAACAATGTTGGATCCTCAACCTGCTTCACCACAAGAGAACTCCGGGGCTAAACATCTTAAAGTTATTTTGTTATATCTGTTTTTTTGAACATTTTCCCAAAGCTGTCAAACAATCCCGCAGTTCTTCCTTCACAGTTGAAGCTTGAGTTTTAGAGTCTAAACACTGGATTCTGCCAGGGCCATATGGTAGTTATATGACCTTAGGCAAATTATTCAACCTCAGTAAATCCTTTTTTTTTTTTTTTTTTTAATGGGAATAGTCTATTGCCAGGATTGCTGTAAAGGTTAGAGTTAGTAAGTATCCGATGCGTGAGAGCTGCTATTATTTGTATGTAATGATTCAGTGGATTGGATCTTAAAGTCCACTGGGCCTCTGGAAAAAAATATTCAAGGATAGTGTAGCCCAGCTTGATTATGTTCTTCTAAAAGGGTTTTTCGAGTTCCCGTCGTGGCTCAGTGGTTAAGGAATCCGACTAGGAACCATGAAGTTTCAGGTTGGATCCTTGGCCTTGCTCAGTGGATTAAGGATCTGGTGTTGCCGTGAGCTGTGGTGTAGGTCGCGGACGTGGCTCAGATCCCGAGTTGCTGTGGCTCCGGTGTAGGCCGATGGGTACAGCTCCGATTAGACCCCTAACCTGGGAGCCTCCATATGTCGTGGGTGTGGCCCTAAAAAGCACACACAAAAAAAGTGATTCTCATCTGAGACAGAGTGGGTGAGTTGGGAGAGATATCACACCTTTAATGCAAGCCCATAAAGCTGAGATATTCACGATGGAGAGTGTTTCATGCAGGCCCAAGGCAGCTCTGAGTTTCTCTGAAAGAATGATTATCATCTCTGATGGTAACCACCCTGGGCAGATACTTGCCACTACGCTCTTCCTGAAAGATAATTTGTGTGAATTTACAGGCAGGTGGGTTCAGAGATTTTGCTGCCTGATTTTCTGCCTTAGCTAAAGGTCATGGTCTTAATCATTATTCCTACTCGTAGTGGGAAGAAAATTGACTTTGGAATCAAGGAGAATATGGATTTGAATTCCAGCTCTGCTGTTTTATAGCTAAGTGAGCATTGTAAAGTTATTTAATATCTCTGAACCTCAGTTTCTTTATCATAAATATAAGATAATAAAACCAATCTTTTAAAGTGGTCATGAGGGAGTTCCTGTGTGGCTCAGTGGGTTAAGGTTCTGACCTTGTCACTGCTGTGGCTCAGATCGCTGATGTGGGTTTAATCCCTGGCCCAGGAACTTCTGCGTGTGGTGGGTGTGGCCAGAAAGTTAAATAAGTAAATAAAGTGATTGTGAGGATTGAGACGTGTGCTTTGCATAAGTAGATGTTTTAAAATGTTCATTTCTTGGAGTGCCCACTGTAGTACAGTGGGTTAAATATCTGACTACAGGCTTGATCCCTGGCCTGGCACAGTGAATTAAAGGATCCGGAGTTGCTGTAGCACTGTGGCACAGCTCCCAGCTGCAGCTCGGATTCAGTCCCCTGGCCTGGGAAGTTCCATATGCCATGGATGTGGCCATTAAAAAAAAAAGTTGATTTCTTTCCCAGAGTCTGATTTTTAACCTTTAGCTTCTTGTTGTGTATCACTAGGATTTTTCTTGCTGATGTGTATCTCAACATGTGCAAACCAAAGCTTATTCCTTCTCTTCTTCCTCTGTTTATTCTCTGTTAATGGCATCAACAACCTTCTGATCATTCAAGTTTATTGATGCCAGCTTTTCTTCCTCTCTCACCCTAGAATAATACCCTAAATATTATTCTGGAGTTCCCGTTGTGGTGAAGTGGGAAGGAATCCGACTAGAATCCATTAGGATACAGGTTCAATCCCCGACTCACTCAGTGTGTCAGGAATCCTGCATTGCCATAAGCTGTGATGTAGGTCGTGGATGTGGCTCATATCTGGCGTTGCTGTGGCTGTGATGTAGGCTGGCAGCTGCAGCTCCAATTTGACCCCTAGCCTGGGAACTTCCATGTGCCAAGGGTACAGCTGTAAAAAGACCAAAAAAAAAAAAAAAGTAAAATTATTCTATGAACTCTAAATACTTTTTTTTTAGTGTGGTTGTAATCTGAGTATTTAGTTCTTTTTAGAATGCGAAGAACCAATAATAACTTATAAACTTAGGGCTCTTTTTTTTCCTTTTTGCCATTTCTTGGGCTGCTACCACAGCATATGGAGGTTCCCAGGCTAGGGGTTGAATCGGAGCTGTAGCCACTGGCCTACACCAGAGCCACAGCAACACAGGATCTGAGCTGCGTCTGCGACCTACACCACAGCTCACAGCAACGCCGGATCCTTAACCCACTGAGCGAGGCCAGGGATCGAACCCTCAACCTCATGGTTCCTAGTCAGATTCGTTAACCACTGCGCCACGACGGGAACTCCCTTCCCACCTTTCCATTCCTATCTAATTTAAAACTTGATTATCCGTCACTTGTATAGCTTAGGATCTTCTTAACTAGTAGTTTAGATTACAGTTTCTTCCTCTCTTATCAAATTACACACTGCTGCAGAATGAGCTTTTAAAACATGGCTCTTATTAAGTTACTTGCTTTTTCAGAAAACTCCCAGTGTTCCACCATTGAGGCTGTGGGTAATCTACCACAGATCTCTTTTTTACCAATGTGGATATGGAGACTCAGGGAATTTTTTTTTCTTTGCCATAAAGGTCACGCCTGTGGTCGGGAGTAACTAGACCTCACTGCTATTCACTCACAGGCTGGTTCTTTCCACTGTTGGAATATGGCCCAAACTTCTTAACATGGTTTTCAAAGCTCTTCCCAGTCTGTCCTCATTCTGTCTTTCCTTGCTTTATCTTCAGCTTCTCTTGCACATGGAGCCTAACTCCACTGAAGTATCTTTTGCTGTTTTAGCTCCCTGGCCGTGTACTGCCATCCCCCTATCTGAGATGCACTTCCCTCCTCCTGCCCTCACATATTGAAATGCTGTGAGTTCTGGAGTTCCCGTCGTGGCGCAGTGGTTAACGAATCTGACTAGGAACCATGAGGTTTCGGGTTCGGTCCCTGCCCTTGCTCAGTGGGTTAACGATCCGGCGTTGCCATGAGCTGTGGTGTAGGTTGCAGTTGGTGTTGTAGCTGTGCCTCTGGCGTGGGCCTGTGGCTACAGCTCCGATTTGATCCCTAGCCTGGGAACCTCCATATGCCGCGGGAACAGCCCAAGAAATAGCAAAAAGACCAAAAAAAAAAAGAAGAAATGCTGTGAGTTCTGTAAGTCCAAAGTCAATCCAGTGATCTTCCCTTCTCTCCCACCAGAAAATCAAGTCCTGTCTTCCTAGACCATGCATTCATTGCCTCTAACCACATTCTGCCTGTGCTATAATTATTTGTGTGTGTTAGCAAGCCCAATGGATTATGGACACTGTTTGGGCCAGGCCCTGTCAGAATAAATAAGGGGGAAAAGACCCTGACATAGAATAAGTAAGCAATAAATGTTAGTTTTTTATATTATCTCTTCTCCTTGTAGGAAGTAGTTACTCAGTAACCTGGTACCAGCGTCTATCAAAAGTCATGTACTGATTCTCACCTTTATCTGTTTCACAGGATGCTAATCTGCCAAGAAATAACAGTATATGTCTCTGAAAACATGTAGTCAGGGTGTGAGGCACCTCATTCCTTGAGTATCAAGTGTGCTGAGCCTAGCTTTATACCAAGATAGATGTTCTGACTTCCCTTGGCTTTCTGGCTGAGGATAATCAAAACCAGGGAATTAGACTTGGAAATTAAAATCCTCATTCTTCGTCACACTCAGGCCCTCAAATAATGCATGCTTTTCCTTTTTTAATGAACAAATATGAGAACATGTTTTTGGTTTGTTTTGTTTTAATCTGGAGTTGATCCCTTTCGAACTGAAAATATTTATACCTCTACTTACATTAGAAGCATAATTGTACCAAATAATGTCTTGAAGTGCTGGTTGATATTTCTTAGATTTGGCTCAAATAGTGATTATTGTTGTTTTGCATAGTTACTTTTAGCTGAATAAACAGCTGTGTCTTTTTCTCAGAGAAAAGGCTGACAATGTTTTGTGGGTCTGTCAGTTACAAACTGGAAAGCATTTACACAAATATGTTATTTGATACATTCAGCTTTATTTCAAAGAATACTTGTAGAATTAAGATTATTTTATCCAGGGAGAAGAGATAATATAAAAAACTAACATTTATTGCTTACTTATTCTATGTCAGGGTCTTTTTCCCCTTATTTATTCTTCATAAAGAATACTGTAAAGTAAATATGATTTTTTTTTTTTAGCTGCCAACAAACATGGCACATGGAAGTTCCCAGGCCAGGGATCGAACCCATGCCATAGTTGCAGCCTGTTCAACAGCTGAGGCAACGCCAGATCCTTAACTCGCTGCACCATATGGGAATTTCTGTTTCTCACCTTTATCTGTTTCACAGGATGCTAATCTGCCAAGTACTGCTAGTACTGTTATCATGGATGAGAAATGTAGGTTTTAGGGAAGGACACACAGCTGTAAGTGATGGGGCCAACACTCCCGATTAGATGCGTGTGTCTCACACCAGAGCTCCTCACCACAAGAGAGTTCTATGTTGCCTTCCAACACAGGGATTTAAACAAACAAATAAAGGAAAACAACAAAAATAGCATTGTTTTCAGACAAGGTGTTAGTGGGGAAAATAAATTCTAATGTGGAAAAGTAGTGTATTTTTGGGGGTTGCTTATCACTTACTTTTTTTTTTTTTTTTGGTCTTTTGTCTTTTTTGGGCCGTACCCGTGGCATATGGAGATTCCCAGGCTAGGGGTCTAATCGGAACTGTAGCCACTGGCCTACACAACAGCCACAGCCATGCCAGATCCGAGCTGCGTCTGCGACCTACACCACAGCTCAAGGCAATGCTGGATCCTTAACCCACTGATCGGGGCCGTGGATCGAACCCACATCCTTATGGATGCTATTTGGTTCGTTAACCACTGATGGGAACTATGCTTATCACTTACTTTGCATCACAGGACTTTTAGTGAGACATGGCAGCCCAGGCTTCTGGGTTAGTAAGCACACTCTATGTTCTACTGTTGTCAAGGCTGTTGGAAGCAGTACCTGATGAAGCGTGCATTCTATCAGATCAGTTCTGCTCTGCAGTTGTCAAGAGAGCTGCAAGTAGTACTTTCATCTATGTTGTTCACTCTTCAAATAAGGAAATTACTGACTCATTTCTAATCTCACCTCTATTGGACAAAGGTAGGAATTCTTTTGATAATTACTGAGGTAAAAACCAAATAATCCAGTTAATGGGTAGGTTCTAGGTGATGTCAAGGTTATGGCCTTATGTATTCTCTGACTTGAAGCCAATACTAATATATTGGTTTTATGTTTGTTTGTTTGTTTGTTTGTTTGTTTTTGCTTTTTAGGGCTGCACTTGTGGTTTATGGAGGTTCCTAGGCCAGGGGTCCAATAGGAGCTATAGCTGCTGGCCTACGCCGCAGCCATAGCAATGCGGGATCCAAGCCATGTCTGCTACCCACACCACAGCTCATGGCAACACTGGATCCTTAACCCACTGATCGAGGCCAGGGATTGAACCCGCAACCTCATGGTTCCTAGTTGGATGTGTTTCTGCTGTGCCTCGATGGGAACTCCCACTAATATATTGTTCTTAAAATGTTCTTAGTACTACTATAATATGCCTTATATTATATATGTATTATCTCCTTAAACCTACATCAAAACCCCTGTGGTTTGTATTATCCTCATTTTTCAGAGAAGAAACTGAAACTGGAAAGACTATGTAATTTGTTCAAGATTACAAAATTATGGTTTCATTTGAAATCTCTTTAACCTTAAGGCTCTTGCTCTTTGTATCATACCATGTTGTATCTGCAGCTCTCTCCCCAATCTCAAGGGGTCCGTGCTACAGAGTGTGGGGAGAGAGGGCAGCCAAAAGAAACTTGGATGTGGGTAGAACCTAATTTGGACCTGCCTCTACAGAGATGCCAGTTGTACTTCCCTTGGGATGTAACTCAGACACTCCAAATGTGACTTTGGAACAGGCTTAAGTTCAGGGAAAGGCCGATCGCTGTTTGCACAGTGGGGTCAGTCATAAAAACATTGGAAACTGAAAGGGGACCTTAGAGATCATCAGATCTAACCTTCTCGTTTTACAGGAAACTACAACCCAAATTCAGTCATCTGACCGAAGTTAACAGTTTTTGAGAGAACCGGTAGAGGAGTATGGTCTGCTGGTCGAGAGCTCTCTTGCTCGCTCACTTACGCCACATCGCTGCCAATCCTTGGATGCTGGGGAATCCTCCTCTGTGTCTAATATTCTGACTTTTTTTTTGATGACATAGGTATTTCAGTACCTGTAGACACGATGGAATCAACTCCGTTTAACAGACAGCAATGGACTTCTCTATCATTGAGGGTTACGGCCAAAGAACTTTCTCTTGTCAACAAGAACAAATCATCAGCTATTGTGGAAATATTCTCCAAGTAAGTGCTGATCCTGGTCCAAAAGGACCATCTGTCTCGAGCAAACATTACCACCTGTCAGGGAGCTCTGTAAAGGAAGTACGTGGTGTAAAATGGCTTTTTTTTTGAGTACCTTCTGGTACTGCATCAAGCAAGACACTGTGGAGAAGGAAGATGATACTCAGAAGACACATTCTCTGTACTTGAATTTTTGTTCCAGTGGGGGGAAAATTTATAAACACAAAAGATAACTATAAAATATGCAATTATTAAGCAAAATGGCAGCAAGTCCAAAATGAATAGGAGTATGGACTAGATACAGAGTAAGAGAGAGAGAGAGTAACTATCATGGGGAAATCTAGTCAGGAAGGCTTTCTGGTTGGATGAAATTTTGAGGCAAGTTTTTAGTTGAAGGGAGTGTTAGGTGCACTCTATACCTGCATTGTCCAATAGGTTAGCCACTACTTATGTGGCTATTTAAATTTAAATTAACTAAAAAACATTAGTAATTCAGTGCATTCGCGGCGCTACCCACATTTCAAGTGTCCAGTGGCTACAGGTAGTTGGTGGCTACCTTATTGGACATCACAGAAACATTTCACCACTGCTGTAAAGTTCTGTTGAACAGTGCAAATCAAACTGTGTAGGCAAACCATGGCCCACTGGCTGCCTATTTTAGTAAATGAGAATTACTGGAACACAGCCATGTCCATTTGTTTATTGCTTTCATGCTACACCAGCCAGAGTTGCAGAGTTGCAACAGAGACCATATGGCCTTCACAGTCAAATATTTACTCTCTGGTTTCTTTAAGAAGAAGTTTGCTGGTGGAGTTCTGGATGTGGAGCAATGGGATTGGCAGCATCTTAGGAGCGCTCACTTACGCCACATCGCTGCCAATCCTTGGATGCTGGGGATCCTCCTTGAATCCAGGTTCAATTCCTGGCCTGGCACAGTGGCTTAAGGATCCGGCATTGTTGCACTTTCGGCTTAGATTGTGAATGCAGCTAGGTTCTGATCCTTGGCCCAGGAATACCACATGCCATGGAGTGGCCAAAAAAGGAAAAAAGAAGAAGAAAAAGTATGTTGACCCCCAGCTCTGGACCATGAGTTCTTTGATGTGAGGGTTCCTTTCCTACTTATTTTATTTCTCTAGCATGTAGCGTGGTGATTGGAACGTTGTAAACATTCCAAATTGTTGAAGGAATGATATAAGTAAATAATATGCCAGAGATAGTAAGTATATTAACATCATTCAAATAGAGATGCCATAGAGCTTAAGACACTACTAGAGAGCTTACTTCTCTCATAGAGTTTGTTAATTGATAGGAATCTATGATACATTTAAGAGAAGATGATGAAGATTTGAAGAAAGTGATTCTGGGAGCTATATTTAGAATACAGCTAAATGTCAGTAGGAAGTTTCTATAATCTACAGTGTCACCTTTTCTTCAATGACAAATCCATCAACCACCTGCTCTGTGAAAGACACTGCCCTTCCAAACTACTGACCTTGGTTATCACTTAAGGTGGAATGAAGGTGGGGTGAGATTGCACAAATAGCCGTTTTACCTTCTATTTTATGCATTTTATGTTGCTGTAATTTTATGTGAAACATATGTTATTTTTACCAAAATCAATAATAGTATTTTAGAAAAGAGGGGTCAAGATCTGGAAAGCTGTTAAGACTTGATTCCTGGAATTCCCAGGTGGCCTAGTTGATTAATGATCTGGCCCTTGTTGCTGCTTTGGCAGAAGTTTGATCAGGAACTTCTGTATGCTGCAGGCACAACCAACCCAATGAACAAACAGACAAATAGTAAATAACTGAAAAAAAAGAAAGACTTAATTCCTGATCTCAGGGAATATAAGAATATAGTTTAGTATGGTTTATATTTAGAGGAAGTCCCCAAACTTCCTTCATCTCAAGAAACACATGAGGAGTTCCCATCGTGGCACAGTGGTTAACGAATCCGACTAGGAACCATGAGGTTGCGGGTTTGGTCCCTGCCCTTGCTCAGTGGGTTAACGATCCGGCGTTGCCGTGAGCTGTGGTGTAGGTTGCAGATGTGGCTCGGATCCTGCGTTGCTGTGGCTCTGGAGTAGGCCAGTGGCTACAGCTCCGATTGGACCCCTAGCCTGGGAATCTCCATATGCCGCGGGAGCAGCCCAAGAAATGGCAAAAAAAAAAAAAAAGAAAAAAAAAGAAACACATGAGGTCCCTGTTACCAATATAGTGTTCCAGTTATGGCTGCATTGAAAACAATAAAAATCTCCAGAATTCAGTGGCGTGGGAGTTCCTATTATGACGCAGTGGAAACGAATCTGACTAATATCCATGAGAATGCAGGTTCGAACCCTCGCCTTGCTCGGTGGGTGGGGTATCCAGCGTTGCTGTGAGCTGTGATGTAGGTCACAGACATGGCTTAGATCCTCAGTCGCTGTGGTGTAGGCCAGTAGCTGTGGCTCCTGATTCGACCCCTAGCCTGGGAATTTCCATGTGCTGCTGGCACAGCCCTAAAAAACAAAACAAAACAAAAAAAGGAATTCAGTGGCTTGAAATAATGACAACATTTATTTTGCTGTGAATCTCCAACTTGGGCAGGGCTTGCCTCTGCTCCGCTCACCGTCCTTGGTGGCTCAGAACTGGAGGCCATAGTCATTTAGAGGCTTACTCTCTCACAAGTCAGGTGGTTGATGCTGGCAGTCATCTGGGATCTCAGCTGTGGCCATGAGCAGAACACCTTCACATGGCTTTTCCATGTGGCTGCTTGGCTTGCTTGGCTGGGTTCCAAGAGCAAGTCCAGAGAGAGAGGGAGGGAAGGAGGGAACAAAGAAGGAAGGGAGTCAGGGCCAGGAGTTGTGTAGCGTTTTAAGACCAACCTCACATGTTACACAGGATCATTTTTGCCATATTCTCTTCATTAGAAGTGAATCACTTAAGGCTGGCTTATATTCAGAGGGAGGGGAATTTGACTCTACCTTTTGGTGGGAATGTCAAAATGTCAAAGATTTGGGGGGACATGTTTTTAAACCATCCTGTATGGCTTCTCAGACTCCTCCCTTAAAAATCCTGATTCGACGTGTCCAGGATGCGGCCCAGAAGTTTGTGTTGTTAACAAGTATCCCAGTGATTTTTACCTTCAGGGAAGGTAGTAGTAGTGAAAGAGATGGACTTAAAAACTCAAAGCCAGAGTTCCTGTTGTGGCGCAGCAGAAACGAATCCAACTAGAAACCATGAGGTTGCAGGTTCGATCCCTGGCCTTGCTCAGTGGGTTGAGGATCCGGCATTTCTGTGAGCTGTGGTGTGGATCACAGACGCGGCTCGGATCTGGCGTTGCTGTGGCTGTGGTGTAGGACGGCAGCTGCAACTCTGATTAGACCCCTAGCCTGGGAACCTCCATATGCTGCGGATGCAGCCCTAAAAAGGACAAAAGACAAACAAAACAAAACAAAACAAAAAAAACCCTCAAAGCCATGAAGTTGAACATAAAGCAGAACAAATAAGTTTTATGATAGGAGGTTCAAGTAAAGGGTTGTGGAAGCTGAACACGAATAAAAGGACTAAGAAAGCAAGCAGTCAGCCATGGAGAAATACAGAAGGGTGAAGGGACTGGTACAGTTCAGTTAGGCCAGATGATGGAAGAACTCAAGTGCCATGCCAAGTTTAGGATTAGATAAACAACAGAAAGAATTGAAGGTTTTTGTGATCAGGCTTGTATTTAAAAAGATGCTTCTGGCAACAATGTAAAAGGTATATTGGGAAGGTGACAGCTTGATAGCATGGAGACAAATTGTGAGGCTCCCTTGAGAACCCAGTGAAAGCTGTTGAGGGTGGGGGGCAGCAGGAGAGGAAAGAAAGGGAAGGATTTGAGACAGTGTTGAGATGTGATTAATGGGACTTGGAAATTTCTCTCCCTTGTTCTGCAGAGAAACTTCTTCACATTCTTACCCTCTTCACCCTCCCTAGCCCAACTTCTCTTTCACTGAACTTGATTTTCCCTTGACATTCATTCTGTCTCTGAGGAGTACCTGCTCTCTTAACACATGCTTTGGAGTTCCCATTGCGGTGCATTGGAAACAAATCTGACCAGCATCCATTAGGATGCAGGTTTGATCCCTGGTCTCGCTCAGTGGGTTAAGGATCCAGTGTTGCCATGAACTGTGGTGTAGATAGTAGATGTGGTTCAGATCCCGAGTTGCAGTGGCTGTGGTATAGGCTGGTGGCTACATTTCCAATTCAACCCCTAGCCTGGGAATCTCCATATGCTACAGGAGTGGCCCTAAAGACCAAAAAAAAAAAAGATTTGTTTAGGAGTTCCTGTCGTGGCACAGTGGTTAACGAATCCAACTAGGAACCATGAGCTTTCAGGTTCGATCCTTGGCCTTGCTAAGTGGGTTAAGGATCCGGTGTTGCTATAAGCTGAGGTGCAGGTTGCAGACACGGCTTGGATCCCGCGTTGCTGTGGCTCTGGCGTAGGCCAGTGGCTACAGCTCTGATTTGACCCCTAGCCTGGGAACCTCCATATGCTGCAGATGCAGCCCTAGAAAAGGCAAAAAGACCAAAAAACAACAACAACAACAAAAAAAAACCCACATGCTTCGCTTCCCTGAAATGTCGTGCGGCCACTCCCCCCACGATATTTTGGGGTTGCCAGGTTGCCACTCCCCTGTTCTCCATTTCTGTTGCCCATCCATTGTTTTTGTTTGTTTGTTTTGCCATGTTCTGAAGTTGTAAACCTGTGGTTTGTGTCTAACGACATTCTACTCGTCATATCCTCCCTGTCTTTGCAGAGGCGTGCCAAGCTCCTTGCCTTTCCTGGGGACTGCTAGCTCCCAACTTTGTATTCTTCTCCATGTTTCTCAGTGGGGGTGCTTTGGACCTTTTGGATTAGGCAGATCTTCCTTGTGTAGGATGTTCCTCACTTGCCTTCCTCCAAAACTTGTAGCACCCCGGTGACATTGTGACAACAGCAAAAATCGGGGATGAAGTATGGAAGGGAGAAAGCCCAACAAGATCCCCACACAATTCCTAATTTCCCTTGGGGCAAGGAGTATCCCCAGTGTGGAATCACTGGCCCATGGCCACTCTGATACTTCATACTCATCATTTCTTTTCTTTCTTTTTTTTTTTTGTCTTTTTGTCTTTTCTAGGGCCTCACCCACGGCATATGGAGGTTCCCAGGCTAGGGGCCGAATGGAAGCTGTAGCCTCCAGCCTATACCACAGCCACAGCAACGCGGGATCCGAGCTGCATCTGTGACCTGCACCACAGCTCACAGCAACACTGGATCCTTAACCCACTGAGCAAGGCCAGGGATAGAACCCACAACCTCATGGTTCCTAGTCGGATTCATTAACCACTACGCCACGACGGGAACTCAGACTCATCATATCTTGATCTTCCCTACTTTTTCTGCCTGGACATTGTCTGCCACCCCTGCATCTAGTCTCAACCTTGTCATCCCCCAGAAGGCATCTCTGAAATGTGCATTTGGAAAACCTGCTCTCTGATGAGCTTCCTGTTCTTCCACTTGTTCCGCTTTCTTATTCTCCCTGACCCTGCTCTTTGGCCAACCCGGGACTCCCTGGCCATGGATGTCAGTCCCTTTCCTGGCTTCACTTCCTTCCCTGCCTAACTCAGTCAGTCACTTCAGTGAAACTCTTACCTCTTCCTCAGTTCCCATCCCACTCCTTTATTCTGTCATTGTTCATTCCAGCCTGTTCTCAGGATAGAGCCTTTGGGTCCAGTAGTAGCATTGATGAAAGGAAGTTGGAAATAGCTGCTCATTTTAGGGGCTTCTCAAGCTTTTTAAGTTTTTTTTTTTTGGCCATGCCTGCAGCATGCAGAAATTCCTGGGCCAGGGATCGAATGCACGCCACAGCAATGACAACGCTTCGTCCTTAATTCCAAGGGCTTCTTAATCTTGTGGAGAGAAAGCACAGAGACCTTAGAGGCCACCTTCTTATAGCATAGTATGGTGACTGTCTTTTCTCCATGAAGATTATAAGGGCAAATGGCAATTATGCAAAACTGTAAATCCAGAATCCATTACTCAGAATCAGTGTGCCAGGTACTCTGTTAGACTCTTGATGGAAATAGATACTATTCTTTTTTTTTTTTTTTTTTTTTGTCTGTTTAGGGCCACATGGAGGTTCCCAGACTAGGGGTCCAATGGGAACTGTCACCACTGGCCTACACCACAGCTCACAGCAATGCCAGATCTGAGCCACGTCTGAGACCTACGCCACAGCTCACAGCAACACTGGATCCTTAATCCACTGAGCAAGGCCAGGGATCAAACCTGCGTCCTCATGGACGCTAGTGAGATTCGTTTTCGCTGAGTCACGATGAGAACTCCAATAAATACTATTCTAATCCTAATAAAAACCACATGAGGGATAGATGTTATCCCTGTTTAGAATTGAGAACACTGAGGGACAGAGAGTAACCTACCCGAGTTAATATTTTGATTTGTTTCTGTCGAGTGTTTTTCTTCTGATGCATATATCCTATTATCAAACTAGTTTAGAAGGATGAATAGAATTTTATTTGGTAAGCTGGGAGGATGCTGGTGACATTGCAGAGGAAGGGTGAGAGATAGGAGATAAGGCATAGAAATGGGACAGGGCCTGATGTGCACTTAAGATGGTGAAAACCAGAGAATCAGCCTGAGTTCTTCTCCAGGTTTTGTACTCTGGAGACATATTGATGATTCTGCTTTGAGGATTCACTCACAGTAGGTTCCCAAGCAGATTGCAAGACTGTTTTCCACAAAGCATATGTATATATATGTATGTTTGGTTTTTTTTTTGTATTTTCTAGGGCCGCACCCTCAGCATATGGAGGTTCTCAGGGTAGGGGTCCAATTGGAGCTATAGCTACCAGCCTTTGCCAGGGCCACAGCAATGCGGGATCTGAACCACGTCTGCGACCTACACCACAGCTCACAGCATCACTGGATCCTTAACCCACTGAGCGAGGCCAGGGATCGAACCTGCAACCTCATGGTTCCTTGTTGGATTTGTTAACCACTGAGCCACAACGGGAACTCCCCACAAAGCATATATTAACTTCTACTTATAACACCTACTGATCTGATTTTCTCTTATTTTGAAACACTCCCTGTTATGGGGTTTGGAATTAGTAAATCCTACACAATCCTAATTAAGAGTATGTAGGGAGTTCCCATTGTGGCTCAGCAGGTTAAGAACCCAACATACTGTCCATGTTCGCATAGATGCGGGTTCGATCCCTGACATTGTTCAGTGGGTTAAGGATCCTGTGTTGCCGCAAGCTGCAGCATAGGTCTCAGATGTGGCTCGGCTACGACATAGGCCTGCAGCTGATTCGATCCCTAGCCTCGAACTTCCATATGCGGCAGGTACAGCTGTAAAAAGAAGAAGAAAACAGAGACTGTAGGAAGCCTTGGGAGATTTGTGGTCAGAAACTAATATAAAAATGGTATTTGGGGAGTTCCCTTTGTGGCTCAGTGGTTAACAAACCCAACTAGGATCCATGAGAATGCATGTTCAATCCCTGGCCTCGATAAGTGGGTTAAAGATCTGGCGTTGCCATGAGCTTTTGGTGCTGGTCACAGATGCGGCTCAGATCCTGCGTTGCTGTGACTGTGGTGTAGGCCGGCAGCTGCAGCTTCGATTGGACCCCTAGCCTGGGAACTTCCATATGCTGCTGGTGCGGCCCTAAAGAGCAAAAATCTAAAAAGTAAAAAATAAAATAAAAATATTTGGAGGAAGCTTAATCTGGCTGCTGTTTATAGGATTAGCTGGGCTTTCTAATTGTTAACAATGTTTTACTTGAATTTGTGTGTAAGAGTGATTTTTCTAGCATCACAGTTTGTGTCTCACAAGTACTTTATAACTCCAGATATTTCTTTTCCTAAGCCTCTATACTATATAAATCATTAAATTTGAGTGAGGAGGGTACTCTTGATAGGTCACTTTGAATGGCTAGCTTTGTCATTCCCTCACCAATGACAGCCCATAGCATAATCCTTTGCTTAATTAAATTTGACTCTTTTGGTAAAATTTGGTTTCTTTGCAGAAGGTTCCTCTGACTCATATATTTTTGGAGTTGAAAGGAATCTAGCCCAGTGGTTTTCAAACTCTCTTAATTGAGTTCTTCAGAGGAACCTCGGGCCAGTTCTGAGAAGACAGAAGATCTAAAGGGCTGAGCCTGTGACCTTCCACCCCTGCGGTCCTGCTTTGATCCCTTTTATATGTTAGGTTCTAAGTTATCATTTGAAAAGAGGAATCTCCAGCATAAAGAACCTCTGATCTGGCTAACCTTTGTTCCATTGCTCTGACAAATAAGGAACTTGCTGTCCAGTAGTTATAACTAAATATCACATGGCAAGATGGTGGCAGAGCTTAATCTCACACACTTAAAACTCTTGCAGCCTCTGTGTCTTCTTCCCTCATGTCACTGCTCCTCCCACTCTTGTTATATCTTTACCCATCCCAGAGGCCCAAGGAAGAAGAGTTTATATTTAGTTTTCTGTGATCATTCTTCCTTGTTAAGGAAAGATGACCCTCAGATCTCCCTGGTCAGTTTCTTTCCTTTTCTGTAACATTTTAGTGGTGAAATTGTTCCAGAAGAAAATACATTGCCTAAAACTTGGGAGTTTCCATTTTCCTTTTTTTGGCTCAGGATTCCCTTTGCTCTATTAGAGGGCATACGAGCAAGAGTCATGGCTCAGGAACTCTGTTTTCTGGCCTTAGAAAAGTTCGAGACACTGTTATTACTCCCCAGATAATTTTAGCATCCTCCATCAGCTGCCTGCCTCACAGCTGAGCATTAATGAGCAGTTGCAAGATTAAATTCTGTATGTGAAGAGGAGACTTGGAGGATGAGAAGATCTGGGAAGGGAAGGAGATTTTAATTATAGAAATCTCATGGCAAATATTTTTTCCCTCAAATTTGGATCTTCGAAAAGATCTCCCCTCCCCCAATCAGTGACGCTCACATTTTGTGTCAGGATAATACTGGTTGCTCTGAGTGTCTCTGAGGAAAGTCTAGGGCCTGAATCCTGATCCAACACTGAATTCAGAAGTGTTGTGCCTCAGTGTCTCTTTTGAGAGTCAAAATGTAAAAGTACCAGGGACGGAACTCAGAAGAAAGCAGTTTTTGGAAGCTTTCTCTCTGTGTGCGTCTACTATTTAGCAAGCACTTTATTACAAATAAAGGGTTGGTGATTTTTTTTAAATGAATTTTATTACATTTATAGTCGTACAATGATCATCAAGAGTGGTAGTATTTGAGTGGGAGTTTCAGAACACGATTCAAGAAAGACATTGGTGTATACATCTGTGCCTTACAGATGCTTCAGGGCTCAAAGAATACGACTAAAGATGAAAATTATTTTGACCTTCTGTAACTCTGTTTCAGTTAAGACAGTAAAGGGAAGGGAACCTCTAAGCTTATTTACCCAACTAACCACAGTGTAAATACCCTGTGCCTTGGAGAACAATTGGCTAAGAATAGGCCAGTCTGCTGATTGGCTCTGGCTTTCCTATATGGATTATTGCTATAATATACTGTCGATGATTACCCAGGGGGTGTGGAAACACAAGTTCAAGGCCAGTCCTAAGTTCCTCTCTAGCTATAATCCACTCTGCTCTGCATTGCCATTTCGAGGGACTCTCAGACAGATACATTAGCACAAGTGGGGAAAAAATATGTATGTAGAAGGACATTCACCACAGCGCGGTACGTGGTGGTGAGTAACTGGAAACAATACAAGTGCTCATTAAAAGGACTGTGGGTTAATAAATTATAATGGGAGAGGGTTGCCAGGGTTACCAAAGGCTTCTGAGTGTTGCTAAATCAAGATGTTTGTTAGGCTTCGTCTTCGATGACCGCTCAGCCCTTCTTCCTTCCCACGTTTCTTCTTTTCTTGGCTTCTCTGGGAGTCCTGGTTTTCCTCCTACTTCTGTCTACTCCCATTCTCTGTTATCACCTCTTCTTTGTCTTCCGACTGCTAATTATCGGAGTCCCCAGGACTGAGTAGGGGCCTTTTCTTGCACTACACGCTCTTCGTGGATGATATCACTTACTTCCACAGCTTTGGCACCATCTGTGGACAGACAGGTTGTAAATTTATGTTAGTAGCGCAGTTCTCGCTTTTGAGGTCTAGACGCATGTATCTCATCACTGCCGCCGCCAAGTGGATGCTAACACTGAACGCTTCATCTTCCGCATCCCTACCTCTGCTCCTCCTTCAGAGTCCTCATTTCAGGGAACGGTACTTCCATTGACTCAGCTGCCAGAAACCAGGTATCACTCTTGACTTCTTTCTCCCCCTTCTCTCATTACCAATGCTGTTGATTCGGCTTCTGAGCCATATCTCAAGTCCATTCACTTTATCTGCAGTGCCACCACCCTGGACCAAGCCGGCATCATCTCTCACTATTGCCACCTCCATTTTCAGGCACCTCCCGTCCATTCTCCACACAGCATCCAGTGCTCTTTTAAAAACATGGCTGGGGGTTCCCATCGTGGCTCAGTGGAAATGACCCTGACTAGTATCCATGAGGACGCAGGTTCGATCCCTGGCCTCGCTCACTGGGTTAAAGATCCAGCATTGCCGTGAGCTGTGGTGTAGGTCGCAGACGTGGCTCCGATCTGGCATTGCTGTGGCTGTGGTGTAGGCTAGCAGCTGCAGTTCCAGTTCGACCCCTCGCCTGGGGACTTCCATATGCTACAGGTATGGCCCTAGAAAGACCAAAAAAAAAAGAAAAAAAAAGAAAAAGAAAGAAAAATGAAATCCTTAGCATGGCCTACAAAGCTCTTGCCTCCCAGCCTCATCTCCTGACTCTCTCTTTCTCAGTGTACTTCACAAAACTGGAGTTCTTTGTGTATCTTATACGCATGAGACACTTTCTTGCCTTGGGGACTTTGTGTGTGCTCTTTTCTGCGCCCGGAATGCTTTTCTTGCTTTGTTTTGCCTGGCTGACTCCTTCTGGTCAAACTTCAGATCTCAGCCTAAAGGTCATTTCCTCAGCAAGGCCTTCTGACACACAGACACGTACGCACACACAGACACAGCACTCCTACTCCCCAGCCCCGCCTTCTCAATTAAGTTCCTTTGTTAGGTTATTTAATAATACTCTGTCCTTTTTCTTATATAAGTGTGTGTATACACGTGCACATATGTGTTTAATATATAAGCTGTAAGCTCTCTGAAAGCAGGAAACTATGTCTCTTTTGGTTATTTCTTTCACTAGTGCTTAGAACATATTTCTTGAATGAAAAGAAGCTGTTCTAAAATGGAGAAAGGGAGATGCAGAGTAGTATATACAATATTACTTGTCTAAAAATGCAATATTATTTTTAAAATGTTGTATATTTAGTAGTTCTCACTGTGGCTCAGCAGGTTAAGAACCCAACTAGTATCCATGAGGATGCCAGTTTGATCCCTGGCTTTGCTCAGTGGGTTAAGGATCTGGTGTTGCTGCAAGCTGCATTGTAGGTCCCAAGTGCTGCTCAGATCCCACATTGCTGTGGCTGTGGCATAGACTGGCAGCTGCAGCTCCAATTCGACCCCTAGCTTGATAACTTCCATATGCCACAGGTGCGACTGTTAAATAAAATAAAATAAAATAAAATAAAACAAAATAGTAAGCTCCAACTGTTTCCTAATGGGATTGGCAGCATCTTGGAAGCTGCTGGGATGTGGGTCTGATCCCTGGCCCAGCACAGTGGGTTAGGAATCTGGCATTGCCGCAGTTACAGCTTAGGTCGAAACTGTGGCTCCAATCTGATCCCTGGCCTGTGAGCTCCATAAGCCACAGGGCAGCCAAAAATGATCAAAAATAAATTAAATAAAATAGGTATTGTATATTTTGGATATCAATCCCTTGTCAGATATATGATTTGCAAATATTTTCTGCCATTCCAGGGTTGCCTTTTCACTGTTGATAGTGTCCTTTAATGCAAAGATTTTGCTGAGCTTCTATCTCTCTTCCTTTCTTCCTTCCTTCCTCCCTCCCTTCCTTCCTTCCTTTTTATGGCTGCACCCATGGTATATGGAAGTTCCCAGGCCAAGGATTGTATCCCAAACTATGCCACAGCTGCAGCAACACTGGATCCCTTAACCCTCTGTGCCAGGCCAGGGAGTGAACCTGTGTCTCCACAGCAACCCAAGCCACTGCATTCAGATTCTTAACCTACTGCAGCACAGTGGGAACTCAAGTTTTTTCTTTTATTGCCTGTGCTTTTGGTGTCATTCCAAGAATTCTTTGCCAAATTCAATATCATGAGGCTTTGCCCTTGTTTTTTTCTAAGAATTTTATAGCTTTAACTTTTATACTTCAGTCTTAATCTATTTTGACTTAATTTTTGTATGAGACCAACTTCATTTTTTTTTCTTACGTGTGGAAATCTACCTTTCCCAGCATCATTTATTGAAAAAACTTTTTTCCACAATAGATTTTCTTGGTATCTTGTTAAAATCCTTTGACCATATATGTGAGGGTTTATTTCTGGGGTCTCTATTCCATTCCATTGATCTGTATGTCTGCCTTTATGCTAATACTACATTGTCTTTTGTTTGTTTGTATTTTGGCCACACCCCATGACATGCAGAAATTCCTGGGCAAACCTGAGCCACAGCAGTGACAACAATGGATCCTTAACCACTAGTCTATCAGGGAACTCCTACATTGTCTTTTAAAAATCTTTTGGTAATATATACATAACATATAATATACCCTTTTAACCATTTTAAGTATACATTTCAGTAGCATTAAGTACATTTGAATTGTTGTGGAACAGTCACCACCATGACTTTGTTCTTTATATAGCCGTGTAGTATTTCATTGAATGAACACATTATAATTTATTTACCCGTATTCTGCTAATGGATATTCAGGTTGTTTTCAGTTGATTGCTATGGCAGTTAAGACTATGAAAAATAATCTAACATAAAAGTCATTTTTGCTTGTGTGAGGATTCTTCTGGAAACACAGTTTGTGAGTGGTAGGTAGCATTTGTGCTTTTGTAATTTTGAAGTTTTTGTAAAATTGACAAAATTACTTTCATAGAGTAATTTCTCTCAGTAAATTAGCTTTTTTTTAAAAAAAAAAAAAAAAAACATTTTCCTGGAGTTCCCTTGTGGCACAGCAGGTTAAGGATCCAGTGTTATCACTGCTGTGGCTTGGGTCATGGCTGTGGCTTGAATTCAGTCCTTGGCTTGGGAACTCCCATATGTGACAGGCACGGCCAAAAATAAAAAAGCTTTTCATACTTGATATGTTAAAAAATGTTCTTAGTGTTGTTTGTGTTTTCATTTTGAGGTCGAATGTCCTTATGGTTTAAGTCATTTGATATTTTCTGTGAACTATATGTTTATATTCATGACCATTTTTCTATTAAGTTGTTTGTCAGTTTCTTATTGATTGTAAGAGTTCTTACATTTTAGGAAAATTAGCCTCTTATCTGTAATATAATTTGCAAATATCTTTCCAGCTTGTCACTTGATTTATAGCAGTTCTAATCCCATTTTCTTTCATAACCTATTTATGGTCAATGAAATCACAGAAATGCCGCAAGTCCTTTTATCGTACCCTGTAAGAAAGCTCTGCTCATTTGCAGAGTATTGTCCGTTCTGGTGAATGATTGTTAAATACTGATATCTGATTGTTAAAAATTTAAATAGTAGGAAGTTCCCGTCGTGGCGCAGTGGTTAACGAATCTGACTAGGAACCATGAGGTTGCGGGTTCGATCCCTGCTCTTGCTCAGTGGGTTAACGATCCGGCATTGCCGTGAGCTGTGGTGTAGGTCACAGACGAGGCTCGGATCCTGCGTTGCTATGGCTCTGATGTAGGCTGGTGGCTACAGCTCCAATTAGACCCCTAGCCTGGGAACCTCCCATATGCCTCGGGAGAGGCCCAAGAAATGACAAAAAGACAAAAAAAAAACCCAATTTAAATAGTGGAATTCCTATTGTGGCTCAGCAGAAATGAATCTGATGAGGATCCACGAGGATGTGGGTTCCATCCCTGGCCTCACTCAGTGGGTTGGGGATCTGGTGTTGCTGTGATGCAGGTGGCAGACATGGCTTGGATCCCGTGTTGCTGTGATGTAGGTGGCAGACATGGCTTGGATCCCACGTTGCTGTGGCTGTGGCATAGGCCCCCAGCCATAGCTCCGATTTAACTCCTAGCCTGGGAACTTCCATATGTCACAGGTGTGGCCCTAAAAAGCCAAAAAAGAAAAAAAAAAGTTAAACAGTGATGGGACTAGAAGAGACCATAGAAATCCTCTCCCATAGTCAGTTTCTCAGATGAGGCCCACGTAAATGAAGTGATATAACCTAGGTTACGAAGCAGTAAAGCAGTGGTACCGATCCAGGACTTTCCTCTGGCTTCCATATTGGATAAGGTTGTTCTGTTTAACACAAATACTAAGGAAGTTCTGAGTTTATGAAGGTATTTATGGGTCAAATTGGTTTTGGTAGAAGAATGGGCCCTTTCCTCTACTTCTCTTTATCTTTTTGTCTCACCTCCTTTTTCTTGCCCAAATGCCTTGGGACTTCTGAAATTCTACCTTAAAATAGGGAGCAAGTAGCCCTTTCAATGTGTCCTTTTCTAGGGTTGGGTTGGTGAGTTCCATTTATGCAGGCCCAAGGAAGTCACATGGTGGGGATTGTCCAAGTGATGGTGCTGCCTTCAATGCTTGACTCAGAGGCCCCGAGGAAGCCAGGTGAAGGTCTGTAGCCTGGACCTCCCAAACCTCTTTTTGTCTTCAAGTAGAGAAAAACCTGATCTCCTCTGAAAAGCCCTGGGGCTTCAGTTGTTTCTCAGGGATATCTGAACCAAGTAATAATAATGATAAAATGACGAAAGTAATAATAAACTTAAAATAATAAAATTATATAAGCCTGCTTATCAAATCTAAGACTCTTATCAACTCTAGGCAGAGCCATTATTTTATGACTTACTAAGGAAAATTGCTGCTGATTAAAAAGACCAATGTTTGGAGTTCCCACTGTGGCAACTGGGTTAAGAATCTGACTGCAGCAGCCTGGGTCACCACAGAGGCACAGGTTCTATCCCTGGCCCAGCAGAGTGGTTTAAAAGATCCTGTGTTGCTGAAGCTTCACTGTAGGTCACAGCTGAGGCTCAGGTTCAATTCCTGGCCTGGGAACTTCCTTCCAATGACTCAGGTGTGGCCATAAAATTAAAAATTAAAAAAAAATTTTAAAAGATTAATGCTTACTTAACATATAAGCTTTTCTCACATGTCATTCTTAGGCATATAAAAAAAGTAAAATAATATTTCTTTAGGAGTTCCTGTTGTGGCCCAGCAGAAATGAATCCAAGGTTGCAAGTTCCATCATCCCTGGCCTCGCTCAGTGGGTTAAGGATCTGGCATTGGTGTGAGCTGTGGTGTAGATCACAGACGCAGCTTGGATCCTGTGTTGCTGTGACTGTGGCGTAGGCCGGCAGCTGTAGCTCAGCTTCGATCCTTAGCCTGGGATCCTCCATATGCTGTGAGGTGCGGCCCTAAAAAGAAGAAAAAAAAATTCTTTAAATGGCAAATCCCAAAAATGGCAAATTATAATGTAATCTCTTTAAAGACCTTTAAGGAGTTCCTATTGTGGCTCAGCAGGTTATGAACCTGACTAGTATCCATGAGGATGTGGGTTTGATCTCTGGCCTTGCTCAGTGGGTTGGGGATCCAACGTTGCTGTGAGCTGTGGTGTAGATTGCGGGCACAGCTTGGATCCCACATTGCTGTGGGCCAGCAGCTACAGCTCTGATTCAACCCCTAACCTGGGACCTTCCATTTGCTGTGGGAGTAGCCCTAAAAAAAGAAAAGGAAAGAAAAAGAACATGTATAGTATCTTCAGATTCATTTAACTGAACTAAAGCGACAGTACCAGCAGCTTAGACTAAGTTCACACAGGTACTGGTGGTATGACTACCTCTTGACCAACTGGTTGATAAGAATGCTGATTTCAGAGGCATTGATGGTGGGGAAATGTGCACACTAGGGTTAATGCAAGGCTATATCCTTTGACTAATTCCAAAACATTTTTATACACGTGATCTCATTTGATCATCCCAGCTTTGTAATAGATTGTTTTTCTAGATAAGAAAACTGAGGCTGAGTTAGAGAAGTTGACTTGCCCGAGAGCACAGTGAATACGTGATGGAATTGGGACTTAAGCCCCAGACTTTCTGCTTAATTCAGTTCTTTCCCAGCATTTGACCTCATCGTCTTGGCTCTTTCTCTTAGAGCAGGTGACTGCAACAGCCCAGGAAGTGAGGACTGCTCTCATTCTCTGCTTCTCCTGATAGAGTCGATTAAAGACAATTGCTTGGCAGATAGGTGTGCAGAAGTGGTTTTCTTAAAGATTGAAAGAGTAAAAATATAAGTTTAATTTGAGGACATTCTCTTTTCCCCCCCTTCTTCTTTGAAGGTACCAGAAAGCAGCTGAAGAAGCAAACATGGAAAAGAGAAGAAGTGTAAGTATTTGGAAGCCCCGGGACACGTGGAACATTGTGGGCAGAGCCCATGTGGCCCGGCCACCTGCAGCCTCTGCAGGGCATGGGCTCAATGTCAGCTGAGCCGGGCATCTGTGCCAGCTGGTCTGATTGGTGAACCATTTGCTCAGGAGAGCTTGGCTCAGGTGTAGAGAGTCTTATTTGTTCTCTGAGACTCTCTTTTTGAGTCACTTTTTCTTTGCTGACTTGAGTGAAGGTCAGAAGGCCAAGTGCTTTGCTGGTGGTTATAAAATGGCTTACTGCTTGTGCTCAAATTAGGATATGGGCATCCTAGGCTTTTCCTTTTTTCCAAATCAAACAATAAGAATATCTCTGCATTTAAATGGTAGCAGCTGTGCAGCTGTTGTCATCCCCTGGGTTGTTTAAAGCAAACTTTTTTTTTTTTGTTAATTTTTTTTTGCCTTTTTAGGGCTGCACCTGTGGCATATGGAGGTTCCCAGGCTAGGGGTCTAATCGGAGCTGTAGCCACCAACCTATACCACGATCACAGCAAGCAACTCCAGATCCGAGCCACATCTACACCACAGCTCATGGCAACTCGGGATCCTTAACCCGCTGAGCGAGGCCAGAGATCAAACCCACAACCTCATGGTTCTTAGTCGGATTCGTTTCCACTGTGCCACAATGTGAACTCCCAAAGCAAACTTATTGACCCAGCCGAGGTAGCAAGCTTCTTAGCTACAGGGTCCATCAAAGGCAAAAACCTCAGAACTAGCTCCTAGCTCGTACCCATTTGTACTCTCCCACTGGCTAACTTCTAGCTGCTCTGGATAGTGTATTTCTTTTGAAATCTTACTTGATTTAGCCTTGTGAGGAGGAAAAAAAAAACCTCACATTTTTGGCAAGAATTCTTTAATTGGGCCAGCATTACAAAAACATCCTCTTGGCAGTTTTCAGTACCTAAACTATTTAAATTAGTACATAACACGCCCCTGTCACTTTGTTTTCTCTAAGGGAGCAATGCTTACTGGGTTTTGTTTTGTTTTGCTTTTTGTTTGTCTTTTTGCAATTTCTTTGGGCCGCTCCCGCAGCATATGGAGGTTCCCAGGCTAGGGGTCGAATCGGAGCTGGAGCCACCAGCCTATGCCAGAGCCACAGCAACGCGGGATCCGAGCCGCATCTGCGACCTACACCACAGCTCACGGCAACGCCGGATTGTTAACCCCCTGAGCAAGGGCAGGGACCAAACCTGCAACCTCATGGTTCCTAGTCGGATTCGTTAACCACTGTGCCACGACGGGAACTCCCTACTGGGTCTTTGACTTAATTTTCCTGTAATTTGAGAATGGATCCTCTTTGGCACACTATAAGAAAAGTTACCGTCATTTCACTCAATTGCTGGTTTATTCTCTCTCACCTGTTATTTTTCCCCTTTTTCCTTTCTTCCTTTTTTCTTTTCCTTTCTTTCTTTTTTTCTTTTTTTTGGGGGGGGGGCGGGTGCAGTGGTGGTGGTGCACCTGCAACATGCAAAAGTTCCTGGGCCAGGGATCAAACTCACACCACAACTGTAATCAGAGCCACAACAGTGACAATGCCGGATCTTTAACCCCCTAAGGCACAAAGGAGCTTCTCTTTTCCTTTTTTCCTTTCACTCATTCATTTAGCAAGTATCCACAGAGCACCCCACTAATATGCCAAGCACTGTTTTAGGCAGTAATACAGACTACATCCCTGCCACCGTGGAGTTTATGTTCTGGTGGGAGAGACAGACAATAAACCTGTTGTCAGGTATGAAATAACATAAAGCGGGTGAGCGGGGTAGAGTATAGCGGTCAAGGAAAGCCTCTGATAAGGAGACATTTGAGCAGAGATCTGAGGACGTGAGCTGGGGAGAAAAATAATTCAGACAGAAGATAACAGCCCATTCAGATGCCCTGAGGCAAGAACATTCTAAGTGTATTTGAGCAACTGGAAGAGAAATGTCATTTAGAGCCATTGTAAGGACCTGGACCTTAACACTGTACAGATGCAGGCCTTCAGATGGTTTGTGTGCAAAGGACTGATGTGATCAGACTAAAATTTTAAGAAGAGGAGAGAGAGACTAGAGGAACAATGGCAGAAGCATGAAGACCAATTATGAGATAATTGCAGTGATTTAGGCCAGAGATGATAATGAATTGGACTGGAGTAGCAGCTATACAGGTAACAAGTGGTCAGGATTTATGCTGAAGGTAGGGAAAAAGAATGGCAACAATGCTTTTGGCCCAAACACCAGGGAAGATGCCACTGAGATGGGGAAGATGGTAGGAAAAGCAGGTTTAGAGAAGGGGGGATATTTATTAGAAGCTCAGTTTTGAACATGTTAAATGTAAAACTCTGTATTAACACATCCAAGTAGAGATGTCAGATAGGAACTTGGATGCGCAAATCTGGAATTGGAAGAGATCCAACTTGGAGATGAGGTATGTGGGTATCAAAGCGTCAGTGATTTGTAAAGACAGGAGATGCATGAGATCACCTGGGGAGTGAGTATAACTGGGAAAGGGTTCTGAGGACAGTGCTCAGGGGCACCTTGATGTTTCAAAGTTGGATAGATGAGGAAGAAGCAGCAAAGGAGACTTAGAGGGAGCAATTGGTGAAATAGCAGTGGAAACAAGAGAATGGGGTGCCAGATGTCCCGTGAAGAAAGCATTTCTAAAAGGCAAATTATCAACAGAGTCAGACACAGAGATAGGCTGAGGTCTACTATCAGATTTGGCAACACGAAAGTCACTGGTCATCTTGTGCTGTTTGGGAGTGATAGGATAAAGGCCTGACTGGACTAGGTCATCAAGATAGTGGGATGACCCAAGTTGGCACCACAAGTATAGATAAACATTTATGGAGCATCTTTTATGTACCAGGTGCCAAAGGCACAAAGAGGAACAAGAGTTGGTCTCTGCCAGAGTTCCTGTTGTGGCTCAGTGGTAATGAACCCGATTAGTATCCATTAGGACGTGGGTTTGATCCCCCCTGGCCTTCCTCAATGGATTAAGGATCTAGCGTTGCCCTGAGCTGTGGTGTAGGTGGCAAACATGGCTCAGATCTGGCGTTGGCTGTGGCTGTGGTGTAGGCCGGCAGCTACAGCTCTGATTCGACCCCTAGCCTGGGAATCTCCATATGCCGCTGGTGTGGCCCTAAAAAGACCAAAAGACAAAGAGTTGGCCTCTGCCTTCAAGGAACTATTTAGAGTTTGGAAAATAGAGTTTATAATCCCATTATGATAAGTTCTGTATTAAAAACACAAGGTACTGGAGTTCCTGTCGTGGCGCAGTGGTTAACGAATCCGACTAGGAACCATGAGGTTGCAGGTTCGATCCCTGCCCTTGCTCAGTGGGTTAACGATCCAGCGTTGCCATGAGCTGTGGTGTAGGTCGCAGATGCAGCTCAGATCCCGAGTTGCTGTGGCTCTGGCGTAGGCTGGTCCAGATCCAATTGGACCCCTAGCCCGGGAAACTCCATATGCCGCGGGAGCGGCCCAAGAAATGGCAAAAAGACAAAAAATAAAATAAAATAAAATAAAATAAATAAATAAATAAAAACACAAGGTACTGAGGAGAATTTAGGAGAAACTCATAACCTGGACTATACCACATCAAGGAAGTCTTCCCAGGATTTGAGGATCTGGCATTGTCACTGCTGTGGCTTGGGCTTCATCCCTGGTCCGGGGAACTTACATGTGCTGCAGGTGTGCTCCCCAAAAGAGACGGAAGCAGGAGTTCCTGTTGTAGCTCATTGGTAACGAACCCGACTAGTATCCACGAGGATTCAGGTTCGATCCCTGGCCCGCACTCAGTAGATTAAGGATCTGGCATTGCTGTGAGCTGTGGTGTAGGCCAGCAGTAGCAGCTCTGATTCAACCCCTAGCCTGGGAACTTCCATACGCCCCACACGCAACCCTAAAAAAAAAAAAGGAAGCCTTCCCAGAAGAAGTGGTGCCAGACTGAGCCCAAAGGACAAGTAGGGATTAAACAAAGGGGGCAGAGGAGTGACAGAGGAAGCAGCACACGCACATCATGGAGGCATAAGAGAACATGCACACCGAATAGTAGGAAAGACAGTTGTCCCATTCTTTAATATGGAGAAGTCAGGAAAAGAAACAGATTAAAGAGTGAGGAGTGAAGGGCAGAGAGGGGAGACTTCAGCCTTAGACAAGGATGAGATCCGGTACGTTAAGTATCCAGCATTGTCGCTGTTGTGACTCAGGTCACTCCTGTGGCTTGGGTTCAATCCCTGGCCTGAGAACTTCCAGCCAATAAAAAAAAGGATAAGTTTAAGATGCCTACAGCATTTCCAGGTGGAACTCATAGGTAAGGCGAGAGATCTGGCTAGAATTGTAGGTCATGAGTCACCAACAGAAACTGGTGGGTGACACCGGAGGGTACATGACATCATCTATAGACAAATATATAAAGTGAGTAAAGAAGATGACCTAAGGCAGACCCTTGAGGGGCCCCACCATATAAGGGAGGGACTAAGGAAGAGAAACCTGTAAAGAAAACTGAAGGTGGCCCTCTGGGAAGAAATCTAGGAAAAAGGAGTATCACAGAAACCATTGGATGAAAGGAATTTTTAAAGAGGGCAGTGGTCAGTAAGGTGAGATGCTCTAGAGAGCTCAAGGAAAATAAAGCAGAAGTGTCCATCGCAATTGGCAGCTGAGATGAAAGGATATGAACACGTAATTAAAAAACAGGAGTTCCCATTGTGGTGCAGTGGAAACAAATCCAACTAGGAACCATGAGGTTGCGGGTTCGATCCCTGGCCTCACTTAGTGGGTTAAGAATCTGGCGTTGCCATGAGCTGTGGTGTAGGTCGCAGATGAGGCTCAGATCCCGAGTTGCTTGGCTGTGGTGTGTAGGCTGGCAGCAACAGCTCCGTCTGATTAGGCCCCTAGCCTGGGAACCTCCATATGCTGCAAGTGCAGCCCTAGAAAAAGCCAAAAAAAAAAAAGAAGAAGAAACAATAAACGCATTTTCTAAATGCTTAGCCTCATTAATAAAGGGATGTAAATTAAAGTATCTGAGATATGAATTGTAACCTAATCAGTTTTTTAAAATAATATTCAGTTTGTGAGGAATATTCTCATCCAGTGCTAGTGAAGAGTCAGCTAGACAATGCCTATTCAAATATCAAATATGTTTCATACCCACTGAGCCAGCAGTTTTACTCCTAAGAGTTATCATTGAGAAAAGCTCACAGGTGAAATAAAATAAATGTAAAGGATATTTATTTCAGGATTCTTTGTAATACTGACATGTTTGAAATAATGCAGATATTCATCAGTGGGGGAATGGTAAATTATGGTTCCTATATCCAACATAGTAATATATGTAATATTATATCTGGTGTTATAGTATATGGTTAAGATTTTATGTATTGACATGGGATGGAAAGACACCAAAAGCACTATAGATGAGTAAAGCAAGGTGCACAATGGGAACTATAGTTTGATTTTCTAGAAAAATATACATGTGTATAAAAATAAGGAAAAAAATGAGAGTGTGTGCACCAAGCTGTTGACGGTGTATATCTTGATTGGGATACGGGGGGAGTCAAATAGGAAAAATGGAAGCATATTTTCAAGGGATAGATACCTTCCTATATGGATTGACTTTTCTCCTTCAATAGCTTTTAAAATTTATTTCTGTAATTGAGAAAAGTCACAAATTGAAAGCAAGACATTGAAATAAAAAATATAAAGAGGTAATTGGTGACCCTGATCAGTGCTGCTTCAGAAGTGTTTGGGTAGGAGTTCCCGTCATGGCTCAGTGGTTAACGAATCTGACTAGGAACCATGAGGTTGCGGGTTCGATCCCTGGCCTTGCTCAGTGGGTTAAGGATTCGGCGTTGCTGTGAGCTGTGGTGTAGGTTGCAGACGCGGCTCGGATCCCACGTTGCTGTGGCTCTGGGGTAGGCGGGCAGCTATAGCTCGGATTAGACCCCTAGCCTGGGAACCTCCATATGCCATAGGAGTGGCCCCAGAAAAGGCAAAAAGACCAAAAAAAAAAAAAAAAAGAAGTGTTTGGGTAGTAGAACTGGAGTGGAAAGTGGTCAAGGGGAAATAGCAACTGCACAAGATTGTGCTTTCTGTGCTTTCAAGACCCTTAACTGTGAAATATGAGAGACAGCCATGGCTTGAAGAAAACATGAAGCTGAAAGATGGTTACTTTTTTAACACCAATTTTTTATTTTGAAATAATTTTAGATTTACAGTAGAGATAATACAAAGAGTTCCCATACACCTCCACCAAGCCCCCACTGTTGTTATCATCTTATATAATTGTGGTTCATGTATTAAAACTTAGAAATTAGCGTTGGTGCAAGGTTGTCCGCTAAGCTACAGGCTTTAACGCAGGTCTTACCAGTTTTTCCATTAATGACAGACAGTTGCTTTTAAGATCCACCAGACTTGTGAGAAGTCAGAATTGTTTCCTCAAGGAACATGGAGAAATGTCCATATACATTTATAGAGGTGACCATCTTGGCGTAAGAATACTCGCATTCTACCATGGAAAGTTAAGGTGGAGAAACATTCAGGAGCAAGTGGGTAAATGTGTTCCTTTAGCAAATACTGAGATGGGGTTATAGGAGGACTCAAAGTCCTAGAAATTTACCCCTCCTCTCTTCCTCTTCCAACTGCACCTGGGACACAGAAACACAGACCATTCATACCACTGTCAGTTATAGTTTCAGGTTCCTTTCAAGCATAGAATATGCCGCTTCTTGAAATCTGTGCTATTGAGACCTTCATCTCTGAGAAGCTCTTAGCCTAGCAATTTCTTCCCATCCTTGGAGACTGTACGCCAAGGTCATCTGTGTTTCCCACCCGCTGCTCTATCCTGTCAGACATCCTTGTGCTTAAGATGAAGATTCCCTTGCCAGGATTTCAACATGAAAGCTCATTTTTTTATTGAAGTTTATATTTTATAAACTTCAGTTTATATATTTAATTGATTTATGTTGTGTTAGTTTCAGGTATCTAGCCAAGTGATTCAGATATATATGTATGTATACGCATATAAATGTATATATATTCGTTTTCATTTTCTTTTTCCTTATAGGTTATTACAAAATATTGAGCATAGTTCCCTGTGCTATACAGTAGGTTCTTATTCATTATCTGTTTTATGTTCACACTTATTTGACCCAATCTCTTCATTTTGCGGGGTGAATAACTGAGACCCAAAGAGAGGAAGGGATTCATATGCCATGGGTTCGGTCCTAAAAAAAATTAAATAAATAAAAGATGAAAAAATAAATAATTAAAAGACCAAAAAAAAAAAAAAAAAAGAACAGTAAGAGACTATAACCCAAGTTCAGGATTTGGGAGATGACGGGATAGTGTGGTTGACCACCATTGTAGGAGTGGCGGGAGGAGTAGGGAGGGCCACCCATTTAACAATAATTGTCACCACTTACTGACACTATTTGTGTCAAATACTGCACTATGTGCTTTAATATAGTCTCATTTACTCTCCACAATAGCCCTGTACAGTAGTTTCCAGAAATTAAGAAACTTGCCAGGGTCACTTGACTGGATGGAGCTGGATTATATGAGTAATACATGTCCATTGTAGGAAATACAGATATTATACATAAAATAGATAAGCAACAAGAATTTACTGTATAGCACAGAGAATTATATTCAATTATACTATATATTCAATATAATAACCTATAATGGAATATAATCTAAAAAATAAACCAGGAGTTCCTGTCGTGGCTCAGGGGTTAACAAACCCGACTAGCATCCATGAGGACTCGGGTTCGATCCCTTGCCTCACTCAGTGGGTTAAGGATCCGGCGTTGCCGTGAGCTGTGGTGTAGGTTGCAGACGCAGTTTGGATCCTGGGTTGCTGTGGCTGTGGCGTAGGCCAGCAGCTGTAGCTCTGATTCGACCCCTAGCCTGGGAACCTCCATGTGCGGTAGGTTCAGCGCTAGAAAGACAAAAAAAAAAAAGAAAGAAAGAAAGAAAAAAAATGATAAAAAATAAACCAAATCGCTTTGCTATATCACCTAAAACTAACATAATATCATAAGTCAACTATAGATCAATTGAAAAATAAGAAAATACATAGAGTTCCCATTATGGCTCAGTGGAAACTAACCGGACTAGTATTCCTGAGGATGCAGGATCGATCCCTGGCCTTGCTCAGTGGCTTAAGGATCTGGCATTGCTGTGGCTGTGGTGTAGGCCAGCATCTGCAGCTCCAGTTTGACCCTTAGCCTCAGAACTTCCATATGAGGCAGGTGCAGCCCTAAAAAGACCAAAAAAAAAAAAAAAAAAAAGGGAGAGCACATTTACTCCTCTGTTAGAATGCCCCCCCCCCAAAGGAGGTCCTCCATCGAGGCCCTTGTTTGGGACATTGCTTGTACTCCATCACACAGATCTCTTTCTTCCAGGTCATCACAAGTAAAGTAGAAATGACAACTTTCAAGCCACTTATAAGTCACATAAGAATTATTTGATATTCAATGCATAATTTTATTTTTATGTTCATTCTTATTACACAATGATAGCACATTTATTGTAAAAAAGAAAAAGAAAGAAAATATAAATGCCCATAAATCCATGATCCCCAGAGGCAACCTGTTAACATTCTGATGTCTTTTCTTCCAGACTACTTTTCTATGTTTATATTAATAAACATACATGTGTGTTGTAAAATGGGATCACGCTGTCATGTAATTAGCTTAAATCACCCAGAAGTATCTTCTGAGCATCTTCCATGTCAATCAATATACTTTGATCCATCACATGATATATCTCTAAGAAAAGTAGTGTCCATTTACCAAGGCAAAGTGCCACTTTGATTCTCAGAGAGCCTGTATGGGCTGGGTGGAGTAGGGCAGGGCAGGGCAGGTGAGGTTGGAGGCCCAGATGACTCATCCATTGTGTCACTGGAGAGAGCACAGAGCCAGGAGTGCTGTTGGCAGTCAAGGTAGCACTAGCTTCCAGAGCTGTTCTTTAAGTCTCTCTTTTCCAACAGGAAAACTTTTTGGGTTTGTTTTTGTTTTTTGGTTTTTTTTTTTTGTCTTTTGAGGGCCATACACACGGCATATGGAGGTTCCCAGGCTAGGGGTCTAATCAGAGATGTTGCTGCTGGCCTATGCCAGAGCCACAGCAATGCCAGATCCGAGCCCCATCTGCGACCTATACCACAGCTCATGGCAACGCCGGATCTTTAACTCGCTGATTGAGGCCAGGCATCAAACCCACAACCTCATGGTTCCTAGTTGGATTTGTTTCTGCTGTGCCATGACAGGAACTCCATCCAACAGGAAAACTTTTTGTGCTGTTTATATTTCTGATCTATACATGCATCCCCCAGTGAAGCATCTTGCCAGCTAAGATTTAAATACAAGGAGTTTCTGCTGCAGTGCAGTAGGATCAGTGGCATCCCTGGCCTGCCTGGCTCGGTGGGTTGAGGATCTGGTGTTGCCATAGCTGTGGCGTGGGTGCAGCTGCACCGTAGGTCACAACGGTGGCTCAGATCTGATCCCTGGCCCTGGAGCTCCCTATGCCATGGGATGGCCAAAAAAGAGCAGGGTGGGGGGAAGAAAGAAAAAAAGATTTAAACACACAAATCAATCAGTTGTTCTATAACGTTCTTCTCTTCATGCCTTGGTGCTGCTTGATGGCGTGGCTCTCAGAGTGTATTCAGAAGAGTAATAGGGTGAGAGACTTAATTCCCAATATAGCTGCTAATCCTGTTTAATTCCCCCAGAGTCTTTCAGTCCTAGGTGATTTGTCCTTTCTTAGTTGAAAGACCGGTGGATCACAGACTACAGGAATGGAGGGCAAGAAGGTATTGGAGTGTGTGGTTTGTTGGGAAGGTGCTGCTGCTTAGTTTATTTGGGAGTGCTTGCAAAGTCTGGGACATTGAATTTTACTACACCACGCATGTTTCCTCTATTATTGCAGAACAACACTGACAAATTCCAGGTTGTTTTCAATCTGTCTTATATGTATAAATTAATTCCGTTTTGACCCAGGCGAAAGAGAACTGTCTTAGATGTTTAAATGTGTGTCCTTCAGTCAAGAGTGGGGGTGACAGCACTGTTTCATACGAAGCCTGGATATTTTTTAACCAAATGATCTGGAAAATAGTGAATTTTCTAATAACTGAGAATTCACACATAAACAAACATGTAGAGAAGGACAGGGGGGAAAGGAGGGTTAGGTTCTTATGTAACAGTAAAATTTGATGGTTCGTATAAATTATGTCAGCTATGATGATATATCACTTAAGCAAATACATGTAAAAGGCTAGTGGCTGCTTTAAATTTCTACGAATAATTTCAATCCTTGATGGTACTATCTACAGCTCTTGGTAAACTCGACTGCATCTTTGTCTCATTTAAAAGAAAAAAACCCAGCAGGATTCTCCATGTAATTTTGTGGCATGGGATGATGAACTTTTTTTTAAAGTAAAATATAGTTGAGGAGTTCCCATAATGGCGCAGCGGAAATGAATCCGACTAGGAACCATGAGGTTGCGGGTTCAATCCCTGGCTTCGTACAGTGGGTTAAGGATCTGGCATTGCTGTGAACTGTGGTGTAGGTCTCAGACGAGGTTCACACATGGTGTTGCTGTGGCTCTGGCGTAGGCTGGCGGCTACAGCTCCGATTAGACCCCCAGCCTGGAAACCTCCATGTGCCGAGGGTGCGCCCCTCAAATGACAAAAGACAAAAATAAAATAAAATAAAAGTTGATTTACAATGTTATGCCAATTTCTGCTGTACAGCAAAGTGACTCGGTCATACATAAATATATATATATATATACACCCCATACATACACACACTTTTTTAATATATATTATTTTCCATCAAGGTCTATCCCAGGAGATTGGATATAGTTCCCTGTGCTGTACAGTAGGGCCTTATTGTCTATCCATTCTTGACATAGGAGGAATTTTTATTAATGCATAGTTACAGGGTTTAAAGTAACCAGTGTTTTGCTTTTTCTTTTTGTTTTCCCTATTAATCTCTGGATAAAAAAATCCCTTGTCTCCAGCGTAACTATCATTAGATCTGGGCTCTCCTTTCTTCTCATTTTGTCCTTATAAGGCTATCCTGTTTTATCACTTCCTGCTTTAGCTCCTGACTTTTTCTCTCTTCCCCTCTCCCTCTCCTGGGGTGGATGCTTTCTCCATGTGGCAGGGCTGTAACTGTTCACAGCTGTCTGAACCGCCAGTGGACCAGGAGCAGCTTGGAGCTTTAACTTTCATTTTGCAAAGAACAACATGTTTGAATGTTTCAGCAGGCAAGTTATAACCGGTACTCCCTTCTTGTTCTTCTAGAACACTGAAAATCTCCCCCAGCACTTTAGAAGGGGAAACCTGACCGTGCTGAAGAAGAAGTGGGAGAACCCAGCCCCTGGAGTAGAGTCTCTCCCAGAGTCCATGCGAAACAGCAGCGCCGAGGTCAGGCACAGAGGCGACCCTCCTCCTGCTGAAGTGGCCAGTAGCTCTGCCTCTGGGGTCGAAGCTGACCAAGGAGTCTGCCCCAGACCTAGATTCTCATCGCCTCCTGAAGCCCCGTATCCGAACCCCCGCATCAAGGACACTGAGCATCTTAAAGACCACTCGGCGGAAAGTAAAAAAATGGAAAATTGTCTGGCAGAATCCAGGCATGAAGTAGGAAAACCCGAAATGAGTGAAAACGCCGAAGCTTCGAACAAAATAGAGAAATACAATGTTCCGCTGAACAGGCTGAAGATGATGTTTGAGAGAGGTGAACCAGCTCAAACCAAGGTAAGGATCGGGCGAGTTTAAAACTTGAAAGAGCCGATTCAAGTCACGAAACAAAGCCATTTTTCTATTCTAGACGGTTTGAGCAGTGGCGAGTATGTGGTCAGTATGTCTATTGATTCACACTAGACGTGTAGTTAATAAAAAGTCTCAAATGAATTATTTACAGAGATGCTGAGATTTGAGTCTCCAACCCAGTTTCCCGTTGAAATCAAGCGTACAGTGAGATTCGGGTCGATATCTAGAAATGAGTGTGATGCCGATTGGGTGATGTGTTTTTGTATGCTTGCCCTTTTAATTTGTCTTCCTGTGCCTTTTGTCATTTGTAGCTTTGGGGAGTGGAATTACTGCTGACTCTCTCCGCTTGGACACAGCTGCAGGCTGAGTGTTAAGGCCAGAGTTTAACATTAAGACTGAGGCGTAGTTGTCTCCTGGCTAGTGAATCCTTTCTCTTCTTCTCAACTTCCTGGTCTGTGCCTTCCAACAAATGTTTTCTATCAGCTAAAATCCTATCCCAGGAAAAATCAATGAAGATAGCCAGACTAGCTGTAGCCTTCAGGAGTTTTGACTTGCAAATGTACAGGGTTGCATTTTCCTACAACTGCTAATGAAATTTGATCCTTCATGTGGAGGGCAGACCAGGTCCCCAGAGGGAATTACTTAACTAGAAAATGAGTTACATATGCTGGTGACTTATAACACAATCCAGGGGCCGCAGAGCTGGTAAAATTTTCCAGTTTTCTCATACTTTCCTGCATAGCTGACTTTGTACATGGGGTTGGTTGGTTTGTTACAAAAGTCATTATAATGAAATAAACAGATCTGATGGGGAGCAAAGCCATCATTTAATCTACATTCCACCTAGATGGGAAAGCGAATTTTCTTCAGCTAAATATTTGGCCCGAATTTCTACGTTTGTGAAGTAATGGTCTGAAGCATTTTTTCTGAGGTGAAAATTAAAGGACTTGGAGTTCCCTTGTGGCACAGCCAGTTAAGGACCCGGTGTTGTCACTGCTGTGGCTAGGGTCGCTGTTGTAGCTCAGGTTTGAGCCCTGGAGCAGGAATTTCCCCATGCAGTGGGCATGGCCCATCCCCTCATCCCCCCGCCCCCCCAAATTAAATAACTCACCCTATAATCCTCCGTGTGATGTAGTCATCTCTTGTATCTTGCAGTGCCAGTTGCCTTTCTACTTAGAAAAGTTCTTTAGTGTTCAGGCATCATCTGTTTGAAGATGTAGAAAGAATTTTTAAAGACTTGCAAAGCTAGAACCCTTTTTTCTGCAAGAGTTTTAACTGTTTTAACACTGAAACCAGTTGGCAAGAGATGTAACCACAAAGCAGTTTTATGACTTTTCCTAAACTATCATCCCTCTCAATTTTGTGTCCTCTAGGCCTGCCAACTCCCTCCTTTATGGTCTTAATAAGAAAAACTTTTTTATCTTTAAATGGGAAGAAGAATTTTAAATGGAAGGGAAAAGATGTCAGAAATCCTAAATAGAGAGGAAGGGGCTTTGTTGTCACTCAAAGCACCATTGTAAGTCTCCTTCTCTCAGACCCTGTGAGCGGCAGGAGAGCTGATGTCATGCCAGCACACACAATATAGATTCAGTGCAGAAGGCTGGTACATGTCAAAACTGGCCTAAGGTAGGAAATGATTGGGACTGCAGCAAACAAAAATGCTGATTATGTATAAGGAACTGGTGAGAGACTCTTTTCTCATAAATGTCTAGTAAGAGATGGGTCAGAACAAGCCTCTCTCTTTGTGGCTGGACAGACTGGAGAAAAAAAATCCTCATATAAAAGATCCTGCCAGATCAGGCTGGCACTCAGCCTGATTGCCAACTGTCTAGGAAGATGGAGGGGTTCTAAGATTGACCTGAGCTTGGGGGAGGGGCGGGAGGACTTTTAACATTTCCTGATTAAATAGTCATTTGTCATTTAATAGACTGCTGAGGGAGTGTAAAATACAGCTGCCCTAGGTTTTATAGCTGCTTCTAAATAAGCATCACTATCCATTGTGGAAACGGTCTAGATTACTTTAAAAACATTTGTCTAATATTTTAGTAAAATTGTTAAAAAATTTTTGTCTGCCTTAAGGAATAACTAATCAGTTTGAACCTAGGTTATGGCTCTTGTTAACATAATTTCAGCTTTAACATGGATAAAGCTTTAATCAGGAAGTCACATAATTGGATCTCTAGAAGGAAGCTCTGAGAAATATGGTAGGGATACCAGCAATCCTTTCAGGAGCAAGAGTGTACATGTAAAGAATGATTACCTCTGAGCTAAAATATTAGTACTTCTATGAGACAAACGCATATATAAGGTACAAATCAGGTGACTCCATAGCTGAATTTGAGAGACTTGAACTGAATGACTCTCAACTAACTAGCTGAGCAGGGTCAGGGAGCACAGAGATAATAGAAATGCATTATCTCCTAAATCTTTTTATCAGTTATTTACTGGCTTGAGTTCCACGTTTCTTAGTCTCTTTTGTTCCCTTTTATTTGAGATGGTTTCTGTACTTGTCCACTTTTATTCCTGATCTTTTCTCTGCCATCTTGTTTTTTTCTCTCTGACTGTGTAGTGTCATCTCTTTCCAGGATTCCAAGGGATGAATCCCAAAAGTAGATTCTAATCTTGAGGGGTTTTTTTGTTTTGTTTTGTTTTGTTTTTGCCTTTTTTTTAGGGCCATACTTGCAGCCTATGGAAGTTCCCAAGCTAGAGGTCAAATCGGAACAGCCACCGCAACACGCAACACGGGGATCTGAGTTGCATCTGCAACCGACATCACAGCTCACGGCAAACGCTGGATCCTTCACCCACTAAGCAAGGCCAGGAATTGAACCCCGAATCTTCATGGATACTAGTCGGGTTCGTTACCACTCAGCCACAATGGGAACTCCTAATCTTTAATTTTTAACTCAAGCTTCAGCCCCAGTTTTGAGGTTGCCTGCCAGATCACACATCTCTTTGTATATATCCCTTAGGCACTCAAACTGAAGAAGGCCAAAAAAGAACCCATGATCTTCCCAACGAAAACCTGTTCTACCACCTCTAGTGTCCCTTTAATGCATCACCACTCACCACATCTTCTGGTTTGTAAAGCTTGGAATAATTTTCCTTCTGCCTGGCTCTTCCCAGTCAGTCATTAAGCCATCTAAGTAAGTCTGTCCCCTACACTTCTCTCAAATATGGGCCATTCTCTCCAAAAAATTGCACAGCTGATTCTGTGGTTTAGCCTTATTTTATCTTGCCTTGTAGCATTGCTGCAACCTGTCCTGTTGGCCTCTCATTTCTTTCCTCCTTTCCATCCCCAACCCTGCTGCTACTTATTTTTCTAAAAAACGTTATTCCCTTGACCAGAAACTTTTGATGCCTCAGAATTAATCCATGTTTAGTATTTGGGTCTTCCGCAGTCTGAGCTCGACCTAGCTTTCCAGTCTCATGGCTATCCTGTACTCAAGCCCTGGACCACGCCTCATTTTAACTTAGTCATGTCTTACTTAATTTCTCCATTTTGAAATCTTACTCTTCAAGGTCTATCAAGACAATGAGGACTTACTCCTGTTTTTTTCCCAGATGAAATTACCTTTCCTTCCTGACCCTCCTGTAGAATTTCTTTTTACTTCTTTTTGGCCACTTCTGTCATGCTTCCATAACAGTCATGTGTAAATTTGTACACTCCCTGGTCTATAATTTCTTTCAAGGTAATGATGCTTTGATGCTTTTATTCCCCAGTGGTCAGCACAATGACTTGGTTCTTAGTGTTTATTTAATAAAATGAAGGAAAGAGGCTTAGAACTCAAATAACTTATAAATAATGAGAACTGCTTAAAGCCTATTCCTCCCTTATCTTCTACCTTTGGTGAATAGATAGATTATTCAGGTCAGATGATTTAGTTGAACATGATAGTTCTAAATCCTATGACCAGATGAGCAGTGGATGAAGCTTAATGTAACCTATCAGTATGAGGAAAAAGAAGTCCCGCCAGTGATATATACTGGATGTGTTTTAGCATCCCTAACTCCATGTATGTGTTGATCTGGGCTTTAGGTAGCCAAGGTAACTCTTCTGGGCATCCTTTTATGAAAAAGATGGCTGATCAGGCAGTTACAACCAATGTCATCACGTTGACATTTGAATCCATAGTCTGCAGGGGCCAGGATGCCATTATTCAAATGACCATACAATGTAGGGAGCATGTGACTGGCTCCTTAAGTCTCTGGTTCCTAATGTATTTGGTTCACACAAATCCTTGGATAGGAGAATAAAGACTAAATATTTGGAAGGTATATTTCTATCTTCATAGCCTTTTTAAAGTATTATCTTTTGTTGTAGTTAAGGTTAAATCAGTTAGCTGTAATGCAAGAAAATAAGGCTGGAATTTAATATTTCTTGATTCTTGTATGCAAGTTCTGATTATTGCTTCTTGCTGGCAGTGTTTCCATCTTCTAGGAGATGAGCTAGGTAAAGAAAAGAAAGGAGAGAAAAAGAGATTATGTATTCTCACCAAAAATCTCTATTTTTTAGAACACGTAAATATACTTACCCATTCACTCTTGAGGACTAACCAAGGATAGCAGGTAATATGAGAAAGTAATGATGAGTTTGCCCACAAATTAATAAAATTAAAACTATTAAGAAAAAATTATTTTATTTATCCTCCCCTTTCCCATTATTCATGGTGTGTGTGTGTGTGTGTGTACACATAGTTTTTTTTCCCCCTGCACCGGTATAAAGAAATTCCCTGGCCTGGGATTGAACCCTCGGCCACAGCAGTGACCCAACTGCTGTAGTGACAACACCAGATCTTTAACCCACTTTGCCACAAGGAAACTCCCATGGTATATTTTAATGCTTCCAGTTAGTCATATTTTTATTGTATTAAGTTTGTTTTATAGTCAAAGATATAGTACAAGTGTCTAAATTAAAATGGAAATTTCCCTTGTTTCATCAGCCTTTCCACTTTGTTCTTTCTCTCTTAGACTCCTAAGCCCTTCAACTTCCCTTAGAATTTTTGTTCCTCTTATCACTGTGATCACTCTATGTATGGCTAGCATCAGAATGCTAACAAAAGCTGCACTTATTAATGTGAGAGTCTAACCATCTTTCTTCAGACAGGCCACCATTTTTGTGGTTTCTCTTCTTCTAAGTTCCTGGAAATGATTTGTGATTTGTTTGGTTTTATGTAACGCTGGTACGTAACAGTGTATATGTGTTGGTGGAGTGAGCCCTTGAGAAACTAAGTCATCCAATTATAGTTATCCATAGCCAACTAATCCGTAATCTACATGAGAGAAACAATTTATATTTGTCTCTTGAAGAATGGTAGGAGTCCATAGGGAGTCCCTACATTTTGTAAAAATAATCCACAATTTTTTTTTTCCTCTCTTAGCTAATAATTGCATGTGTTCTCTTATCTACTTAATGTTTTCTTAATAAGATTTTTCTTCTGCTCTGTTAATGTGTTATGTAAATTATTTGGGATTATATTCCAAGAAGAATACAATTCTGAGGATGTTCATAATTGGTATTAATTGCATATTGTCAAGTCTTAATTTTAAGTTGGACTTAGGGAAGAAAGGGATTTGCATAACTAATTCAATATTACCCTGGGATCTAATATAGTCATTCTAGTATAGGGGAGTATATCTTTAATTTTCATATCAGTGAATCATAAATCTAGAATTGACCCAACATTAAGTTTTCAATAGATTCCTTGCTAGTGCTCTAAATATGGATAACTGGTTTTGTTAAAAAAAAACGCAGTAAATCACAACATTGTAAGTCATCTATATGCCAGTAAAATTTATGTTAAAAAAACATAAGAATTATCTTTGTTTTTCTATCAGTGCTGTCTTTCTCATATATCCTATTAAAACTAATGTTTTTGCTGTTTATTATATTCACCTACAGTTTATAGCTATGTAATTTCAAAATGTGATTTTGCTCTCAGTGTTATTCCCCCCCCAGATTTTTTTTTAATAAAACCTTTTTTTTTTTGGAAAATTAGAATATAGTTGCTATATAATATTATATAAGTTGCAGGTATACAATATAGTGATTCACAATTTTAAAGGTTATACTCCATTAATAGTTATTATAAAATATTTGCTATATTCCCCATGTTGCACAATCTATCCTTTTAGCTTGTTTTATTTATGTTTTTATTACTCAAATGAATTTATCACATCTGTAGTTATATAATGATCATAACAATCCAATTTCACAGGATTTCCATCCCTTTTAGCTTGTTTTATGCCTCTTACTCCCCTACCCCTATTTTGCCCCTCCCCTCTCCTCACTGTGACCACTCATTTGTTCTCTGTATTGGTGAGACTTCTTTTTGTTGTAATTACCACTTTGTTGTATTTTTTAGATTCTACATATAAATCATATCAAGCAATGTTTTGTCTTTGTCTGACTTGTTTCATTTAGCAGGATGCTCTCCAAGTCCATCCATGTTGCGGCAGTAGTAACTTTTCATTCTTTTTTATGGCTGAATAGTATTCCATTGTGTATGTGTGTTTGTATATTTGTATACACACATACATGTATATAATATACATATATACACTACATCATCTTTACCCGTTCATCTGTTGATGGACACTTGGGCTCTATTAGTATAAATTGTTTTATTTATCCTTAATTAGTAACTCTGTGTAAATCTTTGGTGTTTTGTGGTGAGATAATCATGGATCCAGGTGTCAAGATGCCGGTCAGGGAATCCTGATCTTTCTGTTTGTTGCCCTAAGTGTCTGTTGTTGGTATATCACCTAAAGACCAGTCATCTCTCTTCTGTTTACTTTCATGCCAATTAAATACTTATTGGTCTCTATGTGGTTTCATTAAAATAAAACATCTTGAAATGTAATGTGAGGGCACTGGAACATTCTCTAAGCAATGTTGGCTACATTAGAGTTTGGAGGGGCCAGAAAGGCATCATTTGCCCCTGAAATATTTCTACCTTGTCTTTCTGCTATTGGACTCCCTCCTGAGTTGGACAACATAGGTGTGTATCCAGATGAATTTATTAGTCATTCTCTCTAGCCTTCTAATTCATTGATGAGTTACGCTGAATGAGAAATCCCTATCAAGATCATTAACAAAGGAGTTCTCATCAAGGCGCAGCAGAAATGAATCCTACTAGGAACCAAGAGATTGCGGGTTTGATCCCTGGCCTTGCTCAGTGGGTTAAGGATCTGGTGTTGCTGTGATCTGGGGTGTAGCTTGCAGACGCAGCTTGGATCCTGTGTTGCTGTGGCTGTGGCTGTGGCTGTGGGCCAGCAGCTTTAGCTCCTATTTGACCCCTAGCCTGAGAATCTCCATATGCCGCAGGTATGACCCTAAAAAGAAAAAAAAATCATTAGCATAAATCCTATAACTGTAAGGCATTGTGAAAGGTTATTTATAATTCAGTTTACTGTTCTCTATTAAAATCCCTACTTTACAGATGGGAACAGCTGACATCAGAGAAGTTAACTGATATGCCCAGTGTCATATGGCTAATTAATATCAGAACGAAGACTGAAATTGTGTAGTACCCCTTCTATCATATAGCACTCTCTGAATGTATATTATAATAGCTATTTATTAGATAAAAACATCTGGCTAGGCCTTACATATTTTTGAAATCTAAGGAAACCAGGAAAAAATTAAAATGTGTTAATAACTGTATTCTCAGAGATTTTAGCTATCTGCCACCTTCCTACATTTTATAGTCTCTTCCTACATTTATAGTCTCTGAATAAAAAACATCAAGGCAATGAGGAGAAGTACATTGGAATGCAAGAGATTTGTACTGAAACTTTTGGATTAGAAGCTTGTGGGTTTGGGAGGTTTATTTTTCTTATATAAATGAGTCATCCGAACAATCTCTCTCTCTCATATACACACTAAACCAGAAAAAGCCAAGTAAGCTAGGAAAACAGAGTAACTTTTACCCTTGTACAAAATGATGTTTGTGCAAAATGATATCGTTACAGAACTAGATTTTACATGGTTTTAGGTACTGTGTACTTACTGTTTTGTATGCTTTTTCTTTTGTTTGGTCTGTTTTGTACAGAACTTGCTGTGTATTTTTCTAGTTCATATAGTTATCCTTTTATGGCAATATGGTAATTTCCTTATACTTTTTTTTTTGTCTTTTGTCTTTTTAGGGCTGCACCCACTGCATATGGAGGTTCCCAGGCTAGGGATCTGATCAGAGCTACAGCTGCCGTCTTATACCACAGCCACAGCAACTGCAGATCTGAGCCACTTCTGAGACCTCCACCACAGTTCATGGCAATGCCAGATCCATAACCCACTGAGGGAGGTCAGGGATCAAACCTGCAACCTCATGGTTCCTAGTCAGATTCGTTTACACTGCACCAGGATGGGAACTCCTCATTATACTTTTTAATCATTCCCCAATAATTAGATTCTCTTCCAGCTTAATAAAAACCCTCTAAGCAGTTTTTTTTTTTTCCTTTTGGTGGCTGTGTACATAGCATATGAAAGTTCCTGGGCTAGGGATCGAACCCATGCCACAGCAGAGACCCAAGCCTCTGCAGTAACAACCCCATACCCTTAACCCACTGTGCCACAAGGGAACTCCAAGGTCTAAGCATCTCGGCAGAAATGTTTTTTTTTTAGGGCCACAAATGTGGCATATGGAGGTTCCCAGGCTAGGGGTCCAATCGGAGCTGTAGCTGCCAGCCTACCAGATCCAACCAACATCAGCTCACGACAACACCGGATCCTTTAACCCACTGAGCAGGGCTAGGGATCGAACCCACGTTCTCATGGATACTAGCCAAGTTTGTTACCACTGAGCCACAGAGAACTCCAGAAACATTTTATTTTTAGTTACTGGTTAGGGAAGGAGGCAATATTACTGAATGATGTTATCATAATCAAAATATAAAATTCATTGAATATTCTTACATATTTTCAGCTTATTCTCAAAGATTACACTATTTTATAACACTGCTAGGACAATCTAGAGGACATATTTAATTCCCCAGCAGTACCTCATTATTATTTGGTTTTATCATTTTTAGCTATTAATTTAATAAATAGGAAGTATCTCCTCTTCTTTTTTTCCTAATTGTAAGAGTAACACATAATTTTTATAGAACACTTAGAGATACAGAATATGTAGAGAAATCTCTCCCTCCCTACCCTTTGCTTGGAGTTAAGTGCTCCTTCTATGTATATTTTTTACTTAAAAGAGCTCTATTTTTTCTATGAGGGTCCCTGGAGAAGGAAATGCTTATTTGTCAGTATTTTGAAAAATTAAGGCAAGGTTTTATCTCTACCCTATGATCTCCAGGCATAGTTCAGCAAAGTCCCATTTTTCCCTAAAAGTCATCCTTCCTGCACCCTTGACTTTGGAGGAAGGAGAGTCTGGAGGAAGGTCAAAGTTGAAAGGTTGAAGAAAGTGGCTCAGAGAAGTAGGAGGCTTTCGGTAAATTAAAGTGTTGAGAATCAACTTTTAAAGAGAATTTTTCCTGAAAATAGAGGTATACTGTACAGGAAATCATGCTTTTTACTTGACATTTGGGATCTAACTTACTTTATTTCTTTAAGAAAACTTTCCAGAGAGAAGAAATTCTACAGACTACTGGCTAAAAGCCCCAAACTCTTATTTTCTTCTTAGTAAATGTTGATGCATTTGGTTTATGGACACAAAGAGAATGTTTAATGGGCGGTCATGCTAAAAAGAGTTACTGCACTCAGCTGACAGGAAGGAGGACTTGTGGGGTGGGGTGAGGCCAAGCCTTAGGAAATTCCAGAAAGTCTTAAAGTGTCTTATCTTTTCTCTCTTCTCTTAATAGATTATGATGACTAAGGCTCCCTTAGGCATCTGAATAAAAAAGACTGAGATGTGATAAAAATGTGTTGCCGAAGAGTATTTCAGTATCAGGATTACTGGGTTTTTTTTTGTTTTTTTTGTTTTTTTTTCCTTTCTGCTCCCCTCTACTTCCTTGAGAAATTATTGGAGGAAATCCCTCCTTCTTCCTGAACCTGGGATTACCACTTGTAAAATGAGGATCATAAAATTCATAGTAAATGCATTTGAGGTCATGGGGTTTTTTTGGGGGGTCGGGAGGGGTTTGAGTAGGGGAGAATTATAGTTGATTTACAATATTATGTTTGTTTCAGGTATAAAGAGATCTTGTTATTCTTGTTCTTTCCTTTTTTCTTTTCTTGTCTTTTTAGGGCCGTGCCCATGGCATATGGAGGTTCCCAGGCTGCGGGTCTAGTCGGAGCTGCAGCTTCCGGCCTACACCACAGCCACAGCGATGCCAGATCAGAGCCGCATCTGTAACCCACACCACAACTCACAGCAATGCCGGATCCTTAACCCAGTGAGCGAGGCCGGGGATCAAACCCGCATCCTCATGGATGCTAGTCAGGTTCACTAATTGCTGAGCCACGACGGGAACTCTGATCTTGTTATTCTTTATATTTGAGTGGTTTGGAGGTGGAAAGGTATGGAAAGGAATGTTTATTAGTGCTTTAGTCATTAAAAGCTTATTTTAAACTCATTAAAAGCCGTCTCATCTCAGAGCTGTATTCCTCCTCAGAACTAGTGTCAGTATAACTTTGATTTCCAGAGATGTTTCTTTTTCTGTAAGATTGAATGCTTTGCACTTTTACTTTTTTAGTCGTTGAAAGAATGTAATTCAGAGTATTGATACCATCATGAGCCAGAAGACTTTTGGGGCCGGGCGGGGTTGGGGGGGGAGCTCTTTAACCCAAAGATTTAAATAAAAAGCTAGCAAAGATGGGAAATTTTATGCATCTAAAACTAAAGAAAGTCTCTGCCCTGGCAGGGCATATGTTCTGGTTCTAAATGGAGTTGCTCCCAATAATAACACCAGTGTAGGAACTTTGCCCGGGACTGCAAGCACAGACTAAAAACTGAACTCCTAGCAACTTGCAATATGCAACATGTACCCTTGGAATTGGGCTTGAACTTTACCTTTGACAGCATGCAAATATTTGAAATATTGCTCCAGTGTTAAGAATGTAAAACCCATTCCCTTCTGGTTAAAAAAAAAAAAAAAAAAGAGTGTATTTCCAGGCTTTCTCCCTTTTTGAGCCCTGAAAATTTTATGATGCTCATCTTACAAGTGCAGCAGCATTTGGAATAAATCTTTGGAATTTCCTTTAATTATCTGCAAAGGAGAAATATTGTAAAAACAAAAAAATGCAGTTGGAGGGTACCTTGCCAAACTTCTCTTTCTTTTTGCTTTGGCCGGTGATCTTCATTTCCAAGTGGGGGTGCTGCTTCTAGAGCAAGAAAATGTTGCATCATGGAGTCCTGTGGATGTGATTAATAGCCCAGCTGACCTGACCTAGTTTTTCGTTTTTTTTTTTAAATAGATTTAACCAATTATGTAAATAGCAAAGCTGACTGGAAATGAAGTATATTAAATGTACATTGAATTCGCAAGAAACTATATTCTTATTGGTAGGATACAAGCAAACTAAATCCTTGGCTCTGATTTCTGAACTGGCATATTTTCTGTCTCCATGGAATGGGGTAGAATTAGTAAAAAGAATAGTTCACTGTCTTAAAGTTACTGTTAGTTGATTAGTCCATTGAACGTTAAAGGTTTAACAACTCTTTACTAGTGTTGAATTCACAATGGTTCTAAATGTTTTATCTCCTGTCAGACTGGATTTCAGATATCTTTCCTACTTCAAGTTATCTAAGAATAAATTGAGATTTCAATGATAGGATGTGCGTGAAGGTTCTCATTATGAGCTGAATGAACATGACGTACTCTCTGTGTGCTATGTTTGGGAACATGCTGTGACACGAAGTGGCTTTCTCTTGAATAACTTTTCTGTCTTTAAATTATAATTTGGGGCAGTTCCCATCTGGTGCAGCGGAAACAATCCTACTAGGAACCATGAGGTTGTGGGTTTGATGTCCGGCCTTGCTCAGTGGGTTAAAGATCTGGTGTTGCTGTGAGCTGTGGTGCGGGTCGCAGACGTGGCTCAGGTCTGACCTTGCTGTGGCTGTGGTATAGGCTGGCAGCTATAGCTCTGATTAGACCCCTAGCCTGGGAACCTCCATATAATGCAGGTGCGGCCCTAAAAAAAAAAAAAAAGAGAGACAAAAAGAAATTATAATTTGGGGACTTCCTGCTGTAGTGCAGCAGAATCGATGGCATCTCTATGGTGCTGGGGCACAGGTTCAATCCCCAGTCTGGCACAGTGGGGTAAGGATCTAGTGTTGCTGCACTTGCAGAGTAGACAACAACTGCAGCTCGGATCTGATCCCTGGCCTGGGAACTCCACATGCTGCAGGGTGGCCAACAAAAGAAAAATAAGTTAAAAAATTTTTTTTAAATTGTAATTTGGATCTTTCATTAGAGATCTACCCTATATTTGAGAAATGTAAATGTAGTAATTTATAGGAATCACAAGAATACTTTATTCAAAAAACTATACTTTCCCATTTTTCTATTTAAAAAAACCCAAAAGCCTTCATAACCTCTGCCCTCAGTAAGCTTCCAGTCCCAGTATAGGGATGCACCAGAATTTGCAGTTTGATAAGCATTGTAATAGAAGTCTGACCAGGTCCTTGGGAACAAAGGAAGGACTACTTGGATTTATGGAAGAGAGGTAGGGCAGTCGCAGAGAGAATGTTGCTTCGCTTACACTGAGCCTCAGGCATGAAGGATGAACGTGTAATCCAGGTGGAGGGAACTCATTTACAGTATCCCAGACCTCTCAGCAGTTTGCTTTTCCTAAAGGGTAAGGGATGAGGAAGAGAGTACCCAGAGAGGGCAGGAAGGGACCAGATGTAGAACTGGTCTGTGACATACCAAGCACTTTACATTTAATTCAAGGAGGAATTAGGAATTTTGGACAAGAGAGTAACATAGATTTATATTTGGGGATAATTATTTCGTTTTACTTGGGATAATGGCAGCATCATAGAAACTTGATTGGAAGGTAGAAGAAGCAATTAGAAAGGTAGGCAGTAGTCCAGGGAAAAGGTGATGGAGACACGACCCAGGGCAGCAAAAGAGGGATATAAGAGCACAGAGAAGGCCAACAGCAGATGCTCCCTTCAGGACTTGGCACTTTGGAGAGACCTGTCATTTTCATCTGAGACATGAGGATTCCTCTCTAATGACTGTTAAATTCCAAGGCTTTCTGGTTACAGTGGTCAGGCAGTCCTCCTTTGCAGAAAGCATTACCCATATAGAGTTACTGATTTTCCCCTGGGCATCTGTGAATTATGTAGTACTTGATAGTTGCAATACTAAAAACACATTCTGTGGTATATAAAAACTAATATAAAGTATAATCTCCTCTGGATTTTATTTTTTAAAGGAGATTTGCAGTCTTCCTTTTTGAACATTGCATCAAGATTTCCCACCCTAGGAGTTCCCGCTGTGGTGCAGCGGAAACGAATCTTTGACTAGGAACCATGAGGTTGTGGGTTCGATCCCTGGCCTTGTTCAGTGGGTTAAGGATCCAGCGTTACTGTGAGATGTGGTGTAGGTTGCAGACATGGCTTGGATCTGGCGTTGCTGTGGCTCTGGCGTAGGCCGGCAGCTGTAGCTCCCACTAGACCCCTAGCCTCGGAACCTCCATCTGCCACGGGTGCGGCCCTAAAAGGACAAAATACTAAAAAAAAAAAAAAAAAAAAAGAAAGAAAAAAAGATTTCCCACCCTAGCTGCAAAGCTGATTGCTGGGTTTTGTTTCCCTGAACAGATTCTTCGGGCCCAAAGCCGGAGCACAGGTGGGAGGAAGATCTCTGAAAACAGCTATTCTCTGGATGACTTGGAAATAGGCCCAGGTAAGCAGAGTTCTTTGTGTGGGAAGTTCTCTAGGAAGTACTCATTAATAGCAATGCCTTTTGACCTCAAAGCCGATGCTTTTAAAGAAGAGTGGTACAGGAGTTCCTATTGTGGCTCAGTGGTTAACGAATCTGATTAGCATCCATGAGGACAAAGGTTCAATTCCCTGGCCTCGCTCAGTGGGTTAAGGATCTGGCATTGCTGTGAGCTGGTGTGAGTTGCAGATGCGGCTCGGATATGGCGTTGCTGTGGCTGTGGCGGAGGCCGGCGGCTACAGCTCCAGTTGGACCCCTAGCCTGGGAACCTCCATATGCTGCAAGTGTGGTCCTGAAAGACACAGAGAAGAAAAAAAAAAAAAAAAGAGTGGTACAAATTAAAAGGAAAGCAGTTAGATACAAGCCATTCCCAAATTTCATTGTTCTCTCAAGCAGCTTCTCTGTATTTTTAATCCACCCTTGTCAGTGGTAACCTGTGTTAACCAAAGGGGGCCTTTGTGGAGTTAGCAGGGAAGTACTACTGACAGTTGTGGTCCCATGGTCATCTAGAACTTGAGGGATCCCATGGATGGGCAGTATCACTGTTGGTTTTCCTGATTACTGACATTAACATTATGCCTTGAGAGTGGAATTAGTCTGTTTTGAAGCATATACAGGCACTTCACAAAAGAAAAAATAAAATCAGGGGTTCCCGTTATGGCTCAGTGGGTTAAGAACCTGACATAGTATCTGTGAGGATGTGGGTTCAATCCCTGACCTCACTCAGTGGGTTAAAGATCCAGCCTTGCTGCAAGCTGCAATATAGGGCACAGATGTGGCTTGAATCTGGCTTTGCTGTGGCTGTGGCGTAGGCCGGCAGCTGCAGCTCTCATTCAAACCCTAGCCCAGGAACTTCCATATACTGCAGGTGTGGCCGTGAAAAAAAAAAAATTAATATAGGAAAATTAGCCTTCTAGAAATCAAAGAAATGCAAATTAAAATGGCTCTGCGGGAGTTCCTGTTGTGGTTAGGCGGAAACAAATACGACTATTATCCATGAGGATGCAGATTCGATCCCTGGCCTCGCTTGGTGGGTCAGGGACCGGCATTGCTCTGAGCTATGATGTAGGTCTCAGACGTAGCTTGGAGCCTGCGTTGCTGTGGTATAGGCCAGCAGCGGTAGCTCTGATTCAACCCCTAACTTGGGAGCTTCCATGTGCTATGGGTGCAGTCCTAAAAAGCAAATAAAATAAAATGGCTTTGCAATTTTATCACACGTTAAATAAGCCAAATTTTTTTCACATGTTAAATAAGCCAAATTTTAAAAATCTGTAACAATTATGGTGAGGGTTCTCATTTTAATGTTGGGAAGGTGAGCAAATGTCACCTTATAAATGACAGTTGTAGTCCTGGTTTCCTTTTTTATATTCTCTCTCTCTCTCTTTTTTTTTTTGTCTTTTTTCCTTTTCTAGGGCTGCTTCCCGCGGCATATGGAGGTTCCCAGGCTACAGGTCGAATCGGAGCTATAGTTGCCAGCCTACACCAGAGCCACAGAAAAACAGGATCCGAGCCTCATCTGCAACCTACACCACAGCTCACGGCAACGCCAGATCCTTAACCCACTGAGCAAGGCCAGGGATCAAACCCGCAACGTCATGGTTCCTAGTCGGATGCGTTAACCACTGAGCCACGACGGGAACTCCTCCTTCTTTATATTCTTAATAGAAGTTAATTATATTAGATCACAATAGCCCACAATTTAGAATCTTGAAATCATTCAAATTGCATTTTATCGCATTACATTTTATCTTGTAATAAATCACATCATTTGCATGCTTGCAGGTCAGTTGTCATCTTCGGCATTCAACACGGAGAAGAGCGAGAGTAGGAGAAATCTGGAGTTCCCTCGCCTGTCAGACACCTCCATAAAGGATCGAATGGCCAAGTATCAGGCAGCTGTGTCCAAACAAAGCAGTTCAACCAACTATACAGTATGTGTTCAGAGTCATTCATTCGTTTACTCATCCAACAAATGGTCACTGAGCACAGGAACTAGTAATGTCTCCCAGACCCTGACCTGGCTCCTTCCTGGTTCCTAGCCATTCTCTCTTCACATAAATCCTACCCTAGCTTCATTTGTAATCCAATCATGACTTTGCTTTCCTAGGCCTCATTCCTATCCCACTTGGGTTTTTTCGTGATGTGACTATCCAATAATGTCACTGACAATTTTCCTGTCTCTTCTCCTTAATCTTGTTGTTAAAGAGTAGTGTTTTAGGAGGTCCCTGGTGGCCTAGTGTTAAGGAACCGTCATTGTCATTGCTGTGGTGTGAGTTCAATCCCAGACCCGGGAACATCTGCAGGCCACAGTGAGGCCTCCCCACAAAAAAAGGGGTGTTTCATTCATTTTAACTGAACAACTTATTTCTGGTTTTGAGGGAAGGAAAGGAGAATACTGGAGAGGAATTATTGAATATATTCAACATTAATGTGAGGTGCGGTGGGGTTTTTTGTAATTTTTTGTCAATATATGATTCACCTGACATAAAATCACCATTTTAAAACAGGAAATTCAGGGTTTTAGTATATTCATGAGGTTGTGTAATCATCACCATTGTCTAATTCCAGAACTTTTCCTAATCTCATTGTTCTCTCCAAGTAGCAGCAAACAAAAAGAAACCCATACCTGTGCAGTGACTCTCAATTCCCCACCCCCTCATCTCTTGGCAGCCCCTAATCTACTTTCTGTCTCCAAGGATTTTCCTATTCTGGACATTTCATGTGAATGAAATCATGTAACACATGGTCTACTTAATCTTTACTCCTTACGATGTAATAGTTTTCTGAAGAAATAGAATAGTAGGTAGGAAAAGGGGGGAGAAATGACAGGAATATGACCTACTCAGTAAGGCCCAAAATGTAGTCTTCACCATAGAATGGAGGGTCTTTCCATTTTATACTTTCTTAGGCTTAACTGGCAGGATGACACTACAGAACTGCTTATTTGATGTTACAATTTATTTATTTATTTATTTATTTATTTATTTTTAGGGCTGCACCTGCAGGCGTATGGAGGTTCCCAGGCTAGGGGTTGATTCGAAGCTGCAGCTGCCAGCCTGCACCACAGCCAGAGCAATGCCAGCTACGAGCCATGTTTGCAACCTACACCGAAGCTCACGGCAACTCTGGATCCTTAACCCACTGAGCGAGTCCAGATATCGAACTCGAATCCTCATGGATACTAGTTGGGTTCGTTACCACTAAGCCACAACGGGAGCTCCCTGAAGTTATCTTTTAATACCATTTATTCATAAAGTACACATGCATATAAACACATGTAGACATGTATATAGCTTTCAAAAATGTGAAAGTTTCAAATGACAAGTTTTCAAATGACAACTTCTAAGTTTTCAAATGACAAGTTATCAATTTCTTGATGTCCTATTTTTTTAAACAAAATTGGAAAGAGAGTATTGGCTTTTACTCGTTCCCAAGCAGACTGAAATAAATGCCTATTAGACATCACAATGTGGGAGTTCCCATCATGGCGCAGCGGAAACGAGTCTGACTAGGAACCTTGAGGTTGTGGGTTTGATGCCTGGCCTCGATCAGTGGGTTAAGGATCTGGCGTTGCCATGAGCTGTGGTGTAGGCTGGCGGCTACAGCTCTGATTAGACCCCTAGCCTGGACACCTCCGTATGCCTTGGGTGTGGCCCTGAAAAGACAAAAAAAAAAGACAAAAAAAAATCACAATGTGTATTCCAGGAGCTGAGCCTTCTCTCCTGCCACATTACTAAGTGTGCATTCTCTAGTAGTAGTTCTTGGTGGACTAAGTCTGGGCAATGAATATCTCATCTTGATTTTTCACGATAGATTTAAGAGATAATGTGTGTAAATCAGTAGCACAATGGAACATTACAGGCTTGTTATTCACTAGGAGTGTGAAAAATAAGCGAGTGTAGACTTCTCTTCAAAGGCAGGTCCAGAGATACAGCAAACAGTTGATCTGTGGAGCTGAATTCCCTCTGGTTCCAGGACTTTGCTGCTGCTCAGTGCTCTCCTGCTATAAACAGTCCGACCAGGTGACTCCCTGAGTGGAAAAACCTGTTCAGTGACTTTGTTTTTTAACTCAGGAGAGTTTCTGCATTGTGCTTCTCCTGCTCTGTAAATTTTAAGAGTTGAAAAGTCCTTAGGAATTCTTGTAAAAAGCACATTTTATCTCACCCCCAAAGAATTTCTCAGGTCCCTTACAGAGCATGGTTGTAAGAAGGCTCACACTCTCTGGCGGTGATTCTAGAGGCTGGGCTTTTGAGATGGGGATCCGGGGGGAGTTGCTGGGCTCTTGGACGGTGTGTTCTGCGGTACTGGCTGCCCGCTCTTCCTTTAGATGCACCTCCAGAACTGTGCTCCTTCCTCTGCAGTTCCACACCTGAGTCGCTCACTCACACTCATTCCCTTCATTGGCCCTGTGGCCACAAATTGCTTGTTTTCTCCCCATGCCTAAAAAAATCACAAAGAACAGAAAGGTAGTGGAGTTTCTGCTGTGGCACAGTGGATTAAGAACCTGACTACAGGAGTTCCTGTCGTGGCTCAGTGGTTAGCGGATCCGACTAGGAACCATAAGGTTTCGGGTTTGATCCCTGGCCTCGTTCACTGGGTTAAGGATCCGGCATTGCCATGAGCTGTGGTGTAGGTCTCAGACACGGCTCGGATCCTGCGTTGCTGTGGCTCTGGTGTAGGCTGGCAGCTACAGCTCTGATTAGACCCTCAGTCTGGGAACCTCCATATGCCACTGGAGAGGCCCTACAAAAAGGCGAAAAGGCCAAAAAAAAAAAAAGAATCTGACTACAGTGCTTAGGTTGCTGTGGAGGTGTGGGTGCAATTCCCAGCCCAACCCAGTGGATTAAAAGGATCTGGTGCCATATGTAGGTTGGCACTCAGATTCAATCCCTGGCCCAGGAACATCCATATGCCATGTATTCAGCCATTTAAAAAAGGCGGGGCGGGGCTGATTCAGCAGAAACAAATCTGACCAGTGTCCATGAGGATACAGGTTCAATTCCTGGCCTCCCTCAGTGGGTTAAGGATCTGGTGTTAACGTGAGCTGTGGTGTAGGTTGCAGACATGGCTCGGGTCTGGCATTGCTGTGGTTGTGGTGTAGGCCAGCACCTACACCTCCAATTCGACCCCTAGCCTGAGAACCTCCATATGCCATGAGTGCAGCCCTAAAAAAAGACCCCCCAAAATTAATTAAAAGTAAATTTTAAAAAATGGTGGGAAGGGTGTTCCCACTGTGGCTCAGCAGTAAGGAACCTTGCTAGTACCCATGAGGATTCAGGTTCAATCCCTGGCCTCCCTCAGTGGGTTAAGGTGTTACTGTGAGCTGTGGTGTAGATCAAAGATGCAGTTTGGATCTGGTGGTGTTGTGGCTGTGGTGTAGTCTGGCAGCTGCAGCTCGGATTAGACCCCCTAGCCTGGGAACTTCCATATGCCTCAGGTGTGGCCCTAAAAAAAAAAGAGAGGAAAAAAAAAAAAAAAAAAAGGAGTTCCCGTCGTGGCGCAGTGGTTAACGAATACAACTAGGAACCTTGAGGTTGCGGGTTCGGTCCCTGCCCTTGCTCAGTGGGTTAACAATCCAGCATTGCCGTGAGCTGTGGTGTAGGTTGCAGACGCGGCTTGGATCCCGCGTTGCTGTGGCTCTGGCGTAGGCCGGTGGCTACAGCTCCAATTGGACCCCTAGCCTGGGAACCTCCATATGCCGTGGGAGCGGCCCAAAGAAATAGCAAAAAGACAAAAAAAAAAAAAAAAAAGCCAGACCTCTGAAAAATTTAAGAAAGGTATTAGATTACTGGCAGACTGAAGTTAGGAAATATCCACATTCATCTACCTCTATTTTGATTTTGGATCTAGTTAATTTGAGTATTTTGCCCCAAGTGTTCTTTGCAAGGCAAACATGATCATGCTTACTCCTTCTGACAGTATTAATGCTTTTTTTATGTTGAAGCTCAGTTATGAGAAGTCAAATAAGGTATGTCTTTGTTATAATGTATGAATTTTATGCAAAAAATCCCCATGCTTTTGAAAGTCTCACAACACAAAGTTTTTTTTAATGGTATTACTAAGTATAATTTCAATTTTTATATGTATACATCATCCCTGTCTCTCTTTCCAGGCCGGGCATTAATAGATATGGTCAGTATATTTTCTTAATTATTGGCACTTGGCATTTCCTTTCCCCTGCTCCAGAATGGTCTTTTCTGATAAAAGCTCACCAGCTTTGCATTCCCACAAGCTCTGCTGCTAGAAGAGTGAATCACGAGAACATTGTCTGCGGGGGGTGGTCTGTGTGTGTGTGTCGATGTCTCTGTATTCTAATGAGCATCCAGTTTTAGACTAGTTGTATAAATATTTAACTCTGAGGTATGTGTCCACAAAGCTGCTTTTGTCATTTCACAAGTCAGTGGGTTTTGCTTGTGAGAATTAGGGGGTTGATTTGACCTGAGGCCTCTTAAAAGAATTTTTTTTTTAATAGATGTGCTATGAAGGAAAGAGTGAGACTTTTTTTTTTTTTTAATTCACAGACTATTTTTATTTTGTAGAACGAGTTAAAAGCCAATGGTGGTGAAATCAAAACTCATAAATTGGAGCAAAAGGAGAACGTGCCCCCAGGTCCTGAGGTCTGCATCTCCCATCAGGATGGAGAAAAGGTGGGTTCAAAAGTCTCATGTCCATTTGCCAGGGAGACATGTGTTCTATATTAGGTGCTTAAAATTAGAAACAGCTCTAACTCTGGGCTGTAGAGTGTCTGGGAATTTGGTCACAGCTGCCAGGACAGATTGTCTTTTTTGCAGGTCACATAATTTTGGTTGGGGAGCTCTGCAACTTATAGCTGACCAAATACTGAACCTTCATTGGAAAATTCTTTTGCTCAGCAAACGCTGAGAGGGCGTAGAGCTTCAGTGATTTTTAAAAATCTGTTTTGAATAGCGATATCATCCTCAAAGTTATTTGTAGATTGTTAATGTAACACATTTTATGTACGAAAACTTCATTCTTTCATTTCAAAGTATGTTGAAAGCTAGGCACTATGTTAAGCACAGGAAATGCTGAGCTTAAAAACTAAATATGGGAGTCTGCTGTATAGCCCAGGGAATTATATCTGATCCCTTGCGATGGAACATGATGGAGGATAACATGAAAAAAAGGATATACGTGTGTGTGTGTGTGTGTGTGTGTATGTATGTAAAACTGGGTCATTTTGCTGTACAGCAGAAATTGACAGAATATTGTGAATCAACTATAACAATAATAAAAAAGAAAAAAACCCTAAATATGGGAGTTCCCATCATGGCTCAGTGGTAATGAAACCAACTAGTATCCATGAGCATGCAGGTTCGATCCCTGGCCTCACTCCATGGGTTAAGGATCTGGCATTGCCTTGAGCTATGGTGTAGGTCGCAGATGCGGTTCAGATCCCGCATTGTTGTAGATGTGGCATAGGGCAGCAGCTGCAGCTCTGATTCGACCCTAGCCTGGGAACTCCCATATGCCACAGCTGCAGACCTAAAAAGAAAAGGAAAAAAAAAAACCTAAATATAAACAGACCATTCCATGTGGTCCTTACCTGCAAGCAAGCTAATAGAGTAGGAGGGAGATGAGTAACAGGTTGGCTCTTGTAAAACAGTGTAACAAGCAACGTGAAAGGGCCATGCCCGGCCTTGGAAGCTCAGACTAAGGACCCTTAACCTGACGTCCTCAAGAAAGTGCTATCTGAAGCAGGTCTTAACGGATGTGTGGAAATAGTCCAAGTGAGTAAGGGGAAGGTTGAGTAAAGAAAGAGAAGGGTATTCCAGGCAGACCCAACAGAGGTTTGGGAACCAGAGAACCAAGCCAAGATGATTTGACTGGGGCATGAAGTACATATTAAGTGACTAAGAGAGAAGTGGAGGGAGAGGGCCAGGATGGATCTTGAAAAACCCTTCAGAGGATGGCTGTTGTCTTGCAGTGGAGGAAAGCCACAGGAAGATTCTAAGTAAATCGGGTTTCATGCATTTGTCACTAACGAATGACTTAGTTGGAGTCAGTAACAATATATATGTCACATGACATTATTTTCTGTACCAAGCCATTACCCAATCTCTTCGGTCTTTCAGTCAATATGATAATCAAATGTGAGATAAGAAGAAAGAGCTTTCAAATCTATTATGGTGATTAATCTTAGGAGTACAATCATTAATTCTGTTATACATATTGACACCCTTGGGGCCACTCTAAAAAAGGTGAGGAGGTAATTAAAATGGGTTAAGAGCAATAGTTCTCAAATTTATTTGATTATAGCAGATGTTAAAATAGGCGACTTGACAGGATACCGACCAGAGCTCATGAATTATACTACACACTTGGACCAAGGTAGGCACACAGAAAATGCCTCAGTTTAATAGCTACTGACTTTATTCAAACAATACAGCAATAAATAAGGAAAGTTGCATCACTTTACAAAAGCATATCCCAAATGTGAAATGCTAAAACAAAATACTTCGCAGTAATTAGTTTCATAAAAATAAAATCATCAAATAAATTACATACATTTGCCACAGTGGGCTCAGGCATTATTCCTGGTGAGTACTCTTCATTAGTCTGCCTGGTTTTTCCTTTTTTTTTTTTTCCTTCTTACAGCCGCACCTGCAGCCTATGGAAGTTCCTGGGCCAGGGGTTGAATCAGAGCTGCAGCTGAGGCCTATACCACAGCCACAGCCACACTAGATCTGAGCTGCATCTGCAACCTACTCCACAGCTTACATCGACACCAGATCCTTGACCCACTGAGCCAGGCTAGGAATTGAACACACATCCTCACAGAGATAACCTTGAGTCCTTAACCTGCTGAGCCACAGTGGGAACTCCAAGGTTTTCCCATTTTTTAAGTGAGAGATTAAGTCTTAGGGATGAGGAAGTAAATATATTTGGAGTTTTTCTTATGAACTTTAAAAAAAGACATTTAAGAGAAGTATATTCCCAGCATTGAACTCCTCCCACCTATCCTTGGAGCGTAATTTGAGAAATGATCACCTGGAAAATCATGCTTGAATTGTCCCTGTATCTAATTTCATGTTTCCTTCTTGATTGTCTTTGTGTTGACTTGAAACTGGAACTCTGAGCTGCATTGGAGGATCAGAACATTTTAATTATAGTCTAAAAGGGCATCAGTGCAACTGAATCACAAATTGGGGCGTACGTGGAGGAGAAAGGAGATAAAGATAGTACATAGTCTTCAAGCATGTAGTGTAGGCTCATAAACCTTTGGTTACCTTAAAATTCATAAAATCTTTCAGAGCCTCCGTGTCCTTTTGGCTGTTTGCCTAGCTTTTGTTAACCAATACCTAAGAACTGTTTGAACTTCGGCTTGTTACAAAAGGACATTAATGCCAGGGTAAACTTTCTTGAAACAGAATATTTTGTCAAGGTATTATTCTTCCCTTTCTCCTCTTATGAATGAATTTGTGCTTTTCTTTCATGAAATGTTTGAGCAAAATCTCACATGCTGTCTCCTGGCTGTTCCTGAAGTGAAGTCATCTGTTTGGGCACGTGCAATGATGTCATGATTGGCATTGAGTTTACCCTGCAGGTTCAAGGTGACTAAATTGGAGGTGAAAGATGGACATCCTAGAATGGATGCATCTACTAATTTGGCAAGAATTAAAGAGCTTTTTATGGCCATGCACAACTTTCAGAAAGTTTATTTCCTATCATTAAATGCAATAACACGGAGTTCCCGTCGTGGCGCAGTGGTTAACGAATCCAACTAGGAACCATGAGGTTGCAGGTTCGATTCCTGGCCTTGCTCAGTGGGTTAAGAATCCGGCGTTGCCGTGAGCTGTGGTGTAGGTTGCAGACGCAGCTCAGATCCCGAGTTGCTGTGGCTCTGGCATAGGCCGGTGGCCACAGCTCCGATTCAACCCCTAGCCTGGGAACCTCCATATGCTGTGGGAGCAGCCCAAGAAATGGCAAAAAGACAAAAAAAACAAAAAACCTAAAAGCAATAACACGTGTAAGGTGATCACTCCAATACCTGGAACATCCTAGACGTTCAGTACATGTTGACTGTTATTATACTTGTTTGTTTTATACCATGTCAGAACTTCTGTAATAAGAAGAGAATAATGGGGGGGAAATGACTATGCTGAAATTCAAGTGTGGTCAATCAACAACTTAATCTCCGTTGTAAATTTATTCAGTACATTAGACATCCTGATGTAAATACTCAGCATCACCCATAAAATCCCTGACATCTGAATGAGAGACTATTCCATGAAGAGTACACATTGGGTCACCTCTTGGGCCCTTCATGATTTTGAGTGTGGGGGAAGATAAGAGGGTAGTCTAGGGGGCAGTAGGAAGGAGACAGCTAGTAGAAAGCTCTTTTCTTTCAATTTGATGGCTCATGGAGAAAATAATTACCTATACATAAGATCTTCCATCTTGTTAAACACTGCCGTTTTGAGACTGTGATTAAAAAGGGAAACTAGGAGTTCCCGTCATGGCTCAGTGGTTAATGAATCCGACTAGGAAGCATGAGGTTGCGGGTTCGATCCCTGGCCTTGCTCAGTGGGTTAAGGATCCAGCGTTGCCGTGAGTAATGGTGTAGGTTGCAGACACTGCTCGGATCCCACGTTGCTGTGGCTCTGGTGTAGGCTGGGCTACAGCGGCTACAGCTCCAATTCAACCCCTAGCCTGGGAATTTCCATATGCTGCGGGAGCGGCCCTAGAAATGGCAAAAAGCCAAAAAATAAAAAAATAAAATAAAAAGGAAAACTAACTTGAAAGATGATACCAAAGATTGGTTTTAGATAAATTTGTTTTATAGCTATCAGAAGGTCTTCTGTACTAGCAAGCATTTCAGCAAAATGTACTTGGTTGGAAAATAAGGAATTAGGAAAATAACTCTAATTCCTATGTATGAAGACTGTCTCGCCTTGGAGGGAATTACTCTTATGCAAGTTGTGGTTTATGGTGAGGAGCTTTGCCCTCCCTGATAGATGGTTTCACTTTTTTTTTTTTTTAATAGAAAGACATGGTTTAGAAGCTCTTTTATAAAAGAAGATAATGCACACTTTTGGCGGTTGCATGCAGTCTGTTATTTGCGTTACCCTGTAATTGAGAAGCATGTTAATATCCTCATAAAAGACATTTTGCTGCCTCTTGTTTAAATGCTCAGCTGTTCTGGGGCCCGTTATTTCCCCCAGGCAGCCAGTGACTGACTGGAGTCAGCAGGTTTTTATGGCATTAACAGCGGTTTGTTCTTTTATTTTTAATGTGATTCTTAATCTCCCCCACCCTTTTTTTTTTTGTAGGTTTCTGCATCTGAGAATAGCCTGGCAGCCTGTTCCACCCCGCCTGAAGATGATTCCTGTAAGCTTTCATTCTTAGGTCTGGAGGGTGAGAGCCTTGTTCTGTTGCCCCTGTTTGATTGTGTGTGGTGGTTGGGTGTCTCCATTGCTGTCAGTGCTGAGTGTGTAACATATTAAATCCAGCAGTGTGGCTGATCAAATCTCTCACTTGGTTTTAAGGACTGATACTTGAGTATTCTTTATACACTTCATGGCTCAAGGACAAGTTAAATTTAATGAAATATTAACTTGTGGCAAACAATATTTTTGATGCATCTCTCACTGAACACATCCTGTCTTTTGCACCATACCTTTTCAGGGTTAACGCTGTAAAAACTATAATTTTAAAGTTTCCTCTTAGGGGTTCCCTTCATGGTGCAGCAGAAATGAATCCAACTAGGAACCACGAGGTTACAGGTTTGATCCACGGCCTCACTCAATGGGTTGAGGATCTGGCATTGCCATGAGCTGTGAGGTAGGCTGGTAGCTGTAGCTCTGATTGGACCCCTAGCCTGGGAACCTCCATATGCTGCGGGAGCGGCCCTGGAAAAGGCAAAAAGACAAAAAAAAAAAAAAAAAGAATTGTATTTGGGAGTTCCCATTGTGGCTCAGGGGTTAAGGACCTGACCTTGTCTCTGTGAGAATACAGGTTCAATCCCTGGCCTCACTCAGTGGGTTAAGGCTCCCCCATTGTAGCAAGATTCGGTGTAGGTCACAGATGTGGCTCAGATCTGGTATTGCTTCTGTTGTGGCATAGGCCACAGCTGCAGCTCCACTTCAACTCCTGGTCCAGAACTTCCATATGCCATAGGTGTGACTGTAAAAAAAAAAAAAAAAAAAAAATGTTGATATTTGAGGGAGTTCCCTGATGGCCTAGTGGTTAAGGATCCAATGTTGTTACTGATGTGGCTTGAGTCACTGCTGTGGCTTGGGTTCGATCCCTGGCCCACATATCAGGCACAGCCAAAAAATAAAAATAAATTAAAAAGTTGGTTGAGTAACCATTTAAAAATATCTTTTTTAAAAAATTTATCTAAATATGTACCATAATGCACCCTCCAGTGAGATTCTAGAGGTTCTCCTAGGGGTGCTGTATTTGATCACTTTTTCATCCCATTTTGGAGTATTTTGAGCCTTACTCCTCCCAAAGACAAAAATGTTGGTTTTTCCTTTTAGTATGTCCACTTTTGTTTCTGATGTTCCGTGTATTGTTATTTTTTAATATATGGATGTCTAGCTTCTCCTCAGCTTAGTTTAGTAGACACTGAAAACTCAGCTAAAAGTAGAAGTATTAACTAAACAGATCTCTGGTAAACCCAGTCTTAAAATTTCAGAGAGAAACTCTTGCTGCTTGAATCCAAGAACATTCCTTTTGCAATCATTTTGCTTGGACTAGAAATTTTTTGAGTTTTTACTAGGTCTGCAAAACATTTTTTTGAAAAATAAGCCTTAAATTCTTGAGTACTTTGTTGACATAACTCTAAATTTTAGGTAATTCTTTTATGGTTCCTTTGTAGCCGTATGAATGCCTTCTCTGTACCTCTTTTGGGTTTTCCACACAACAAATATATCGGCAAGAAGTTAACTTAAGCAAGTGACAGGCGAATGATTATGAAAAAAAATTCATGGTTCCTTTTCCCATAATCTTCATCCATGGGTATCGGCTATAGAACTGACCAAAAAGATGGTGTCAAATAATACACACAAATGTGCGTGAACACGCATTGTCAAATTTCTGCCCTCACAGTCCCCCATTTTCCCAAGTTGAGCTGAAACACCCGAGTCTTGGGAATGCTAACTAACAAAAAGCCCTCGAAGTCTATAAACTGCCTTAAAAAATGACAAATGCTGTAGGATAGAAGCTTCCTTATCTAGGATGGTTTGGATTCCTGCTCTGTGTGGCAAAGGGTGAGAAAGCCTCTGAGTTGAGACCCTCGTTTATGCAAGAACCTAAGAGCATAGAGCTTTTAGCATTAGAATATTCCTCAGCAAAAAAGTCAATGTTCTTCCTGGTGTTGAAAGGACCTGAAGTTAGTGGAGGTGCCTAACCTTTGCTTTGGGGAGGAACCTTTTTTGAGACTTCCCACTAGATACTATAAACTGTCTTCCTTTTGTAACTCCAGCAGGTAAATCCCAGGTTAAGAGTGATGTCCAGCAGCCTGTGCATCCCAAGCCACTAAGTCCAGTTGCCAGAGCCTCCAGCCTTTCTGAAAGTTCTCCTCCCAAAGCAGTGAAGGTATGATGGTAACTTCTCTTGGCGCCTTTAGATGTTGCTTTACTAGTAGAGCTCTTTGCACCTTGTATCATTATGTTCAGTATAAACATTTTTGCTTTCCTGGGGATGAAAATGCCAAATAAGGGCACACTTGGGCCAGTCGCTTTCCCTGGAAATCTTGCTGCTTTTGCTTAGGTGTTTGAGCCAGCAGAAGGGAGGCTCACTATTATTGCTTAGTTTGGAAAGTTCATGAAAGAAAACCCAAAGTTAAAGAAAATAATCTGACTTTTTGTTGTTCTTAAATCAAAGTTCTTAAGTCTATGAATGGGTAAAAACTAAAAAGTGAGCACTACGAAAAATCTGTTAACATCAGCCCATTGGATAGGAATGTGCAGTGTTAACTTGAAGACAGTGGTGGCTCCCTGGTCTGAGAAACTTGAACATAATGTGATTGGTGGTCAGCACATTTTTTAAAGAAAGAATATGTAGGAGTTCCCTGGTGGCCCAGTGGTTAAAGAACCGGCACTGTCATTGCTATGGCACAGGTTCGATCCCTGGCCTGCATGCTATGGGTGTGGCAAAAAAAATAAAAGAGAAAGGAAGAATGTGTGGATTCCAGCAGGATGTTGGCCAGTTCATTTGCTGTAAAAATGAGCATGCATGTAACATTAGTACTAGGTTATAATATTAGATGTTAAAGAATATACAAAATGTTTATACCTTAGGAAAATTTGACTAGGCTACTCAATCTATAGTCTCTTTTTATTCACTAATTTTTAAAAGTGGACTTTTACCTTTCTATGAACAATGTATATTCCCATTAAAAAAAAAAAAAAAGGTTAAAAAAATCCAACACCTCTTTTAGCCTGATTACTTGACTTGTTTTAATTGAATGCTTTGCTAATGCAGTGCTGATTTACCCACTTCCATTAATAACCAATCGTATCCAGGTGTTCCTGTTGTGGCTCAGCAGAAATGAGTCCGACTAGTAACCATGAGGTTGCGGGTTTGATCCCTGGCATTGATCAGTGGATTTAAGGATCCGGCATTGCCATGAGCTGTGGTATAGGTCACAGACACGGCTCCAATCCTGCATTGCTATGGCTGTGGCTCCAATTTGACCCCTAGCGTGAGAACCTCCATATGCTGAGAGTGCGGCCCTAAAAACCAAAAAAATAAAATAAAATAAAATGGAATAAAATAAAATAACCAAACATATCCACACTTCTTTAGTGTTTTCCTCCTCTGGTGCTTTCTTAAGTAGCAGGTTTTGTTTCAAAAGTTTTAACATTTGAGAGAAACTCAGTAGGTAGAATTAGTTTTTGGGTGGTTTGTACTGCCTCAAACTCATGCACACATCTGCCATGTTTCTCTCTCAACTCTGGGCATGATTGTCCCTTGATGAAAGTTCTAGTGCCCAGAAAGGATGAAGAGACAAAGACATAGATGAGGTTTGGGAACAAATGGAGGAAAAGGGAGAATCCAGGATTTAAAGGGTAGATGGAATTCCCTTGTGGTGCAGTGGGCTAAGGATCTGGCATTGTCACCCCTGTGGCTCAGGTTGCTGCCATGGCATGGATTTGATCCTTAGCCTGGGAACTTCCACATGCAGTGGGCACAGCGAAGGAAAAAGAAAGAAAGAAAGAAAGAAAAAAAGGAGTTCCCATCATGGCTCGGTGGTTAACGAACCCAACCAGCATCTGTGAGGACGAGGGTTTGATCCCTGGCCTCACTCAGTGGGTTGCGGATCTGGCATTGCCGTAAGCTGTGGTGTAGGTCGCAGACGTGACTCGGATCTGGTGTTGCTGTGGCTGTGGCATAGGCTGGCGGCTACAGCTCCGATTGGACCCCTATCCTGGAAACTCCATATGCTTGCAGGTGTGGCCTTAAAAGACAAAAAGACCAAAAAAAAAAAAAGAAAAAAAAAGAATTTAAAGGTTAGATTTAAAAAGGGAGGAGTGAGGGGGAAAGGAGGTAAATATGAAAATTTTTAAAGAAACAGAGATGTATGAGGAGAGTAAGATTTATCAAAAAGGAAGAAACAGTGAAGAAAGTGGCAAGACAAAGTAAGTAAATTAGGGAGGAAGAATTGAGCTGTGCAATGGAATCTGCACATGTCTTCAGCATGGCCCTCTCCTGGCCTTGAATGTCCACTCATGCTATCATCAGCACTTTCTTTTCCCAAAATCTGGAGGCCAACAAAGTAGCAAATGCCACAGGGTTAATTTCTTTTCCAACAGCAACCCTGCTCAGATGGGAGTCTTTGGGTTGTCGTTCTGGACCAAGAACAACTAGGAGAGTTGACTTGGCCATGGAGTCTGTGTGACTGAGGGACTAGGGAATTCTGTGGCTAATCTAAGGACTAAAATCCATTCTTGGAGTTCCTGTTGTGGCTCAGTGGGTTAAGAAGCCAACTAGTATCCATGAGCGTGTAGGTTCGATCCCTGGCCTCGCTCAGTGGGTTAAGGATCCAGTGTTGCCACAAGCTGTGGCATAAGTCACAGATAAGGCTGGGATCCTGCGTTGCTGTGGCTGTGGCGTAGGCCAGGAGTACAGCTCCAATTCGACCCCTAGCCTGGGAACTGCCACATGCCACAGGGGCAGCCCTAAAAAAAAAAAAAAAAAATCCATTCTCAGGTATATTTGAATTCTCAAACCAGTCTTGCTCCCTTCCCTCAACTGCTAGACCAGACCTCCTGGTCCATCCTGGGTCTGAGCTGATGAGCAGTGTGCGAAGGACTGCATCTCACTGAGGTCTTCCTGGCACACCAGGGAGAGGAGATGGAGATAAATCACCCTCTGTACCTGCCCCGGACTCATGCCTGCCTCTTTGGCTCTGATCTCTCAGCAATAGAACACCGACAAGCCTACTTGCACCAGACATACAGCTCGGGTTTTGAACATTGTACAAAGACTGGACTAAACTAGCCTGACTGCCTATGTCTGCCGATGGTCCAGAGCTCAAGTGTTTATGGTGTACAGAACCAACGTGGTACTCAATCACATCCCTTTTATTTAAGGGCCGTTTATTTTCTCTTCCTTGGATTCGCCCTTTACATTTTGCAGGCAAGTGTATAGATATTTTAGTGTTTATAGGACCTGCCGGCATAACTGATCTTGTGGCTCTAGACCACGCGACAGAAGTTGTTTCTTCACGTTGGGAAATTACATACAGCTAAGAATAAACGTGTTCACTCAGAATAGATTTCTGGGTCCCACACATCCTGGAAAAAGTGTTCCTTAGTGCCTGTCTGTTGTTGAAAATAGGACATCTAAGGTAACGACTCAATTCATTTCCAATTTTAGCTTAATAAAGTAAAAAGAAAAAAACAAAGCCGCAAATGATACTGGTCTTTAAAAATAAGGATTTTGTCTGTTTTGGACACTGGCCAAATCCGTTGACTCGACTTGGCACGAATGAAGTTCAAGTTGCAGGTTCCTTCTTCAAAAAAGGTGTACTGGGAGTTCCCGTGGTGGCACAGTGGTTAACGAATCCGACTAGGAACCATGAGGTTGCGGGTTCGATCCCTGCCCTTGCTCAGTGGGTTAACGATCCGGCGTTGCCATGAGCTGTGGTGTAGGTCGCAGATGCAGCTCGGATTCTGCGCTGCTGTGGCTCTGGCGTAGGCCAGCGGCTTTAGTTGTGATTCGACCCCTAGCCTGGGAACCTCCATATGCTGCAGGAGCAGCCCAAGAAATTGCAAAAAGACAAAAAAAAAAGTGTAATTGGTCTGGAGCTCAGGAGATCCTGTGAGAAGTATCGGAACCTTTCAATTCAAGAGACCCAGAAGTCTCTTAAGCTTTATGTCCTCCCTTTGAAAAAAGTTATTCCCTAAACACTGCCGGTGGGAGGATAAGGGAGGACACGTGTCCGGCCCTGGGAACACCTCCTGGTCTAGGATAGCCCCGTGCCAGGTTCCCAGGCTGATCCTGCTGATGTGTGTGGAGGAAAAACCTGGCAGCCTGCAGGAGAAGATATGCCCTGTCCCTCTATGGACAGGGTAGGAGGTTTTATGCTGTTTTGCTAATCTATCCACATTCTGCTAGAAGGGCATCTGGAATCTTGGCTCACCACCTACGTCATCACGGCTTTTTCAGAGGACTAACTCTTCCTGTCCATATAGGGCACTCCAGCCCCAAAATGCCTTCATCAAGAGTTTCAGGAATTCCCTGGTGTCTCAGCAGGTTAAGGATCCGGCATTGTCATTGCTATGGTGAGGGTTCGATCCCCGGCCCCAGAACTTCCGCATGTTGTGGGTGTGGCCAAAAATACAAATTAAGAAAAAACAAAATTTTATTTTAAAAACATGTACGGAGTTCCCATCGTGGCTCAGTGGTTAACGAATCCGACTAGAAACCATGAGATTGCGGGTTCAGTCCCTGCCCTTGCTCAGTGGGTTGACGATCCGGCGTTGCCGTGAGCTGTGGTGTAGGTCGCAGACGCGGCTCAGATCCCGCGTTGCTGTGGCTCTGGCGTAGGCCGGTGGCTACAGCTCCGATTGGACCCCTAGCCTGGGAACCTCCATATGCCGCGGGAGCGGCCCAAAGAAATAGCAAAAAGACAAAAAAATTTTTTTTAAATAATAAAAACATGTAGAAAGGTTTTGCTTCATGAAGAGTTTCACAGAAAGCTAGGGGAAGGGTTAAGCCTATACAGAGCCAGCCCAACCCTTTACTATATGATGAAGAATTTCAGTTTAATTACTTAGATATTTTACATAAATTGGAAAGAGGAAACAAAAGGCCTTTTATCGTGCTCTGAGGAATGGAGGCCTGACATCAGTACAGAATTTTCTTCTGATTTCACTCTGTCTAAAAGCTACTTAGCTTCGCCACTTATTGCCAGCTGCTGCCCGCCCCCTCCCACACACAGACATATAGCCCACTGGAGCCTTCATTAGACTAAAAATTACACGTAAGGCGAGAGAGCGAGAGAATGTAGATGAAGTCATAAAAAATTATCGGAAAAAACCTTTAAGTAGATGCTGATGAACAAAAAGGTCTGTAAGATCGCTCAGATGGGAAACATGACCGTTTTTAGGAACATCAATAATTTATATATTACCTCATTCATTCCCAAATATCCCAAAGATATTATCTAAGTATTTTCATTTGAAACCAAATGAAGACTGTCATTTGTTCAAAGTGCTGTGGTGAAATTATTTTCATTTGGGTTAGCATCTGCTCTCTTCCCCAAAGAGTTTCCTTCATTTATGGAAATTTATTCCAGGACAGTTTAGAAAATACTCTACTGGTGGGTGAGCTGGGAATTCTGAGTTTTCATTTTAATTCTGTTATTGACTGTGCAAGTTTTGATAAGGCGCCTAACACCCTGGCACTTAGTTTCTACCTGTGAAAAAGGGTGAGGGAAGGGAGATGAAAAACATCTTACTAACTGAAAAAATATTGTAAAGATAAAAAAATGCCTAGCGTTCTAATATTGGCAGGGTTTTTAATGTCACTGTGCCAAGTTTGAGCATGCCATGAAGGCATGGGCAGGATGTATGCCAGTCCTGCCATAATGGTAGAGATTTTTGGGCACTGACTATGCTTCCTGTTGTCTGAATAGACATGGGGGCAATTAGAGAAAAGTGGCTGAGAGCCCAGGACAGAGGAAATAAAGGACGCACAGCCGCAGGCACTCTGACTTGGCATATTACCATGTCGGGGTCCTCTTGTCTTTATGATGCTGTGAGGGCCCTTGGGCAGCTGCCACATAAACCTTAAATAATATTGAAAAGGATTTATGTACAAAAGGAATCGGAATCATGGGACTCTAGTAGATCTGGCCAGTTAGAAGCTTGTGGTTACCAATAGCGGAGCTGGCCGTCTATTAATTTGATGTTAAGGAGAGGCATGACTTTTCCATTGTGTGGGCGAAGGCTCCATTCAAGAGAGAGCCATGGTGGGTCAGGTGTGGGAGGCCGTAAAACACTGCAGAATTGTTTAAAGAGACACTCCTTGGGTGGGTGGAGGCTCATAAGACACTCTTCTGAGCCGGTACTCTGATCCAGCCTCAGGTGGATGTGACAGAGGCTGATGTGGTCACGATTGGACGTGTGACTTGGAAAAGAAAGAAAACGTGGTCTTATTTTGGGGTCTGAGGCTGTAACTGAGTTTCAGCTCAGCTGCAGTCCAGTGCTCCAGGACACACCAAATGCTGTGTATTCATTAAAGGTTCCTGTTTGTCTCTTCCAGCTTCTGCTTCCTGCTCCTGGTACCTAATTTCTGCTCCTGCCACTTTCCTCCTAATGTGAGCTCAACTTGCAGCTTTCTCTCAGGTTTTCCTTTCTATTCACTGAGCTGCACCCCCCCCACTGTGTGTTCTTCGTGTGTGTGTGTGTGTGTGGTGTGTGTGTGTGTGTGTGATGGAGGCGTGCTCTGCAGGCCTCCACTCCCCTTTAGCAGAATAATAGCCATTATCTCCTCTACTGTCAGGGAAATTTCTGTCTCCTGCTCTGTCTTTACTGACCAGAATGAACACTTAGGCTCTTAAGTGTTGAAAATACAGCATTCATCGTGCAGCTGAAAAAGATTTTCAGTCTGATAAGTAAATACAATTGGCCTATTACTTTTACATTGTGTGAATTGTGATTTGTACAGGCGCTCTCCAATGGCTTCAATTGTACTATTACACCCAAATTTTATTCTGCATTTTAATGTATTTCCTGCTTGCTAGACAAGGACCTGGTCCTTTTAGAGAAACCTAATTAAACGACTCAAGGACATCTCCACTTGGGTCCTATCTTGTTAAGTGTCCATATAAGAAAAAACAGTTCTGTGAGGTTCTACTGTATAGCACAGGGAACTATATTCACTATCCTGTAATAAACCATAATGGGAAAGAATATGAAAAAATATATACATCTGAATCATTGCTCTACACCAGAAACTATCACAACATTGTAAATCTTCAATAAGTTTTTAAAAAAGAAGAAAAAACTGTTCTCAGCTCCAAATAATGCCCTAATTATCTTCCAGCAGCATTCAGTTCAATGCCATTTAATCATATTTAAATTCCTCCCTTATGCTTGGTCAACGAGGTTGTGGCTGTGGTCTCTGATTCTTTAAGTTTTCCTTTTTGCCTCTAGCCCTAGAAAGGGAGTGGCTGCTGTTAACACTTAGGCCTCCTCCTTCATTCCTTTGGTGCTATTTGGTAGTTTACCACTAATTTTCTTTTTTCTTTTTTATGGCCACACCCACAACATATGAAAATTCTGGGGCCAGGGATTGAATCCAAGCCACAGCTGTGACCTGAACTGCAGTTTTACCTATGGCAGATGCTTGAACCCACTGCACTGGGATGGGGATGGAACCTGTGCCTCTGCAGCAACCCAAGCTGCTGCAGTCAGATTCTTAACCCACTGTGCTACAGTGGAAACTCCCCCCTAATTTTTATTAAACTCTCTTGTATAGATCTTTCCCCTTTACTTCCATTTTATGCCCATTTCTACTCTCATTTCCTGTCTGAATCTACTTGGAAAACTATTCCTGTTTTCTGCTTTACCTCTTAGTGAATCATGGGGCACGTGAACCAGCTGTCTGAATTTTTTGTGAGTCTATTTTTGGATTTTTTAATCAAAATTTTATCTTGCCCATAACCTGTTTTCCTTGAGCCTTATCTTAACCATTTAAGCCCTGGGCCTTAGGACTAATTTGTATTACTTACCACCACACTGGTCATGGTGGCCAAGAGGCCACCAAGGGACCTCAGAGAGCTTCCTGGCCACCTTAACTAAGCTGCCCTGCATTTACTGGCTGAGGTGTTTCTCTTGGGACTCGTCACAGATTGCAGACACTAGGGACTTCTTCCTCTCATCCCTAGTGGTTTTGTAACCATTTCTCATTGTGTAAAAATGTTTGGCTTTGGAATTCTGCTTCCATCAGCGCTAGAAGGCAAACTACTTTGTGTGGTTTAGGATTGAGTTTATCTGCAACAGCTGTGCTCACCCCGCTCCTATTCCATACTTTACAAACAGTTCATAAATTCCCTATTATGACTTCCCACCCTCATTACGTTAGTTTTATTCTCCATTGATTTTTTTTTTTTAAGACTACAGAACCTATAGCTTTCTTGGGACATGTTTTTCTTTGGAGTCAATGCAAGAATTTGTGTCTCTTCTCAAATGTTCCATTGATCTGTCCGTTTTGATTTATTTAAAATATTGGATGGAGCAAGTCAAGATTATAAGCACGGGGACTAAGAGATACTTTATCAAAGTGTCTTTTCCTAATTCCCAAAGCCAAATGCCCTTTAGAACCTTGAAATGTATCCCCTTCAGAATCTGTTCTTTAAACAGTCTATCCTGCTTTTATCTGGCACTTAAACAATCAGACTTCTTTCTTCTGTGTGTGCTGACCTTTTCTCCTAATTTCCTGTCTGTGGAGTCATTTTGTGTGTACATGTGTGTGCGCGGTGGTTTGTCTAAGCCTTTCTCTGCAGCCCAGCCCAGTTCCACCCTTCCTTAGTGGCTGCTACACTTAGGGCAGCCAGGCAAACTGGGTAAGGAAATCAGGAGCCTTTTGGCTTTCAAGGGTCAACTGATAGGATTGGAGCAGGCTTAGTGTTCCTCTGAGAATTGTCAGACCAGGTAAGGGAGCCCCTAGATAGCTAGGAAATCCAAGGGTCCATCTCTGCTAGCAGAGTCCTCACGCATCGCTGCCTATACCAGCTAAGTTGTCCTCTTCCTTTTCCTAGAAGTTTCAGGCACCTGCCAGAGAGACCTGCGTGGAATGTCAGAAAACAGTCTACCCGATGGAGCGTCTCTTGGCCAACCAGCAGGTGTTTCACATCAGCTGCTTCCGTTGTTCCTATTGCAACAACAAACTCAGGTGAGCCAGACCAAAATAAGCTGTCCCTCTGTATGGATGGGCCTCTGGAGGGAGTCTTTGGCTTTTAGAACGCTGGTACTAAAATCTGTGGTGCTAAGAGGGTGTGCTGTGGAAAGCCTTTGAAAAAGGAGAAAGTACCATTGAGTGATAAGCATTTTATATCAAATGATAGTGGTGTTTGGAACTTCCTGTACATTGACATGTTAATTATATATGAGGACTGAAGCTTAAATAGTGTTGGTTGCAGGTAAACACCCCCCCCCCCCCCCCCCGTGACCTAATTCAGTAGAATGTTTGGCCTTGGTATCATAGAATCATCAAGTTCAGAAATCTCAAGAGGATACTTCTCGAAGCCCTTTAAATGATCCTCAGCACCGTATAAATGGTTAAAAGAGCAATAACAGAGCCTGAAGAGCATATATTTTTTTCTGTATATTGCCTCATTTTATTTCTGAAAAAAGACTGTGTATCATTTCTTCCAAGTAAGTCAAAGTATGGGTATACATGTGGCAAACTGGGGAAATATTCCGTATGAACTCATTTTAATCACAGACTCTTAGAGGAGGAAGTAACCGATGTCCCTTCCTCCAGCCCTCCTTCCAGAGCAAGCATCCTTTCCAGCACACTGTTGAAAGATGTTCTGGCATCCGTGTGGCACTTCTTCGGGGGTTGATACCCCACAGCAGCCGGTTCCAAAGTTAGCGCTGAGCCAAAATGTGCCTCTGTAACTTCCACTCAATGGTTCTTTTTGTGCCCACTGTAATTTTTTTCTCCAGAGCACATTTTATAAATGTTTGAATTGTTGTATTTGCTCTGTGGAAATGCTGTTGCTTTTATACTCTCCTTTAAACGTTGTTACCCTGCAATAGATACCAGATATTCTACAAACCTGTCCAGCACCGACATTAGGATACACCAACTAGTTACTGCTCTCTGTTCTCCTGTTAACCATAGCTTTCCTTTATTCAGTCATCAGCATCCATTTGTAGAGCATTATACACATTCCTGTGAAAACATGAAAACATCCTTCCTTTCAACTCCTATAAAAACATCCTTTTCAATTGTAACACAAATGGGAAACTAGGAGGGAAAAGATTCAACTTTTAACAAAGGAACATTATTAAAAGTAATGATAGGAGTTCCTGCTATGGTGCAGTGGATTAAGAATCGGACTGCAGTGCAGTTCCCATTGTGGTTCAGTGGTTGTAAACCTGACTTCTATCCATGAGGATGCATGTTTGATCCCTGGCCTCGCTCAGTGGATTAAAGGATCAGGGGTTGCTGTGAGGTGTGGCACAGGTTGCAGATGTGGCTCAGATCTGGTGTTGCTGTGGCATAGGCCGGCAGCTACAGCTCTGATTTGACCCCTAGCCCGGGAACTTCCATATGCTGAAGGTTCAGCTCTAAAAAGGAAAAAAAAAAAAAATCAGAATGCAATGGCTCAGGTCACTGAAGAGGTGTGAATTCAATCCCTGGCCCTGGGCAGTGGGTCAAAGGATCCAGCATAGGTAAAGCTGAGACATTGGTTGCAGTTGCAGCTCAGATTCAGTCCCTGCCTGGCCCAGGAACTTCCATATGCTGCAGGTGCAGCCATAAAACAAATAAAAGTAATTATAGTTTTTTTTGTTTTTTTTTTTTTTGGTCTTTTTAGGGCTGTACCTGCACCACATGGAGGCTCCCAGGCTAGGGGTTGAATTGGAGCTATAGCTGCCAGCCTACACCACAGCCCCAGCAACGCCAGATCCAAGCCAAGTCTGCAACCGACACCACAGCTCATGGCAACGCTGGATCCTTAACCACTGAGCGAGGCCAGGGATCAAACCCTCATCCTCATGGATGCTAGTCAGGTTCATTACCGCTGAGCCACGATGAGAACTCCAAAAGTAATTATAGGTTATAAATACTTAGGAAATACAAGATTGATCAGAGCTAGGTGGGATTACCTAAGGAAGACTTCCTGGAAGAAGTAAATTTTTTTAACAGTTTTGACAGAGGGGAGTGAGTGAAATCATTTGAAAAGTGAGCATGCAGCAGGTTAAAGATCCAACATTGTCACTGTATCAGCTCGGGGTCACTGCTGTGGCATGGGTTCTGTCTCTAGCCCAGGAACTTCTGCATGCTGCGAGCACAGCCCAAAGAAAGAAAGAAAAAGGAAGCGGGAGCATGTACCAGGTGGAAGAATATCTCGTAAAGGTTTAGGCCTGGAAGTAAAGCTAGCATGTTTTTTTTTATAAGGATAATAAAAGAAATGTGTTTAAAAGAAGGAAGAGATTCCTAGGTGACTAATGTGCTTTTAAAGAGATTTTTCTCACTTCGTGTCTTCTGAAAATATGGAATTGCCAGGTTTCAGCCTTCTGGTGTAAATAAGAGTATACAGATTTGTTCATTTTATGCTTTTTTTTTTTTTTTTAACAACAGTCTAGGAACATATGCTTCTTTACATGGGAGAATCTATTGCAAGCCTCACTTCAATCAACTCTTTAAATCTAAAGGCAACTATGACGAAGGCTTTGGACACAGACCACACAAGGATCTGTGGGCAAGCAAACTGGAAAATGAAGAGACGTTGGAGAGACCAGCCCAGCTTCCAAATGCAGCGGAGATCCCTCAGAGCCCGGGGGTAGAAGACGCCCCCATTGCTAAGGTGGGTGTGCTGACTGCAAGTATGGAAGCCAAGGCCTCCTCCAGCTGGAGAAAGAAGACAAGCCAGCTGAAACCAAGAAGCTGAGGATCGCCTGGCCGCCCCCGACTGAGCTTAGCAGTTCAGGGAGTGCTTTGGAGGAAGGCATCAAAGTTTCTAAGCCGAAGTGGCCTCCTGAGGATGAAGTCAGCAAGCCCGAAGCTCCCGAGGATGTCGATCTGGATCTGAAGAAGCTAAGAAGATCTTCCTCGCTGAAGGAGCGAAGCCGCCCATTCACTGTAGCAGCTTCATTTCGAACCGCTTCAGTCAAGAGCCCCAAACCCTTGTCCCCACCTATGAGGAAAGGCTGGAGCCTGTCAGAGCAGAGTGAGGAGTTCGGAGGAGGTGTAGCAGCAGAAAGGAAACAGATGGAAAAGGCCAGTGCCTCCGAGAAGAATGGGAGTGTGGGAAAAACGACCTGGCCAAGCAAGGAATCTAGAGGAGGGGAGGCAGCGGGGAGGAGTAAGGAAGTCAGGATTTTGAGATAGGGAGTGAAAATCTGATAGAAAATGGTGCAAGCTTAGACGAAGGGTGACAGAGACCTCCTCCAACAGCAGTCTCCCCTAGAACCCAAGTCTAAAAATTGGTCTAGCTTTGCAGACAACACCTCTGCTAAAGAATTCACTACCCAGAAGCAGAAATCCCAGGATGTGGAGTTCTGGGAGGGAGAAGTCGTCGAAGAGCTATCCGTGGAGGAACAGATAAAGAGAAATCGGTACTACGATGAGGAGGAAGATGAGGAATAACAAATTGCAATGATGCCGGGCCTTAAATTTGTGTGAGGTTAGCGAGCCACTGCCCCTTTATCAAAGTGATGCATGTAAACGGCCTGTCTTAGCACGAACTGTAATTTATGTGGAAGTAACTTTGGAAAAAAGAGTGCTTGCTTCAAAAGACAAACAAAAAAATCCTGTACTGCAGCTTACATGAACCCAATTCTAAATGCTAGAGATAACAGTACTTTAAATCCTCTATTTTAGCAATGATGATCTACACAAGTGCTTTAAGGTCTTGTGGGAGTGGGAATGGGGGGGGGTGAGGTGGGGGGATAATCAGACCATTATGGTTCAGATTCCACTGAATTCCCCAAGACAATATGACAGGAAATGATTAGTAGTACATTGTTACACTGAAAATTCAATGAAGGAATTAGGAAACATGCAGAAGGGATTAGGACCTAAGCATTATGACTGAATGCACTTTAGCATAAAAGTGCACAGTTTGTATATTTTTACATGCATACCAATTTATGTTTAGTATTCCTCTGTTAAGAGATCAACTATTTAGTCTTTTAAAAAAAAATTTAGGTTAATTTTCTTACTCTGACATATAGGGGGAATTTATTGCTTACTCTGATATATATATGAGGAATTTATTGCATCCTGCTTTCTAAAGCACATCCTGAACTGGATTATTGAGATATAGCACAACCATCTTTTTGGAGCACCTTCTGAGCACCTTTGGTGCTTGGAGGGACTCACTGTGTCCCAGATAAGCGATGGTATTTGCCAATGGGTTTGACTACACCCCAAGTGGTTGCTTTCTTCTCTGGTGGTATCTGTGCTTCTCATAATTTACTGAAAGCTGCAATATTTTATAAGATCTTTTGTATTGCTATTTGCCATGTTGCATATTAGAGCAAAGTCAGGAGTCTAAAGGAGGAATAACAGGAAAAAACAAAAATAAAGCCTTAAACAACTTGAGCTCAACCCTATATTCTACTTCTGATATCCCTGGGACACTAGTTTTTTGTTTGTTTGTTTGTTTTTTGTTTTTTAATACTTAGAAGCTTTGAAATGTAGGTTTTTATGGTAGACAGTATTCCTAGGGTGCAATTAAACCAATTATAGGCCTTTTTGGGGGGAGATGGTTTCTAGTATTAAGGTTTGGAACAATATAAACTTGAGTACATTTGTTGTACATAATTCATATTCCAAAGTGTATGGTGGAGGGGAGAGGAGAGAGAGGTGTTTTAAGTGATAGGCCTTTTCTTTGTACTGCATTTTTAGAAATTTAGCTCTAATATTTTTTAGAGATGTAAAATATTCTGCTTTCTTACAGTCCTTGCTTCCTCTGAAACATTTTTATTCAATAAAGCTTTTAATTTACATTTGAGCCTTTCAATGTTCCTTTTCCGTTATTATCTTGCATTGTTACAGTCTCTCAGGACCTACTTTTATTTTAGCAGTTTGGGTAGAAAAGGTAAATGGGTCTGATAGGTTTCAAGTGAAGAGAAGTGCTATGTATACATCTCACCACCTAGATGGTGGTGTTGGGCTGCTCTTAAGCTCTCATCCTAGAAGACAAAATTTTTTTTCTTGAAAGTTGAAAGCAACTTGGCAAGAGAATTCGTGTGTACATTCAAGACAAGCCATTTGTTTTACCAATTCAAAATACTAGGGTGGTTTTTTTTTTTCATGTTTTATTTTTTTGTCTTTTTAGGGCCGCACCCATGGCATGTGGACCCCAGGCTAGGGGTCGAATTGGAGCTACAGCTGCCAGCCTACACCACAGCCACAGCAATGCGGGATCCTTAACCCACTGAGCAAGGCCAAGGATCAAACTTGCATCCTCATGGATGCTAGTCAGATTAGCTTCAGTTGAGCCACACCGGAACTCCATGGTTTTTTATTGTTAATTGTACTCTGCATTTAATTTACCTTACAATTATGCCTAAATGCTAAATGGAATTTCCGAATGCCTCTCCTGAAAATGGACTTGTTTTCTTCTCTGAGCAGAGGCACTGTTGGTTATCTGATTTTCTGCTTGCAGGGCAACTGCCCTAATTATTAAGGTTTTTTTTTTTTAATGGGAATTTAGATTTCCTTGGAGATAGAAATGCTTTTTTGAGTCGTCTATTACATTTTTCAGGGTCATTCTGTGTTCCATTGTTCTAAGTGGATGGCTGGGTACTACGATCTGCTCTTGGCCCCACCACAGGCTGAAGTCACTTAGAAAGCCCTATCCACTGAACAGTTAATCCAGAAGTTCCTGCTGACATATATAACTATCCAGTCCTGGCCTGAGTTGAGTTACCTTTACTCTGTGACTCACTACCTGCTGCGCTAACCCATCCACATGGTACTCACAACATCTACTAACTTTACACAAAAAGCCTGAGTGTCTGTGGCTGGCATTTGTGGGTATCAATTGAGTGTGTCACCATATACCAGGTCCTAGAGGACTGAGATTACCCTTAGAAGAACTCTTCTATGACCTTTGAGAGCTAAAATAGACATAGGTACGGAGAGTAGAGACACAAGAACTAGCTCCATAATCAATGTAATAAAATGACATTCTTCTTAAGAGAATGACCAGATAACACTAAACATTCTTAGAAAACAAAAGAACCTACACCCAAACAAAAAGTGCTTAACGTGTATGCTCTCAGCTCTCTGAATGAAGGCAACTTGTTGGACTTGGTCTGTCAATGTTGACAAAAGGATGATGTGAGTTATTCTGTGGGTGAAGCAGGAAAAGGGGCCAGCTTGGGACCTGAGATGGTTAAGGAAACTCTCTTCATGTCCACTACAGGGACAGTTTGCTGGTCAGGTCACTCCTGGCCAAAGTGAAACCTGTACTATGTTTGCTTTCCTTACGTATTTCACCATCAGTATGTTTTCTAACAACCAAGAGGCTGAGAATTTGATACAAATGTAATTTTCTGAGAACAGATCTAGTGAACAGGGTCATTGTGTGTTGGTTCCCGTGTGCCAGGTTAGCATATTCTTTGTTCCTTGGGGCTCTGATTTGAATTCCTATGAGATCAGGGAGAGTACTTCTTTTAAAATGTTTCTTGGAGTTCCCGTCGTGGCGCAGTGGTTAACCAATCCGACTAGGAACCATAAGGTTGCGGGTTCGATCCCTGCCCTTGCTCAGTGGGTTAAGGATCCGGCGTTGCCATGAGCTGTGGTATAGGTTGCAGACACGGCTCAGGTCCCAAGTTGCTATGGCTCTGGCATAGGCTGGTGGCTACAGCTCCGATTAGACCTCTAGCCTGTGAACCTCTATATGCTGAGGGAGCGGCCCTAGAAAAGGCAAAAAGACCAAAAAAAAAAAAAAGTATCTTGAATATAAGGTGGTTACGATTTTAAGCTATCTCTGGGTTTGGGCAAAAATGGCTTCAGATAGTAGTTCTCAGATTAGCAGTGGTATCCCTGTGAACTTGTTAGAACTGAGAAATGCAGACCTCCCCTTGTGGCTCAGTGGGTTAAGGACCCAACATATCAACCAGTAGAACCTTTAATGACTATTACATCAGCTGTGTGATGGCTTTTGCAGTCAAAGTCATATCCACAAGCTGATATGACCATCCTCTCAACAGAAATAGCCTGGTGGCCACTTGACACAGAGTGTGGGGGTGTGAAAGTGCTGCTGAGAGGATGGTCAGAAACTGAAACCAGTGAGCTTGAAGTGGGTGGAGGCTGGCTCTGGGGAGCCCTCAGTCCGCAATGTTAATACTCCTATTTATCATGCAAGGAGTTCCCATCATCCTGGCGCAGTGGTAATAAATCCGACTAGGAACCATGAGGTTTCGGGTTCGATCCCTGGCCTTGCTCAGTGGGTTAAGGATCTGGCATTGCCATGAGCTGTGGTATAGGTTGCAGACGCGGCTCGGATCCCGAATTGCTGTGGCTCTGGTGTAGGCCGGAGGCTACAGCTCCGTTTAGACCCCTAGCCTGGCAACCTCCACATGCTGCAGGAAGCAGCCCTAGAAAAGACAAAAAAAAAATATATATATATATATATACATATATATATATGTATATATAGTTCAAAGAAACTGAAGTGCATTTATTTAAAAATAGGTATTGAGGAGTTCCTTTTGTGGCTCAGTGGGTTAAGAACCGATGCTATCGTCTGAGGATGTGGGTTCAATCCCTGGCCTCGCTCAATGGGTTAAAGATCCGGTGTCACTGCAAGCAGCAGCAGCAGCATAGGTCACAGATAAGGCTCAGATCTGGGTAGCTATGGCTGTGGCACAGGCCTCAACTGCATTTCTGATTTGACCCCTAGCCCAGGAACTTCCATATGCCAAAGATGCAGCTGTATTTAAAAAAAAAAAAAAAAAAGAAAGGAAATGAGAAATGCACATTCATGCGCCCTACTCTGAACCTCCTGAATCTTTGGTTGGGGCCCAGAAAACTTAGCAAACTCACCATGTGAGAGAAGGGACAAGCTAATGTCTGAGCTGTGGCAAACGAAGTTTTGAGAATCACTGAACTAAAAAGCAAACCTTCTAGTCCACTCCTTCAAATGGCTCCTTTTTTTTTCTTTTCCTCTTCTCCCTTTGAAACTATCTTCTGCTGTAAGCCTGCCTGCTAGTATAAAGATACTCTATATCTGTCCTTGGACAAGATTAGTTCTTTGATCTTATTTCAGATCATTCTAGGTAGCTGTAGTAATTAAAATTGTAGCCAGGTTTTAACAGAGGGCACCCAAGGTTCACTGTTCTCCAGCAGCTGAGGAATAATTTAGAGTTCAGTGTTTTAAAGGTTTTCTTGTCTATGGCGCCCCTTTACTGTTTATGTAGAGCCACAAAAGAATTCAATGTTCAGTGTGGAAATCTAAAACTAAGGAGGTTTATAGGATAAGGGCCCAGGGTTCTGGAATCTAGAGACTTCGTAGTTCAGAAGCCCCAGCTCTACCACTTGTATATAACCTTGGACAAGCTGCTCTCTGGACTTCAATTTACTCATCCATAAAACAGTAAATAAAACAACACCTACTTCATAGAATGAGGAAGTTAAATGTGGAAAATATTTAGTGCGCTACCTGGCATATAATAAACCTCATTAAACAATGGCCGTCTTCTACTTTTCTTTTTCTTTTATATTTTCCTTTGAATAGCTTTCATTTCCTTTTTTGTGTTTTTTTTTTTTTCCCATGAGAAGAATAAAATAATTTTTTTAAAGTCCACTTTAAGGGATAATGAAAGGGGGCTGAGGTCATGGAGGGGCAGGAGGGGAGAAAAAGGTTGGGAGCAAAAAGAACGCTGCTAGTAGGCAGTACCAGCTGAGACGGCGATAAACCCTAGTGAGAGAAGGGGGTTGGGAAGGAAGAGGGGGAAAGACGGATAGACACACACACACACGTATGGCCTTCCAGCGAACCGGAACAGCTTTGAGCTGGCTGGACTGAAAAAAGAAGAACATCCCCATAAGGGAGCTATGCCTGAAATACCGGGTGTAGCTGTGGCTAGACAGAAGAGTGAGCGAGGAGAAGCTTTGCCGAAACCTGTAGCAAAAAAGGACGGGATCACTGTGGAGGCGTGGCCAGGGCTGGGTGAAGGCGGGGCGGGGAGGGCGTGGCCGAGTCGGAGGGCGGGGTCCCAAGGAGAGGCGGTTGGGGAGGCTGCGGGGAGGGAGGTGGGCGGGGAGGCAGGGTGGGCGGGACAGAGGCCCGGCCCCGCGAAGGAGTCGGGCTGAGACGTGCCGGGTCCTAGAAGGGGCCGGAAGGGGGTGGCCGCCGGCCCGGCCCCGCCCCGGGCCGCCTCCTCGCGGGTTCCGTTGGCTGGGGCGGCAGCTGAGCCTGTGGCGGCAGTGGCCGCGGGGTGGGCGTAAGATGGCGACAGCAGCGGCGGGAGCCCTGGGCCTGCTGTGGGGCTGGCTTTGGAGTGAGCGCTTCTGGCTGCCCCAGAACGTGAGCTGGGCCGACCTAGAGGGGCCGGGCAACGGCTACGGCTACCCGCGGGCCCGGCACATTCTCTCCGTGTTCCCACTGGCGGCGGGCGTGTTCTCCGTGAGGCTGCTCTTCGAGCGGTGAGAGACCGCGGGCGAGCGGCGCGAAGGGCCTGGGGCGCGGGCTGGGAAAGCCTGCCCGGGGGAGAGACGGAGGCCAAGGACCGGAAGCAGAACTGCTGGGAAAGCCCGGAAGCAGGGGGCTGGGAGAGCCTGGGCCGCCGCGCGGGATGCTCGGAGGGTGGCCGAGGTAGTCGTGCAGCCTAGGTAAAGGCAGGGAGTTCGGGGCGTGGACATTGAAAGTGTCAGAGTCGAGGGGGACGCTGGGCCCATTCACTTTTGCAGCCCGGAGGTCACTTGGGGCGGGGGGGTGGTTCATAGGCCTCTCCCCAACCGCCAAGGATTCTGCAGACCAGGAAGCAGATTGAGTGTGAGCTGTGGCCGAGGGCCCGAAGCAAGAAACAAGAAAGGGCCAAGAGAACCAGAACTAGTTGGGGCCAGGGAAGCTGCAGGGTCAGCGCAAGGAGCCAGACGTTCCAAGTCGAAGGAGCACGTTCGTGGGAAGCTAAGATTTGTGAGGACACTGAGAGTTGAGGGGTACAAGATTAGTTAGGCCTTAAGCCTTGATTCATCAGTTCATGGCCGCGTGTGTGTGTGCTTCTCAATAAAATTCAGCTGGAGCCTGTAAGAGACTAGAACCCTGGTAGGGATAGGGTTAGTTGCAGAACAGGCCTTGGAGGCCTGAAATGGAAGGAGGAGTGGTCATCTTCAAAGGATGGAGAGCCTTAGGGCCTATAAGAAGACAACTGTATTGAGCAAGTTTCTAAGGGACAGTGTGTTCTTGGCAAGTGTTTTCACTTGTCTTTGATTGAGTGGCTCGTGTCTGCTGTCTAAAATAAAGGTATTCACTGATAGGGTGATTTTGGTCTCCACGTTACAGGAAGAGTGACTTCTTTCCGGATAGGTCTCAGATAATGAGGATAATGAGGATGGCACTTGGACATCTTTTGTTCATTTGGCTTTTATCTAGAGCAGGAGTCCCCTTTTGAGGGTGGGAATGTATTGCCATAGATAGATAATAACCTGTTACTGGAGTTCCCGTCGTGCGTGGCTTAGCGGTTAACGAACCAGACTAGCATCCGTGAGGACATGGGTTTGATGCCTGGCCTTGCTCAGTGGGTTAAGGATCTGGCGTTGCCGTGATCACAGACGCGGCCCAGATCCCACATTGCTGTGGCGTAGGCCAGGGAATACAGCTCGGATTGGACCCCTAGCCTGGGAACCTCCATATGCCGGGGGTGCGGCCCTCAAAAGACAAGTAATAACCTGCTGCTGTCTGAAAAATTAATATTATCTGTTTGAATTACTTCTTTTATTCGCCTCCTATTTCTGGCACAAGTCTTTCAAAAAATATGTGTTATGTGTTGCCCACCATTCATCCATTTATTCATAGTGATTGTGCATTGTCATCAAAGTGCTTTGCCGGACATTCAGGTGTAAAACTAAAGATGCTTTTAACTGAAGCAAATGCAACCCAAAGATCTAAATGCCTTTTCTGGGTCCCCAGGAACTTAGTGTTGCAGTTTTTTTAAGTATAGTCATTGTATTAAGTATTCCTGGGGTGGAGGCACAAACCACTTGTCACTCTTAGGAGGAACCTAGATCTGGGCAGTCTCCATCTGTATGTGAGAGCTGAAAAAAACAGAAAGGTAATGTAATGATTGAATAGGAAAATACACAATTCAGGAGAGAGGGGGAAAAAGTTCATTGTCCTAGGAAAAGATTCTTTTCTTTCATGTGAATATATATTTTGGAAATTTCCCCAAGTTAGTGGTAAGAGGAAACAGCTTGTTGCTTATAAATACTTTATGTAAACTTGCATGTGTCTTCAAATTTGGGAAGAGATCCCCAGGTAACCCTGACAGAGCCACTGGAAAGGATCCTTTTAACCTTGGGGACTCTATCTGAATGTTTCTATGGTGCTCTGGTGTCAGGGGAGGAGGTGTGGATGGGAATACTGATCAGAAAGCATTCTAGTATGGTATTCCTTGGCTAGAAAGGACAGGTACCTCATGAGGTTCACCTCATGTTCGATCCTAGAAAAGTTTAACCTTAAAAGCCCTCTTCCTATTTTGTTTCTCTTTAAGACCTACCACTTTAGTTAGCAGTAGAATTGACAGCTGGATTACCAAGTCTTCTCTTAACTATGCTGGTCTTCCATAGAGTAAAGATGTATCAGAAATATTGGTTCATGGAGTTCCCATCATGGTTCAGTGGTTAATGAACCTGACTAGCCTCCATGAGGATGCAGGTTTGATCCCTGGCCTCGCCCCGTGGGTTAAGGATCCAGCATTGCCGTGAAGTGAGCTGTGGTGTAAGTCACAGACATGGCTCGGATCCTGCGTTGCTGTGGCTGTGGTGTAGACCAGCAGCTGCAGCTCCAATTTGACCCCAAGCCTGAGAACCTCCATGTGCCGCAGGTGCGGCCCTTAAAAAAAGCATGAAAAAAGAAAAAAGAAATATGATTCAGTTATTCTCTTTCCTACATTTTTCGTTTCTCAAGTACTACCTACTTAGTTTCTAAAAGTGATTCATATAGTAATCATAGGCTGTAAGAACTAGACCTCCAGCCTCCTTTTATATAAACAGGCTTAGAAACATTTTGCAGCTTTTCAGAGGTTGTGTACTCACTGGAGGGAGGAGTTAGAACCAAGGGCCATATTGTTTTCCCAGCTGCATTCTCTTTCCATTCTCTGCTGTGGCCATCTTTTCCGATACTTTAAACCCCCTTCAAGAGTTAAGATTTAACGTACTGTTCTAGTGTTTGAGGATTTGGAGAACAAATCCATGTTCATCTTATTCTTGGTTATTTAA